>NC_044402.1:117690296-118290296 GCF_006542625.1 Nomascus leucogenys | reverse complement strand
GCAAGGCATGGCAACCATAAATCATTGCTCCTTTTTATTTATTTATTTTTTGGGGATGGAGTTTTCACTCTTGTTGCCCAGGCTAGAGTACAATGGTGCAATCTCGGCTCACTGCAACCTCCACCTCCTAGGTTCAAGCGATTCTCCTGCCTCAGCCTCCAAGTAGCTGGGATTACAGGTGCGTGCCACACCTCCTGGCTAATGTTTTGTATATAGTAGAGACAGGGTTTCACCATGTTGGTCAGGCTGGTCTCAAACTTCTGATCTCAGGTGATCCACCAACCTCAGCCTCCCAAAGTGCTGGGATTATAGGCATGAGCCACCGTGCCCAGCCAAATCACTGCTCTTAAGAAAGTTAATGCAAATCACTAAATCACTCCTAAGGTGCTCTAGCAAACCAAAGTGGATATCTTAGACCTCTGAATGTCTCTACCATACCTTCCTAGATGCCTAGAGTTACCCCAGGAAGCAAAGTATTTGGGGGGCACCATTAAACATTTTGCCCTGTGGTCTTTTGTTTTCTGGGGGCAGACGGGGTATATGTGTCTTCTGTCAGCTAGCTATTAGGCTTAATCAGCAAGCCTCAGCCTGTCTGATTTATCTAGGGACACTGCATCCTCGCTGGGCCAAGGGATGGAGAGCTTGATATGTAAGCTTAGCAGGAGCAGACTTGATCTCCTGTCTGTGGCCTGATCTCATTTGCCACCACCAGGTTAACCTGAATAGCCCAAGAACAGCGAGAAGACACTGAACTCTTGGAGGAAGTAACCGGCTTCTGAAAGGACTGTGTTTGCTTAATATTTCCAGTGGTGGGAACCTCACAAAATAACCCGTTTTATTTTTAAAGCACTAAAGTAACTTTCCTCTCTTATTGAGATCTGCTTCCTCTTATTCTAGAGTAACAGAATAAATTGTCTCTTTCTTACAGGAAAACCTTTGAAATATTTGAAAACTGGGATCATTTCCCCATGAGACTTTTCTTCTCTAAGCAAAATATTTTCAGTTTCTTCTAGCATTCTTTTTGTGATGTGGTTTATAGACCCATTTTTGGCCTTGTCTTCCTCTGGCTATGGTCTATGCCCTCCTTTTTAAATCCCAAGTGTTCTACTTCCCGTCTGACCAATGCAGTAATAAAGTAGAAATATCACCTCTAAAGTCTTGAACATTAGGTATTTGTTGATGCAGCCCAGCTGCATTAACTTTCTTAAGAGAAATTATTTATTATTATCTTGTCTTACACCTGCAGTTGACTTAAATTATCTTTCACCCTACTATGCTTCTGCACTTGATTTTTTTTAAATTTGAAGTTCAGAATTTAGTTTAATGAATTAATTCCTATTTATTCAGAATTGAACATTAAATCTTTTGTTTGTTAGTTATGACTCATATTACAATCTGACTCTGCCATCTAACATCTCTCTACTGATTTGTGGCTAAGGGAAAATAGGAACATTGAAGAGAAAGACCTCTCCTTCACACCTTTGTTTAATGATGTTCTTCTGCAGGAGGAAGGAGAACTGCAGAATACTGGTCCTATACTGGGGAGTGGAGAATCCCAGGCTTTTAAGGAGTAGGATTAGGATCCAGGCCAATATGCAAGAAGTGAGTTCCTAAAATGGAAAAAGAGGAAGATGCTGAATTTTCCTTTTCTGTTTTCCCTTGTGTCGGGGATCTGAGAACAAGAGTGAATCCAGTAGCTAAGGACACAGATCTTGATGGAAAGACCTAGTGCAAAGGATCCAATTGGTATTCAAAGCTTTTGTATGTACCCTTTATGTTTCCTTTGGGGCTTAATCTGGTTTCTTTCAGGCCACTGGGCCCAGAAGCTAATAGAAGATATGGTCTTTGCCCTTGGAAAGAAGCTGACTGGTTTGGGGAAGAAGATTTGCATGTGTGAAACCACAACAAAGTGTCTGGGAATGAAGACAAATTTGTGCTAAGTGGCGTGGAGTTGACCACAAGCCACAAGGGGGTCTATGTAGGAGGGTACAGGAGAGGGACAGGCCCACCAGGGAGTATCCCAGAGGAAGGGGGAATAGAGCTGGATTCTGAAGGATTTGGAAGGAGAAGAAAGAAGGGAAGCCTTTTAAGGGTAAAGAAGGACATGAACAAAGTGGGTGGTGGTGACAATGTCTCTGCAGAGACTGAGGGATGGAAAACAGACCGGTTCTTCTTCAGACAATGGAAAAACTCTCTGCTGAGAAGTACATGTTGGCAAAAACCTTTCAAAGTCCCCATTCTTAGATCTGACTCGGCTTCAGCATTTCTCTAACCACCAGCCAAATCTAGGTGCTCTTTTCCTCATTTCCAGATTCTTTCTTAAAATTAAAATTTTAAATTTATTTTAATTAACAAATAATAATTGTGTTTAAGAGAGTACAATGTGATGTTTTGATCTATGTATATATTATAGAAAGGGTTAATCTAATTAACATATCTGTCAACTTGCCAACTTAGCAATGTTTTTCATGGTGAGGACATTAAACATCTATTCCTTTAGCGTTTTTGAACTGTACAATACATTAGGAACTGTGGTCATCACGCAGTGCAATGGATCACTAAAATATCTTATTCTTCCTGTCTAACTGAAACTTTGTACCCATTGACCAACATCTTCTTTCCCATTCCTCCTTCTCCCACTCAGCCTCTGATAACCACCTTTCTAGTCTCTGTTTCTATGAGGTCAAATTTGTTAGATATCACATATAAGTGAGATCATACTGTATTTGTCTTTCTGTGCCTGGCTTATTTTACTTAGCATAATGTCCTTCAGGTCCATCCACGGGTTCTTCATGCCTCCTTTGCTGGTCTTCTTCCCTCTATCTTCCCAAACTCTCACTCAAGATACATATTAATTTTATTTTTCAAACACAGGCAGGGATGAGCAAGATACAAAGAGGCACATTCATGTAGTCCCAATTTCAAATATTCTGTCCCACTGTCACTGTTTGTTGGCTCATACTGGTAGGTGTTGTGTCTCAGTTTTTCACTTGGAATATATAGCAATAATATTGATAATGAATAATTACATTCATCTTAATGATGAATAATAATAGCTGACCTCTGCAGAGTGTTAACTAGATACACTACGTTTATATATGTTAGGATTTAAACATGACAGTCCTCCAGCAAGGTAGATACTGTTATCATCCCCATTTTATAGATGAGAAAATTGAGGCAGATAAAAGTTAAATAAATTGCCCAGAGTCACAGATAGTAAGTGGCAGTGCTGGGACAAGCACAGGCATTCTAACTGCAGGTTCTGCCCTATTTACTACACTCCACACTTCATCACAGAAAATACAGGGTCCTGGTCTGCAAGGATCAGGAGTGGAAAGAAAAGGAAAGTTTTTATTGATACCTAGGATATGCCACTTCTTGTGCTAAGGCATTGTATGCATGTCACCTCAATTAACTCTTAGCCTACCCTGAAAGATAGATATCACCCCATTTTATGAATGAAGGAAACAGGTGCAAAGTAAAGTTGCTGGTTATGGACACAGTTGGTACAATGGATTTAAACTGCAGCCTGTCTTTTCCTCAGAGTCCAATGTTTCCATTACAAATGTGAACTGGCTCCCAAGCAGCTGGTATAGGGATGGTGAGAATAGGCCACATATGAGCAGAGAGAAGGTGCAAAACTTTCCTAACCATTACAAAGCACAGCATTTCAGTCTGTGGGACACAGCTGGGCACAGCTGGAAGACAGTAGTTAGGCAGAATCTGCAGCCAAGATGCTATTGACTTACATGTTTGAGAACAAAGAGTCTGGACTGATCTAAAGTGTGTATGTGCCATAAATCTGAGAGAGCAGCAGACATGGGGAGCACCAGCTACTGACCACATCAGAAGCATCTGTTCCCTTTCTACGGTATGGCAAAGGGCTGTCCACTCACAGTAGCCTCTTCAGCCTAAGCTACCACCCAGGTGGTAAATGCCATCTGCAGGGTCATCTTTGGATGACCAAAGGCAGGACCCCAATTTCTGTGATTCTGTGGGGAAAATCTGGCTGTTCTATTTTCTTATCTGCCTCCCTTCAGGATGGGAAAGAAAATAGGCAGGGAAAGCAGAGATAGAGAGGTGCTTCCCAATAGTGCCCACAACTCTTCAGGTTCCAGAGTAGTGTTCCTCAAACTTTATTGTGTATCAGAGTCACCTGCAGGTGATGGTTAAAATTAAATTTTAAAATAGATTGTTAAAACTGAATCTTTTTTTTTTTTTTTTTTTTTTTTTTTTTTTTTACAGGGTCTTGCTCTGCAACCAGGCTGGAGTGTAGTAGTGTGATCTCAGCTCACTGCAACCTCGGCCTCCTAGGCTCAAGCCATCCTCCCACCTTAGCCTCCTGAGTAGCTGGGACTACAGGTGTTTGCCATTATGCCCAGCTTTTTGTTTTTTTTTTTGTATTTTTTGTAGAGATGAGGTTTCTGCATGTTACCCAGGCTGGTCTTGAACTCCTGGGCTTAAGTGATCCCTCTGCCTTGGCCTCCCAAAGTGCTGGGATTACAGTCATACAACTAAATCTTGTTAAAACTAAGATTGTTGGACCCCACTCCCAGACTTACTGATTCAGCAGGTCTGGGGTATTGCCCCATGGTTTGCAGTTCCAACAAGTTTCCAGGTGATGCTGATGCTGCTAATTTGGTTATTACACTTTGAGAACCACTGTTCTAAAGCCATCTCCAGTAGTCATCTGGGATGAAAGTATCAGCCTGGCTAAACTTTCTACTCTCCCTGATCACAGTATGACCTCTGTGGGGTTAACATCCTAGCCCCTTATTTTAACCTCCACACTTGCATTGAACATACCAGGTGTACCAAGATGGTTCAAATAAAAAGACTTAAATGAAGAGGCTGCTAAAGAAGTGTGGGCAGGATGTTAAAGGAGCACACAGGGGAAGTTGAGGCACCAGAGACTAGCAGCAGCAGGAAGCAGTGATCGCTTCTAGGGCTGTAGAGGCAAGTGGAGGAATCAGTGTTCTGTGGGCTTGGCGAGAGCTGGGCTTGCGGAGGATGGGCTGTCTGGGGGAGCCGGTGCTGTGGACACACATGGCTGCTGCCAAAAATGCAGCACAACAAGAAGGGGCTTCTCTCTTCTGCTGCTCTCCAGTCACCTCCTGGAGAGTGCCATTGGCTCAATCCAGCTGGAGCCAGAAGGCAATGGGAGAAGTAGTTTCCAGGGATCGTGCTCCCAGGGCATAGAACAGAGGAGAAAATGGATCTAGAGCGAACTGTCGGGCAAATGGAGAATAACCAGACCTCGGCAAGACCCTGCTCTCTTCTTGGCTATGCCCGAGCTCTTGACATCTACCTTTGCTTCCTCCAGAAGCTTACTTAGTAGGGGCTAGCCAGCCCAAGAGAGAAGAGAGGCTGCCTAATGCCTGAGGTTACCCTTAGTCCCCACTCAGGCAGTCGGGATCCCAACCCTGCCTCAAAGGTGTGTGGAGACATGGGGGCTTTGAAAGAGGTCTTAGAGGAAGCCCTGTCTCTTCCTTTCTTCTATCACCCAACTCATAAGCACTCATCCCTTATCTCAAATAGAAAGGTAATATATCCACTGGTCTTCTCTGGCTTCCAGATGGTCAGGTGGGCTGGAAAAAGACTGCTTCTGCAGCAGCCTTCAGGGGACTCTGATAGGAGGACTCCAAAGGTTGGGGTACAGCGTGGGATGGTTGGCGGGGAGGGGACACAGTGTTTCAAGTGATTTCCAAACCGTAAGGAACACACAGTACTTGGTGTTGGCTCAGAAAGACCTCCCTTTGCATCTATGGAACAATGAAAATGAAATCTCTTAATCCTTAGGAAAGAAAACAGAGAGGGAGAAGAGGGGGAAACAGGAGGAGGAGAAGTGTTTACATTTGAGAACTGTTGAGAACTATCCTAGAACTTCCAGGCCAAGGGCTGTGTTGCTGCTGGCCCTGCTGGCGTGAGTTTGATGTCTCTATTTACCTTTTTGTGGCTGTCAGGCTATTTTTCTGAGCTACATGGCAAGATCTTTGTGTCAGATAACCCCCCTCCATGGTAAGATAATATTTGAGCATGTTTAGGGAAACTGTGAGCTGGCTGCTGTTTTGTAACCTGACATGGAAGTCAGTGGGCGGCAGGCAAACTTGGGGGAAGCTCACACACCCCAGGACACGGAGGACCAGCCTGTTCTGTGGGCTGGAGGGGACTCTTGGGTGTCAGGATCCCAGGAGGGTCTCCTAGGCAAACTGTGGCCTGATGAAGTGGCCTGGGCCCTCCCCAGGTGAGTTTTTAAAAACAAAAACAAAAACAAACAAAAAAAACCCTGTCTTTTCAGCTAAGTTATTTTCTTCTTGATACTAACAACAAACAAACACAAATCTGAAGTCAGAGTCTGTCAAGGGAGTCCTGTGTCTTGAAAAAGGGGCCGCATGAATTAGGGTCAAAGAGCTCTATGATAATAGAGGAATAGACTCCCTGTAGTTTGATGGAGTTCCCTCCATGGTTATTAATCTTCCCAAAGCTCTGAGTAGAGACCTTGGCCTCCCGCATCTCACTCTGTGAGCCCTAACTCTGTCCTTGAGCTCACCACCCTGCCATTTTGAGTGCCTTACCCCAGTGCAGTCTCCTTTCTGTCTCCTTTGACCCAGACAGTGTAGTAACAGTGGGGAAGAATACAAGCTGAGGCTGTGGTTTTGTGACATTGGAGATCAGGAAGGGAGCAGAAATCTTGTCTGGCTGGGTCCCAGGGGAAGGATGACACTGGCATGGGAGGAAGCCTGGCAATGTTTGGAGAAAGCCAGGACTTCATTCCCAGATAGTGGAAAGTGCTTGAATTTGGTCCTGGTTTCCTGTAACAGCTATGTCTACTGCCACCATGGCACCCAAGAGCTGGAAGGAAACCTAACTAGGTCACTTGATCTGGGACACTTGGGATTGAGCTCACTTTCTGCCGCAGTCTAAGTTGTGGGAGACTTTTCCTTTCTGAGTTATTAATTCCCAGGGCTGAAATAAGGAGGTTTGGCTGGGTGAACTCTGAGATCCTGTCCAGCTTTGGTAGTCTGTAATTCTATGGCCTGGTTATTGTCTTCATAGCATTACACAGATCCAGAGATTTCTCTAGGAGTCACAGTTATGCTTTAAAGAGGAAAACAGAGATTTGGGAATACACTACATTTGGGAACTGTATCTTCCTGGTACACTACGGTAATTATGGAGGTTGGGCCATGGGCACCACACACAGTGATTTCCAGAGAAAATCAACTATCACATGAGGTAGGGCCCCTTCCTCATCCTTGAGCCTCCAGGGCTATGGCTAAAGTTTCTATTGAGATGCCTCATCTTCTCCTGGGATCTTCCTCCAGTCTCAAGCATAAGTCTGGTCCCAGAGCTAGGGGTTATCTTGAGCCACGTTGGCTACAGGAAGCTGTTTTCTTTGTATGCTCTGATCCAAGTGAGGTACTGAGATCCATGGTGGAGCTAAAGGACTATGGGGGACATAGAAGTGGGTCAGGGTTGGTAGAGGAGATTCAAAGCTAGTGGAGCACCATGAAGTCTGTGTCTTTGGAGTCTGACAGATCCAGGGATTAATCTGACAATGACCACTTGCCAGCTCTGTGACCCTGGGCCATTTGTTTTATTTTCCCAGCCTCACTTTCCTCATCTGAGAAAAGTTGTTAACCCTCTGGTGATAAAATTTCACCTACTTTTGAGAGTGGCTAGAAGGACGAAAGAAAAACATTTATGTAAGGCTTTCTCTCATTTCCTAGTTCACGCTAGACATTCAATTCATGAGTTTCCTTTCCTCCTCCTTCTTTAAAACTTCTGGGATGAAAGGTAAAGAATAGAGAGCCATTCTGGAGAAAAAAAACCAAAGGATGATTTGGAAGTGACCTTGACATACAGGAAGGGTCATTGTTCTACACATGACCCACACATATGCATATCATGCCCTGAAGAAGAGAGAGCAGCTGGGGCCATTACAGGAAGTAAAGAATTGTATGTAACTGCAAACACACAGAGCCAAGGTGTGGGATGGTAGTGACAAAGATTATATTACCTGCAGAATTATCTTTCAGTCCGTAGATTGCCAGGCTTGGATAGGCACCAAGGAGTCCCTCCTTGCACTTGTCTCCTTTTCTCTTTTCTTCCCTACTTTGGGGCACTCCCTCTGACTCTCTCCCCACCCTTCCTGGCCACTGTGAGTCAGAGGAGCCCTCCAGACCTCTCTAGAAGCAGACGGTGCTAGTTCAGGTTTCTCAGTGGGGAGCACAGATTCCACATGTAAGCCTTTCCCTTGCTAATACTGGTGACCTCGCAACATGACCTCACAGAGTTCATATGCCAAAGGAATTTCTTCTCAGGTAAGGAGGGGGAGCCAAAGGAGTGAGAGGACCATCAATCCTGATCTATCACATTAAAGGATGCCCCAATAACCACTTATGAGTCTCCATAGACTTATCTCATGAAGTAGCTTTAGGGATTTAGGCTAGACATGAAGAACGTTCTAATAATGAGGGTTAAAGCTCTTGATCAGGTGAGCAATGCAAATTTCACACCCCTTTCGATTTACTACATTTAAAAAAAATAGAAAAGAAGATACCTTTAAAAAAATGGCCTTCTAAAATCAGGAGGATGGGAGACAGAAGCCCTCAAGACACTTTTTTCTCTAAGCTTGCGTAAATCAGTTCAGCTATGTCTGGGTCTAATGGGATCTCAGGTAGAGCGCTGCATGAGCAGTCAGGTAGGGATTCAGTTCCTTCTGAGCCTCATCCTTGTGCTTCCCCAATCCCTTCCACACACGGACCCAGACCCAGATTTGCAGCATGGGTTCTCTCCTGCCTGTGTTTTGCAAAAACCAGCCTTTGTTCTGGTGCCCACTCTCAGCTTTCTGTGAGAACAAAGAGGAAGTCCAGCTACAAACTGTCCTCTTGCAAAGTAATTAAGTTCATGGCATGGGGGCTGGTGCTCTTCAGGGCTGGCCAGCGTGGGAGGGTTGGAGCCTACAATAGGTCTGCCAGGAGAGACCTGCTGGTTCTCACGTCCTTCCAGCCCCTAGTGGAGGTGGTGCTTCCACACGTGGTTGCCCAAGTGGTGACGTTTTGGGCACAGGGGACTCATGAAGTGTCCTGGGTCATGCTGGCACAGTTCACAGAGCCACGACTTCCTGGCTCCATTGGTCACTGGGATACTGCAGCCTCATCCACACGTGGCAGTAGAGGGTGTTTAAGGAAGGGCTTTTTTCACTCAGAACCTATGAGTCAGCTCATAAAAGAGAAGGCTGGGTTGCCAAGGGCATGTTTTGGGGTAGGAGAAAAAGAGAGGACTTAGTTATTCTTTACAGAGTGGATAGGAGCCAAAAAAGTTCTCTTTCTTCACTGAAAGAAGAGAGAGACTTAAAAAAAAAAAAAAGGAAAGAATTTAAGTTAGAACTGAGATCTAAGATGTTTCAGCACTAGGACCAAAAACAGAGAAATAGGTTGGATTTGTTTTTTGTGGATATTCTTCAGAATGGACTAGAATGGATATTTGATAATCCTAGCTAAAGGCAGCAAAATGCACTGGATGTGTGATGTACAAGATACTTGCCATAAGCAACAGATCAGAAATAGTCCAGGGTGGAGGACCATGGCATCTTCTAGAATCTCTGCTATGGATTAGAAGTATTTTAGCTATGTTTTCTCTGGAGGCTACAACCAGAGCCCACAAAGAGATTATTAGAAGGAAGGTTTAAGCTGACTAGAGGGAAAAACATTTGAATAATTAAAGCTGTCTAACAGTGAAATGGACTGTTTTACTAAGGTGATAAACTTCTGAATTTAGGGAGTATTTAAATCAAGGATTCAAATCTGGAATTCTTTGGAAGGTTTTTTCCTACATTGGAAGGGTGAAATTGATGCCCTTTACAGTGCTAATATACCACATTTCTTATTCATCTATTTATCTCTAAAGGTTAATGCACTTAGAGCTATAATTCCTTTTGATTGAAAAGTTGCTCCATTAGGCTAGGGTTTGTTTGTCAATTTACTTGTCCTTTGAATACCTACAGGTACCAGGCCTGGAGATAAAGCAATGAAAAAGACATGGTGACTTTGTATATGGCAGGTTCTTGGTATATTGGGAAGGCAGAAAGGAAACAAATAAATTGCAACTCGGCATGGCAAGGGATGAAATAGAAGCACCAAGAGCTGTGGAAACACAGA
Source organism: Nomascus leucogenys (assembly GCF_006542625.1). Taxonomy (NCBI): domain Eukaryota; kingdom Metazoa; phylum Chordata; class Mammalia; order Primates; family Hylobatidae; genus Nomascus; species Nomascus leucogenys. Next base: position 118,280,133 of record NC_044402.1, on the reverse strand, counting down.
GAAGGGAATAAAAAGCATCTCCCTCTCTCCAGGGGAATAGGAGAAGGCTTTTTAGAAAAAGCAACTTTTCAACTGGCAGCTTCCTCCCAATCTAATTCCATTCCACTCCAGTCCTGATAGGCTCACTGAATGTCTACTATGCGAAAGGCAAAGAGAATAAATGCAAGCATGTGTTATCTAAAGAGCTATTCAGCTTCAGATGCAAGTTCATATTTGTGCCTTGGGATGGGGGACACATATGAACAAAATCTGGTCTTTAAGGAGCTTCCAGTGTCACAGCAGCCCTTCCTTCTAGGCTGTGTGTCCCCTACTCTGGTGTAGAATTTAGATCAGAAAGGGGGTAAATTGGGTGGACATTTCAAAGCATGGTTTCAAAGGGCAGCAGTGGAGAATTTGTTTCTGTGGCTCCCCTGCTTTTCCTTGGAGTGGAGGTGGTACTCCAATGTGTGGTCGTCCCAGCAATGACACTGTGGGCACAGGGGACAAAACATACTCTGCTAGGTCCTCATAGCTCCAGTTTGCAGCCCTAGGTGAGGTCTGTTGAATGCCAGCAGGAGGCAGGGAGAGACACGTTTTGTGATTTGCTTCTCCTCTGCGTGTGGCAAAAGGTAGGCAAGGCTCAGGTGCTGGACGGAGGAAGACAGAAATCTATGGCTCATACTGTGGTATCAGTACCATTGGGATGATGGAGAAACCCCAGGTAGCTCCAAAGTGTTGGTGTATAAATCAGCACCCAGCTATGAGACAAAATATCTGGTGTGGTTTCTAACAGAGATAATTTAACCTAAAGAACTGTTAACTAGGGATTGAGTGTGCAAAGGGAACCCTAACACATCACAGAGTTGGCCAGGTGTGGTGGCTCACGCCTGTAATCCCAGCACTTTGGGAGGCCAAGGCGGGTGGATCACTTGAGGTCAGGAGTTTGAGACCAGCCTGGCCAACATGGTGAAACCCTGCCTCTACAAAAATGCAAAAAACTAGCTGGGCATGGTGGTGTGCACCTGTAATCCCATCTCCTCAGGAGGCTGAGGTGGGAGAATTGCTTGAACCCGGGAGGCAGAGGTTGCAGTGACCCAAGATAGTGCCGCTGCACTTCAGCCTGGGTGACAAGAGCGAGACTCCATCTCAAAAAGAAAAAAAAAAAAGACATCACAGAGTAGCAACTGCAAGGAAGGGGCCCCATCCTTAGGGCCAGGAAAAGAAAGAAAGACGTTGGAATTATTACCAGCTGATGCTGGTCTCCCAGAGGAAGATAATGAGGATGGTACTTTGGGTGATGGAAAAAAATGGCTGCTACTGGAATGAAATGCAGCTGCCAGGGTAAACGTGGCCCGGTGACACCTCCAGAAACGAAAGGCAAGGAAGTGGAACAAGAAGCAGACAGAAGGGAGCAGGCACCTTCTCCCCTCTTCCAGCCTTGCAATCTCTCTCTAGTGCCCTCTATTGGCAGACCTTAGCAGGAAACTATTAGGCACAGCAGAAATGTGGTTTGCTGGGTCCCAGCTCAGGGACTCATAAAGTCAAGAATAGAAGGACAGATTTGCAGTTGAAGTCATTAGCTTAATAATTAGCTCAGCTGAGCTTCTGGGGGAGGTGTCAGACCAAGGAATTTGCCAAAAGAAGCCAGGTTGGCTTCTGAGTTAGTTAAGGGAATACTAACTATCAAAACAGACGCAAGCTCAAAAGTATATATGAGCTCAAATACAACTTTTTTTCTAGCTCTTATGAAGCCCAATATGGGTGTTTCTGATCAGTGGGTGACTCTCTAGGCAGTGATTCAAGGATCCAAGTTCTTTCCGTTTTATGGCTTTGCAACTTCAAGTCTTCCAAGTTTGCATATTCATCTTTATTAAAACAGCAAAAGAGGACAGACCATGAAGTACATGAGGTTTTCATGGGCCAGGCCTAGAGGGGGCACCTTTGCCCACATTCCATTGGACAGAACTCTGACATGTGCACATAGCTAACTGCAAAGGGATGCTGGGAAATGTAGTCTAGCTGTGGGCCCAGGAAGATGTGGGAAAAGGAGAGATAATTGGCCAGTTCTGCCACATGTTCAGCTGACCCTACATAAGTTAGCTTTTCAGCAGGACTTTCCTATGAACACAGGCTGACCTTAGCTCATTCCACAGGTGTCTTCAAGAAAGAGGAACTTGAGGTTGTGGGAAAGATTGTATGAGGAAATGCCCTCCAAAATCATAATTTGTTATTTGCTTCAATAAAACACCGGCTTGTGTTCTCGTAGTGTTTTTGGTTTTAAAAAGTTTTTCCTTTCATTCCAGTTCATTCCTGGGAAGAAAAGAGGGTGGTAGAGGAGATTCTTTCCAACTCTTTTTGCCTTTTTTTTGTTTTTAATTAATGAACTAATTCACATTCACTGTCAAGAAAAATAAAACAACAAAATTCAAAGAATATACATATGATGAAAACATATTTCTGCCATTTTTTGCTTGCCTTTTGATTTTGCTTATGGTGTCTTTGTATAGAAGTGTTTTGGCCGGGTGCGGTGGCTCACGCTTGTAATCCCAGCACTTTGGGAGGCTGAGGCAGGCAGATCACGAGGTCAGGAGATCGAGACCACGGTGAAACCCCGTCTCTACTAAAAAATACAAAAAAAATTAGCCGGGCGTGGTGGCCGGCGCCTGTAGTCCCAGCTACTCGGAGAGGCTGAGGCAGGAGAATGGCGTGAACCCGGGAGGTGGAGCTTGCAGTGAGCCGAGATTACGCCACTGCACTCCAGCCTGGGCGACAGAGTGAGACTCCGTCTCAAAAAGAAAAAAAAAAAAAAAAAGTGTTTTATATTGTACTGTTGTAAACTTTATTCAATTTTTGGTTATGTCTTTCCCCTTCCCTATTCCAAAGTCATAAACACATTCTCCCATATTTTCTTCCAGTATTTTTACGTGTACATTGTTTAGATTTTTAATCCATCTGGACGTTATTTTTGTGAATGGCAAGGCATAGAAATTTGATTTTGTTTAGCGTTCTAGCCAGACGACTAGTTAATTGTCTATATATTACCAAATACTATACCCTTTTCCAGTTATTTGAAATGCTACTTTTATCATGTCTTAATTCCTTTATTTGCATGGTGTATTAGTTTCTCTTGCTGTTGTAAACAGTTACACAAACTTAGCAGCTTCAAACAACACAAATTTATTATTTTATAGTTATGGAGGTCAGAGTCTAAAATCAAGGTGTTGGCAGGGCTGTGTGGAGGCAGCCATCTGGGGGCTCCAGGGGAGAATCCGTGTCTTTGCTGTCTCCAACTGGCCACATTCCTTTGCTTAGGGCCCCCTTCAATACATCAGTGGTTGGTTGTCTTTCTTAGGCTGTATCACTCTAAAGCTGACTCTCACGATGACCTCTTCCATTTATGAACCTTGGTGATTACATTGGGCCCATGTGGATGATCCATGATAGTCTCTGTCTGCTTTCTGTTGCTTATAAGGGAATACCTAAAACTGGGTAATTTATAAAGAAAGAGACTTTATGTCTTAGAGTTATAGAGGCTATGAAGTCCAAGGTTGGGCAGCCACGTCTAGTGAGGGCCTTTCTGCTGGTGGGGACTGTCTGCAGAGTCCCAAGACAGCACAGGACATCACATGTCCAGGGTGCTAAGCATGGTAGCTCAGGTCTTTCTTCCTGTCCTTATAACATCACCCGTCCCACTCTTGTGATTCCTCAGTAACCCATACCTCATTAATCCATGAAGGAATTACCCAGACACTTCTTGTTTTATTTTTTTTATTATATTTTATTTTATTTTATTATTTTATTTTATTTTATTTTTTGAGACTGAGTCTCGCTCTGTTGCCCAGGCTGGAGTGCAGTGGTGCGATTTCAGCTCGCTGCAGGCTCCACTTCCCAGGTTCAAGCAATTCTCCCACCTCAGCCTCCAGAGTAGCTGGGACTACAGGCTCCCGCTTTGTATTTTTTAGTAGAGACAGAGTTTCACCGCGTTAGCCAAGATGGTCTCGATTTCCTGACCTCGTGATCCGCCTGCCTCGGCCTCCCAAAGTGTTGGGATTACAGGCTTGAGCCACCGCGCCTGGGCCAAACACTTCTTAAAGACTCTGCTTCTCAATTGACTGCCACATTGGGGTTTAAATTCCAACATGCGATTCGGAGGGTACAAGCATTCAAACCATAGCAATCTTCCTATCTTAATCAAGGTCAGCAGATTGATTCCATCTGCAACCTTGATTCCTCCTTGCCATGTGTTATGGACTGAACTGTATTCCCCTGTCCCATCCAGTTCTTATGTTGAAGCCCTAATCTCTGGTATCTCAGAATGTGACTGTATTGAAGGATAGGGCTTTTAAAGAGGTAATTATGGTAAAATGAGGTCGTAATCCAATCTGACTGACATCCTTATAAGAAGAGGCAATTTGGACTCATGAAGAAACATCAGGGATGTGCATGTACAGAGGAAAAGACCATGTGAAAAAGCAGCAATAGGGCATCCATCTGCAAGCTAGTAAGAGAGGCCTTAGAGAAAAAGCAACCCTGTTGGTTCCTTGACCTTGGACTTTCAGCTCCAGTACCATGAGACAATAAATTGCTGTTGTTTAAGCTACCTGGTCTGTGGTATTTTGTTATGGCAGCCCTGGCAAGCTAATATACCTCGTAGCCTAACATAATCACAGGAACACCATCTTTGGGAAGCTATTGTTCTGCCTGTGACACATTAGTTGATTTGTACGTTTTCTATTCTGTTGCATTAATCTACTCACTTATCCCTGAGCCAATACCATGTTTCTACAATTACTAGGGTGTTATTTTGTTTGGTAGGGTGAGCTTCCTCTTTTGCTTGTTGTTTTCATTCACCTAATATTTTCTTGATTATTCTATGCATTTATTCTTCCATATCAATTTTAGAATCATCTTGTCAAGTTTCCTAAAAATTGTGATTGCAATACATTTATGGATTGATCTGGGATTTACCTTTACATGAACACATATTTTCCCATTTAGTGAGTCAGTTCTTCTGTATACCCTTGTTCATAATGTTCTTTTTTATTTCCTGGTAAGTTTTTTTCCCAGGCACTTTCTAATTTTTGTTGATGTTGTGAATAGGATAATTCTTCCTCCTTTACAGCTGGAAAGCAGAGGCCCAGAGATGGAAAGAGACTTCTCTGAGACCACACAGAATCATGGAGCAGGCTCTAAGCAGAATACAGGGCTATGATTTCTAACCCCTGTGCTCTACCTTTGGCCATGTGGAGCTTCTTGGCCAGATTCCATTAGGTCCACAATGTGATGTTCTGTTTTAGCTCAACACTTACGTGTCCACTAGAGCAGTGGACCAGGCCTTGGGAAGGTTGAGAGGTCACATAGGGGCCACTCTTATTTCACTGATGGAGGTATCATAGGGTGGAGGGTAGGTAAGGGGTAATTTTGGGGAGCGAGCAAGGAGCATCTGTAGAATCACTTATTTCTTAATCCTGGATGATTAAACAGCTATCATCAGGAAAGGAGTATACACTAATAAAAAAATAACAAATAGAGCTCTTGTTCACAATTCACAATAGATAAAATCAACTCCTACTCACTGAGGAGCAGTAAATAGTCCCCAGGGCTCTTGATTAGGATGACTAAAAAGATTCAGAATGATACAAGAGAGACATTAGGTTAATTTGACCATAGAAGACAGTATGTGTATGGCCCAGAGACATAAAGGGTTAAGGAATGCAGAGAGAGGTAGGAAAGACTGTCTTTCAGGTTGCTCAAATCATTCCTCTACACGGCCCCAGTTGAAGGAGCAGCAGGAAGTAGCAGGGATGAGTTGACCTTGACTGTCTACCTGGACCTTGACTGTCTACCTGGACAACATGGGGCCCCTCTCATTAGCTGCCGAGTTTGGACTTCCCCAGCCTCTCATGCAGATTTGGGTGGGAGTCATTATCCTTTGGCTACCTGCAAGGATGCTGCATTCACAAATACTTCGGAGGATTTTCCAAATCTCTTTCAGCAGCTGCACTTTCTAGATGGCGAGTATCTAGGAAATTGGGGAATATTACTTATTTCCAAACAAAGGGGTTTTTGGGCTCCCATCTCTGCTCCATCTGAAGGCCTTAATTTCACAAACCGGGAAATGGAGCCCTGAGAAGGAAGTGCCCTCACTTGAGCAACATTGTTCATTAATCCTAGAAGTCTTAGTGCTGGGGCTCCAGGATCATTCACATTGTAGGGTACAACCCTTCCCCTGGCCCCTCTAGGCAGATGGGTTTTATTATGAGCCATAGAAACAATAGAGACCTGTATGACAATCATCATAAAGGGTGTGTATGGGGTGGGGAAGGGATGTGCAGGAAAAGGGGATGAGGTCCTTCATTTTTCTGAGGCAAATAAATGACTGCCACACCTCCATGGACACAGATAAAATGTTCTAATGGGAAATTGCGTGTTGGATGTATTTTGCCTTTCATTCATTTATTCATTTGTCCATCTATCTATCCATCCATCCATCCATCCTTCCATCCATCCATGCATGCATACATGCACTGCATGCCTAGTGCTTGAATGGTATAGAATTGTGACACACCATGATGAAAAATTTGGAGCTAATCCAACAGTGAGTGAAGAAACATTGAAGGTTCTTGGTTGAGGGAGTGACAAAATGCAGGAAGTGATTCAGGGAGAGTGAGGCAGCTTACAGATAGATCTAAGGGGCAAAGGCTAGATACGGTCTTTTCATAGGAGTTTGAAAGTATCTCTTTTTCATTTGTTGTACTGAACCAGCTTCTGGCTCTACCTGAAAAGGGGTTAGACAAAAATGAGAAGGAATTAAGCACTGACTGAAAGCCTGCGAGAACAAGATATGTGATGTGATGTGTTCAGTGGACTTGTCTGGAGAATAATCAGTTCAACGACTATTTGCTGGGTACATGCTCCTTAAATTTCACTATCATTTTTCTTCTACCTTCCAACCCAGAGGGGCCCTATACTTTCTGCCAGGACTGTTAGAAAGGAAAGGAAGGGGCTGGGGATGGGCACTGGGACTACCTAATTTGCACATTTCTAGCCACCCCAGCAAATTCAGCAATCTTCGCTGGGGATCAGGCATTAGGGTTGAGGAAGGTACATTGTGTGTGGAGAGACAAGAATATAGAGCAGATAGTGGTGATCTGTTGGGGCATAAGCACCAAGAGTCTCCATTAGAGACAGTGGGAAAAGAGATCCTCCTTCTCTATCTTTAATTACACAGTTGCCTGTTTGTTCTCTGTGTTGGGGCCCTGCAGAGTACATTGCTAGGGTCCCTCCTTCCAGAGGATTATGGCAAGGGGTAGGGGAAGGAGCAGGAGATTTAGAGTCACACATATCTGCTTACCAGCTGTGTGACCTGGGTCCTGCACTCCTCAAGCTCTCTGAGCCTCAGTTTCTTCAACTGGAAAATGAGGATAATAATGTCACCTGACTCATGGGATTATTTTGAGGACTAAATACAATAATACATGTGAGAATTACTTTGTAGAACATCAATCACTGTTTAAAGACTGAATAATAACAAGAATTTTTCCAACGTAATTTCCATTGTCTTAGAATGCAAGCACATTAACCCTTCTCTAAAATCCACTGTGGTGTTCCATCTGGAGGGACTAATGCCTGGGAGAGAAAAGCTGACCTGAGCCTCGCAGTATTTACAAGTGAGGGGTGTATTCTCAGCCCATAAATCCATGAGCATATGGATGAAGCACCCTGCCTTTCTGGGGATGTATGTATGTTCTGTTTTCAGATTTCATGACTCTGTATTGGTTTTAAAAATATAACTTACTGCACTAGCATATCTAGTTGAACGTCTCATTTTTTTTTCTTTTAAAGTCACACTTAGAAAAGTAAAACACTAATTCCAAATGGCTGAAATTAGAGGTAGAGGATGAGGAAACATGGGCCCACGTTGAACCTGCTGAGATTAGGGGCAGACTCCATAGCTTTCTGGAGATGCGGTGGCCACCTCTCACTTTACCCTGCTCTGGAAGGAAAGCCTTGCTGCTTGTGAGTTTCTGGTACAGCCCTTCTTCTTTGTCCTCGGAGAACCTGCCATTTGCTGAGCATCATCCCAGAGCTGCAGGATGGGGTCACCACCAGGGCCAGGCCTGGGAGCCTGTCCTGTTGTCCAGAGAACAGGGAGAAGAGGGGCAGGTAGAGGGTTAGCAGCAGAAAGCCCTTTTCCTGACATCAAGTCTTGCTTCTGGGGGAATGAAGGATGTTAAAACTGTTTAGTTTTTCCTGTTTAGCAACTGACAATCTCTCCCTCTGTTGAAGGCATGGGTTCAGTTAATGCTGGGGCTTTTTGCCTGTTAAATTGTTAAAATGCAGAACGACAGCCCCTTTGCTGGTTAAGGATATTTATTTCAAGTCCTAAATCAATTTCAGCCTGCCTCTCTCTCTTTCCCATTCCTCCTCCTGGTGCACCCCTCCCCTTTGGAACTTGGGAAAATCCAATTTCCTTCCTGCCTTAATCTCTCTCCAGTTTTGCACAGGCTCTGCTCTGCCCGCACCTGTTCCTTCCAGCTGTGAGATTCCTTTTGGTAAAATACTTTGTGTCCTGCCAAGTTGTCGATGGACAAGACCTCCATTACTGCTTCCTGGCTCTCTTAATGAACACAGTTGTTCTGTTCCACCAGGTCCCCAGGACTCCTCCATTCACTCTATTAGCCAGCAGTGATTTCCACAGTTAGCGTGAGTGAGACCCCTGCCCTGGGCCCCCAAGCGCCTGCCTTGAATGAGGAAAGAATTTGAAATCAAGCACTCCCTGTGCTGGTACTAAGTGCTCTGAGCTTTACAGTCCCAACTCCTGTATCACAGGAATGTCAGGCTAAGTGAGAGAGACTCCAGATCCGCCATCTCCCCAGCCTTGGGGCTGAGCCGTCATTATTAATGACAGCAATCACCACCCAGAACTCAAGTCATAAATAATAAGGGTCTTTTAGCAGTCACAAGAATGGCTGCGAACATTCGTCATCTACACACCTCTTGAAATAGCCATGGGAATGAACAGCAGAACTATTATGGCCAATTTCTATCTCTATTTCAATGCTAACAGCTTAGTTTTATTTAAAAAAGAAAAGTCCAAAGCAGCATAAACTTCAGATGATAGATAGATATTGCACAAAAGAGAGTTCTGTGGCCAAATAAGTTTGGGAAACTCTTTGTTATAAACAAAAGATAAATAGATTTCTTGATAGAAAGACTTCTCTGAGTCTTTAATATACTAATGTGCATAGGGAATTTCCAAGAGAGGTAAGTTATGTTTCCCAAAAGTATTTGATCTTAACTTTTTTTTTTTCTTCTTTTGCCCTAATATGCTATATCCTGCAGGTCACTATCTGGTAGTATGCTGGAAATATTTAACAACTGGTTCTCTGGGGGGTGGGGAGCCCTGATTCATAGTGTTTGCTGATTTTCATGTTGTAAATACTCCCACTGTGGTCAATTTTAAGCTATTAACATGAAGTCACTGAGCATGAAGTTGGGAAGACATGCACGTGATCAGATCTCTGAGCTGATGTGAGCTGACGGAAGCTGGTGCTAGCTGGCTGGAGGTGGTTCAGCACCCTGTGGTGAAACGCCATTGAGAGAATGCTGCTCTTTGATGCAGTATCCCTCTTTCCATTGACATGAGGAAGTGGAAAAAAGCCAATGGATATGACTGGGGTTGAACTCCACAGTGAAACAAGAATGGAACATGATAGGAAATTCCTGGTTTGGGGAATCTTTGTTCACTTCTCTAATCACTGATTCAAGTGGACTTTGCCTGAGGCCAGCTTATGATGGATGTTGGATTCTCTGACAAAGTTTCTCGGCCCTCTGAACTGATAATAAGAGCTGCTTTAGGGCAGATCTGTCTTGACTTTGCTACAACTTTACTGGCCTCTTGTCTACCTGAGGATAGATGCATGAGTGCATGTCTACTCTCTGGGCAGCTCAGTGGCTTCCTTTTCAGTGGGGGGTCAGAACAACCTTTATGACCAACTTCCCTGCTGATTCTTGGGCAACTCCCTTTGACCCTGACCAGTGAATCGTTGTCCACATAAGCCATCTGATATAACACAGAAGCAAAAACTCAGATTTACATCTCAGCAGCACTTGGCTTAGAGGACCATTTTCTTCCTTTTTTAAGTCATTTTCTTCTCATAGATTCCAAGGTAACACTCCTGGTTCTCCTCCTCCTGCTTTGGCCACTTCTGTTTTGCCACTTCTGTTTTCACTTGCTCTCTAAATGCTTGGGTTCTCTAGAGCTAGTTTCCTCTACCCTCTGCGTGCCCCAGTCTCCTTTCCTCCCCTTCCCTGCTTTTCCTTCTCTCTGAATGATTTGATTTATTCTCATGGGCTTAACTTCACCTTTTTTTTCTGATGACTCTCAATTTTATAACTTGAAACTGGACCTCTTGTTTGAGCTCCAGGCTTATATAACCGACAGTCTACTTGACATCTGTATCTGGATATCTTACAAGTTTCTCGACTTGAACTTGTGTGAAAAGGAACTTGATGTTCCCTGTGCCTTCTGCCCTGTTTCTCCCTCAGCCCTCCTTATCTCAGTAAATAGCATTTCCTTTGATCCAGTTGCCTGAGTCCGAAATCTAGGAATCATTCTTGATTCAGCTTTTGTTCTTATCTCCATACTCAGTCTATCAGTCTTAAATGAGTGAAATTCTCTCTACTCTTTCCTTTTATCTCCTGAGAGTCATTATCTTATATTATACTCAAGCTCTGCAACAGTCTGTTGGGTTTATGCTCTGCAACAGTCTGTTGGGTTTATAATCTACTGCTTCGCCTTATCAAGGAGAAAGAGCTAGGAGAGGGATTTCAGCTTAATGACTCTTGATTCAAATTTCTTCTGACCATTCTCCAGACAAATAAGCCCCCAAGAACCCCCACATGTTCTCCGTGTCTGACAAATCCCAAATGGGTGTCTCTTATTCAATGGATACAGGTTAGCCTGGGCTCCCTTCACGTTTTCCTGATACTTAGTTGTTGTCCTGTGGCCTTTGCCATGACAACCCTGACTACCAAACGTAGATGGGTAGTTCAGTGGGACAAGGCACCTTGAAAAAATTTAGATGTGTGAGGTAAATTCTTCAATAAGAATTGGTTTTTTCAGGCCAGGCATGGTTGCTCATGCCTGTAATCCCAGCACATTGGGAGGCGAGGCAGGTGGATTTCTTGAGCTCAGGAGTTTGACACCAGTCTGGCCAACATGGCGAAACCCATCTCTACTAAAAATACAAAAATTAGCTGGACGTGGTGGCGGGCACCTGTAATCCCAGCTACTCAGGAGACTGAGGCATGAGAATTGCTTGAACCCGGGAGACCACAGTTACAGTGAGCCAAGATTGTGCCACTGCACTCCAGCCTGGGTAACACAGTGAGACTCTGTCTCAAGAAAAAAAATAAAAAGAATTGGTTTATTCTTTCTTTTATGACTTTGAATTTCTAGGGTGCTTTTGGTTTCATGGTGATTCCTGTGTATCCCATTGTCACCAATGGGAAGCAGGGATTTTCAAGAAAATGTTCCCCATTTTAAGATCGAGAAACTGAGGCCCAGCTTGTGACTGCAAAAGCTTAGGCCCAGCTTGTGACTGCAAAAGCTCAAGACTATATAGGCAGTGACACAGCCATGTGGTTCTTTGGCCTCAGTTTCTGTTGGGAATAGATTCAGATAAAAACTCAAGTGTCCCCAAGAGCATTGCTGTGTTGAAAGATGGGCATAAGATGGTACACACCCAGGTTCTGGGGGGCCTTATGCTCATACAATTAGGAGACTTTGTTAAGAAAAAGAATATGGAATTTTATACAAAAAGGAGCATTTAAACTAGAAGGGAAAAAGCAATCACAACAAAAATGACAAAATACCATAAGCATCACAGAATCCAGAAAATAACATTTATGCTTTAATTAATTAATGGACTACTTCTATAATGCTTTTTCTCTACATTTTTGGCTGCATACTTTTTTATCACTTTTTCATATATTAATAATTTGTTAAGATTTTCCATAGTGAGAACAAAGATAATCCAGTCTTTCCTCTATGCTGATTGAAATTTGCTTTTTTTAAAAAAAGTGACTGATAACTTAGTGTATTTCCTGTCAGTTTTGTAACTTGTTATTGACAGTATCATGAATTTTTGATTGTCAAATCCTACATTTGGGAACATCTCAATTGCTTTTCTCTCATATCTGAATTGTAAGATTTAAGGCATTTCAAGTTTTCTTTTTTCTGAGATTAAAAAATTTTTAACTGCAAAATACCCATAAGATTTACCATCTTAACCATTTTTGCATACAATTTAGTAGCATTCAGTATATTTAGTGGCATTCATTACAAACAATCTCTAGAACTGTTTTCATCTTGTCCAGCTGAAAACTCTATACTCATTAAACAACTTTCCGTTCTTCTCCCCATCAGCCCCTGGTAACCATCATTTTAATTTAAGTCTCTATGAATTTGACTACCCTAGATATAATATGTAAGTGAAATCATACAGGATTTGCCTCTTTGCTTATTTCATTTAGCATACTGTTCTTAAGGTTTACTCATGTTGTAGCATGTGTCAGAATTCCCTTCCTTTTTAATACTAATATTCAATTGAATGTATGTACCACAATCTGCTTATGGATTCCTCCGTTGATGGATACTTGGGTTACTTCCACCTTCTGGCTATGGTGAATAATGATGCTATGAACATAGGTGTACAAATAACTGTTTGAGACCCTGCTTTTGATTTTTGGGGGTATATACCCAGAAATGGAATGGCTGGATCATATGGTGATTCTGTATTTAATTTTTTGAGAAATCACCTTACTGTTTTTTTTTTTATAGCAGCTGCACCATTTTGCATTCCCAACAGTGCACAAGGGTTCCAATTTCTCCACATCATTGCCAATACTTGTTCTTTTCTTTTCTCTTTTGCTTTCTTTTTCTTCCTTTTTTCTCTCCTTCCTTCCTTCCTTCCTTCCTTCCTTCCTTCCTTCCTTCCTTCCCTTCCTTCCTTCCTTCCTTCCCTTCCTCCTTCCCTTCCTTCTCCTTTCCTCTCTCTCTTCCTTATTTCCTTCCTTCCTTCCTTCCTTCCTTCCTTCCTTCCTTCCTCCCTTCCTCCCCCCCTCCCTCCCTCTTTCCTTCCCTCCCTTCTTTTCTTCTTTCTCTCTTAATTTCTTTTTTTGATAGTAGCCATCCAAATGGGTATAGGTGGTATTTCATTGTTATTTGATTTGCATTTCCCTAATAATTAATGATGTTAAGCATCATTTCATGTGCTTATTGGCCATTTATATATGTATATCTTCTTTGGAGAAATGCCTATTCAAGTCATTTGCCCATTGTTTATTCATTTATTTATTTTTAACTTTTATTTTAGGTTTGGGGTAAATGCACAGGTTTGTTATATGGGTAAGTTGCATGTCACAGGGGTTTGGTGTACAGATGATTTCATAACCCAGATAATAATGACAGTATCCAATGGGCAGTTTTTCGATCCTCTCTCCTTCCTCCCTGCACCCTCAAGTAGGCCCTGATGTTTGTTGTTTCCTTCTTTGTGTCCATATGTACTCAATGTTCATTCCCCACTTATAAGTGAGAACATGTGGTATTTGGTTTTCTGTTCTTGTGTTAGTTCACTTAGGATAATGACCTTTGCCCATTTTTTAATCAAGTTGTTTGATTTTTGTTGCTGTTGATTAAGCTTTCTTGGACAGTGACTAATTGTAAACACCCCTTGAAGTGATTGCACTCATTTCCAATTTGTCCTTCATGACCTTGTATCTTGTGAGTTTATCTTCCAGTGACAGTACTGTCAGCAAGAAGTTAGACTCTTTTTTCCAATGTTTATATAGTTTTCTTCTCATTTAAAATTGAATTACCAAAGAATTAAAGAGTCTATTCACTACTCTTATTTAAAATGTATCTCTTTTTTTAAAAAAAGTTTTTAAGAGGTGAGGTTTTGCTTTGTTGCCCAGGCTGGAGTGCAGTGGCGTAATCGTCACTCACTATAATCTCAACCTTCTGGCTTCTAGTGATCCTTCTGCGTCAGTGTCCCAAAGTATTGGGATTACAGGTATGAGGCACTGTGCCTGTATCTCTTTTAATGAATTATTGCTTTTGGAATGATCAGTTTTTTTTGTTGTTGTTGTTACAGCTTCCTTGTTGATGTCCAAGTAATCTCTTGATTTCATGTAGAAACTTATAAAAAATAATTTCATTGTACAACATGTTTATAATTGCATACATTGAGTTATCCAGTATATTCTTGGTATAAGAACCTTCCATTTTGCCTAAGTGTTGATCAGAACCAAATACTCCACTTATAATTCTGTGCTTCTGAAATTGAACAGTTTTTGCCATACTAGCGTCTGGCTCCTTATATTTCAAAGTTTGGTTCTTGTACATTGTGCAGACACTTCCAGTCTCATGCAGTGGGACACATTTATGTCACAATAGGCCCTCTGGTCTGGCATCTTTATTCCAGACACTGGATGAATCAGTACAATGGGTAGCAGGACTATTTCTAGAAGTCATTCTTACACTGGGACAGCTTGAACTATAAATAGAAGAAACTGAACCCTATAAATATATCCCACTAAGCCCAAACTAAATATACCCTAGATTTAACACCTTTTTAGCTAAATCACACAAATACCAACATTACTTGATAATAAGGGACAGAAGAGAAGAGAATTCAGAGTGGAAAAAGACAATGGTCTTAACTGATTCTGGTTAAAATAGTATATTTTTTTTTTTTTTTACAAATTTGCCCCCCCCCAAAAAAAAAGTCCACCGGGTAAAACATTGCTAGGACTTTTTCCAGGGTCTTGAAACTGGCCTATGCAAATGAGGGGCCCTGAAGGCTGTACGTCCTTAGCTTCAGGGTAAATTGAGTCTGGGAGTAGGGTAGGAAGGAAGAGTTCTCCCATTTTTCAGGAAGGGTGAGATGAGGAATGCTAGGAAGGGCCCTGATCTGGTTCTTCCAGGTCCCAGGACATTTTCTAGGCTTCCTGTGCTGCTTCTGCAGCCACACATCACATGCTCGGTATTCCTGGAATGGCCTGTCGTGGCTGGAGACTGTGGATTTCCTGGTAAGATGACAGCAAGCTGTGATATTTTTATTTTACTGTCCCGCCATTCTTCACCTGCAACAAATGTCCTCTTAATTGCTTCAGCATGAACCCCAGCTGACATTCCCCATTCCTCAGGGTCTCTCAGTCCCAACCTCACAGTAAACTCAAGACATCCAAATGGTGCTGCCAGACAAGGCAGCTGGAAGCCAGACATCACGGCCGATTTGAGCAATTAGCTGAGCTCCCATCCTGGGCTGGCCTCATTAGGGGTGTCCAGATGTCCACTGCTAGCACTGCCTCCCATCCCTTGGGTGGGCTGTCTCCCCAGGTGAGGCTGAGCTGGTGTCTGTGGGAGGCAGGTTAAAGCTCAGAGAGCCCTTACTAATTTTCAGGGCTGCTAATTGCAGTGAAGTGAGGGTCACAGAGACACTGTCATTGCTGCCTGGTCCCTAAGGCTCTCTGGTTTCCCATGCATAATCGCCATCTGCACAGAGCTCCCCTCATCTGGGGGCAAGCCCAGCTGCCATAGCTCAATCGATCATGAAGGGTGTTCAGGCAGCCATGCTGTTTGTCCACTGCTCAGCTCTCACCATGACTAAATGGAGACATCTGGAAAAGGGCAAGGC
Source organism: Nomascus leucogenys (assembly GCF_006542625.1). Taxonomy (NCBI): domain Eukaryota; kingdom Metazoa; phylum Chordata; class Mammalia; order Primates; family Hylobatidae; genus Nomascus; species Nomascus leucogenys. Next base: position 118,264,450 of record NC_044402.1, on the reverse strand, counting down.
AGGGCAAGGGCGACAAGAAGAAGGGCAGCAGAGGATTAAGCCTGCTCCATCTTTATGGGAAGATTTTTCTTTGATAATGTGTGCCTTTTCTTTTTCCATGTGGTAGGAGGTGAGGAGAGGAGAATTTCGTCTTAGAATAAATGGACAGAGGGCCCAGCCAGAGATACCAGCTGTTGTGAGGGCCTGCAATGCACTCCACTAGGGCGATTGTTCTCATCATAGATTATGTGAATGAATGGCACCCCCTAGAGTTTTGGGGTACATAACATGCGTGGTTACAGTGCACCAACCCTGCCAATTGGACACAAACTGTACCACAGGGCTTGTTTGAGTTTGGCTGTTCCCAGAAGTAAACTCTGAGATAAGGGTTTGGGCACAAGTTGTTTATTTGAGGGTGATACCAGGAAGCACTACTGGGGAGTGGGAAAATGAGATGGGGAAGGGAAGGAAGAAAGATTGTATTTAGGATGACCAACCACCCCATTTGCTGGGGACTGAGAGGTTCCCTGGGACATGGGACTTCCAGTGCTAAATGGGAAAAGTCGTGTAAAGACTGGGACAAACTGGTGACCCTTGTGTGAGTGACTAAGATTACTGCTGTGGGGAACCAGGCTCAATCACTTCCATTAGAATTGTCCCACTGAGGGGCAAAGAGGCTGGAAGCCATTGACTTCTGTCTGTCGTTGGCTGAGGGCTGCTCCCAAAGGTGTTAATTCTCTGACAGTTCTGGTCTTTCCTGCTCTAAGGTGAGCACGCTTCAATGGCCAGAGAAAGAAAAGGAAGGGAATCCAGAAATGAATACTAATCAGACCCTGCCTTCACACAGCACTTAGTCTGGATGTAAGGAGGAGGGAGTCTTAGAGGTGAGGAGGTCCTGCCCAGAACATGCCTTCTCCCATAGACCCTTATTTCCTGCAGTTCTCTGTCCACTAGCAAGCTCCATTCCAGTCCAGTATAGGTTCTTCTGCCCATTCCTCTCTATGTCCTGGGAAAGCCAGCTTCGAAGGGAAGGATGTGGCAGTAGATGTAGCAGCAGGAGGCAACTGGTATCCTGCTGAGTTTGATGGGCAGAAGAGCCAGGTTCGAGCTCTGTGTACAGTGCATGCATGGGGATTGTACTTTGTGGTCACAGTCCCAGTTCCTTTATAATCTGTGCACCAAAGAGCCCTCGTGCTGGGGTAGATTGGATTTTGTGACTAGGCAGAATAATGGCCCCCAAAGATGTCTTATGTATGCCCTAATCCCTGGAACCTGTGACTATGTTGGGTTATAGGGCAAAAAAGGAATTAAGGTCATGAATCAGCTGACCTGAAAGCAGGGAGATTAACTTGGATGAGATGGGTCCAAAATAATCACAAGGATCCTTAAAAGTAGAAGAGAGAGGCAGAAGAGGAAATTCAGAGAGGAAGATGTGCCTATGGAAAAATGGTCAGGGAGAGGCAATGTCATAGGCTTTGAACATGAAGAAGAGGCAAAAGCCAAGACACATGAACACAAGCTAGAAAAGACAAGAAAATTGATCATCCCCTGGGGCTCCCAAAAAGAAATACAGCCCTGTTGGCACCTTGATTTTGGCCCAAGGAGACCTGCATTGGACTTCTAACTTCCAGAGGTTAGTGACTTGTTTTAAGCTACTAACATTGCAGTGATTTGTTACAGTAGCAATGAGAAATGAATACAGGTCCTGGTCTTCTCAAAGCAAGCTTTGTTTTGCTCAGTTTCAGGCATTTGTGATTCCAAGTAAGATTTCACTTACATGTGGAGTTCCAGGGCTGGAAATCTGAAAGTCAATGAACCAGGTCCATGTAGTCCCTGTCTTCTTAAGAGTTGACAGTCTGGTGGGGAAAGTTGAGAATGCGGAAAGTCCCATGCAGGGGGCTAGAGGAAGTTCTCTAGGAGCAGCCCTCCTGGGATTAACTTTGGCTTTCTGGAATTAGGGCCTTGTCTTCAAGGGTTGAGCTTGGTTGATACAGAGGGATGACCCCATAGGTCCACTCAATGGGGCTCAGGAATTGTTTGTTGAATTCAATTTAGTTGACTGGAACTTGGAAGTGGACTCTTAAATTCTGTTTCATATTTTCCTACCCACTGAAGAAGGTCTGGTCTGATTTCATTTGAGAATTCTTTGTTCATAGTGCTAGGAGTACCCCCAAGAGATTTCTGAGGCAGCGGAGTCCACATAACTACTGAGTTTATCTCCAACGAGGCTGATTTTTTCCACATATCAGTCACATAATTCCCAAGGCCCTTTCCTGTGGTCACTGATGTTTCTTCAGCAGCAAGAATTAGCTTGGGTCTGAATTAGCTTACTTGTTGAGCACATATATCCTCTGTCCTGGTGCTCCCTCTGCCCCAGCATGAAATTTACATGTCCACTAGTGCAAGCATCATGTTTTACTGTGGCTTGTGTTATTTTATCTGACTGTCCTGTTAGACTATGGGCAGCTGGAAGGTCCAACCGTGTCTTATTCAGTTTTTTAGAGTGACAGTTCTTAGCAAAGTGCTGGGGGCTTGAAATACTCTAGCAGCTCAGTAGATGTTTATGAATAAACTAATGAATGAGGTTTTGTCCTGGCTTGCTCTGTAAGTTCATATTTCCTTCCATGGCAAGACAAAAGTAGTAGCTGTTAATTCTGACTTAGAGTGGAATGCTTCATGGACCCATGTGGAAACTGAGCTAGTTCCTTAGAAGGGAGTAGAGTGGAGTTCGGTGTGGTAGCCATGCAGAAGGTGAGGGGAAGATCAGTGTGGGCCACGTGCAGCGTGTGGTTGGAGACTAATGATCAGCTTGGTGTGGCTGTGGCACCGAGGACATAAATAGGTGTAATGAGAATTGAGTTTAAGATTATAGATTGGGTACAGATCATGATGGACTTTCAGTGAAGTGTTAGGGGCAGCTTGGAATTAATCATCCGGCCAAAGAGTCAGGAGCCAAGAAAGTGTTTGAAGGATATGAGAAAGTAGATTTTGGTAGTAGTTGTAGGGATTTAGTTTAGACATTTTGGAGGGTTTTCCAAGGTTAATGGGCCTGAGTTATCAATCTCTCAGGCATTTGGAATGATTATAAATAAGCTTCCTGGGATCTTTTAAGGCATAAGGCATGGTCCTGATCAGTGGCCCTAGGAGAGAATTTATATAGTGTCTCAGATGTCTCCAGACCTAAGAAACTCCGTTCGTAACTTTTCCTCCTAGAAATAAGCCTGTATGGATGTGCTGTCCTGAGAGGCTCCAGGGCGGGGCATCACTATTGGAATCAGCCAGAGGTCTCCAGGCCTTCAGGGGACATTAATTAAAACCATCCCCATGTGGCCTCTTCAGCCCAAGGGGTGATGAATTACACTTGATGTGTGTGCAGTACATTACCTTTTGGCTCAAGGGTGCAAGCTCTGTGTCCTTCATGACGTTACCTAAGAGTAATTCACAATATGTTCTAGAAGGCTGCCAGGAAGTATGAAGAGCAACTTGTACACTTCTGGATTTTCTTTCCTCCAATCACCATTGTTCCCTGGAAGAAGGGGCATCTTTGTCCCTGGAGTCTGGATCACCATCCCACATCCGAGTCCTTTTCTTAATTTCCTGGTGTAGGTTGGGCTGGTAATCCAGACCTCATATCATGCAGAGGAGAAAAGGACCTTGTCCTTCCGCCAGCTCTGGCTGAACCAATGAAGCCCAGGGGTTGCTGGTGAGGGCTTGGTGGAGAGACAATCTGTTGGTTCATGGCCAGAGTAGAGCCCTGGAGAGTTCAGGAAGGCCAAGAGGAATTTTCAGGGCTTTAGAGAGGAGAGCTGAAGGTTGGGGTCAGCTGTCGCTGCTCACCATTAAAAAGTGAGGCAGCAGAATCTGTGCCTAGTCTGGCGGGCTTCCAGTATCCCCCAGATTTCCCCCACCTGCCTTAAGCTTCCTTCTTTCAAGAGCTGATGTGGGTTTGGAAAACTCTGACAATCAAGCATTTGCCAAGGAGTTGGGGTTGCAGTGGCGAGGAGAGACTTGTTCTTATGGACTTTTCTTGGATCCAGGGCAAAGTGGCACAAAATGCCTGGTGGGCTTCCTTTATAGGAATTTGTCCACCAGGTTTGCAGAGCTCACATTTCCTGAATTTAAAACACACACACACACAACACACACACACACACACACACACACACACACACACACACGTCATGCGTTACTTACCAACCAAGATTTGTTCCCGGGATATATCATTAGGTGATTTTATCATTGTGTGAACATCGTAGAGTGTATTTACATAAACCTCAACTGTAGAGCCTACTAAACACCTGTGCTACTGTATGATGTAGTCTGTTGCTCCTAGGCTACAAACGTGTACAGCATGTTACTGTACTAGATACTATAGGCACTTGCAACACAATAGTATTTGTATATCTAAATATATCTAAATAAGAAAAGGTACAGTAAAAATATGGTATTATCATCTTATGAGAACCACTGTTGTATATGTGGTCCATCATTCAGCAAGACATCATTGTGTGGCATATGACTATACACACACACACACACACACACACACACACACACATATATATATATATGCATACACACATGCATACATGCAGAGGGACCATTTGATAAATAGCATGCATAGGTTTTTGTGGATGAAATGCCCTGTTGGTCTGTGTTGTGTTGTTTGTCAGCAATCCCCAAAACATAGAGGTAGGAGGCACTGCAAATAGAGACCACCTTGCTCTCTCCTGGCTAAACTATGTGAGGCCATGAATAATAGTACTCCCTCAAAGTGGCATTTATGAGCTTTAGGGGACTGTGTTGAGAGGATGCTGGATTTGAAGAAAGCATTTTTTTTTTTTCTGGCTGTGTTTTCCCAAAAGTCCGAGATGAGAGGCTCATCTGAATACTGGTCCTGCAGGAGGGAAGGAAATCAGAACTGACACTGGGAATGGCTCTCTCCTGGAATACTCCTTTGCTGTGAGCTATCGCTTACACCAGCTGGGAAGCTCCCCCCATGCTTGGCTCGTTCTCAGAACACTGTGTGCTGAGTCTGTGTATCTGGGCTTGGAAAGCCCTCAGAAGACAGTGCAGGCTTTCCAGACTGCAGAGATCTGAGGGACTCCTTTGGACCCTGCAGAACTGACTTATTAGCTGGAATTTGGGTTTCACCCATGGTGCCAATGTCTTCCCCATGCCCTGTGTAGCTAAGTGAGAATTTATATTAAAACATATAGGCCACAAAATAGATGACTTTCCCTCTTTTTGGGTTAAGATCTTAGGTCCTCAGACTCTGGTCTGGTTTCCAAAGGAACCTATAGGTCCCTGAGTCTTGAAAGGAGGCATGCTCTGCTTAGTTAGATCAGGGAAAAATTGAGCTCAAAATTCTTCCTTTTTTTCCCCTCCCTTCTTTGTTCTACATTCCCATAGTTATTCCCCTGAATTAAACTGTTAAATCAGGCTTAGTTATCTAACAATCCAGAATATGGAATGTTTTCCAGATTTCCTCCTAAGAATGTTAGCATGACTTTTCCCACTTCAGTACTATCTACCTCCTGCCTTTAGACAGGGGAAAACAGAGGCACAGAAATAAAAACAAAAATGTCCATCTTCAGTTTTCACCCCATCGCTACACCACTGGCTTCCTAGTTCGATGGTACACAGTAATGCCCACGAGACCCAGAAAGAGGTTTGTCCAAAACATCTTGGTGGAGCTGCTCTGGATTTTGCTCTGGGAAGATTAGTCCATGGCGCTACTCTGAATTCATGCTGTAGTCTTGGGCATACAAGTTGGCTTCTTTGAACCTCGGTCTCTCCCCATGCAAAATGAGGGAGCTGATTTAGGTGGTCTCCAAGACACTTTTATTTCTGACCTCCTCCTAGCATGCTGCTGCTGCTCCAGCAGGCAGGCTCGCTAACATATGGATTTATGTGGGCCACTGGCTTTCCCTAGCAGCCCATTTCCGCAGCTTATTACCAGAGGGACAGAAGTCATTAGCCTGCTTTGCTTACTGAAGCCTTCACTCTCGAGATTTTATGTAGTGGTGGCAGCTTTAACCCTCCGGGCTCATAACAACAGAATTTCAGTTGCACTTTATTAATCCTAGAACTGAAAAGTGAGTTCAGGGAGCATTTGTGGGTGAGGAGAACAGAATTCCTTGAACTTTCAATAACTGCTGATCTCAGTAGATTTGGGTAGGGACAGGTCATGGGCAGGAATACACAGGCCAGGAAGGTGATTTGTGGTTCTTCCTTATGGTGGGACATGCATACTTAGATTAATAATGGGTATTAATAGGGGTGGGAGGAGTAGCTGTAACATTACGTGGAAAGCAAGTGGGAGAATCATTAAAAAAAATAATTCCATAGATGGAGAAGAATAGGAAGAAGGAAAGGAGCATTGCCTAGAGTTGGTTCTTGATGGTTAAGCTCAGCTTTTATTTATTCGACAGGCTTGCAGATGTAGACTTCTAGTATTTTCTCAAAGAGTCAGAAGCATAGGTTGGCTTTACTCAGCTGTGGTGTTTTCAACAGGGACCCAAAGACTTTGGAACTTGAAGTCTGAAGAGTAGGGAGACTTCTTCCCAGGAGCTGATACTTCTGGAATTTCTGCCACAGGAACTAAGTATTTGTTTAGCATCAATCCTATGAGATGTTTAGGAAAAAAAGATGTGTCCCAATAAATTCTGAAAATTCTGCAAACTCTTTCGGTGAGATTGTTACACAATACTATAGCAATGTCTCTGAAATCCTATAGGGTAAGGGCAACTATTTAATTTTGTTTAACCTGGAGGCACTCAAGTGTATTTGAGAACAGAGTCATTTAAATTTTGAAACAAACATCTACTAATCCCACACAACTGGTGTTCTAGGGCTCTGACTTTGGGAAATGTTACCCCTTGGTGAACTCTGCCAGTGGAAACGATTGGTTTGGGGATGCTTTGCTGCACAGTTGCAGCGCCTGATCAGGGTCTGTGTGAGTGGGATTTTATTGCTCTCTAGATCCTGGGAAAGACATGTACATGGATTTATATTTCATTTTTGATAAAGCAACCAAGGGCATCCTAAAACTCCAGACTCAATATATAAACCAAAAATAAATAAAATAAAAACAAAGGAATTATAATCAGTGGTATAACACCTGGCAAGGTATACTAGCCCACTTTCAAATCTCCCACTGGTGACACACGTAAGTTGAAGAGGTAGGAAATATAGTAGTGAGTGGCTAGAGGCGGGCAGTTTGCCTAAATTAATGCCTCCATCTGGAGAGAGAGAAACCATAATGAAGGCTGTCTTAGGCTGTGTTCTTAGAACAGAGAGCCTGAGGCTAACATGCTAACATCTTACTGAAAAGTGCAGTCCTAAGGTGGCAAGAAGGAGGGCTACAAAATATGAAGCAGGAAAGGAGAGAAAGGAAATATAAGCTTGTGTGTTACTGAGTTTGCCATAGCCTTACAAGAAGACACACAGTGAGTTGTGTGGTCCCATGGGAAATCTTTGGAGGAACTGTAAGGAACAGTGTCGGAAGATCTTGGAACAGTCCTTTGGAAAAGCAGAGAGGAAGAAGAACTTATCTGCTGAATCCTTCTTATCTCTTGCCTCTTATCATTCAGAGGCTACCCTTTGAGGCAGCTGCTGGGAAAGCCAGAGCCTCCATGCATCCAGCTGGGTTAGATATGGGCAACAGAGCTGCTGAGCCTCACACCACAGCAGGCATGCTAGAGGCCATGCCAAAGCCCAACTCCTGCTCTGTGGGGTGGCTGAGATGGCTGGCAGTGTTAGAGGATAAGGTGATGGCGGTGGTAACATCTGAGATGCCAGTGAGCAAGCAAATGAGGTCCAGGGCCAGGTGGGGCCAAGCAAATCTGGAGAGAAAATAAATGGAGCCTAGTATAAGGACTATCTTGAGAAATAGAAGCAGACATAATTCCTTTGGAGGGAGAATGCAGTAAGTTACTTTTTTCCAATGTCAGATTTTGGGACCTAGGCATGATGATAGAGGATGGACAAGATAGGGCCAGGGAGTCAGAAAGCCAACAATCCCACATTGTCTTTTGACATTTGGCAGAAGCCACATCTATGCAGTGGAGGATGCCCTTGAGCCACTTTTGTTTACTCTCCCCAAGTAGCAACTACATCTGGGGGTGATCTCCAGCCTGGTCCAGAAGATGGGGGTCCTTATGTTTTAGGGGTTAGTTTTCCCTGTTCTTGCATCCAGACTATGGCAAGTTTATTTTGGTTGAAAGTTGGCTCATCTACTCCCGGAGACCGATGCCTCCTTTGTATGGAAACCCTACTTCACTTTGTGGTTTCCAGACGGACACTTGGTAGGCCTGGTCCAGATGGAAGGCCCTCTAGAGTTACATCTTCATAGGGGCTCAGACGGATTGTTTTCCTCAAGCTTCTCAAATGTTTTGCAAATGAAAAACAAAAGGGGAAAAAAAAAGAAAAGGAAAAAAGCAAACCAGCCCCTCCCCTTCCACCACATAACTTGGGCAAGGACCTAGGGTGGCTTCTGAGTTTCTGGTCTACAGGAACAGAGCATCCCCGCCTTCTGGGAGGTAGAGCACTTAGCAGGATGTTTTAGAACTATGGGGCAAAGCGAGGCTGAGTGGGAATCAGAGGTCTGTGTCTGGGCATGAGGTTTAGGGGTTGGGCTGATTTGAACACTGAGTTCATCTCAAGTTGCCATTTTTACACTGTAAGCTGCTAGTGGGGTCAGGGTGGTTATATAACTTTCCTAAGGTCACATGGCAGCACACAAGACATTGGCTGTAACTCAGGCATGCCTGAGTCCAAAATCTGTTTGAATCTCTTCCTTACCCCATGGGGTAATGCCTCCCTTCAAGGCTCCTAGGCCTGGTGGGTGATGATGATCGAAGGCTTCTTGAGGGCCTTCAATTCCCTGCAGAGCAATCGCATAGTACTATCCTCAGAGGTGAACATGATTAAATTAAGATAAATTTAGAACCTGGGAAACTTGGACATCTGTCAAGGCTTCCCACGTTGACATCCTCTCCTTATCCCCTTCAGGGACTGGCTGTCCTCTGCTGCTAGAAAAAGTCCTTGTGGCAGTCCTGTCTCTGGGTTAGGGCTGGGTTTCCTTTTGGCTTGGTTAAATTTCTGATTTGTTCCTGGGTGTGGCCTCTGTTTACTGCTGTGACTGCCTATGGCAAAGGTCACTATGGTCATCCCCCAGCTTCTGAGCACTGGGATTCCTAAAGAAGGCCACAGTAGAAGAAAATGGTCTTGCCTGTTTTTGCTCTAGTTTGTAATTTTGAGATTCATCAAAGTGCCATTTATTAATGCATTTGGTTTCAAGTACAACCTTTGAAAAAGTTGCTTTAATTTTGACTTTGCTTAGAACCTTCCAGACAACTTATATCACTGCTTAACAGACAGGGCCATTTTTAGCATGATTGTTCTTACATCTCAGAGAAATAAGATTATAGAACCAAAGTTCTGTAAGAAGGCCCAAATCGCCTAAATATACAAGGGTTATGCTAGAAATATATGTGTCCCTTGGCACTTCTTAGATGCTGTTTTATTTCAAAGGCAGAAGGGGCTTACTTCTTTATAAAGACCAATACAACTCTCTTTGGATAATTAGAAATATATTCACTAATAAAACGTTAAATCTGGGAAGGATCTTTGAAAGTAGGCAGGCCAGTGATTTTCAAATATATTTCATGAAAACCTGGGGCCTCATGAAGGAGTTTCAGGGATACTACAAACATTTATTTTATTCACATTTCATTCTAAAAAATATGTAAAGCACTTTAAAAGTTCTAATAAAAGTAACATGTATGAGATACCACACTTTCTTATATTTGAGAACTCCAAAAAGTTTGTTGCCAGGTTGTTAGGCAATGTTAGTTACTATAAAAAGTTACACAGTGGTTCCAGTAAAATTATAGAATAAAGCCTAAAACTGGTGTTCTTGAATGCTGGGCAACTCTCCTAGGAGCAGAGACGTGGGGTCCCCAACTTCTTCCATCTTGTGGCCCCACCATCTTTCACTCAAGACTTCCAGGTTCTCTGTGTTTCTCTGCATTAAGCCAACAGAAAAGAAAAGAACATGAGAGATAGGGTGTCCCAGGCTCTTTGGGTGCAGTGCACATCCTTCCTTTCACATGCTATTGGCTAGAAATCTGTCACGTGGCCACATCTAACCATAAGGAACTCTAGGAAATGTAGTCCACCTGTCTGGGAAGAAGAAGAAGAACTGGACTTGGTAAACAGCTAACCTGTCTCTGCTTTACCATGTTCTCTCTCCTAGGCACATACTTACATAGTTGGAAATCAGATCTGTTGATCTTGGGAATAACCATTTTTTTTTTGAGACAGGGTCTTGCTCCGTTGCCCAGGCTGGAGTGCAGTGGCATGATCATGGCCCACTGCAGCCTCGACCTTCTGGGCTCAAGCAATCCTCGACGTGCAGCCTCCCGAGTAGCTGTGACCAGAGGTGCGAGCCACTGTGCCTGGCTAATGTTTTAATTTTTTTGTAGAGGTAGGGTCTCACTATGTTGCCTAGGCTGGTCTTAAACTCCTGACCTCAAGTGATCCTCTCATCTTGGCCTCCTGAAGTGCTGGGAATACTGGCATGAGCTACCATGCCCAGCCCAAATAGTCATTCTTAAACCATTTATCTGTGTGAATCTGAATTTTGAGACTGTGTGATTAAGGTGTCAGATTAATAAAAGGTGTCAGCTTATATTCATAGTTCTGGACCTGTTATTTTTGTGTTCATGAAAACAGCCTCATTTATCTCATTGGTCATGTAAATATCAAGTAAATCTTATACATTTTAACTTAAGAAATGTTTTATGCTCATAAAATGCTACTTTTAATATGCTCCATAAATTATGAAGTTCTACTGCTAAAAAGCCTTGAAAATAAAACCACCAATCAAGTGCAATTTCCTTATTTTATAGGAAATTGAGGCACAGAGAGAATAGGATACTTGCCCATGGTCGTACATTGATAATGAAACAGCTGGTATTTGAATTCAGACTTCCAGGCTCTTAGGTCAGTGCTTTTTCTTCCATTTCAGCTTGTTCCAGGCCTTCATGGCCCTCATAACTCAGATATTTTTCAGCCCATTTTCATTTTCTCAATCTTCAAGGGAGAGAACAGCTGAAGTGTAAGGGTTGTTAAATCTGTTGTAAGATTTAATGTCTCGCATTTTTGGTCCAGCTGCTTCATGAATCAGTATTCATCAAGCACTTATTGAGCATTTATTATATGCCACACATGATGCTGGGAGCTGATGATGCAGTGATGCAATAGGCATCTTTCCAGAAGGATCTTGCAGTCCAGCAGAGGAGCCAGATAATATATCATGGAACAAAAGTAGAAATGTATATATTTGCAAATAGGTGTTATGAAGGAAATAAGAAAGGGATGAAATAGAGAAAAACTAGGTGAGGTGCCCTCCTTCAGATGAAGAGATTAGGAGCCAATGATGTCCTTGGCTTGGTTCTGGACATATTCCAGGCTTGGCTGTGTGAACAAGCCACGGTCCTGGAAGGAATGGCATCTTTCCCCTCCGAACATTACCAGTGAGATTCTTGGCCTGAGAATGTAGGTCCTCAGTGTTTTTGTGGCATAAGCAACATAAAACTGTCGGAGGTTGCAGAATGTGCACAGATGTTGAAATAAGTACAAATAATTAAAAGATGAAAGTGAGTCAAGCTTCCTCCAAGAACTAAATAAGGAAAGGGTTTTCCCTGATGGCTGATGAAGTAGCTAAGTGAAATATCAAAGACAAATAGCTTTTCCATTTTCTTAAAGGAGGAGGTTGTGAAAAAATTTTATTAAATATTCATTGGCATACTTGCTGCCTTTGCCTTCTCTCTGAGTTTTTGTATCTGCAACCTGTTCTGGAATCTTTCTATGAAGACAGATGAGGCAAGACTATGCAGGTGGTGGGTACTGAGATAGACACATAGATGGAAGTGTGTGTGTGGTGTGTATTTTGGACTGCGTGTCCAGGAGATTACGATGGGTGTCCTCACAAGCTTCTCAGAAAGGGGGTGATATGCTGGGAGGGATCACACGATATCTTAGAATGACAGGGTGCTAGATGAGAAAAGGATCTTAAAGAGCATCTATGGGTTCAATCCCCCACCTTGTTTTCTATGCAAGAAGACTGAGGCCAGTGAGAGAAAATGATGTGCTCAGGCATGCACAGCGAGAAAGTGATTGGAGCCAAGACTAGACCTCAGTGCCCTCATTTCCACCCTAGACCTGCTCCAAGACTCTGTGGAGCCTTCATTGAGGAGCGTGGGAGTAGGGGTTAGTCTAAAATTGAAAAAAGAATTTGGGTCTAGTGCAGTGGCTCACAGCTGTAATCCCCACAGTTTGGGAGGCTGAGGTGGGCAGATCACATGAGGCCAGGAGTTTGAGACCAGCCTGGTCAACATGGCGAAACCCCATCTCTACTAAAAAAAAAAAAAAATACAAAAATTAGACAGACTTGGTGGTGCACATCTGTCATACATCTCCTCAGGAGGCTGAGGCACAAGAATCTCTTGAACCCAGGAGGCAGAGGTTGCAGTGAGCCAAGATCATGCCATTGTGCTCCAGCCTGGGTGACAGAGCAAGACTCTGTCTCAAAAAAAAAAAAAAAAAAAAAAAAAAAAAAAAAAAGATCATTTGATTCCAGAACAGAAAGCCCTATCTTCCACCTGCTTTGGAGGCTGGAGTAATGTGGCTAATGTAGAAAAGAGATGAGGACTGGAAATATACAGCCCGGTGTGACCACTGTAGCCTCATGGCTGCAGACAGCAGGAGATCAGATGGAGGATGGAGTGAATGAGGCAATTGTTTTCCAACATCTCAGGTTGAAATTATGACCCTGGTGAGAACCATATATGTACTCATACTTTATGGGTACAATGATACATTTATTTATTTTAATGAGATTTTCTTTTTCTCTCCTTCTCTCAAAACATTTGAGTAAGTTTGTATAAAGAAGTAGGGTTAATTTATTTTGAGTGAGGACAAGGAATCCAGCATAATATTTTTTGAGCCTTTGAAGGGCCATGTCATGTTTCTTTTCACCCTATGCATTCTCTTGGTTTCAAGCACCACTGGCATGTGTGTTAGTCCTGAGTCCACATTCCTCTTGTGGGTACCACTGGTTGGATAGCCAGCTTCACCTCTTTCTCCCACAGTAATCTCAAACTCAAAATAATTTTTCTGTCTTGGGCTGAGTTTTCCAGAAAGTGGAGCCTGGGACAAAGACTTATGTATTGTCTTAGTCACAGTTCTCCAAAGAACAGAACCAAAAAGATGTGTGTGTGTGTGTGTGTGTGTGTGTGTGTGTGTATAAATATATACAAAATCTATTGTAAGGAATTGGTGCATGCAATTATAGAGACTGGCAAGTCCAGAATCTGTAGGATGGGTCAGCAGGCTGAAGGCCCAAGCAGAGTTGATGTTGCACCTTAAGTCTGACTGCCATCTGCTGTCGAATTCCCTTTTGACTTGAGGAAGGGCAGTCTTTTATTATATTTAGTCCTTCAACCGATTAGATGAGGCCCACCCACATTATGGAGGGCAATCTGCTTTGCCCAAATCCACTGGCTTTACTGTGAATCTTATTTAAGAAATACCCTCACAGAAACATCTAGGATAATGTTTGACCACATGTCTGGGTACCATGACCCAGCCAAGTTGACACATAATATTAACCTTCATATATGTGAATATCTTATGTGGGAAAGTGATCTCAAGGAGAAGTGAGGGAAAAGGAGCATGAAACAAGGAAGTGGGGAGATCCAAAACAATGAGGAATTCTCAGGTTGGTCATGGGAAACTGGCTGATTCAGAGGCTGGGTGGAGGAAGCATTTTTTGCATCAGATCTCAGCCTCTACTGGTTACCTTGAAAGCAGAAATCATATCCAGTCATCTCTTCACATGCACATCACAGAAGTCTCAGCTTGAACCAAAATAGGTGCTCAGGAGGATATTTGCAGATGTGGTGCAGAAGGGACTCTGCTCAGACCATTCATGGAAGGACCTCCTACCTGATACCCTGATGCAGAAGGCTGGGGAATGATCATATTGTGTCCTCTGGCTGAGTTTCAGAACAGGTGAGGGCCTTGGTTATCTGGACTGTGTTAGGGATAGACCTGGCTCAACAAAGAGGGGCTGGGAGAATCCATGTGCCTCAGTGGAGCCCCTTTCCCTTACAGTGAGGGCCTTAAGAAGCCCAAGTGTAGTTTAAGCAGAAGCTGAGTTCTTGAGATCTATCCAGGGGAGGTTAAGTGTTGGCCCGTTTCCTGAAGAGCCAGTGCTTCTAGGTTCTGAGAATTTGTTCCCTAATCTCTGCTTACAGGACTCCAAGCGGCTGGAGTCTGCATGAAAGGGGCCTTTGTCTGATATGGGAATGGCTTTTGGGGCTAATCTCTCCTTGGATGCATTTTAATTCACTTTAATGACTCTGCCTCCTGTCAGGCTTTTCTTCTGTGAGGGGGGTTTGTTAAAGAGATTAGGAGGAGTGAACATGAGCCCCTGAATCTCGCCTTCCTCTGAGGTTGCTGTTACAGGAAAAACAGTGTTCTGCAAAATGTATTAGGATGCTCTGGGAGCGAGTGGGGAAGGAGCAGAGTGGAGAGTAGGAAAAATATATATCTAATAAACACACTCACGTATAAACACCCTGCATGTACTTACACCAAGCACGTTCACCAGCCTGCTGCCGTTCCCCCCAGCCCCCACCACCAGTGGTGGGAGTCAAAGCAGACAGGACAGAATGATGTCATCCCCAGGACACTGTCCTTTCTCTTGTCTCTCCCTCCCTCTCCTCTAGTTCTGTATAAACACAGCTGTTTGTGAGGAATGCTGGCTTGGGAAAACATAAACTGTCTGCATTAATGACCTTTCCTCCCTGCCAAACACCCCTTCCTACTGAACGTGGGAGACTGGAATGCTTTCAGCCCAGCAGGCCCATTGTCTTCATGTCTGCAACACCAGGTTTTTTAGCTTTCTGCTTGGGCCTGGGGTGACCAGACTCAGGGACCATACAAAGCCCAGCAGGGCAGACAGAAGTTCATCAGCGCTCTGGTTGCAGGTGATACTTCAGACCACCTGTGAAAGATTCCTAGGGGACTGCAGAGAGGGGAGGAGGGCGTCTCTTTTCTGGGCTTGGGGAATGCAGGGTGGAGGTTGGAGGGACAGCAGGTATCCACAGTAGATACAGGTGCTCCCTGATCTGCCAACTTTGCCCACTGGGAAGCCAAGGGGGAAGAAAATAGCAATGGTGGGCTTTGGCCCTCTACTTAGTGTCAAGCTATTGAATGGGGCATTAAGGACAACCCCACCCTCATCATAGCAACTCGCCCCAGCTTGCAGTGCATTTACAGTCGCCATTTGGGACCAAGAGCCTTTTATCCTTTCAAAGAGTAGAACGCAGGGACAGCTAAAGGGAGAACCCAAGCTTGAACTCATGCAGTCCATTTTCTTTTGAAATCCCACAGTACTGTGGTCCATAGTAATGTATTGACGGTGATTTTCCATTTCCAGGTGGTGGCCTTGGGGCCTTGGAGGTTAGGATGGTTTTTATTCAAGCTACTGAACTTGGCATTTTGGCTGAGAACATGTTTGCTTCCTGGCCCCTTGCCCCCAGCCCAGTCTATTAAATCTCTCTCCGTGCCCCACTTTCTTACGTGGTTTTGTGACCACAGCTGCAAAGAAGTAATGAGTGCTCTCTGGGCCTCCCTTTCCAAGGGTCAGGCACCCTAGATGGGGCCCAGGACAGCTGTCATTGTGGAATGAATGGGATTCAGTGCCAGAAAGGTAGGGGTGGGTGGGGAGCTAACAGTCTTCTGAAGTCTCCTCTTGGGTTTCCATGGGGAGAGAAGACAAGCCTTCACCCACATTTTCATGCTAAGTAGAAATCACAGAGACATACCATTGGGCTACTGGTTACCTCTCTTGCCTACAAGTTGCCAAGAAAAATGCAGATCTATAACCCACACTTACGGACTACCTGCTGTGTGTTGGGCAGGGTACTAGATGCTTTGCATCTGTTCCAATTTTATCCTTGCAACAATACAGTGTTATTAGGTACTGCTATTTTATAATTAATAATGAAGAAATTGAGAAAGGTAGTTTCAGAAACACTATTCAATGAGTCAGTGATGAAGCCAGGATTCACACCACTTTGAATTTTAATGTCTATCCATTCCAGGAATTCAGAAGGAGATCGAAGAGGTAGCAATGAACACAATAAACCAGATAGATAGACAAAGGCGGCAATTGCCTGTGTGAGGTGATTGAGGGATTAAAAACAACATCCCTCACCTTCCCAAATATTCCTCTTACAGCCTGAAATCTATTACAGTCATTCCTTTGAGTTAAGCGTTGCCCTCTGATTTTGCTGTGGTTTTGAATGCAAATATTTTTAGAGAGAAAATCATTTGGCAATTAAAATGCTTTATTTAAAAAGTCCTCATTTTCTTTTAAAATGTTTTACTTTCAATTAATTGTATTCCTTGTAAGGTAATACTTAACAGAAAGTAGTTTGCATCAGAAAAAATGACTGGGGGGGACCTCTTAAGGGAGTTGAGAAGTGTTAATCTTTGACATTTACTATTATAAGTGCATTTTAAGTAATTCCTAGAAACTGATAAAATCTGTTAGGAGCAAAGGATTTCTCTCTCTCTTTTTTAAGTAGTAGAAAATTGTACCCTTCTGATCTGAAAAAGAGATAGACATGGGTGTTAACTTTCTGAGATATACCCACATAATTGTAATCCCTTGGGATTCTGCTTCAAGGAAGGAAAAAGAAGGAATCTGAAAGATAGGTCGGGCTGAAGCTTCAAACATTAAAAGATGAGATGATATTGGTAAAAGCACTTGGACGAACCCTAGAGTTAAATGAATAGCAGCTATTATTATTCCTTCTAAGAATTATGTTGACAGTGAAGGAAGAAAATGAGAGAAATAATTTCCTAAGGCAGTATTTTCCAAGAGCTTTCTGCAGACCCCTAGGTCTTGAGTTTTTAATATGTGCTACATGAATGCAGTGTTTTCTGGTTAAACACACTTGGAAAACACTGGGTTAAACAAAGTTAAGCATATTTCTTTACCATAGGAGTTATCAGAACTTTTAAGATACAGGTGTGCATGGTAATTCTCCCATGGGGTAGACAGTATAGTATAGAGGATTTCCTAAATCTATTTGACCAGCATAGAATCCTTTTTTGAGGAGTGGGGGATGGGGGTGGCATTTCATAAGACCAAAGATTCCCTGGAACATAGTTTGAGAGAGACAGGTCTAATCAGTCGTTGGCTATAAGAGCTTTTGACACTAAGATGTCTTGAGGCCTTAGAAAAGCAGGGCATTATATTCCCAGTTAAGAGGGGACAGGGAGTTACAGATGTACAGACAATTATTCACATCCATATCAGTGAATAAGTATAGGGAATTGAATAAAAAGGTATTTTGACTGGGCCATTTAAGTCCATTTCATCTCTAAGATGTGCCAAGTTCCCAAGCTTCAGTAGAATTGTGTCAGAGAGACAGGCATTGGGCAGTAAGTAGCCCCATCCTCCCACCCTGCTAATCGAAGGCTTGCCTCGGGTCTCTCTCCCCTCCAAGTCATTCTAGTCACTACTGTTAATCTTGGCAGATCTTTGATCATGTCACAACCCAAGGTATGTAAAATTAAACTCAAGTTCTCCAGGCTGACATGTAGAGCCCCTCACTTTTTGGACTTGCAATTATGACACGGTGGTTTAGATAGTCTGAATTCAAATCCTAGCTTCACTACTTAATAGGCATATGAGCTTGGGCAAGTTATTTAACTTCTCCATGCCGAAGGGAGATTTAGTAGACTAGGCTGGGGGCAAGGGGCCAGGAAGCAAGCATGTTCTCAGCCGAAATGCCAAGTTCAGTTTTTTCCACCTGTAAAATGGGAGTAGAAGCATCACCTTACTTACTTAACTGAGTCATGAGGATTAAACAAAGACCACCTGTCATATATTAAGAGTTCAATGTTGTTATTATTGACATCTTACCTGGGTGCCCTATGTGTACTCTGAACTCTGGTTCCAGCTGAAAGCAGAGACTCACCATGCATTTCTCCATCTTTGTTCATGTCCTTTCCTCCACTTAAAATGCCTTGCCTATTCTCATCTTTGCCTGCAGAAAAAACTGCAAGATTTATCTCCATGCTGCTTGCTCCATGAGACCTTCCTGGATTTCCCAACTTTCCCTCCTCTAAATCCCCCACATCCCTCTGTAGGTTTCTTAGACTTTGAACATTCAGCTTTGTATTTTTGTGTTGTGTAATTTATTTTATCCTTGGAAAGATGTTTTATTTGTCTTTGATTTTCTGATGCCTGGTGTAATGTCCTTTATCGCCTGGATTTTCACTGAAGGTTAGCTGAACTGTTTAATTTCAGGGCATTCTACTGAGATACAGTTACCCCCTTAGTAAAATTCTCTCTTAAGTCCTTACCTGTACATGCTTCACCAAACTTTTTATAATTTGTCAAGGACTGGTGAAAATGAGCCCTAGGCTAGGCTAGGCATAGAGGTAGAAGAAGCCAAGAATATAGAAGAGGATTATACATAATAATTATATGTCTTAGATTGTTTTTCAGGAATGTTCCAATTAAAACTATTCTATCCCATTTTTCCTGTTCATGTTCACCATATATATGATTTTTGGCATTTAATAATCCATAGTAGGCATTTATTCAGTGTTTATTGATTGATTGAGTGACTGAATAAAAGAATAGACAACTATTGCTCCAGGCCAAGCTTCCTGCTACGTTGGGTCCCACAGGCACGTGTTCTGCACAGTCAGGGAGTCCATTTACAGAGACAAGATGTAAAGTTTGACCCTAGTCAGAACAAGGCGAGGATTACTTTAGAAATCATGTCTGAGACATAAGCTGGTTCTGCTTCTAGATGGAAAGAAAGAAACATTTTCTAACTTTTCTGCCTTCTAATAGTGCACAGCCCTTTTCTGTCTTTCGAATGAAAAAGTAGCGTTGCATAGCCGCTGTCATCTCTCACAGAGCTCTCACAGCCCTTTGCACATTCCACAAACCACTATTAGCACTTTTGTCACCACTGATACGTCTGTGCCTTCATTGTGGAGTCCGTAGAACCATATTGGTATCCCCAGCCCTAGGACACAGAGCCTGGCACATAGTAGGTACTCAGCAGCTGATGCTGGGGAATGAGAAAATGTCCTACATGATTCCCTAAACAGAGGCCCAGCAGTTGCCTCCCAGCTCCTCCTGTGTCTGAAATCTGAACTCCATTAGCAACCCCCTTTCCCTGACCCTGATTTGAACTTTAGTTTGCTAAGCTGAAAAGAGAGAAAGACGTAAAATGGGAAGAGGAGCAGACTTTTTTTTTTTTTTGCCTCATGGGCTATCCCACCCCCCTTGCCCATGCATTCCAAGACAGATCAGGAGCCAGGTGGAGCTGGCTGCTGTGCACCCCCTTCCCTGACAGGCGGGCAGGAAGGCCTGGCTGGGAACCTCCACGGCCCATCGGGTGTGCATAGGCCATGCTGTGACCTGCGGCTGAACTGCTGAGGCCCGGTCTGGTCTTAATACCCAGGCAGCTGCTCCTGAGGCAGGAGTCCTGGGGGGAGGAAAGACCATGCTAAGGTGCAGCTCCAGAGTGCCACAGTGTAAATTGCTGTTTGCACACTGGAATCATTTATGAAAGGTTGGGTTGCCTGTCTCAACTGGGTAGACCTGTGGAAAGAGGTCCCACACATCTCTAAAAATGCTGAGATGAGAAAGACAAAAACATGCAGGAAGACCAAAGATGGGAAGTCATCCCCTTCCCTATGCTGAGAGAGAGAGAGAGAGAGATATTAAAGAAGCAAACACCAGGAAATACTTTGATACTGTTCATGTATATGAAAATGAAGTAATTATGCTTCATTTTCCCATAGTCACTCCTCTCTGATTCTAGGTAAACTCTGAAAGTGAGTAGAGCTCCGCAGTGCAGCTGGGACATTGAGGCCAAAACTTAGATTCCAGGCATCTCATGGATTCCTCTCCGGGAGATGTGTAACTAAGAATATGTGGTCTGAAGTGACTTCGATGATTCTGTACTCTAGTCTCCTTATTTTTCAAATAGAGCATCTAAATGCTTCATATTTGGTTCCAAAGTGCTATGGTTTGAATGTGACTGTCAAAAACACATGTGTTGGAAATTTAATTTCCAGTGCTACAGTTTTGGGACATGGGGCCTAATGAGAGGTGATTAGACCAAGAAGGTGGGGTGAATGGATTAGTGCTGTTATCATGGGAGTGGGCTTGTTATTGCAGGAGTGGTTTCCTTATAAAAGTGCAATTTTAGCTATTTGGCCTCTCTCTCTCTCTCTCTCTCTCTCTCTGTCTCTCTCTCTATCTATCTCTTTCACCCTCCACCTTCCACCATGGGATAACATACCAAGAAGTCCCTTGCCATATGCTGGCCCCTTGATCTTAGACTTCTCAGCCTCCAGAACTGTAAGAAAATAAATTTCTGTTCTTTATAAATTATCCGGTCTGTGGCACTTAGAAAAAATAACAGCACAAAATAGACTAAGACACAAAGGAATGGAAAGTTATGTTGGGGTTAGGAACCTGGTGGTCAAAGAAGAGTGATTGCCTCTCTTATCCTTGGGTGAAGAGGAAGAGACTCATATGTGCCTTCTAGGCAACATCATGCTATTTTTTTTGGTCTCTTATTCTCCACCTGCTTGTCCCCCTGTGTTCACGGCTAACGAGGGATCCTCGCTGAAATGTAGTGGTCATGTGGTGGTGTTGGGAAGAAGAAGGCTCATACAATGAGATTTGATGTCCCTGTCCCACATAGGGATGGTTCCACTCTCAGAACGTGGCCCAGTCTCTATCTGCCAGAAGTTCTGACAGAAGAGCAGAGTTTCAGCACTGTCTTGTGCCATAGAATGGAATGCATGGATTTCCAAAGGCAAAAAGGACTGGTAGACGACACCCAGTGAGAACTGGAACCCTTCACTCACCCATTCTGCAAGGTGTTTCAGGTAGTGGCTGGAGGCAGAGGATGATGCACTTCCATCTTAGTGAACTTCTAGTGTCTCAGAACCTCTGGCCTGCCATAGAGCATAACTGTGCCTGTTGAGGGTGTGACTCTAGCACATCCACTTTCATCCTCTCCTTCCCACCAAACCTGGCCCTACTCTTTTTTGAGATGGTCAGAGGAACAGACAGGGGATGAGTAGAAGAGAAACAGATGAAATTGTTTTGGAAATGACCAATGCATTTATTAGGTGGACTATGAAGGTCAGCGGGGCAAGTATCATCAATCCTATTTTACAGATGGAAACTGTGAAGATTAGAGAAGCTCTTTAACAGTTATAAGAAGAGACACACTAGGTCAAATTCAAATATCATTTCCAGGGGTTTATTTCAGATGTACAAAGGAACGTGGAATAGCATGGAATGTGGTCACTACAGCAGAGCAGCACAGGGGAGCCGGTGCTTCCAGAACTGTGGGGTAGAACACTGAGCAAACCCTTCACCTCATTTAGGATTCACCATGATTTCCAGGAACTTTCCTTCTTATATATGAATTTTAATTTACCTAGTCTATGGGTTAGGATGTTTCCAACTTCAAAAAACCAAAAAGAGGCTCAAGCTTATTTAAATGATGGAGACATTTAAATCTCACATAGAGAAAGTCTAGAGGTAGGACAGACTCTCTGCCAAATTTCTGGATTGCTTTTTTTGTGTGTGATTTGCTCTTCTCTTTTCCCCTGGAAGGTTTGGTCTTGGCTCAGGCTGTCTTCCTTCATGGTTTCAAGAGGGCTGCCAGCAGCAGCTGGGGTAGTGTGCTTTCTTATTTCACATATAGGCAGATAGGGAAAGAATGGAATAAAAATCCTTCCTTTCCACCTGAATTGACCAACTTAGGTCATGCACTCACTTCTGGACAACTAACATTGCCAGGGGAATACCCTGTGTTGATTGGCCTAAACCTGAGTGCTTGAAGTAAACACTGGTCAGGAAGATGAGATAACCAGAACTTACATCTGAAGGCACACTGGGTAAGAGGGGGAGAGTAGACACTTGAATAAAATTGAGGTCTCCTAGGAAGGAGAAAGGGGTGAGAATTGCTCAACAAATACCCAAGAGAGTCCACCACACCTAGCATTTAAGCATCCCAAGGAGAGCTGTCAGGACCTGTGTGCTTGCTGGGAAGATGTCATGCTGTCTCATCTCAGAGGTTTTTGGTCTTTCCTACCCTCAGCCAGCTGATATGGCTGCTCCCTTCTTCCTGGGCCAAAAAGTTGTGACAGGGTGGCAGGGCTGTTTTTTCTCAACACCTGAGGCATACACTGTTGTAATTTTTGCAGGAAATGACTTCATAAAGTGATTTTCCTCCAAAGGGAACTACATAACTAGCAGGCTCATAGGGGCTTTCTGGTGGACTGGGTTTTGAAAGGTTCAGCCTGTTACCCAAGGTCATGCACTGCTGATTGTCAGAACCTGCACTAGGGACAGGTCTTTCCATTATATCAGGAAGATGTCAATGTGGTAGAAATGATGTCAGCCCTTTGAGGGTAAGGCTATGAGTGAAGAATGCAAATTTTGACTTTGGGCAAATTCTCTAATTTCTCTAGGCCCCAGTTTACGCACTAATATAGTAAAGGAATCTTATTAGAAGATGTTAAAAGTACCTTCCAATTCTAAGAATCTATGAATAGCTTTAGATCATGGGCGTCTTCCAAAAACCTGACAACACTTGTTCTATTAGATCATTTAACTACAGATTATTTGTTTAAATAGTTTCCCAGGAGTGACCCAGAACATCCTACGTAATAAACCAGTTGTTAAATCATAAACAAAATGGACAAGATTCATCATCATTATGCTTCTCAACTGAACATCCCTGGGGCCTTCTGGTTGCTTGGACACTCTGTCTAATGGAGTGTTGTCAGGGATTCCCTATGTGGTTGACCGCCTTTCCAAGAATTAGAAATAACAGACTATAACAAACACTAGAGCTCTGCTGGAAAAAATGTGCTTTTTGTCAGGGTGTAGAATGAAATGGATGAAAAACCAAAGAAATTTGCCTGTGTTCTTCTTTCATCTCCCTTCTTTTCTTGGTGTCCTTGTTATCAGCCCCATACCACATCACTGTCAAGTTCTCAGCTTATGGCTCACTAATTCCTACTTAACTAGTTGAAGTTTAGAGTGCTATGTGTTCTAGAGTATTCATAGGAAATTTTATTTTATATTTCTTTTTTGAGATGGAGTCTCACTCTGTCACCTAGGCTGAAGTGCAGTGGCGCGATCTCAGTTCACTGCAAGCTCCGCCTCCTGGGTTCAGGCCATTCTCCTGCTTCAGCCTTCGGAGTAGCTGGGATTATAGGCACCTGCCACCATGCCTGGATTATTTAAATTTTAAAGCCTCTAGACATAAAGGAATGCATATAGGAAGGTATAAGTAAGGGTAGCCTAGCATCCCCAGTGCAGCATTCCCCAGTGTTTGTTTTGTTTTGTTTTGTTTTGCAGCAATTTTACCCCAAAACTCTTGTCCTGGGTCTTGTTGGCTTGTCTTGATCAGTGCCCATCACTATGACTTTGATTGGCCAGGCTCAAGTCAGGAGATAAGAGCAGTGGAAATAGGCACATCCAACCAAAAGACTGAGCATGTGAGGCCAAGTGGTTCCCCAAAACTCATCAACAAAGGGAGGAGGTGACTTTATCCTAATGTGACAGGCCAGTGGGAGGATAGCTCCTACCAGGAAAGCCTTTCAGAACTTGGGGTGTGAGCCCTGGAGGGCAGCCACATGATCATGTGGGACCAGCCTGCTGTTTTCCCTTTTAAGATGGGGCCTCAGAAATGGTGAGGGTCCCTCAGTGTACACGGCAGCGTGGCAGGAAGGCCTCAGGAATGGAGCTGGGGAAGTGGTAACTGTGTTGAATTTAGTTTGGGCTATGTAGATGGAAATATCCACTGCAGTCTGAGTCATCTTTGCATCTACAGCTCAGAAAGGTGGAAGAGTGCCCAGCAGGAGCCAGGATCTGCAAATAAAGCCGCCATCAGGTGCACCATGTCCTAGTGGCATCTTAATGAGAGAGTGTGGCGCTGTGGTCAGCTGGCCTCCGGGTCACTATAGGGCTCTAGATTTGCCAGCCCCTGCTGTCTGCTTTACCATGGCATATGTTGGCTCACACAGGCTGACAATGCACCCCAGCAGGTCTCCAATATACCTATAGAGGCTGTCCTCCTTCCGAGCCCTCCTGGTAGCATGGCCGCCTGTCCCCTTTGCTACTTGTTTTGCAGTGCAGGGACAGTGGGATGTTGCCAAAATTCAGCTTTGTTCCGTGGGATTCGTGGAGACCTTCTCAGAAAGATCGAGACCACCTCTGACCCAAGGTTTCATCTAGATGGGGCAGTGGAGATGAGCCCTGCTCTTAATTTCCAGGGGGCAACTTAGTGACTCTTACCACCTCCCAGGTAGAAGGAAAGAGAATCCATCAGACACCATGATCCTGAGCCTAAAGCCATGGAGAATCACCAAGCATGGATTCCAGTGTCGGGGAAACCTTAACTGTATGAGGGGCATTTTGTTATTTAGTTCTTTTGTTAAATAGTTTGCAGACTGAGAGGACCAGAACCCAGGACTTTTAAAGCCTCAGTCACTTATTCCTTACTTATTCCACCTCCCTGTCGACTTTCTCCAAGTGAAGTGAGAGTGCCAAACAATTTAAAGGCGGGGACAGCAAAAAAGAGCATGGGGCTGGGAGCTGTGCCCATTTTTAGGTTTAATATGTGTTTCTCCTTGTGTTTCTTGATTATTGCAGAGTTGGAAATGCTAGAGCCACAGGGCACATTGGTCTTCTTGGTTGTTTCTCTTTGTACTTTTCTCTTAGAGGGCAGCTAAACTGAATTACAGAGAAGAGGTATCCCAGGTCACAAGCACATCAAGGCTAAAGGAGGTGGGAGAGAGGTAGGGGTCACACAGACATTATCTTCTAGAAAACTCCAGAGGCACTTCGGGCTCAGGGGAGGCAATTTTGATCCATCCATGGAGGAATGTTTATAATCCAGAGCTGTTCCACTGTGAAACATGCTGCTTAGTGAGGTAGTGAGCACCCTGTTGGTGGAGGTGATCAAGCAGAGGCTGAAGCACCAGCAGACAGTCTCGCTCCTGCGTAAGAGTCCATGACTCAGCAGAATGAGTATCCCCCAGGCCCAAGATCCACTGGGCTCAGAAGCTGTCCTTTGTCTGTGGTCCTGGCCTGGCTCAGATGCTGCAGCTGAGGCCCAGGAAGTGCAGGCCCCAGGCCAGTCCCTGCAGTGCCTTGCAGAGTGTGTGCACCTGCCAAGACTTCTGCCCATGTCTCCATCAACCACTGCCTGGACGAATCTCCAGATGGTGACATCCACCTAGCTTTTTGTGCTACTTCCTCCGTCACTGCCCCCAAGTCCACAAAGCTACTGATTATATTTTTACCCTCAGAAAAGACACATATTGGAGAAAAGAGGCTTTAACATTCTCCCCAAGCCCCTACACAGAGCCTGCTTTCGAATGGTAAAGTTGGAGAAGGGAGTTTTCCATCTGTTTCCTGATATGAGACCCATTGAATTGAACACTGGGCAGGGCAAGAGTGAGAGTGAGCAGGGAAGGGCAGACAGACCTGTCTCATTTCTGGATATGCACCCCAATCCACAGTGGAGCTAGGAATGGGCAAAGTTATCTCCACCTCACACAGCTCCCCGAGGCTACTAAGAGAGCACGTGTGAAGTGAGCTCCCTGCGGCTCCACCTGGGCCTTCCCCCTGGGGCCTGTGTCTATCTGTGACTCTAGGGTGGGCTGGTGTGGTTGAATGCTGCACTGGTTGGGGCTGGTGGTGAATTTGGAGGGCCATGAGCCCGTGGACCTTCTCGGTTAGAGGACGGAAATGAGGTCTGGAGAGTCCCACAGGGAGCTGGTGGCAGAGCCTGAGCACCTGTGTGCCCCGTGACTTCATGCTCCTTCTATCATTAGAGGCTGGCAAGATGTCCCTGCTGTTCCCTGGGCTGTGTGAACAGGATCCTAAAACATCTGACTGCAAAGGACACCCCTGATTCTCTGGCCCTTCTCCCATTGTGCAGGTGAGGAAATTGAGATTCAGAGAAACAAAATGCTTGGAAAGATGAAGTGACTTGCTCCACATACACATGGTGTTAAGGGGAGGCTCGGGTCACCTGCTCCAACCTCCCTGTCATCCCAAACTGGTAAGACAGCTTTCCTTAGAGCCCCATGGCACCAGACTCATGTAAGGCTAAAAACAACCAAACCAAACTTTCCACAGTACTTTTCCGTTCTCTCAAAGTACTTTCACAGTGCGATCTCATTTCCTCCTCACCTCAGTCCTCCCAGCAAGCAAAAGCTCCTAACAACAGGGCTTAAGGGTTTCCGTTCTTGTAAGACACCACCCACGCACAGGCTGTGAGGCCCGCTCTGTGCCAGGCACTGGGTGTGTTTGCACACCTGGTGAGCAGGAGGGTCACCTCCTCAGTGGCTCGGGGCGTCATGCAGACAGCTTGGTTACTTGTCTGTCGTCCATGTCACTCAGCAAGTCACTGGCAGTCTTCAATCCTTGTCCCTGATGACTGGCTCCCTGGTCTCAGAGCAGGTGGGGGCCCCTGAGTGACGTTGTAAATGAGTGAGACTTCCCGCAGGCCCAGAGAGAGGCATCTTCTGCAGCGTCAGGAGGTTTCTGCCACCAGGCAGTTGTTAGCCTTTTAGAATGTGTGCTGCGACCTTTGGCAGATGTCGGGCTGGGTGGGATGGAGCAGGCAGGTGAAGCCATCACCTGCACTGTGCATTTTGTCACCTTCTATGATTGATTGTAAAGGAGTGACCAGGACACCAGGTTGCCACATTCTCCCTCTTGTTCCTCCTTAGTGTCCAAGAGTTGAAGAGTCTCAGGGCTGGGAGGGCTCTGGGCAGAGGCAGGGCCAATGCATCTCCTCCCCCTCATGGTCCTGGCACAGTGTCTGCACAGCCAGGGCTCTAACAATGCCACATGTTGAGGCCCAGCCTCTTCCTGCAGGCAGCACCTGCAGCCTCTTCCTGCAGCCCACAGTCTGCCCTCTCCAGGGCTACATTCACCACCTGCTGTCCTCCTGAGCCTATGCATCCCCTGCCCAGGTGTGCATGCAGGACCTTGTGTAAATCATCCCGGATACAGGGAGATCCGGCCCACACTCCAGGAAGGCAGTGCCCACCTTCCCCTGCACCTGCTCCATCACCTCTCCCACACTCACTGTCCAGAAACTCCCTGTTGCTGCCTGAATCCCACCAGCTGAAGGCGAGTATTTCTTTGTCCTCTAGCCCCCCTTCCTCACCATTCAGATAAGCAGCAGCATGTGGCTCCAGAGCAGAGTGGGCGAGACCCCAGACCTGGCCGTAGTTCTCATGCTGCCTGTCTTCGCTCATTCTTCCTTAAGGACGCTCACCTTGGTTTCCACCTACAAAGCTCTTTGCCAGCCACAGCTCACTTGGGGTTTTATCTGTGAAGAGTGTTGAGATGGGATTTATACAGTGGAGAGGAACAATCCAGTAAAGAATAGATACTCACAGAAGTTAAGGGACTGAGCCCATGTCACAAAGCTAGTGGGAAGCAGGGTGGGGTCCTGGTCATTTAACTCCCACTAGGGGCACTTGCCCTCTTGTGTCTTTTCTCGCTGCCCCATGCAGCCTTCCTCCTTCCCCTTGGATTCTTGCCTAGTCCTCCACCTTCATGGCTGCCTTTAGTTTCCACCCACGTCCCTTCCCTTCCTGAATTCCACCTCCCTAAGCACTATTGACAGAGTGGCCCACTTCAGCCATCGAGGGACACACATGTGTGTGCACACATACACACATACACACACACACACACACACACACACAGACTGAGCACACAAAAGGCAAACAATACCCTGAGGGAGAGAGGGACAAGAGAAAGACCCATAAGTAGAGAGACACAGGCAGATGGAGACTGGAAGAGAGATAGGTGCACATAGTGGAAGAGATGATAGTTACCCAAACTCTGCTTTGATACTTACTGGCTGAGCCACTTGGGAGCGTCACTTAACCTCTCTGGGCCTCATTTTCCCATCTTGAAAATAGGCATTGTTTAC
This sequence comes from Nomascus leucogenys, assembly GCF_006542625.1. Lineage (NCBI taxonomy): Eukaryota > Metazoa > Chordata > Mammalia > Primates > Hylobatidae > Nomascus > Nomascus leucogenys. The sequence goes on along the minus strand of NC_044402.1, from coordinate 118,236,356 downwards.
TTAGTAAATATTCATTAAGTGTCATTTTTTAGGTGCCTAGGCTGTATCAGTGAACAGAATATTAAAAAAAAAAATCTTGCCTTTCTGTGGGTGAGGTGGAAATAAAAGTAAATGCACTAAGTAAAGGATTTTGTATATTAGAAGATAGATGCTATAGAGTGTTAGTTTGGGTTGACCATAGGATTACATATGTCATGAAAGAACATTCAAGGAGTTCTTTAAAGGACATGCCTGTGGGAGGGAGAAAGGGAGGCTGCCAGAAGAGGCTCCAGGGAGCCCCCAGTCCACCATGCAAATATGACCTTGAGTGAGGAGAGAGAGAGAAGGTTGGGTGGAGGAACCCTGGCTTGGTGAAGCCATGAGGGGGAGTCAGTCCTCAAGTGAAAGCTGGACACAAGGAGTCCCGTGTCTCCATGACGGCCTCAGTCTTTGGCCTGCAACTACCCTGGGGAGGTGGGGTAGCAGCTCCAATGCAGTGATGGGTTTCACAGCATAGCAGCTGAGGCCCTTGGTCAACTATGTGACCTGGAGTTGAAGGTCTGTGCGGTGCATTCTCATGGTTGGCACACATGAGAAAAGAAAATCCTAAAGAATGGAGCAGGGTAAGGAGGACAGGGATTGCCGTGATGTGGACAGATCAAAATTTTAATAGGGTGGGCAGGGTAGCCTCACCGAGAAGATAATATATGAGCAAAGATTTGGAGGAGGCAAGGGAGAGAGTTGCAAAGATGCCATTGCCATCATTGTTGTTGACATCGTCACACTGCAGCCTTGCAGGACAGTCGAGAGGGTAGTGTGGATTCATGCATGGGAAAGCACTCTGTAACAGCATAGACTTAGCTGCCGGAGAACAAGAACAAACAACAAGGCTATTTGTCCTGGCATCTTGGATTGACATGTCCCTGAGAGAGGAGCTGCTGTCCTCTATCCCATGCCATGTCAGACCTCTCCTCTGGGGAGGAGCAGTCGGGATGACCACTCCACCCTTGGGAAAGCGAGGTATTCTGTTTCCAGGGCATGCTGCTCCCAGGGACTTAGAACTCTCTGAATGGCTGAAACAAACAGCCCCCGAAGTCCCAAGAGGATAGAATCTTATTTTCAGCTCAACAATGGGATATAAAACAAAATCTTTCTCAGACAACTAGATGAATGTGTTATTCTCCCTGAAAACCAGAGTTAACAATAGCTGCTGATAAGAGATCATTCTTATCTCTGTGGTATCCTGGCAGATGGAGTTTCACTGCTAACCAAGTGTCTACTGTGTGCCAGGCTCTGTGCTGAGTGAAATAACTTATTTTATTTTCTTGAGTATCTGAGTGTTTATTTCTATTTTTATAAAAATAGGAAACTGATGTGAGGCCCTCGCAGTTGGTTAAGTGGTAGAGTGAGGACTCAAACCCAGGTAATTACTTGTCTGAGAGTCTGTCTCCCCCAACCCCTCATCCCTTGTCCCTGTGCTATGTGACCCTGACAGGAACAGGTGGATTCAATTCATTTCTGCTTGAACTATAGCATGTATAAGGGGCCCTGCTGCAGGGAGGCTTTCAAGCTGGGTAATGAATGGTCAAGCCACACTCGTCCAGCTGTCTGCAGCTTCTAGGTGAGAGGCTGGCCATATGTTTTGGTATTCTTTGGAGCTTCATAAAACTCTATATTAGCATTACCTAAGGGAGGTTGTTAAATGTAGATTCCCAAGTCCTGCCATTGAAAATTCTGATTTAGTGGGTTCAAAATATGCCCAAGAATCTGCATTTAAGGAGCATTGCTCTGTGAGAACATGCAGCTAGGTGGGTGACCATCAGGTTGGTGCACGTGGTGGCATTCCTAGGGGAAATAGTCGCTGTTCTTCTTCTTGTCCTCAGGAAAAAGGCCCAAGGAGCAGTGGCTCTACCGGCCCCTGGGAAATGACCAGATGACCCTCCATAACTCCAGTCAGAACAAGGACCTGGATCAAAGCAGAGTGGATTTTGGAGATCTGGGCAGGAGATGTGTGTGGGGGTCGTCATGCATGTCCTTATGTGGTCAAGCTTCATCTATTGCTTATAAACACCTCTGTAATCTTAGAGAAAGTTGGGTGAGCTTGCGCAGATCTCAACCCTGTCCCAGAGATGTACTATGTTAGGTGGTGGAAACCTCAGAGATCTGTTCATCTCATTCCCCTGGTTGGAATATGGGCTGGAGGATGGAGGGAATGGTTTGCGGTCATACAGCCAATAGCCCCAGAGTCAGACATCAAGCCCAGGTTTCCCAATTCCCACATCAGCCCTCACTCCGCACTTCTTTTTGAACCCATAGACATGTGCTGCTCTCATGCTCAGCTCTTGGCTGTCCAGCCTGGCCCAGCAGACTTGCTAACTTGCTTTGAAGATGCCTAGGGATGCTTGTGGGCCCTGGCACTGAAGCCCTCTCAGAGCTTACACCCTCATTTCCCAAGTCCTCAATACGCAGCAGAGGTAATGCCCGCCAGTACATCAAGAGTGACAGCTAGTCCCACCCGCTGCCGCCATACTCAACATTTCCTAATGTTACCCTCCCTCCTCGGCTTCCTTTTAAATGGATTAGAGTTTCTCTTTGAGTTTATTGTTTCCTGTAGCTTGGTGGTATAGGACGTGGCTTTAGATGGCAGTAGGCAAATATTTTACTAGTTAATGTATATTGCTTACTGTATGCCAGGCTCTGAGGACTCTAGATGTATTGACTCATTTCATTCTCACAACTATTTCATGAAGTAGGTACTGTTTTATTTCCATTTTATAATAAGGAAACTGAGGCACAGTGAGGTTCAGTGACTTGCTCAAAGGCCATGGAGCTGGCGTGTGGTGGCTGCAGTTCTAGAATCCAGGTTCTCTGAGTCCAGAGCCTGTGATTGATCTATACTCCAGTTAGATCTTCATTTCAATGTGTGTATGAAAATGATGCAAAACATTCAATGCTGGTTGGAAGATATGGATGCCAACCACAACCTGCTAGTGGGTCTTGGCTAAGGCAAAGACAATTTCTAATAGGAGTGGAGCTTGAAACAATTTTAATGCAGGTCTTGTACTTTGTGTGTTAGAAATTGATGCCTCGAGAGCCAAGATCACTTCTCCAATGTCCTGCTGTGAGTTAGTGGACAAGCTGATCCTGGAATCCTTCTCCTGACACCAGCTTCATGTCCATTGCTTTCTTCTTGAGTATTCACAAAGCATGGATTTGATTGAAATCGTGTTTCATAATCTAGATCAATTAAACTTCACACAAATAGTTTGTAGTCAGGCACTAAATATGGTGTGTTTTTCATGAAAAAAATTTAAAATCAATTTCCCAAGGCCATTTGGCCCACAACACAGTTCAAGATCTGCTGAAGGGCCATTTAAACCATCATTAAATATCTCAGTCAAGACATAGTTGAGTGATAAGGCACCGTGATAGGTAGTTATCTTTAAGAATCACCCTCCTTTCCTTCTGCCCATCACCTCTCCTTCCCAAGAGCTCTTCTCCCCAAAGAGGCTGCACCATTTACCCATCGTTCACTTCTTTCTCTTGCCCAGCTACACTCACACCCTGCAGCAGAGGCTGCCAGTCTGCCATTTATGGCTCCTTTTGTCCTGAACTCATCCTGTCTTCTCCAGGAACTTCCATCTCAGGTTCATATCAAGCCCTTGATATACCTACAGCTTCATCCTATGCCTCAAATGGCAGAGAGGAGGGATTCATAATCCCTTAGTTTCATCCATTCTTTCTTTCTTGTTGGTGTTTTGTGCTCTGGCAATGCTTTCTGAGCCATGATCTCCCTTCCCTTTGCTGTGCTTCAATTTCCTTCTCTGCAAAATGACGATCAGATCTGATGGTCACTAATAACCTGTTATTGACCCAATGGTGTTAACATTGAAATATTGTTTTTTCCACTTGACCCTCATTTGATTTCCTCTCCTCCCCAGACTCAGCTGTCACAAGCAGGCAGTGCGATTTTCCATTCCCCAGGAAGTCTTCAAATAAAACTTATTTTTCAATGGAGGTGGGAGGAGCTGCACATAATTCTCTTTCAAAATAATGACAGGAGAAGGAAAAGAACAACAACAACAAAAAACCTGAAGCAATCAAAACAGGAAAGTCCACCCTTGTGGGATGAGCCGGGGAGGAAGGACAGCACCCACCACATTCCAAGGAAACTTTGGCCCCTGCTTTGTGGTTTTATATATTATTAGAGAATTTACAACAAACAGATGAAGAGGAGAAGCTGGACGGTGCTGACAGTTCTGGTGGGAAGTCGATCCTGCACAGCAAAGTCCCTGTCTAAAAATACCCGGCCAGGACCTTGCTGTTTCCATAAACAGATGGACACCACGGCCTGGCACAGGGGCGGCAGCAGTGGGAGGAAATTGTATCTGACAATGATAACAATCTGGCATGTCCCAGAGCTTCACATCCTGGAGAGTCCAGCGGGCTGTCCAGATCTCCACTGGTGGAAATGAGACGGCTGTAAATAGAATTTTCCCAGCGTGGCTGCTCCTTGTGGGGGCCCGCAAAACATCTCTCCAGCCCCCCTCTCCTCCCAATGCATCCATAAAGAGAAGGCAGATGAGGTGTGGAAGCTGCTAGAGGGGTAGAGGAGTTGAGGTGGGGCCCCTGGGGGGACCACATGGAGCAGATGAGATCTGTTTGTGGCCTGTGCATGTGACTTTCAGGAGGTCTTGCTTCATGTCTTTGTATCTAACCTTCCAGATCTATAACAAGGAAGGGACATGATTCCGGAGTCCATATGTTCAGTTCGGCCAGACACATTTAAAGAGGGGCAATATACCCAAGTAGTGGGGTCAAGTGGAGAAGAGACCAAATGTGTTAATTCTTGTGCCAGCCTGTGGGAGAATGTGTTCCTTGTCAGGGTGGCCCAGACTGAATGGGACACCAGGAGGAAAGAGTTCCTCATCACTTAGGCAGAGAAACAGAGGTTGGGAAACTGTGTCCAGAAAAAGGACACAGTTGAGATGGGTCATGACTAAAGATATAGGCTTTGGAGTAAGGCTTCCTGGGCTTGAACCTTGCCCTACTCACTCAGTGGCTCTGCATCCCTAATCATGTTACTTAACCTCTCTGAGCCCTTGTTCATCGCTGAAAATAGAAATGATGAAAATTTCTACTTCATAAGTAATTGTGAAGACTGAGTGAGATAGTACATATGAAGTTGTGCTGGATAGCTCGTGTTTAGCTCTGCAGGTCCATTCTCCACCCTTCTCCACTCTGTTTTTCATCCTGGAGTCTCACCTCTATGGACCACATCAGTGAGTTCTCATGTCCTCTGGTTTCCCATTGGCCTAGCTAATGGGAGCCCAGCAGGAGATCAGAAGGTAGCAGGAGAGTGATCTGGGTATTTAGTCTCCCAATGACCTCTCTGAGGGGTTGCCAGGAATCAACTGTGTTCCTAGACTCAAGGTCAAAGCTCCTGGTAGAGATCCTCTCCCATGTTCTCTCTGGGGTCTAATAACCGCTAGCTTGCCTTACTCCTTCAACCCCCGGGGTCATAATGGAGCCTCATTGTCAACAGCCTTGGAATATCACACCGCCCCTTGCAATTTCCCTACACTTTGCTCACATCTTTTTCAATGGTCTTTTTATTAAGCTCAACTCAAATGATTCCAATTTGGTCATTCCTTTTGTTTCTCATTGGGACCTGGACTGTCACATAGTGACTGCCACATAATAATTTATTCATTTGACAAATATTAATCAAGTGTCCACTATGTCTCAGGGACTGTCCTACCTAGTGGAGGTTTGATGATGAACAAAACGAAGATTCCTGTCCTTCTGGAGCATTCATTCTAGTAATGTCTTTACTGATATTTATTGAGCACTTATTATGTGGCAGAGACCATTTCAAGTGCTTTACAAGGATTAACTCACAAGGTCTTTACAACAACTCCATGAGATAGAGACTATTAACACCATGTGAGAGATGAGAATGTGATTCAGGGAGATTAGATTGAGTTACTTCCCATGCTGGGAAATGACACAACCAAAATTCAAAGAATAAATGTCAAAATAATTTGATTAGTAAATATGAGCTAGCAATATGATGATGGCAGTAATAGCTAACATTTCATATTAGCTTTGTGATGTTCACTGTGCTTGGCCTTTTATGTGGCTTAACCTGCCTGATCCTCATAGTGATTCTGTAAGGTTTATGCTCTTATTATTCCCATTTGCAGATAGAGACAGACACTGAGGTTTCCCTGACCATGCTATTTAAAATTTGCAACCTCTCCACCCTGGAACTCACTTTACCTCCCTTTATTTCTTTTTTCCAGTGTCATATATCACCAACAGATACACTCAGCATTTTTTTTCTAATAACTTTTATTCATTTATTTGTTCCCTTCCCCTGGAGTGAAGTCTCTGTAATGATGAGGATTCTCATTCATCTGCACATTCTCTGTGCCTGAAACAGTGTCTGGAATGTAGTGAGAGCTTGTAATGTTTATTGAAGGAATGAATGAAGCAGAGTGTCACATAAAGCCCCCCAGGCCCCACAGCCAGTTGTGGGTAGAGCAGGATTCAATTCCCAAGTGATGACCGAGAGCTCTTTTTTGACCTTTATGACCAAGAGCTCTTTAAAAGGGACATTGGCAAATTGGAGGCGGCAGTGGAATTTGGATACTTGAGTTCTAGTTCTTGGTCTGCCGCTCATTCCCTAATCAACCTGGGTGTCATCCCCCTCTCTTGGATTTCATTCTCCTCATCCTAAGATGACAGAGTGAGACAGGTGGTTTCTCATATCCTCTCCAGCTCCAGGTCTAATACATGGTAACTCCCAGTGGCCAGCAGAGGGGCCATGATCTCCCAAGGTAGGAGAGTGGGACCTGAGCAAGGCTCCACACATTCCTTACTTGATTCAGCCCCCAAAGGCTGAGCAGGTTGAGGAGGGAGGGGATCCCCAAAATGCTTTTGGCAGGGACTGAGAGTTCCTCTGCAGGGGTGTTTCCTTTTTCTGCTCACCTGCACAAACAAAATAGCCATAACGTGAGACTCCACTGGCAAGAGCAGGACCCTCAGAGGCTCTGTGTGTTTTTCCAGGGTACTAAGCTTGGCGGGATCATTTGTTGAAATATTAATTTGTATTTGCTCTTGCCATTGCAGAAGAATCAGAATAAATCAGAGTCGTTTTTGTTTTAAGACTTTTAAAAGGCTCCCTCCTCAATCTGCTCAGCCTTTAGGGGCTGAGACAAATAAGAAGTGTGTGGGGACTTTCTCAGGTGCCAGCGGCCACTCTCCCGCCTCATGCCATAATGACTCCTTTGCCAACCACAAGGAATCACCACGTGTTAGACTAACACTTTTTTTTGCCTAAAAGAGCAAACAGGGCTGGGAATCAGGTGGAGAATGGGGATTTTGTTTTCCAAAGGAGCTGGTTGGTGAAAGCAAAGGGGGCTCAGAGAGTGGGGAAGCTCGGGAGTTTGGAGTTGAGGAGTAACTTTTCAGAAAGGGAGGAAAGGAATCGTATCCACCAGGATCCAACCAGGGAAACAGAGCCACATGAAATATTTCTAACAAAGAGAATGTGATGAGGGGAATTGGTTAGTAGGTGATGGAATTGCTGAGAAGCCAAACAGTAGATGAAAAGGCAACCCTGAGATTAGCAAGATTGGGGAGTCTGGTTGCTCTAAGCTGGAAGAACAAAGGGAGGAGAGCCTGAGGACAGCTGAAACCAGGGCTGACGTGTGCAATGGGAGCTGGGGGCACAGAGAAGAAGCGGCAGCTGCTGGAGATGTTATCTTCAGAAGCAGAGAGAGAGGGAGCAAGGCTTGGCTTCTCTCTTCCGTATCCAATCTTCTAGCAGTGCCTCACCTGGGAATCAGCTGGGTAACTGTGCCTTGTTTCTCAGCAGAGATGAAGAGGTGAGGTCCTCTGATGAGCAGCACGGGGTACCAGGGTTGGAACACTGAAGAGGAGCCTTGGGAACCTCAAAGACTCCCATACCTCCATAGGCACTGAGGGATGGATCACCCAAAGGAGCTTGCCTTTGTGTGAAGCAACTTTAAGGATGATGAGTACCCTCAGAGACCATGTCCTTTGCCTATATCTGAGTACCATCTAGGCAGCACCCCCGAAACATGATAGAGACTGAAGGAAACAATAAGGAATGTGGCACTATTTTATACTCAACTTGTGGAATAAAATTGATTCCTGCTAGAAGAATTACCAATGTTCTCCACACCCTGTCTTCACAGCATGATTTTTTGGTCGGACTGTATCAGCTCCTTCCTTTTCTCCACCAGGACAGTAGGGGTCTACAGCCCAAGAACCAAAGACTTTGGACATTTTGCTCTACTTGGGAAGTTTGTAATGTTATCTTCTGCTGTGGAGCAGAGTGCAAAGAAATAGGGGGAGGAAAGGTGGGTTTCTTTAGTCTCCACCCCAAAGATCAAAGAGACTTGCTTCCCTGAGGGTTGTCTCTGCATTGCAAGTTTATTCCGACCCTTCACTACACAGATGGACAACTCAGGTGGCCAGAGGACTTCAACTGAATGGAATTACACAATGATTTGTTGAACATTTATTGTGCACCAGGGAGTATGTGAGGCTATGTGGTAGGCATGAGATGAACAATGGAAGATTCTTGCCCCATGGAAGGTGACCACTGGAATTAGAAATCCTAGCATCACCTAAGGAAAGGCTCAGATCTTCCCTGCTGGAGGTTGGGGATCTTCCCGAAGGGACCTTTTGGATCCCGAGCTCTTGTATCATTGCCTCTTGGCAGGAGGTTTAGAGACTCCCTTCATCATGAAGTTTCACAGACTCCTTCAGCCTTTATCTTTTCTGAGTTCTATGGGGAAAAGCTAGGTTAGATATGTGGAGTGACTCACTGGGACCTGAGAAGGCATCTGCGTGAGGCTGTGGGGGTCTCCTTAGAGAAAAGGGAAGCTGCAGTGTGGAGGTTGGGGGATGCACAAGATGATCTCCAGAGTCTCTCAGCCTTCAGAAGTGCAGGCCCTCAGGCCACATTCCTTCGTGGTCTGGCTCAGTGGAGGCTGTGTTTCCCCACTGTTGCTTTTTCCATGGATTTGTTCAGCAGTTGTATGGGCAGAGAAGGAGGATCCTCTCCCTTCCTGTTCACACACAGCTCTGCTTCATGGAGACCCACCCAGATTCACTAGAGAGCAAAGCCTACCAGAGTCCCTGTCAGCAGCACTGTTTCTAGAAGCTTCCACACGAGAGGACAGCATGGAGTCCTGGGGGCTGATGAAGCAGCAACGTCAGCACGAGCACAGGCAGGGAGAGGCAAGAGGAGCAGAGTGAAGGGGAACGTTCTCTTCATTCTTCCACCTGCCTGTCCCCCAGCCGACACATCCCTTCCATTCCCTGCAAGGCCATTTCCAGGGAGGCTTATGAAGACAGCAGATGATGGGGATGGTGATGGAAGGAGTCTGGGTGCTGAGCTGTGCCATGGACCTGGTGAGGAGGAGCGCCATGCTCTGAGCGAGGTCACGTGATGGTGCTAAGTCAGGATCAGAGGCTTGGCAGGGACTGTTGGGATTTTACATCTCTTCCTGTCAGTTTCTCTGACCATCCTGGTTCCCTGAGCTCTTGTAGCTTTGCATTCAACCTTTCTTTTAACCGCACATTTAAACTATGAAAAGATAAGGGTGTAAGAAACCTCTTAAGGCTAACTAATGCTGGCTTCGTTTTCCATCTCTGCCATCTGCTTACTAATTGAGTCACTTTGGACGACTGACTTAACTTCTTTGAGCCTCAGTTTTATCACCTGTAGTTACCAATGGTAACTTTCTGACATGATTTTTATGAGTAAAAATAAGAAAATGTATATAAAGTGCCTAGCACAGTCCTATTATGTAGTAGTTGTTTAAAAAATGTTAGATCCTGCATCAGTCAGGCTTCCTGCAGGAAACATAGTGTCTTAGGTTGGCCCCTCCAGAAGCAGGTCCTGAGAACAGATTTGGGTTTAAGTAGTTTATTTAGGAGGTGATCTCAGGGAGCACTAAGAGGGGACTGGGGAAGTGAGGCAGGAAGAGAAGGCAACTGAAATGGGGTATGTCAATGAGAAAGTTCCCACTGTGGGCAACCAGGGCTCAACCCTGCTGGGCACCTCTGGGAGATGATGTGGAACATACTTCTAAGTTGTCCTGAAGGCCTAGGAAGCTGAGCTATTCATTTTTCCATCAACTGCCACTTATCATTCTTTGAGGACTGCTCTTGGGGCACCCTTGTGCAGTTCAAGCATGCCCCTGGGGCTGGAGAGAGCACATAGGCAGAGCCACAGGTGGTTGCTGCAAGAAGCCCAGCAGGGATGATGCATGCCTAGGGTCTGCTCACAGAGAACCAGCAGTGCCTGCTCCAGGTGGCATACTCCAAAAGGGTGAAAAGGGAGTTTAATGAAGAGTCTGTTTACATTGGTGTGGGCAGTTAACGGAAACCAAAAAAGGATGCTGGAGCACACCTAGGGCTACAGGTAAGAAGCAGCTACTATCCCTGGTCCTGAAGATACCAGAAGTGAGGCCAATTGCCTGATTCAGAGAGATGGTAGCTATCGGAGAAGAGCCTCTAGAGAGCAGCTATGTCCTCAGGTTGTATAATGCTTGGACAGGAAGGACAGGAACTGGAGAATAAATCTCCAGACCTCTTGCTCTTCCTGCCCACCAATTTCCTACTGTTGCCTCCCAATAATATTATAGAACCCAAAGAAGCTAGAGAGAAGGGAGTTTGGTTTGTTCGTGCATCCCTGAGACATCACCCTCTAGGGGCGCAGAGTAGAGTAAAGGTTGAGATGGGATCTGGGAGAGCAAAAAGGGAGTTATCTCTTACCAGATTTCACTGATCATGCCTTTACTCTCATCTCCACAAAGGCATTGTAAAGTCCTAGAAGGCTGGGACTCTGCCTCATTTTGTGATCTTGTTTCTAGCAAAGTGACTTGCACGTATTAGAAACCTAAATATTGGGTGAGTGACTGGAGTAATGAAACCTGAGGGCTGTTGAAGAGAAGTGGGTGATGCCTGGGCTGGGGGTAGTGGTCTTTGATGCCTGAGCCAAGGAATGTGGTTTGAAGTAGTCCCCAGAAATATCAGTTCTGTCTGGGCTTGGCAAACCACCCAGGGAGTCAAGAATACCATGTGGGAATGGCTGTGTAGAGGACTTCTTGCATCTGCCTCACTTTTGAGAGGGATGCTTGCTCTTTGACTGTGGTTGGTCAGGCAGTGGGCCTCTCGGGGCACTCCTCAATGAGAGCCAGGACTCCTTCGAACCCCCGCCATGTCGTTCCACCACTGCACATGCCAGCTGTGGCTCCATTCCCTTTTCCTTAGTTTAACTTCAGTCCACGTATTCCAGCTGCTATTATCATGGTGATTGTTATTTGTGGGGTAGTGACAGCGGGTTTGGCACCATGGCAGATAAAGAGATGCTGCTGTATATGTTTTCTGGCTGTTGAGACTGCCACCACCTCCTTGATTTGTTCTGGAAGATTCTGAAAGACTGCTACTTCCCCTGTTGGGTCTTGGATGGAAGTTAACAGGGCAGTATTTCCCAAAGGGAAGAGTGTGAACCACTTACAACAGAATCGGGTTGAGAGGTATAAAAATGCAGATTCTAGGACTCCACTCCAGACCTACAGAATTATAATCTGAATGTGCCATGGTGCTCTGTAGTTTAATTAGTTCCTCAGGAGGTTCTTAAATCTGGCGATTTTTAAAGGAATCCTGCTCTGGGAAACCCACTGAGTGGAAAGGAAAAATGAGAAAACAGGCAGGGTATCAGCATGGTGTCTGCTCTCGGAATCTGATAGGCAGGCTCGTGGAGATAACCCAGTAAAAAATGTTTGGTGAAGAAATACTGCCTACATTTGTTTTAAGACACTAATAAATGCAATGTAATAGGAGTTAGAAAGCAGTGCTTGGTATTGCTTGGTTTTAGACTCTTCGTAGTAAAATCTTGTATGTAATATTTGTAAAGCTGATAATAGTAACCACTGCTTATTGAGCGTGTGCTATTGGCTGGACATTATTTGAAGTGTCTTACATGCCTAAAACACATTTAGTGCTCACTACAACCCCTAGAAGTCCGTACTACTAGTATCCCATTCTGCAGATGAGGAAACTGAGGCACACAGAGAAGTTACATAAACTGCTGAAGATAAGAAAGTTGTCAGTGGACCCAGGATTCAAAGCCAGGCATTCTGCCGTCCTGAACATATTCTATGCCAGCTTCTCATGTGATAAAAACAAGGATGTGTTTGTTAGTGTTTTTTACTGTTACATCAAGTACTAATTCAAGAAACTCTCAGTTGCCTCCTGTATACTGGGTACTCATTAAGAATATGCAGAATGAAAGGCTTGATTCTTGATCTTGAAGAACTCAGGGTCTGGAGTCAGAAAACCTGCAACTCAATTATATGTGTTTGTTTATGTTTAAATGCAGCTTTTGGGCTCCTATACAGGTTGAGCATCTGAAACCCAAAAATCCAAAATCTGAAATGTTCCAAAATTCAAACCTTTTTGAGCACCAACATGAAGCTCAAAGGAAAGGCTCACTGAAGCACTTCAAGTTTTGGATTTTTGGATTTGGGATGCTTAATCAGCAAGAATAATGCAAATATCCCAAAATTTGAAAAAATCTCAGACTTTAAAATCTTCTGGTCCCAAGCATTTTGGATAAGGAATACTCAAGCTGTGCAAGATGCTTTGGGAAGCCAACACAGATAGCTAAATTTACGCTAAATTTACTCAGGTGAGTGGGGGAGGTGTCATTATAGTGCTGACATTGCAGCTAATTCTTGCAAGATATGTAAGAGTGCTTTGGGCAGAGAGGGAGAGAAGGAGAAGCAAATTCCAGGGAGAGGAAACTACAGGGGTAAAAAAATAGAACAGGGAAAAGAATGGGGTATTTTACATGAACTGCAGCTGTTACAACATGGAAACTGTGATGTTGAGGGGGTAATCAGTGAGATTGTGACTGTAGGCTTGAGGTCAAATCATGACAAGCTTGAGAACTGAATAGGGCATATGAGCTTGTTCTGCAGGTATTGGGAAACCATGACAGTGGGGGCATTTGTCACAAGATGATTGGCAGCAGTGGGAAAGAGTTAAGATTAGAGGGGAAAAAAATGGAATCCAGACCAGCTTTAAGGTGTGGCCAAACAAAAACAATAACTAAAAAACCTAGGTAAGAATAACGAGGACCTGAACTCATTGTAGTGGGGCTGAGGATGGAGAAGACGTAAAATTGAGAGACGCTGGGAAGATGGATCAGTAGTTCTTAGAGACTGATTTGATACTGGCGGCTGATGGAGAGAAAAGGCTGACTCTTGGGTTTCAGGCTTGGAAGACTAAAAGGTAGTAATGCTAATGTTAAGTTGTAGAATTGGGAATGGTTTAGGATAAAAATAAAGGATTTAAGTTGAGGCATGTTGCATTTAAAGGATGAAGAAATTTGAGTAGGGAACGTAAGATCAGAGATGGTGATATATAAATAAGATTTGCTTTTTGCTATGGAAAATTCTTTTGCTCTCTGATGGTTTTACTTGAAATTTTTGTGGACCCATACTCTTATCCCACCCCACCCTCAACTGGAGAAATGTTTTAAAAATGTTTTTAAAAGACACACCTGTACCCTACTATCTGATAAAGAACTTATCTACCAGGTAAAAATGTTACTCAGCTCAAATGTTTAGAAATGAAACTTTCTTTTTTTTCAAAATTGAACTCAACCATTAATTGTAGCTGACAGTTTAAACCATGATCTCTGTGCTTTAAAGTGACTTAACCACTTCTGGTTTAAAACTTTGATTCCAAGTTAATCTTTTTGAACCGGAAATGAGTTTTCCATTTACTTTTTCCTTTTTGTTTTTTCTTGTCCTTCTCCCCATACCCAGTTAGTGGCTTCTAGGAAGAGGTAAGTGGATATAGTACCATGGTGGTAGAGAGACCATCTAGAAATGCCTAGGAAATTAATTGACTTATCTCCTGGTATAGGAATATACATTTTGAAATGTTAATTTATGGTGTTTTAAATTGCATTTTTTTCTTCTCCAGGTATAAGGAGGTAGTCTGTAGGTGACAAGATATAGAACTTTTATCATGGATAACTCTAGAGACAGACTGTCTGGGCTCAAATCCCTGTTCTGCCATTGCCCAGCTATGCAACCTTGGTTAAGTTACTTAGCCTCTTTGTGCCTCACATTCCTTGTCTGTAAAGTGGAATAACAATAGCACCTACCTAAAAAAGTTTTGTGAGAATTAAATGAGCTAACAATGTAGTGTTTAGAACGTGCTTAGGACATAGAAGAGCTACGTAAAGTTTCAGTTACATTAATTCCTTGCTTTACAGGATGGACTATAGAAGCTACGTTGAAATCAGAGGCTTTCTCTGTCTTTTGTAAAAGCCTAAATCTATCAGATTTTCTAGGTGTCTTAGAACAGGAGGGGAAAAGGAGGAGGCAAGTGCCTCAGAGTAAGGCAGAGTGAAGACATTCCCAGGGATAGGTTGGGGGCTATCCTGGCGAGGCCCTGCAGAGGAGGCTAGTCTTCGAGGGAATGGTGGTGTGAAGGTCTCAGGAGATAGGACTCAGGGAACAGTGACCACTAGACCTGAAAGGACTATATCAGGCAGCACAAGGGACATCCTAACAGGTACCGGGTGGACTCATTATCCAGGATCAGGATAATGTAATGTAATGTTGGCACAATTCTTGGCAGAAGCCTCTTGTGACAATGGAAATTGACTCCCCACCCTTCTTCCTCTGGTGGGCTAGGAACTGGGAATGAGGTACAAATGGGTTTAAGAAAGTGAAAACTTAGACCACTTCTTTCTTGCACGTGTGAATGAGTGGGCATAGTCCATTTCAGGTCAGAGCAGGGAATGGAGCAGCACACAAATGTCTGGAAGACTCTTTGTTTTTAATTAAAGAAAACTGCTCTTTCCCCTTCCTCCCTTCTTATCCCCTAGGAGAAATAGAAGCTGAGTCCTTGGCCTCTGAGTTTAACCAGGACCTCCCTAGAGCAGCAGTCAGGCAGGAAGATTTAGCCCCATTTCCCTCCACTTCCCTCAGACCTCTCCCCGGGACTGCCTGCCCTTCTGTGTTTCACTTCCTGTCCTCCTCTTAAGTGCTCCCCTGTGCAGCTGCTCCACAGCTGGTGGCTCTCCAGTCACCTCCCCCTACCACTTCCCTGTTGAAGGGTGCCTGGGGAGAGTCAGAAGGTGCTACATCAATGTAAGACATTTCCTCCCTGCCCCTCAGCTGTGCCGCTCAGCTGTGTGTCCTCTGGCACCCACAAAATCAAACACCTGCCTTCCAGATGTTTGCACCTACAGGCCGGCAAAGCTGACTGCAGCAAGTCCTTCAGAAGGGAGACAGGTATTTAGTTGGGGGCAACGTTAAATGGAATTTTTGGCCTGAGAAAGACATGGAAGGAGGGGGTTTCCATTTCTATTTCTCTACCTTCAGGAAGTATGAAGCTAAGCAACTGAATTCTTTATGCTTTAAAGACATTAAATGGAAGAGTTCACAACTTCCCTTGGGCTCACTGTCAGTGGTTTCTCTTTATGACCAACTATATTTCTTTCTAATTTTAAGGGAAGTAGTATAGTACCATGCAGAGCTTATATGTAACAATTATGCTTCCTATTCCCCAGGGTGATTATTCAGAGGTAAGGAAGTATGGTGGTGTGGAATGAGCACTGTCTTTGGGGGTCACACAAGCCTGTGTTCAAATCCAGTTCTAGCCCCATACAGCTATGACCTGCCTTAACCTTTATGTCTCAATTTCATCATCTTTAAAATTTGGAGAGTAGCACCTATGGAGAAGAGTTTTGCAGACTAAATAGATAGTGTGTATGCATACCTAGCACTGTTACTGGGCTCAGAGTAAGCCCCCAGTAAGTCATAGTTATTGTTGTTGTTATCATGGATAGCCTGTTTCTTAATTGAGACAGAAACAAAAATATGTCCACCATTAAGTACCATCTGCCCATCTATGCTGAGTGCTCGTTAAGCTAAGTGTTGCACAAAACAAGGTAACCCATGGATACCTTTTCTTTAGTCCAGGGCGTTTAAAGGTATGCTGTGGTTCACTTGCATCAGGTCATTCTGATTCAGAATCTATTGGCTGGCAGACAATCAGTCTTTTATTAAACATCCCTCGAAATTTTTTTTTTTCTTTTTTGAGACACAGTCTTGCTCTATCAGCCAGGCTGGAGTGAAGTGGCACCATCTCGGCTCACTGCAACCTCCACCTCCTGGGCTCTAGCAATTCTCCTGCCTCAGCCTCCCGAATAGCTGGGGTTACAGGTGTGTGCCCTAAAGAAGGCCCTAACCCCAGCCCCAGTGTTAAGCTTGCCAACGGGGCAAGACTTTATATGTCACAAAAAAAAAACAAACAGGAATAGCTCTAGGAGTCCTTACAAAGGTCTGAGGGACGAGCGTGCAACCCATGGCATACCTGAGTAAAAAATTGATGTAGTGGCAAAGGGTTGGCCTCATTGTTTATGGGTAGTGGCAACAGTAGCAGTCTTAGTATCTGAAGCAACTAAAATGATACAGGGAAGAGATCTTACTGTGTGAACATCTCATGATGTGAACGGCATACTCACTGCTAAAGGAGACTTGTGGCTGTCAGACAGCCGTTTACTTAAATAACAGGCTCTATTACTTGAAGGGCCAGTGCTGCAACTGCGCACTTGTGCAACTCTTAACCCAGCCATGTTTCTTCCAGACAATGAAGAAAAGATAGAACATAACTGTCAACAAGTTATTGCTCAAACCTATGCCGCTTGAGGGGACCTTCTAGAGGTTCCCTTGACTGATCCCGACCTCAACTTGTATACTGATGGAAGTTCCTTTGTAGAAAAAGGACTTCAAAAAGCAGGATATGCAGTGGTCAGTGATAATGGAGTACTTGAAAGTAATCCCCTCACTCCAAGAACTAGTGCTCAGCTGGCAAAACTAATAGCCCTCACTAGGGCACTAAAATTAGGAAAAGGAAAAAGGGTAAATATATATACAGACTCTAAGTATGCTTACCTAGTCCTCCATGCCCATGCAGCAATATGGAGAGAAAGGGAATTCTTAACTTCCGAGGGAACACCTATCAAACATCAGGGAGCCATTAGGAGATTATTATTGGTGGTACAAAAACCTAAAGAGGTGGCAGTCTTATACTGCCGGGGTCATCAGAAGGGAGAGAAAAGGGAAATAAAAGAAAACCGCCAAGCAGATATTAAAGCAAAAAGATCCGCAAGGCAGGACCCTCCATTAGAAATGCTTATAGAAGGACCCCTAGTATGGGGTAATCCCCTCCAGGACACCAAGCCCCAGTACTCAGCAGAAGAAATAGAATGGAGAACCTCATGAAGACATAGTTCGCTCCCCTCCAGATGGCTAGCCACCAAAGAAGGAAAAATACTTTTGCCTGCAGCTAACCAGTGGAAATTACTTAAAATCCTTCACCAGACCTTTCACTTAGGCATTGATAGTGCCCATCAGATGGCCAAATTATTATTTCCTGGACCAGGCCTTTTCAAAACTATCAAGCAGATAGTCAGGGCCTGTGAATTATGCCAAAGAAATAATCCCCTACACTACAGGCCATACATTTCAATCCCTGTATCTTTAACCTCCTTGTTAAATTTGTCTCTTTGAGAATCAAAGCTATAAAACTACAAATCATTCTTCAAATGGAGCCTCAGATGCATTCCATGACTAAGATCTACCATGGACCCCTGGATCAGCCTACTAGCTAATGCTCTGATGTTAATGACATCGAAGTCACCCCTCCTGAGGAAATCTAAACTGCATGACCCCTACTATGCCCCAGTTCAGCAGGAAGCAGTTAGAATGGTCATCGGCCAACCTCCCCAACAGCACTTGGGTTTTCCTGTTGAGAGAGGGCACTGAGAGACAGGACTAGCTGGATTTCCTAGGCTGACTAAGAATCCCTAAGCCTAGCTGGGAAGGTGACCACATCTACCTTTAAACATGGGGCTTGCAACTTAGCTCACACCCAACCAATCAGGTAGTAAAGAGAGCTCACTAAAATGCTAATTAGGCAAAAATAGGAGGTAAATAAATAGCCAATCATCTATTGCCTGAGAGAACAGCGGGAGGGACAATGATCAGAATATAAACCCAGGCATTTGAGCCAGCAACGGCTACCCTCTTTGGGTCCCCTCCCTTTGTATGGGAGTTCTGTTTTCACTCTATTAAATCTTGCAACTGCAAAAAACAAAATAAACAAAATAAAAAATAAAAAAATAAAAGGTGCCAGAAAGGGAACCAGAAAGTATGTGGGAGATTATAGACAGAGAGGCATTTAAGAAGAGGACCCTTTAAAGTGGCTTATGAACTCCTGGGCTACACCCCCATGAACTGTGCATGAGTGAACTTGGCTAAAATACTATATATAGACTTTGAGAACTGAACTATGGGCTATACCACTACCTAAGTACTAAATTGGCTACTGGGTGGTATACATGTGAGACAGGCCCAAACATCACTACAGAGGTTTTGAAAATTGAAATGATAATAGAACCACAACCTTCACAAAGCTAGTTCAAACTTGTGGGCTGAAACCAACTGGGCTACTTACTTATTAAAATAAAAGCATAGAATTAGCAATAAGGACTTAAATACAACCACAGTGTTTTAAAATAATACTGAAAATGTCCAGGGTACAGTCCAAAATTACATAGCATACATAGAATGAACAAAATCTCAAGCCACCCAGAAAAAGACAATTAATGGAATTCAATGTCTAGCTAACATGACAAAAAATTTAAAGCAGCTCTTGTAAAAATGCTTCACCCAATAAGGGAGAACAGGCTTGAAATTAATGAAAAGATAGAAATTATCAGCAAAAAAATAGAAAAGATAGAAAAAATACAACTCTCTCTCCCCCCAAAAAAACTAAGAAATGGAAATTTAGGAGAAAAACTAACACAAAAACAAAATCAAAACATTGCTAGATGGCCTTAATAGCAGAATAGAGACAACAGGAGAGAGAGTTAGAACATGAAAATAGATCAATAGAAGTAATCTAATCTGAATAGCAGAGAGAAAAAGATTGAAAAAAGAGAACAGGCTTCAGGGCCCTGTGGGTAATCAGACACCAGAGGAAATGAGAGAATATGAGGCTAAAAAACAAAACAAAACCAAACAAAATTGCCTGAAAACGTTCTCAATTTGGTGAAAGACAGAAACCTACAGATTTAAGAAGCTCAGTGAACGTCAAACCAAATAAACTAGATAGTCCACACCCAGATATATTATAATCACACTGCTGAAAACTGAAGACAGAAATTTCTTGAAAACAGCCAGAGATGTAGTACCTATTGGAAACACTCATTCTTTTTTTTTTTTATTATACTTTAGGTTTTAGGGTACATGTGCACAATGTGCAGGTTTGTTACATATGTATCCATGTGCCATGTTGATTTCCTGCACCCATTAACTCGTCATTTAGCATTAGGTATATCTCCTAATGCTGTCCCTCCCCCCTCCCCCCACCCCACAACAGTCCCTGGAATGTGATGTTCCCCTTCCTGTGTCTATGAGTTCTCATTGTTCAATTCCCACCTAAGAGTGAGAACATGCGGTGTTTGGTTTTTTGTCCTTGCGATAGTTTACTGAGAATGATGTTTTCCAGTTTCATCCATGTCCCTACAAAGGACACGAACTCATCATTTTTTATGGCTGCATAGTATTCCATGGTGTATATGTGCCACATTTTCTTAATCCAGTCTATCGTTGTTGGACATTTGGGTTGGTTCCAACTCTTTGCTATTGTGAATAGTGCCGCAATAAACATACGTGTGCATGTGTCTTTATAGCAGCATGATTTATAGTCCTTTGGGTATATACCCAGTAATGGGATGGCTGGGTCAAATGGTATTTCTAGTTCTAGATCCCTGAGGAATCGCCACACTGACTTCCACAATGGTTGAACTAGTTTACAGTCCCACCAACAGTGTAAAAGTGTTCCTATTTCTCCACATCCTCTCCAGCACCTGTTGTTTCCTGTTTTTTTTAATGATGGCCATTCTAACTGGTGTGAGATGGTATCTCACTGTGGTTTTGATTTGCATTTCTCTGATGGCCAGTGATGATGAGCATTTCTTCATGTGTTTTTTGGCTGCATAAATGTCTTCTTTTGAGAAGTGTCTGTTCATGTCCTTGCCCACCTTTTGATGGGGTTGTTTGTTTTTTTCTTGTAAATTTGTTTGAGTTCATTGTAGATTCTGGATATTAGCCCTTTGTCAGATGAGTAGGTTGCAAAAATTTTCTCCCATTCTGTAGGTTGCCTGTTCACTCTGATGGTAGTTTCTTTTGCTGTGCAGAAGCTCTTTAGTTTAATTAGATCCCATTTGTCAATTTTGGCTTTTGTTGCCATTGCTTTTGGTGTTTTAGACATGAAGTCCTTGCCCACGCCTATGTCCTGAATGGTATTGCCTAGGTTTTCTTGTAGGATTTTAATGGTTTTAGGTCTAACATTTAAGTCTTTAATCCATCTTGAATTAATTTTTGTATAAGGTGTAAGGAAGGGATCCAGTTTCAGCTTTCTACATATGGCTAGCCAGTTTTCCCAGCACCATTTATTAAATAGGGAATCCTTTCCCCATTTCCTGTTTTTGTCAGGTTTGTCAAAGATCAGATAGTTGTAGATATGCGGCATCATTTCTGAGGGCTCTGTTCTGTTCCATTGATCTATATCTCTGTTGTGGTACCAGTACCATGCTGTTTTGGTTACTGTAGCCTTGTAGTATAGTTTGAAGTCAGGTAGCGTGATGCCTCCAGCTTTGTTCTTTTGGCTTAGGATTGACTTGGCGATGCGGGCTCTTTTTTGGTTCCATATGAACTTTAAAGTAGTTTTTTCCAATTCTGTGAAGAAAGTCATTGGTAGCTTGATGGGGATGACATTGAATCTATAAATTACTTTGGGCAGTATGGCCATTTTCACGATATTGATTCTTCCAACCCATGAGCATGGAATGTTCTTCCATTTGTTTGTATCCTCTTTTATTTCATTGAGCAGTGGTTTGTAGTTCTCCTTGAAGAGGTCCTTCACATCCCTTGTAAGTTGGATTCTTAGGTATTTTATTCTCTTTGAAGCAATTGTGAATGGGAGTTCACTCATGATTTGGCTCTCTGTTTGTCTGTGATTGGTGTACAAGAATGCTTGTGATTTTTGTACATTGATTTTGTATCCTGAGACTTTGCTGAAGTTGCTAATCAGCTTAAGGAGATTTTGGGCTGAGACAATGGGATTTTCTAGATATACAATCATGTCATCTGCAAACAGGGACAGTTTGACTTCCTCTTTTCCTAATTGAATACCCTTTATTTCCTTCTCCTGCCTGATTGCTCTGGCCAGAACTTCCAGCACTATGTTGAATAGGAGCGGTGAGAGAGGGCATCCCTGTCTTGTGCCAGTTTTCAGAGGGAATGCTTCCAGTTTTTGCCCATTCAGTATGATATTGGCTGTGGGTTTGTCATATATAGCTCTTATTATTTTGAGATATGTCCCATCAATACCTAATTTATTGAGAGTTTTTAGCATGAAGGGTTGTTGAATTTTATCAAAGGCCTTTTCTGCATCTATTGAGATAATCATGTGGTTTTTGTCTTTGGTTCTGTTTATATGCTGGATTACATTTATTGATTTGCGTATGTTGAACCAGCCTTGCATCCCAGGGATGAAGCCCACTTGATCATGATATATAAGCTTTTTGATGTGCTGCTGGATTCAGTTTGCCAGTATTTTATTGAGGATTTTTGCATCAATGTTCATCAAGGATATTGGTCTAAAATTCTCTTTTTTGGTTGTGTCTCTGCCTGGCTTTGGTATCAGGACGATGCTGGCTTCATAAAATGGAAACACTCATTCTTATGACTGTGGATTTCTCAGATTTCTCATCAGAAACCATGGAGCCAGAAGAAATAGAAACAACATTATTCAAGTGCTGAAAGAAAAGAACTGTACATCTAGAATTCTATATCCAGTGGCAATATTCTGTAGGAATGAAGGTGAAAAAAAATTCTCAGATGAAGGAAATAATAAAGAATTTGTCAGCAGTAGATCTGCTCTAAAAGAATGGCTAAAGGGAAGTCTTCAGACAGACAGAAAATAATACCAGAAGGAAAACTGAAACAACAGGAGTGAAGAAAGAAATAGAAATAATGCAGTGTAATAATGTAATAAATGTAATCGACTATTCTTTTCCTATGAAGTTCTTTAGAATACATTTGATGGTTAAAAACAAATAAAAGTAACATTGTCTGGGTTTTCAGTGTGTGTAGGTATAATACACAAGATAACCACAACATATATGGGGGAGGGTAAAGGGGCCTATATGGTGACAAGGTTTATACCTTTCACTTGAAGTGGTAAAATATTGAATTAAAGTAGACTGAAAAAGTTAAGTGTATATATATATATATATATATATATATATAGTAATTCCAAGAGCAACCAGTAAACAAACACACAAACAAAAAAACTATACAAAGAGATATAGTCAGAAATGTAATAGATACAATAAAATGGAATATTTTTTAAATGTTCAAATAGCCCCAAAGAAGACAGGAGAGGAGAGGGGAAATAGAGGAACAACAACAACAGCAATAACAAAACAGAGAAAATAAATAGAAAACAAAGAATAAAATGGCAAATCTAAATCCCAGCATATCAATAATTGCATTATAAAAATTCATTTCAAATGAAATACGTATACAAGGAGTGTATAGGAGTAAAAGAATGAAAGATTACTTACTAGACATTATGCAAAGGAATGCTGGAGTGGCTACATTCATATGAGACAAAGTAGAATCCACAGCCAAAAAAAATCAGGAATAGAAAGGGATATTGTATATTACATAATGATAAAAGAATCAGTTTACAGAGAAAACATTAATCTAAGTAGTTTGCCTTTAAGAACAGAGCTCCAAAATACATAAAGGAAAATCTGACACAACTGAAAGAAGAAATAGACAAATCCACAATTATGGTTGGAGACTTAAAAGTCTTTCTCAGTAATTGATAGCACTAGTAGACAGAAAATCAGCCGGGATATAGAAGAATTGAACAATGCTGCCAACCAACTGGACATATTGCTATTTAAAGAACACTTCACTCAGTAATAGTGGAATGCACATTCTTTTCAAATACTCATGGAACGTTCACCAAGACGGATCATATCTCGGGTCATAAAACAAACCTTAACAGATTGAAAAGAATTGAAATTATACAAAGTATGTTATCTGACCATAATGGAATTAAACTAGATACCAGAAAGATTTCCAAAATACGGAAGAAAAAAAGAAAACCTTTGTGACTTTGGGTTATGAGAAGATTTCTTAGATACAATACCAAAGCATGTTCCATAAAAGAACAAATGGATAATGAGACTTCATAAAAATTTAAAGCATCTGTTTTTTGAGAGACACAATTGAGTAAATGAAAAGTCAAGCCACAGGCTAGAAAAAAATATTTGCAAACCACTTATCCAATAAAGAACTTGTGTACAGAATATATAAAGAACTCTCAAAAATCAACAGTAGTATAGTTAAAATGTGCAAACACTTGTAGAAGACACTTAACCAAAGAAGATAAACAGGTGGAAAATAAGCTCATGAAAAGATGCTCAGCATTATTAGTAACTAGGGGAGTGCAAATTAAAGCCACACTAGATATCACTATACTCCTATTAGAATGGCTAACATTAGTGAAAGCTGACCCAGGTAGGGCTTCACGTGGGCCCTGGCGGAAAGTGTGCAGGGAGGTTGCGGGGGAATATGGTGTGGGTGTGATCAGGTCATGGTGGACCCGAGATTCTAGTTCTCACATCCTCTGAGTTGTTCCATGGTTTTGCTGGAGGTGGGCCAGACTCTGATCTATGAAATCTTGAATTTTCCTCCAGCACGAAAGAGCCCAATTTTGAGATTCTCATCTTCTTCTTTTAGACATTCCCTAGACTCCTGAGAAGGAGAAGACACAAGGCCCTGGCACTCTTGCTTCAGAAGACGAAGGGCTTGCTTTAGGACATTACCCAAGTGATATGAGGGAAGTTGGAAGTTCTCAAAAAGAGGATACTCAATCTGAAAAAATATGAGGCTTTGAATTTTCTTCTCCCTTCTCTGGGGACAAAAACTTGGCCACACCGCATAACCCTTATGGCCTTAGCCTTTCCTCCTTTCCTTTTTAGCCCAGCCTCCCCTATGTCTGATCTGCCTCCTAAAGGCATCCATTCCTAGTTTGGATGCCTAGACCCATGCCTACCCCTTACTCCCAATTCTGGAGGCTTATGTATAGATTCCAAATCTTGGCAGTGGTTAGAATTTGGAATTTGGGGATTTTTTTTCTGCTTTGATTTATCTTTATATGCATCCAGTATCTCTGAGTGCAATTCCAAGTATCTTTGAATACTTACTAATTACTATTTAAGGTGGTCTATAGGGTGTCATGGGGAAAAGCTTCATGCAGAGTTCAAAGCATGAAGCCATGAAGGAAAGAGTCCAGCAGTGTCTACACAGTACATTTACTCATTCAATAAATGTTATGGAGTACTATCATACTTCTGGCCCTGTTGAAGTTTAGCAATAAACTATAAAGGAGGTTCTATTCTAGCCAGAGAAGAAAGATAATAAACAAATCAATACTAGATAATATGTCAAATGATAAAAATGAAGAAAACTAGAGCAGGGTATGGGAGACAGAGTGACAGGAGCAAGAGGGATGGGGTGGGGGTCAGGAGATGTATCTGTGATTAGGTGACATGTGGCCAGAGAACTGAAGAAAGTGAGAGACAGACTGGACAGAAATCAAGGCAATGAGAGTTACAGGGAAATGGAAAAGGATGTGGAAAGACCAGACCTTGAGGCAGGGTCCTGCGTGGAGTGCTTGTGTCTCTACAAGGAGCTGAGTATGACAGGATAGCAAGCTCCAAGAAGGCAAGGAACTTACCTTAGAAGGTTCAAAGACAGACTCTAATGAAGGCACCACCTCAGAAAGTGAGGGCAGGGTATCACTGGAACAAAGAAGGAGTGTTGAGACACTCAGAGAAGGGCGGCAGGATGCTGTCACCTTTCCCAGGGCTGAGGGGGCAAGGACTCGGGGAAAGTGCCACGGGCACCCTGTGTGAGCTGAGTCAGGAAAGAGGGACTTCTTGGTGGGAACTGCAGCAGGGGAGGGGTGCCACCACTGCCAGAACCAGGCCCGGGAGCACAGCCAGCTCTTTCTCCTCCTACCAATGCCTTCCAGCTGGCTGAACCCAACCATAGCCCAGCTTGAAATGCCATCCTTAAAGACCAGAGCACGTGGCTGGGCAGAAGGGCAGAGAATGAATCTGGGAGATGGGATGAGAGTGATCAGGGATTGCCTAGCACTGAGAACAAGAGGAAGAATGGCTACTTGGTATAAAGAGAAAGAACCAGTAACTTTTAGTTTAGAGGCATTGATTCAGACTGCCAAGCCAGATCATGCAGCTGAAAGTCAATCCTCTTAGGTGTTTCCATGAACAATCTGGGCAGATAGCCTCTGCAGAAGAGGCTAAATGGTCTGGTCTGTGAAGGCGAGGTGACTATTTGTATGGTCAACAGAACCACGCTCCTGTCCTTCCTGTGCTTCCCATCTGGCTATGGAAACTGAGTTGCAGCATTGGGTTCCATCCATCTTCCCCCAGTTCTTATTTTCCCACTTAAGAATTATGCATAGTTTTTTCATCTGCCCAAGTTGCTTTCCTACAAGGCTCTTTGAGAAGAATATAGTTCAGTTCAGTTCAGTTCAAGAGATAGCTTGGGATTTATTCTTAAATTTAGACAAGCTTGATCGTGAGGATGGGAGCTCTTAAAAATGAGATTTTAGAGACAATGGGCAGTTCTACTCCAAGGCAGAAGCATGGAAGGGCTGCCTTGCAGAAGTCCTCACCCACCCAGAGAGTTGGTGACTCCCTGAGCAGTCTAATTCCCAGCCCAGATTTTGCCTGACATTTCCCCAAAAGGTAGTGCTGCAGATGAAGGAGAGACTTCCTTGGCAGCTGGCTCAGGTTCTCTGGAGAGACACTCTGGCAGGTCTCCAGGGGTCCTGTGACTCCAGAGCTCATCCTGGGAGAGCCAGCTCAGCCTGCCGATCTCTCACAGCCCACCTCCCTCCAGGTCTGGTGCCCAGTGGGCTGGAATGGTCATGGAGGGAAGGGATTCTCCGTGGTTTGTGAGGTTTTCACTGTTTGGTTGCAGGGGAATGAGTGAAGTGATGACAGGAACGAGAGAGGGCAGAAAAAAGAAAAAGATGGAATGGCGCACTCTCCAAGACTTCTCCAGCCTCAAGAAGGAAAGCAAACAGGGCCTCCTTGTGAGGGAAAGTGGATCATGGTGCTCATAGATAGCTAATTGAGAATTTTGGGGTTCTGTATTGGCAGTTTGGCTGTCAACATAGTAATACCCATGGAAATGGCTAACCCTCTTTTACTTTTTAAACATTTATAAAATTGAAAAATAAAATTGGTTTAACCCTTTCAGTGTTAGTTCCATTTGGAAAACCTCTTTGTAATAATCCCATGGGAACGGTTTAGAATATTCTGAAACAAATTATCTGCTGGGGTTTGGTGAGTTGAGCTGGTGGTGTGTGTCAAGAGGGGGTAGAAAGATCCCCTCTTTATTTATTCTTGCAACTTTCTACAAGAGAGGAAGGATGCATATGGAGGTGAGAAACTGATGGCAGATCTGTAAAAAAATCCCACATTCAGCCATGGGTTCCTTAAATGATGGTTTAGGGTTCTCAAAATAATTTTTAGAACCACCAAATGAAGACAGTAAGTTCTGAGTCCATTTATTTATTCCTGAACAAAAAATTTCTATGTCACTTTATCCAGTACAGCTTTGCAGTCTTCAGTGGAAACCTCTAAATTTCAGATGCCTCATCTGTAAAGTAGACCTAATAGTATTACCACACTGGGTGGTTATGAGGAATAAATGAGAAATGGCAACACAGGGTCCTTAATAAGTGTTTATAAAACAATAAGATGTGGGAATTGGGTCCTGTGCCAGAATCTCTCTGGGGAGATGGGCATGGGAAAATGTAAGGGAGGAAATAAGCAAGCTTTTTGGAACAAGCTGACACTCCTAATTTTTTTTCTTTCAAAACAGTGAATTAGAGGTCAAGGCTAAAGTGAAAGGGGATAGAAATAACTAGAAAGACGGATGAAAGATCTGCTACAGAAAACCAGGCACCACAGTCACTGCAGCAAGGGAGGAAGAGTGACAAGCATGTTAGCTGTGGCTTTTACACCTCCAAAAACACTGTGACCAAGAGGATTTTTATTTCAAATGAACCATTTTGCTTAAAGACTTTTCTTTCATGAACAATTGTGGAGAAATTGCCCAGATTTTCCCAAATGTGATATGATAATAAGGGCTATATACCAATACCCACAGTAAATCCTGTGTTAGGAAACAGCTAGTAAGAAACAAGAGAAGCAACTCATAAGAGTCTCAACGGAGTTTTCTATTTTTAAATTATTTTTTTGGAGTAAAGTTTTATTACTTAAAATTTTTTACTTTAAAATTTTCCAAATATATGTTGAAGTAGAAAGAATAGTTCAGGCCGGGTGCAGTGGCTCACACCTGTAATCCCAACATTTTGGGATGCTGAGGCGGGCAGAACACAAGGTCAGGAGTTTGAGACCAGCCTGGCCAACATGGTGAAACACCATCTCTGCTAAAAATACAAAAATTAGCTGGGTGTGGTGGCAGGCACCTGTAATCCCAGCTACTTGGGAGGCTGAGGCAGGAGAATCGTTTGAACCCTGGAGGCGAAGGTTGCAGTAAGCCAAGATCGTGCCATTGCACTCCAGCCTGGGCAACAGGGTGAGATTCCATCTCAAGAAAAAAGAAAAAAAAGAATAGTTCAAAGAGCTTTCATATACCTAGTTCCCATAGTTACCAATTCATAGCCACTGTTGTTTCTTGTATGTCACTTCTTCTCCCTCCCCATATTAACTAAATCAACCTCAGACACCATATCATTTCAGCCATAAATATTTCATATGTAACTAAAAACACTTAAGGACTCCTCAGAAAGCCCTCAGTACTATTATTATATAAAAACTAAAATGAAGTTCTTCATATCATCAAATATTCAGTGTTCAGATCTTCAATTGTCTCATGAATACATTTTCATTTTAATCAGATCTCAATTAAGTTTACACATTGAAATTGATTGTGCATAGAGCTTTTATCCCTAACTTTTAAATGTGAAACAATTATATGCTCACAAAAACTTGCAGTAATAGCACAGAGAGGTCCTGTGAACCCGTCACTCTTCTTCATCCAATGGTGACATTATATGTGATCAAAACCAAGAAACTGATATTGACATAATATAATTATTTAGACTACAGAACTTACTCCCATTTTACCAGTTTTTACATGCACTCTTTTTTCTTGTATGTCTTTGTGTATAATTCTATGATGTTCTCTCCTATATATAGCTGATATAACCACCGTCCCAGACAAGATACAGGACTACTGTCACCTTGAAGGAATTCTCTCATGCTAGTCACACCCTTCACTAGTCATATCCTCCCTTCTGTTCCGTAATTCCTGGAAACCACTGATCTGTTATGCATCTCTACAATTTTGTTTTTTTGAAAATGTTGTATAAGTGGAATCATAAAATATATAACCTTTTGATTTCTCTGTATTTTAGTTGCTTTTTAAAAATTTTTTTCATGTGAACAAAAAATATATAAATAACCATCTTAGAAAATAAAATGTCTACCTACCAACTTTAAACAAATGGACATTCACTCAACACATTTATTGGGGAACCATGATATGCTTGTAACTCAGTAGTAGGAAAAAATGAATTGTTTCCTTGCAACAGTGGCTGTGTCATGTGTGTTGTTTGGTAAGGTTTTCAGAGCAGTGTCTACAAGTTAGAAAACCATTAGTTCTTTCAGGAAGGGGATTTTAGGTTTGGCCTGAGCTTTAGTTTTTGCTCCTTTCTCTTCCCCTGTCTGGGATCCCTGACTCCACCCACAGGATTAGCCTGTCTTAGTTCATTCAGGCCCCTCCAATAAAATACCATAAACTTGGTGGCTTATAAACAGTAGAATTTTATTCCTCACAATTCTGGAGGCTGGAAAGTCCAAGATCAAGGCACCAGAAGATTCAGTGTCCGGTGAAGACCTGCTTTTGAGTTCACAGACAATGTCTACTTGCTATGTCCTCACAGGTGGAAGCGACTAGCTAGCTCTATGGTGCCTCTTTTATAAGGGCACAATTCCATTCATGAGGGCTCTGCTGTTATGATCTAATCACCAACAAAGCCCCCACCTCCTAATACAATCACCTTGGGGGTTAGGATTTTAACCTATGAATTTAGGGGGAAGATAAGCATTTAGTCTATTGCAAGCCTATCCCAGGCTTTAGAACCAATCCCCAGCTGAAACAGAAGATTTCAATCTAGCCTACAAGCCTGGAATTCAGAAGATTGTTCCTTGTTCTGTCCACCTCACTTGGATTTTGTGCCCTAGTTCCAATAACAGATTTTGTCTTCAGTGCAAGCCAGTACTCATGCTGAACTCCATTCTTGATAAGCAGGTTTCTAGTGTCTGGTCATAGTTTAGCTATTTTTTTGTGTGTCCAAGTATCTCTAGGGTTGTGCTTGTGCTATTCTTTATCAGTCTAGAGTCCTGATTCTATCCCCAGCCTTGAGGGATGCTGAGAGCACACTGGTCCCAGCAAGCCTGCCTACTAGCCTGCCTGCCTCAATCTTGCCTGCTCCTGAATTCCTGGTCTCCACTGCCCAGCCTGCTGATTGGTGCTCAGCCTTCATTCTTCATGCCTCCCTGAACTATCACCTCTTTTCTGGTGCTGTGTCCATTGCAGACCAAATTCTTCCTGCCAAATTGGACTTAATTCACACACAGTTCTGGCTGGCCCTTTCCTTATCCGTGGAAGAGTCTAGTTTCCAGTTTTTGGTCCTCTGGTCTGCTTTGTACCACATGACTAAGTCATAGGTAATTATGTCCTGAGATATGACATGGTTATTTTATGCATTATAAATGTTTGTCTATGAGCGGAACCCACAACAGAAGGGAACGAGGTTGGATCAATTCCTTTCGACTAAGAGTTGTATGATGCAGAAAAAGAGGCAAGAATATGGCTTGGTGGAATGGAAACTGTTTGGGGGCAGGGGTCAAAAGACCCAGGTTCCAGTTTGCACTCTATCATCAGCTAGCTGGTGACTTTGAAAGGACACATCCTCCCTGGAGTTTCAGTGTACTTATCTGTAGAATAAGGGAACTGGCCTCAAGATAATTCCTGATTTCTCATCCATTGTTGGTACCCTAAGGTTTTATGACCTAAACTTCAACCTCCTGGATATTGCTAGACTTCCCTCTGTCACCTTAGGTCAGGGTGGTATTATTTTCTACTGGACTACTAAGGCCTTACATTCTCCCCACTGCAGCTAGAATTGTTGAAAACACAAATCTGAGCATGTCACTCGCACTTAAAACCTTTCAATGCCCAGACCTCACCCCTGCCATGACCTTAGGGTGCAATTTAAATGTCTAACATGACCTTCCATGCTCTGCATGACATGGCCCCTGTCTATCTTCCTTGCCTCATCTTAGGCCCCTCCAAACTTCACAATCTGTGTTTCAGCCATTCTAAAATTGTTTTAGTTCCTGATAGACTCTGCTTGCCTATTGTAATTCATTGTTTTAAACTCCTATCTTCCCCAAAGGACAGGATGTCTTGTGCTCACTGCCATATTTCCCATGTTTATCATAGCACATGTCACAATTAGTATTTGACATGGTTTGGCTGTGTCCCCACCCAAATCTCATCTTGAATTGTAGTCCCCATAATCCCCACATGTTGTGGAAGGAACCCGGTGGGAGGTAATTAAATTATGGGGGCAGTTACCCTCATGCTGTTCTCATGATAGTGAGTGAGATCTCATGAGATCTGATGGTTTATAAGGGGTTTTTCCCACTTTGCTTGGCACTTCTCCTTTCTGCAACCTTGTAAGGAAAGTGACTTGCTTCCTCTTAACATTCCACCATGATTGTAAGTTTACTGAAGTTTCCCCAGCCATGCTGAACTGTGAGTCAAATAAACCTCTTTCCTTTATAAATTACCCAGTCTCAGTAATTTCCTTTATAAATTACCCAGTCTCAGCAGTGTGAGAACAGACTAATATAGAATTTACTTAAGGAGTGAATGAGTTGCATTAATCATGGCCATCATTAATTTATTTCTTATTAATTAATTCATCTCCCCCCAACAAAGGAATGGTAGTTTTATTAGAAAGAAACATAAACCTAACTCTACGAGTTTAAAGTTTTTTAAAAGTGAGGGCATATCTGGAGGGTATCAAAGTCTATGGTTGGGAGGGGTTTCAGCCACATCTATATCCAGGGATTGAAGCAAAGTTGTCATCTCTCCTTTCATTTTATGCATTTCTTAATGCCACTTCTCTTCTTGCATTGACTGACCTTTATTCTCTCTTGCAAGAGAAAGGTTTCTCCTCCTTCAATTCTTCCAGGATTCACATCCCTCTTATTCCATTCCTCCAAAGGTAAAGAACTCTTCCAGCTTCAAATGACAAGTAGATTGTCATTTGAAGCTGGAAGAGTAGATTTCATTTGACTTACTTGAGTCACGTGTCCACAACTGGAACCATCACTTTGGCCAGAGAGATGTCCTATGATTGACAGTGTCCAAGCCATTACCCACACCTGAGGCCAGGAGGAAGGTAGGTAAGACAGAGTTAGCATAGCCTAGGGTTAGGAGCACAAACTTGAACCTAGATCACCTGGGTTCAAATCCCAGCTCTGCCTCTTACTGAGTGATCTTTAGCAAGTTATTAAATTTTTCTGTTTGTTTCCTCATCTTTAAAATGGAAATAACAATAGTACCTCACAGAATTGTTATAAGGATTTAAAGAGTTAATATTTGTAAAGCACATAAAATAATTCTGGGTACATGGTAAGTGCCCAGAAGGTACTTGGTACTGGGTATATGGTAATACCCAGAATTATTAGTGGAATAAAAATCAACAACCGAATAATACAATTGAGTTGCATCTTCTAAATAAATAACCACTTTATTTATATTTGTTAAGCATCTACTAGGCACAAGACACTGTTCCTAGTGACTGTCATATACCAGAGGAAAAGACAGACACAATTTCTTCCTTTATTACATTCCAAAGTGCTATATAGAGAGACAGAAGGGATAGACTGTATCTTTGAAGAGTCTGCCTTCTAAACATATAAGCTAGATGTTATAGGACTAAAGGCATTTGCAGTTTTTACTCTAAGAACCTAGTCTAATTAACAAGAAGCTACTTCCTAACCAGGTGATAAATTGTTGCCAGCCAGAAGTGGGGAGCATTCTCAGGATACACGGCGGAGCTGGGCTCATGGAAGCCCAGCCTCTAGCAGTGGGGAGAATCCAACTCTAGAAGCCTAGGCTACTCCATGAAGGCTACTCCATGAGCAAAGTCCCCTGCTCCCTAATCTCACCAGGGCCAGTGTTGGGTGAGGTGGGGTGGGGTATCAGGAGACTGTGGGTTTACTAGCTAGAACTGGAAATCAAAGGACAGTCTTTCATTTGGGAGCCAAACTGAAAAGGCCTTTTAACTACCTATAAAAAATAGTATTTTTTTTAAAATAACACCTGTATAAAATAGAAATGCATGTTGAAATTTTTTATAACAGGACTAATTTTCAGTATTCTATCCTGAATACCTCTAAATTATCAAGCTAGTGCAGAAATTGTTATCTTGTTAAACGTAACTGACTGCATGTTTTACTTAAGCATTATAATGAAAATACGTTATATCAAATCCTTTGTCATTTTACATCTTAATTTTGATTTTGGTGAGAGAAGATGGCCAAAGAACATACTATATAATGATACACTCGACATATCATCAAAATTGTTCATCAACAATGTTATTCCATAGTCAGATTGGATTTTCTCTGCCAATCTCCCATTGTCTATGGGGCTAGGAGAATGATTTGTGGCTAACAGATGGAATTCACTAGATTTTATTTTCCAGTGGGGCAAGCAAATATGTCTGCTTTGTTGCTTTCTATATCTCCACCATCTGATAATGATAACAGCTAATTTTTATTGAGTACATAGTATATGCTGGGTCCCTTGCTAAACACTTCATATGTGTTATTTTACTTAATCCCCTCCACAACTCTGTAAGGTATGTTCAATTTTTAATCCCACCATTTAGGTGAGGAGCCTGAAGCTTACATGGGTTGTTACCTACTCTAGATTGTGTACCTGGTAGGTGGTAGGGCCAGATTTGAACTCAGGAACTTTGAGTAGAGAGCTTGAGCTCAAGCTACTGTGCCAGAGAGCCTGGCACAGAACTGGCAATTGTGCAGAGGTTCAGTATTTGCTTAAATAAATTGGAGAGTGGAATGAAACTAAGTGGCTCATCCAGGGACTCAGGTCTTTAAATGGGGTGTCCAGGGTCCTGGACCCTGTTCTGCTGAACTAATCAGGACCCAGGCCCAGGCTCAGAAAGATGACCCCAAGTACCTATATTTGACTGTGACAAGTGTAAGAAGCAGGGACCCTGTAGATGCCCTCACTGTCCCATAGGCCTGCAGAGAAGCATCTGTGTGTATCCGTAATCTGGGATGGGGGATTATTGATACCACCATATGCCCTATAGATGCCACCAAATTTATTCGAACATAGGCCCGGGGACAGAGGTAATGAAGGGATTCTTTGCCCTTAAAGGTTTGGGCATGGTTGAGGCACTGGGACACACAGAGGAAATAAACTTGGCACTAGTCCTTTCTCAGCAGAATGTGGTCATTGTCTTGAACTAGCAGAGCATCTGCTTTGTATCTCTGCTATGTATTCATCCTCCTTTGCCTTTTATGCTACTATTTGGAGATAACTTGTTTTTCCTACTGGAGTGTGCTTTATGAAACCAGGAATGGTCTCTGGCTCATATTTGGTGGCTAAACAAATAAAATCAATTAATTAATGTATTATATGTATTTTAAAATAAACTGATTTTAATATTGTTTTAGATATACAGAAGAAGTAGCTGATAGTACAAATATTTCCTGTGTATCTCCCAGTTTCCTCTATTGTTGACGGCATACATAGTACTATGGTACATCTGTCAATCTGTCCCCACTAATGAGTCAATATTGATACATTTTTATTAATTAAACTCCACACTTAATTGAGATTTTATCAGTTTTTTCCCTAGTGTCTTTTTTCTGTTCTAATCCCATCTGTGCCGTATTACATTCAGTCATTATGTCTCCTTAGGCTCCCCTTGGATGTGCCAATTTCTCAGCCTTTGTCCCTGCTTGGTTTCGATGACCTTGACAATATTAAGGAATAGTGGCCAGGATTTTGGCTTTTGTTTTTGTCATGGTTAGACTAGAGTTATGGGTTTTTAAGAGGACTACAGAGAAGTGCCATTCTCAAAACATTGTATAAAGAACGTGTGCTACCAACTTGACTTATCACGGATAATGTTGACTTTGCTCACCTCATCTGGCTCAGGTAGTATTTTCCAGGCTTTTCCACTGAAAAGTTAGTTTTTAAATTTCCCCCTTTCATGTTGTAATCTTTGTAAACAAGTCACTTAGCACAGCCCACACTTAAGGAGTGGGGAGTTATGTGCCATTCTTTGAGAGGGGAGTATCTATTAATACATAAATTATTTGGCATTCTTCCGCATGGGAGATTTGTCTACCCTCTTCCATTTATTTATTTATTCAGTAATTCATTTGAGTCAGTACAAATTCATCGATATTTATTTTATACTTTAGGCTATATAATCCAATACTATGCTGTTTATTTTGTTGCTCACATTGTTCCACTTTGGGCTATTGGGAGTTCTGTTGGCTCCCTTGTTTTTTTTTTGTTGTTGTTGTTTGTTTTTGTTTGGACATTATTTCTACTGTTTTGTGTTTTGAGAACTTCCTTATTTTCTTGTATTACATGCTCCAAGCTTATCTTGTATTTGCCCGGCCCCATCCCTGGAATCAGCTATTTCTCCAAGGAGCCCTGGTTTCTTTTGTTGGATGATGGTATTAGAAATCAAGGTCTGGATGCTGGGTGTGTTTTTTGCTCCTAGAGTGTCTTCTAGGCCTTTTCAGTGCTGTGAGCAAGGAAATATGCATGTATATACTAGCTCATATATACAAACATATCTATGATTATTTTCATATATAGCCATCAGTGTCTATATTAAGCAAAACTTAAGTTCCCATTGATAATCTCTGACTCTAATCCAAGTACCATATGGTTCATTTTAGCTTTATCCCATTCCTTATCTGTAATGGGGAGAAACCTGGCTCCACCACCCTCCATCCATTTACTTACTTGTTCAATCTCAGTGTACACACTTTCAAAATTCTTAACCCATATTGCCATGAGAAACAAGCTTACCACCTAGAGTATAATACAGTGCTTATGTACAGTTTTATTATACATACTATATATTTTAATGTCAACAAGTTTTTAATGTTTTATAATTTTTTAATTAAGAAAATTAATAGACAATAATTTTACATATTGATGGGATATATAGTGATATTGCAATACATATAATATGCAGTGATCACATCATGGTAATTAACATATCCATTATCTCAAACATTTATCATTTCTTTTGGGAACATTCAATATCCTCCTTCTAGCTATTTAAAACTATATGATACATTATTGTTAACTATAATCATCCTATAGTGCCATAGAACACTAGAAATTATTCCTCCTATCTAGCTGTAATTTTGTGTCCTTTAACAAATCTCTCTGTGTCCTTCCCTTCCCCCTCCCCTTCCTAGCCTATAGTATCTTCTGTTTTACTTTTTACTTACATGAGAACTTTGTTTTAGCTTCCACATATGAGTGACATCATGTAGTTTCTTTTCCTGGCTTATTTTTCTTCACTCAGTATCCTCCAGTTTTATCCATGTTGTTGTGAATGACAAGATTTTATCCTTTTTTTATGGCTGAATAGTACTCCATTGTGAATATATACCACATTTTCTTTATTCATCTGCTGTTGGACACTTACTTTGATTCTGTATCTTGGCTATTGTGAGTAGTGTTGCAATAAGCATGCAGGTGCAGACATCTCTTTGTACATTGATTTCCTTTCTTTTGGATAAATACCCAGTAATGGGATCATATACTACTTCTATTTTTAGTTTTTTTGAGGAGCCTTCATACTGTTCTTCATGGTGGCTGTACTAGTTTATTTCCCACCAAAAGTGTATAAGAGTTCCCTTTTCTCCACATTCTCACCAAACCTACATTATTTTTTATCTTTTGGATAATAGCTATTCTAACTGGCATGAGATGGTACCTCATTGTGGTTTGATTTGCATTTTCCTGATGACTAGTGATGTTGAGCATTTTAAAATATATTTATCAGCCATATATATTTAATTAGATTTTTTATTTGCTGTTGAGATGTTTAAGTTCCTTGTACAGTCTGGATATTAATCCCCTATTGGATGAATAGCTTGTAAATATTGTGTCTCATCCTGTAGATTGTTTTTTCACTCTGTTGATTGTTTTCTTGGCTATGCAGAAGCTTTTTAGTTTGATATAATCCCATTTGTTTATTTTTGCTTTTGTTGCTTATGCTTTTGAGCATAATATTGTTCTACCTTCTCTTGCATGTTCTGTGCTTGTTCCTATGTAATTGTTCTGAGTGGTCTTCCTTATTCACTGCTTATGGTACAAGTCACTCCCATTGATCGGTTTCCTTTTAGCAGCAGCAGGAAAATCGGCCCAACTTGGCCTCCACCCCTGACTTCCTTATTCATAAAATCTTTCCCAGACCAATGTCCTGAAGTATTCCCCCTATGTTTTCTTCTAGTAGTTTTATAGTTAGGTCTTTAATCCACCAAAAAGATTTTTTTCTCCCCTAAGAACTGTTTCACCCAATGTTAGACTTCTAATTGCTTTTTCTTAACAATAGTGTTTTAATGTGAATATACTTAATGACAGTAAACGATATACTTAAAAAAATTAAAATGGCAAATTTCATATTATCTATATTTTATCACAACAAAAAGTATTGTTTCACCTTCCTACAGATATCCTAATGAATTCATTTCTAAACCTGGCTGATTATCAAAGTCAAAATCTTTGTAGTATGAACGAAGAATTTGTAGTTTTAACAGATCTGGGATCTGCAGCTGCATTTTGAGCATCATGGCAGGTGCAGGGGTCCTCTGGGACCTGCCAGCAGTGCTGATTGTCCCATCTGGATGATGAGGAGAAGTATGAGCTTCTCCCTAGGCTGGCCTGAGGACTCAGTCAAGCCTTCCTCCTCATCACCAGCCTAGCTCTTCTGCAGGCTTGGCTCAGCAGCTCCAGCTTTGAGCTGCCTGGACATCTCCTACAAAGGCTGTGCTGAGTTGCAAGTAAGTCAGCTCTCCCTCACCTTCGGTATGATCTAAGCGTGTTGGAGTTTCCACATAAAAGAAAGCTGGTTGTTTCTCAGAAAAGGTTGCCAACTGGATAACCAAGGATCATCCTCCCAGCCCACAATAAAACCTCCATTAAAAACTTTTATTACATTACCCATCATGGAGCAGGCTTGCCTTGAATCAAAGACTGCTGAAGGAGATTCCAACATGGGTCTCCAGCCCCTTGCCTGCAGCTGTCTTCTCTGACACCTCTGAGTGCAGTAGCTTGCTTGGCAGTGAGCGGAGCTTTGATTCCAGAGCCTGACCTGGCCTGTGTAATTAGATGCTCCGGCTAGACCCTATCTCATGGCTGAGTCACCCAGAGGAGGGAACAGTTACTAGGTCCTGGGAAACCTTGAAACTGTCTGCCAATTCATTTCCTAGTGGTGAAAGTTTATGTCTACAAAGAAAACCATATGGAGACTCAGCAGCTATCTGAGTAATTTCAGATTCTCTTCAAATCACTTTCACCTATGCAATCCAAATATGAAGTAAGAGGACCTTATTTTTGCCTGTATGAATTGGTGAATTACCTCTCCTCTATATGCTGCATTGTGCTTTTGAATGTGGGAGAGGTGAAGGAAAAACTATAAACAGCTGATACTTCACAGATGTAAGAGGGCATTGTGATCTTACTTTCCAAAGGTCAAGATGGCTACCATAGGACACTTGGGAGAGAACTTGGGCTTGGAAGACAGGTTAGCCATCCACCTGGATCAAGGATCTTGGGAAAGTCATACATCCTTTTTGATTTTTTCTTTTTGTTAAAAAAAATGGAGTTCAAAGGATTTGTGCAAAAAAATAAATAAACAAATGACTATGAAAGCATTTTGTAAACTGAGCTGTTAGGCCAATGTGTTATAGAATTGGTTAGACTGGAAATTAGATAGTAGATAATATTATTCTACCTTCTCTCACATGTTCTGTGCTTGTTCCTGTGTAATTGCTCTGAGTGGTCTTCCTTATTCACTGCTCATGGTACAAGTCACTCCCACACCCTTCCTCTACCACAACCTTTAGAATTATCTATGTTTTTAGAACTAATCCCGCAGCTTCATCTCCTTCTTAATTCCATCTCATCAGCTACTTCTCCCCAGAACTCATTTATACCCACGCCACCCCAGGGAAGATGTCCTTTTACCAACCCCACTAGGATGTTCCTGTACCCTCTCCCTTGGAAAGCTCTTCCCCCTTGGCTTTCCCCTAGAACAACCCTACTCTTGTTTCAGAGCCCACATCTCGCCTTGAACATAACCATGACCATTTCAATCCTTAATGAATCCCTCTCCTCTGGAACGCAACTCCTGTTCCATGCTGTTGTCATCTATTGATCACATATTAGCATTATCTCTCCAACAGAACTATGTGGTCCAATTGCCTAGCACCATGCAAGATGTATAGCACTTGCTCAATAAAAATGTGTTGATTGGAATGCAATCACAAACCTATAGGGCTCTGACTTCTTCCACATGATTCGGCACAGGCTTTTTATCAAATGATTTTCCTCTTCTGATAGGCAATTTCCCACCCTGCTGTAGACAGGAAGTTCTTTGGTAGTCATCTCTAACTGCCTCCCTTGTGCCT
Organism: Nomascus leucogenys; assembly: GCF_006542625.1. NCBI lineage: Eukaryota > Metazoa > Chordata > Mammalia > Primates > Hylobatidae > Nomascus > Nomascus leucogenys. The sequence continues at coordinate 118,197,307 of NC_044402.1, read as the reverse complement.
TCCAGACCCTTAGCTCATCTCAGGCATACTGGAGGGGAGATGCTTTCCTCTCCTCCTCATTCTGCTTCTTGGCCTTCTACCTGCTATGTGTTCAGATGCCTGGGAGTTGTCTTGCACATGCAGTTTCTAGTATTTAGTGTGATTGGAAGAAGCCAGGGTATAATAGCTTGGATATCCTAGAAGAGTCTCTGAAATCCAATGGTGGCTGGGCAGAAGAGTATGGGGATGTTGATTTGTGAGTCATTCACTATGTAGAGTTCATCTACATAATATTTTATGTAGATGCGATGTGTGAACTCCTGGGGAATAAAAGGGGGGCAGGCTATAGGAAGGCTCTGAACCAAGACCAATGCTCTCTCTCTTCTCTGACATGTGACATCTGGAATCTTCCTCTATACAGGAGATTGGGGTCCTGTAGTCAGACTGATTATTTTCCAATAATATCTCTGCCACTTAACAGCAGTGGGATTTGGGGATATTTACTTGATCTCTCTAAACCTCAGTTTCTTCTGAATGATAATAGTATTTATCTTAAAGTGTTAACTAATCTTAACTACATAGTGCACACAATAAATGCTCAGTAAATGTTAACTATAATTACAATTACTGCATAACTTTTCTTACTCTATAAACAAGTCTATGACCTTAAAAGTATTTCCTTATCTCTGTTTCTGCCTAAGACTGTCCCTCAATTTTCCTCCTCCTCTCCATGACAACACTTTTGGGAGTGTGAACCTCAGTGACTCCATTTTCTTATCCCCGAATCCTTACCTTTATAACTGGGCTTCCATTTTTATCATTGATGAAGGCTTCATATTTTAACATATTTGATAACATTCCAGTCTCAAATTCATCAGACGCCTTTCCTCAGGCCTCTCTCCACTTAGAGAATCGGGCATTGTTTAAGGCTTTGCTTTATTGATGTTCTCCCTTTCCTTGTCATTCTTCAACTTACATGACTCTTAATACTTCCCCTTTCTCATTCTTTGATTCTTTGTTGGCTTCTTCTCCTTTGACTGAATTCCTCCAGTCAGCTCTTGGAGCATCCCAGGGCGCTGCTCTTAGCCTTGTGCACTTCTTAATCCCTTCCCTTTCTGTGGGTATTTCACACTGAGCACCTGAAGCAAGGGTCACTGCACAGATAGACCCATGGTGCCCAACTCTATGCAGTATTGACTGCATGTTTAACAGGTTAATTTGTGTATATGTGTGTGTGTATGTTTGTGTGTGTGCCAGAGAGGCAGAGAGATAAAGAGACAGAGACAGAGAGATACTCAGAGAGAGAAACACAATTTAGATGATACAAGTGGTTCTGGCCACCATCCTACCCAGTGAACAGGTAATGGGAAATGGACTTCTAGTGTTATTCTTACAACAGGCCCCAAACACAAGCCTACTACTTCTTTTGGTGCTCAGGTGGCCCCTCTACCTCTGCAGGAATCATAGGCCCTACTGAACTTATGGTGCAACAGGATCTCAGTTTCAAATGTGGCCCCTCTTAAAGACTTTCAGGGATCACTTTGACTCTGCTTAACATTGACCCTAGGCACTGCCTTTGGAGCCTAAGCCCAGGACGAGTCGTGCTGCACCAATCAACATGGATTCCTGACTCTTCCTTGGTGAGTCTTTTCTCCTAGGCTCCAGACCCTTACACTGGCTGTGACAGACTCAACTTGTCTAAAAATAATTTTATCTTCATGTCACTCTCCCAAACCTGTGCTTTCTGTGTCCTTTATTGGCACATTCTGAAAAACTTCAAAGTCATCTTTGGATCTTTTCAATCTCATTGCTTCTTTACTCTTTAGGATGCTGGGGATTTCTCTTCTGGACTTGGATAATAGTTTTCCAAGAAGTCTCCTCCCCCAGTTCCTCCATCTCCTGGCCAGAAAGCTCCATCTAAAGAGAAGAACCAATTGTACTGCTACCTTTCTCAAAAACATTTCCTGACTCTGCATGGTATACAGACTGGAGGCCCAAACCATCAATTTCATCTCTGAACGAAATGCCATTTTCCTGGTGCCAAAACTTTGCTCGTACTGTTCACAGAGCTTGGAATACATTTTCCCCTCCTCAGAATATCAAATCCTTCTTAGTGGTCAGGACCCAATTCAGATGACGCCTTCTCTGTAAAACTTTCCTGATCACGTAGGTGCAGGATTAATGACTTCCACCTGGGTTCTTATTGTGTTTTGTTTATATTTCTGTTGTGACACTTAGCACAGTCTGGCTGGTGGTTACTATGTAAGACTTTGTCATCTCTACAAGGTGGAGAGCAGGGTTCCATGTTTCAGTGCCTTAGTTGTCTTTGAGTCCTATCCTCCTCATTCACTCAGGGCTCAGCCCAGTAATGTACACACATGTAATTTTCTACAAATGTTTGCTGTTGAAGTGAATTTGTGTTGGGTGTCATTGGACTGAAAGATTTTTGGGTGGCAGGTGTGGTTCTTTTGAAAAGAACCTCTAGATCCTCATCTGGTTCCAAGGCAGGCCAAGCTTTGGGAAAAAGAGATCCTATCTCCAGTTAACTGTGGTGTATGCCACCCCTACATCAGGCTCATATTCCCTTCTGGAGTCAGTTGCCCAGGGCTAACTAGATCCACAGTCCACACCTGCTGAACTGAAGCCACTAAGGACTTGGTTGACTATTGGCTGATAGCACAGAGAAGTTGTACAAGATGCCTAGTATCACAAAGCTCATCACCAGGGAGGAATGAACAAACCCCTTGGTTCGCTCCAGACTCACAGCAAATGTCAAAAAATAAACAATGATTTTCCAAATCATACATCTTCCCTCCTTTAATGGTCATTTTCTCTCCTCTGTCTGATCCTCATTCTGCTTTTGGGGAGACATAGGAAGCAAGAAGACCACACCTTGACTTCTTAAGAAATCTACTTGACACAATGATTACTTTCTCAAATCATCTTTCTTCAGTTTTTGACCGCTCTCTCATTTCTCAGTTCTTTCTTCTTGGCCTTCATTTCCAGCACCTCTTTCTCTGCCCACCACTGGACCATTGGTGTTCCCATGACTTGCTCTTCTTGCTTCTCTGTTGACTCCCATGGCTTCCATTTGCATCTCCACACTGAAGACTCCCACATCTCTGACCTTGGTCCAGACATTATAATTCCTGCCTTCTCAAATCTATAAAACACCTTCAAATACAGCATCTATTTTTTATTGAATCTTATCTTTATCAGAGAATTCTTATTTCCACCTTACAGATGAAAATGCTGAGACTCAGAGTCAAAGGAAAGACTTTTCCACAGTGAGGCAGCCACACTGGCAGGACCAAGACTGGGACTCCTTGCTCTTTGTGGAGGGCTGTGGTCACTTCAGCCATGACCTGGGATTTTTTACTTCCTCAGGACCAGGTACGGAGCTCCACTTCAGAACCAGAATACTCCATCTTGGTAGGATGAGAGGCACTCCACACCTATTCCTTTCTTTTTGGTCCTCATAAAAATTTCTTTCTGCTTGACATTTCTCTACCATATGGAATCTGTTTACTCATGAGAAACTCAGCTTGGATGCCACATCTGTTTTCTTGCTTTCTACTCCAAATTTCTCAGCTGAGTTTGCAAGCAGGAGGGAGTCAAAACATTTGTAGAGTTAGCTGTGGTGGTGGAGGTGGTGGCAGTGTGTGTGCTAGAGGGAAAATGTGTTAATGAGAGAACTGCTTGCTGTTGCTATGCAGACCTTGATTACTCTCAGACTTTAGTAACCATAGAAGTCAGGGTGGGATTTCAGTTTCTAGGCATCTCAAGATTTATTGAAGCGGTCAGCCTTGTTCCTCACTGCATCCTGTATTCATTCTCTCTCCTGATAGGAGGAGGCCTGGGTGGCTTGCCCTCCTGGTCATGTTCTTCAAGGGGAAGCACTCCCTGCTCCCGTTTGTTTCCAGCTCCTACCAGGCCAGATTTTGGGCATGACCTGGAATGGAGTTCTCTCTGTCTTCTCAGTCCCTCTTCCTCATTGCTCAGAGCCCTTGGGGAGTGTGAACCCTGTCCCTGCACTGCCTCAGCTCTGTGGAATGCTTTTCATCCTCAGCCTGGGTGAGCCGACGGTCTTCCTATTTGAAGCTCAGCTTTAAAGTCCCACTTGTTTCTTTTGGGTTCTCCTTTTGTGTCCCTCCAGGGCTGATTGATGGCTGTGTGCATCCGGACTCTTCTGATTCCTGTGCACATGGGCGAGGGCCTCAGAACATCCCAGAAGAGTTAGGTGATGTGTAGATAGCTTGGGTCCAGTTTCTTTGGCTTAGAGGGGAGGAAAGGGAAGTCCTCCCTGGTGAAGAGGCCTACTCAGGGCCATACATCCAGTTAATCAGCAGAGCTAGAATACAGGCATTCCAACCCTGGCATGATGTTTCCCCCCCACCCCCAGAGGTATAACCAGATGAGGATAAAATGATGGGAAATAAGTGTAAGAGAACCATATGCAAATCAAGGTTTTAGGACATTAGCCCCTTAGCAGAAAATTTAAACCATTGGTTCCCATTCAGATATTCTGGACTACTCATGGATTCACTAGTAGCCTGTGTTCTTACACATGGAAAGGAAGGAGGGGACTCTAGGAAGAAAGCTGCTTCTCCTTTGGGTTTGGGCAGCATCCAGGGTCATGGCTTCCTTGGGCCAGTTGGCATCACCTGCCTAAGCTCCTTCAGGGGCAAAACAAGCCAAAGGCACAGCCTGTGTCCCAGGGGAACTCATGATTTTGTTGAAGAAACTGGAATCATGGAAATAAAAGTGGCCAAATGGTCTAAGCTAGCCTTACCAATCAGCTGAGAAGCCAGTGGTCATTAAAGTGGGGGTGAGGCATCCTCAAGATGGCAAGCTCCCAGTGAAAATAATCTACCACCCAGCAAGTGCTCAGCACTGATATTGAAGAAATACCACTGCCAATGAACCACCTTTCTATCCAGTGGTGTCCTTTGTCAGTAAGCAAAATGTTTGGGAGAAAGTAAGACCTAGAAGAGAAGACAATGGATGCAAACCCAGAAGGAGGAAAGATGAGCTCAAAGAAAAGGGACTGAACTTGGAGTGGAGGAGGTGCCTGAGACAGAGGATGCTGACATAACAGGTGTGAGTTGCTCTACAGTACTTGAGGTATGGAGTGGGAATTGCCTTTATTCTTGTGCTAAATTTATTCTTATAATAAAATTCTTGTACCTCCAACAAAATCCACATCCCAGCTCCCAGGATAGATAAAGTCCATTTTTTGTGTCTGTCTTCCCTTTTATTTTAAAGGTTGCATTTTCTCTTATGTTATGCCAGAAAATATGGGAAAGTTCTCTGATCAACCATCTTTTAGGAATTATTCTGAAGATACCCCCTAGACAGGTCTGCATGGTAAATTTAAATTTAATTTTTCAGATACCAAGTTTGGCTGTAGGACCTTGTCCCAGCTCTCAAAGACGCAGTATGTAATACTTAGTCCCTGGCCAATCATGCAGGAGCCCTATCTGAGGTTCACTTGGGACGCAGCCTTTGAGTAAAGGCACAGGTTCATGCCCTCCTAGAACTCGCCCCTCATTTGTCATCCCAGTTATGGAAAATCCCATTGTTTCCTCTCTCTAACTGGGCCAGTGTTCTCTTCCTCCTGGACAGCTGATCCCATCTCCTCCTCTTCCACAAATAGTCTGGAAATGTTTCATTTAACCAGGACCTTCAAAAACAAAACCTGTTTTGGGTGACTTTCAGAAATCTGAAAACTTCTCTTTTCTTTCTCGTGTTCCTCCTCCTTTTCCCCTTTATCCTCATACCTCCTCCTCCACCTCCTCTATCAACTCTTCCTCTTGTTTCTTCCTTCTCTTTCCTCCATCTCTTCCTCCTTCTTTTTCATTCTCTTCTTCATCATAAAACACACAGGAAAGTTTTTAACCCCACCCCAAACTTACAAACACAGAGACTGAAGAAGGTGGCCGATAGCTCCCAGCTTGGACAGCTCTGATTCTAGGATTCTAAGCAGCTCTCCAAATGTTGACTCACAAACGAAAAGACCCACATCTCTTCTTAACACTGACTTATTGATATGGTTTGGATCTGTGTCCCCACCTAAATCTTATGTTGAATTGTAATCTCCAATGTTGAAAGTAGGACTTGGTGGGAGGTGATTGGATCATAGGGGTGAAGTTCTCATGGATGGTTTAGTACTTATCCCCTCTTTGTTCCATCTAATGAGTGAGTTCTCCTGAGATCTGGTTGTGTAAAAGTGTATAGCCCCTCCCCCGACTTCCTCCTGCTCCAGCCATGCAAGATGTGCCTGCTTCCCCTTCACCTTCCGCCATGATTGAAAGTTTTCCGAGGCCTCCCCAGAAGCTGAGCAGATGCCATCATCATGCTTCCTTTACAACCTGTAGAACTGTGAGCCAATTAAACCTCTTTCTCCCCTTTTCTTTATAAATTACCCAATCTCAGATATCTCTTTTATTATTATTATTATTATTATTATTATTATTATTGAGACAGAGTCTCACTGTGTCACCAGGCTGGAGTGTGGTGGAGTGATCTCGGCTCACTGCAACCTCCGCTTCCTGGGTTCAAGCGATTCTCCTACCTCAGCCTCCCGAGTAGCTGGGACTACAGGTACGTGCCACCATGCCCAGCTAATTTTTGTATTTTTTTTTTTTTTAGTAGAGACAGGGTTTCACCATGTTGGCCAGAATGTTCTCCATCTCTTGACCTCGTGATCTGCCAGCCTCGGCCTCCCAAAGTGATGGGATTACAGGCGTGAGCCACCACGCCCAGCCAATCTCAGATATTTCTTTACAGCAATGCTAGAATGGACTAATACACCATCTTCTCTTGGCCTCCTCCTCACATTGTGGCAAGGTAGGAAGAAAGGGATTCAGGGTCAGTGAGATAGTGTCTGTGGAAGAGCCTCGGTAGGGATATCTGCTCAGCAAGACAAGGGGCACTGTTGTTATTCCTGGGCTTCCTGAGGCTGCCCAGGTAACTCGGCCCTTTCATCTTAATGATGCTGCATATAAGTTCTTTCTCCTAGAGTTAAGGTTTTTCTTGAAAGAAATAATTAGCAGGTACTTTTAAACCTCTCCAGTGACTTCTTTCTTATTTGAAATACTAACCTGGGGTTGTCTCCTTCAGAGAATAAAATGATGATAGCAATTTATTTCCTAGCTAGAGCCAGGCCAATTAGTACATGCCCTATGCCCAGAACTTTATTTGTAAAAAAGATCTCTAAAGTCTTATTCAGCTCTAATGTGGTCCTGAAATTCTATTACCAAGGTTTTTTTTTCCAACGCTCTTTGTTTGGGGTTTCCATAGTAGGGAAAGGGGTCAGGTGGGAGGGATCAGAGGTAGAGACCCTGTAGGCAGAAGCTTGGAGGTCTAGGGTGCTTTGAACTCTTGTCTGTCTAGCAGACAGGAGGAAATCTTTGTAGGCCCTCAGAGTCAAGCCTCCATCCACAAAGAGAATAGAAGAAGTTTCTTTATCATGGAATTTTAGTGTTTCATTTGCCTTTATGATGTCTCAATGATGCTAGGAAGAATAGCTTACTGATGACACAGTTTCTTGTGTGTGTATAGCACAAAACTTCATTGATTTTCCCTTTCAGAGATCATTTTAGTGCCCATACTTTTTGTCCATTTCTTTTCTTGTTCTTTTACCATTTTTTTGTTTTGTTTTTTTTGTTGTTTTTTTTCACTGAAACTTCTATGAGGAATGTAAAGCAAGGATTGTCATCAAAGACTCAGAATGAGAGTAGCAGAAGACACGTTAGAGATCAGCTGTGTCTAATCCTGTAATTTTACGGATGGAAAAACTGAAGTTCAGAGAGTAGGTAGAGTACCTATAAAAAGTTATACAGGTAGATTTTGGTGGAATTGAATTGAAGTGATATTATACTCAAGTATCCTGAATTTTTTGCCTTTTCCTTTTCATAGCTTTGGATATCAAGATTTTGATGTATTCACAGAAATATGGGCAGGTTTGGGGAGTTATAAAGCCTGTGATCATGACAAAGCACTTAAAGGCGAATTTAAATTCTACTGTAATTTGGGTCCAAATTCCCTATTTATATCTTCTACAGAAATGAAGAGTGGTGGTGAGCAACTTCTCAGTTAGGCTACAACCCAAGGCATCTCTTCTTCAGGGCCATACAGTTTTGTTTTGTTTTGTTTTGTTTTTTGGGACAGAGTCTTGCTCTGTCGCCTAGGCTTGAGTGCATTGGTGCGATCTCGGCTCACTGCAACCTCCGCCTCCCGGGTTCAAGAAATTCTCCTGTGTCAGCCTCCCGAGTAGCTGGGATTACAGGTGGCTGACACCACGCTCAGCTAATTTTTGTATTTTTAGTAGAGTAGGGGTTTCACCTTGTTGGTCAGGCTGGTCTCGAACTCCTGACCTCAGACGATCCACCTGCCTCAGCCTCCCAGAGTGCTGGGTTTATAGGCATGAGCCACTGGGTCCGGCCAGTTCCTTTTCTTTAAGTTTTCCCTTTCTCTTCAAATGTAAGGCAATTTAGGGTCTTGCACAGAGCTCTTGTACAAGAGTCTGAGGAAAGCTGAGTCTTAAACTATGGCCAAATGTTCCCATGTCCAAAAGGAGATGCTTAATTGTTTGGTGAGTGGGAGGTTAGAACATGTTCAGTCGTTCAGCCAAAAGAAGTGAGCACTGACAATGTGGGAGCGGGACTTTACTTCATGAGGTTTGTAATAGAAGGTAACTTCATGCTACCTCAACATTTGTCTAACAGTTTTATCTATCTAGCTTCTGGCCTGTGATGTACTCAGCTTGAACAAGTTGCTTCAACTTGCTCGCACATAAATAAACTGCAGTCTTCTGGAATGTAGAATGAAAATAAAAATAATACCTACGTCCTAGGGTTGTTAAGAGGAATAAATGAACTATTGCCTGCACAGCATCTGACACATACAGTAAACAATCTACAAGAATAATTTTTATTGCACTTGTTTCTTGACAACAAGTCTGCGAGAACTCTCCTTAATTTTTTTTTTTTAAGGATTAACCCATGACTCATTTAGTGGGCTTGATGGCACATGAGCTGGGGGTGGTTGGGGGCTGTGAGTCTATGTTGTGTGCCTTTCTTCCTAATGTCTGTTAACCAGCATTCTAGGGCCTTTCTCTGGGTCATTTCTTGTGTGAAGGACTGCCAGATTTATCTTCTCTCTGATAGACCAGGACACCAGGCCAATCTCACTTTCTTCGTGGCCAAGTCAGAAGAAATCCAATTGGAGGGAGACAGCTCACCACCCTTCATGCCTGTAAATGAGAGCAGCTCTCTTCCCTCACCCGGGGCTAAGTTATTCTGAGGCTATAAAAAGATCCCTGTCCACTTCAAAGGGCTTTTTATCAGCTCATCCATACAGATCTTGTTCAACTCTTCTCATTTTCAAAGGCAGAAAGAAGCCCCTTGGCTGAACCCCCAGGTAGGCTCTTACCTTCCTTAAAATATCTTTAACTGCAATTAAACTGATCCTTCTTGGCTCTATTTAGCAAATAAGTTGTCTTCAAAAAGAGTTCCCTGACACCACTCTCTCCATCTTAACCACCCCCACCACCACCCTACCCTTCCAGTTAATGTTGCATCATTTTGATCTGCAGGCAAATTTATGCAGAGTTGAGCAATGTGGCCTGATGCTGTTGGATCTTTTAAATCTACTCTTGTTTTAGAACAGCTGGCTCTAAAGCACTTTTGTGCCTTTAGGAGAGGGGCAGTCAAGGAAGCCTTGACTTGCCAATTAACAGCCTGGGCTTTCTAGGTCTTGTTCCCCATAGATCTCCTGAACTAAACTGGTCAAGTCTGAGTTTCATTTTCCTATAAGTAAATCAGGGAGCTAAGTAGAATCATGCACAATGATCTATGTCATGATTATCTTGCTGTAATTGCCTTTTTCTAAGCCTGTCTCCCTAGTAGAGGGTGTGCTGCCTGAGGGCAGGAAAAGTTGTTGGATCTCTGTATCCAAATTTCTCAGGAGACATTTGTTGAATGAAGGAGGCTGAGCTGTCCTCTGGTACACCTTTCCATTCTATCCTGGTCTAGCCATGCACAATGTCTGTGTCGCCTTAGCTTTGTTCAGCTTCAGCATCTCCCCAACACTTAGCGGCCTCCCTCTGATAGGAGGACAGGCTCTGGGTGATTTGGCACAATTCCACTCTAGGAGGCAGATCAATCAATTGCTGAGCTCCCTGGCTCTTCCCACCTCTTCCAGGTTGGATGTAGCTTTTCACAAAAAGAGTCAAACTCTGTAAAATATTTGAAGAGATTTATTCTGGGCCAAATATGAGTGACCATGGCCCATGACACAGCCACAGCCTCAGGAGATCCTGAGAACATGTACCCAAGGTGGTTGGGGTACAGCTTGGTTTTATACATTCTAGGAAGACATGAGAGTTCAATCAAATACTATCAGGGGAACCAGCCCCCAATATTTCAATGTAGGTTCTTTCTATTTTCCCTAATTGTTAGCTGGTCTGAGAAATAAAGAGAAACAGTACAAAGAGAAATTTTACAGCTGGGCCTCCAGGGGTGTCATCACATATTGTAGGATTGTGATGGCGACCCCAAGCTGCAAAACCAGCAAGTTTTTATTAGGGATTTTAAAAGGGGAGGGGGTGTACGAACAGGGAGTAAGTCACAAAGATCACATGCTTCAAAGGGCAATAACAGATCACAAGGCAAGGCAAAATTAGAATTACTGATGAGAGTCTATGTCCTGCTGTGCATGCATTGTCTTGATAAACATCTTAACAGGAAACAGGGTTCGAGAGCAGACAACTGGTCTGACTAGAATTTACCAGGCTGGAATTTGTCAATCCTAGTAAGCCTGAGGGTACTGCAGGAGACCAGGGCATATTTCAGTCCTTACCTCAACTGCATAAGACAGACACTCCCAGAGTGGCCGTCTATAGACCTACCGCCAGGAATGCATTCCTTCCCCAGGGTCTCAATTATTAATATTCTTTGCTGGGAAAAGAATTCAGCAATATTTTTCCTACTCGCATGTCTGTTTATAGGCTTCCTGCAAGAAGAAAAATATGGCTCTATTCTGCCTGACCCTGCAGGCAGTCAGACCTTATGGTTATCTTCCCTCATTCCCTGAAAATCGCTGTTACTCTGTTCTTTTTCAGGGTGCACTGATTTCATATTGTTCAAACACAAATATTTTACAATCAGTTTTTACAATAGTGGTCCTGAGGTGACGTACATTCTCAGCTTATGAAGATAACAGGATTAACAGATTAAAGTAAAGATGGGCATAAGAAATTATAAGAGTATTAATTGGGGAAGTGATAAATGTCCATGAAATCTTCACAATTTATGTTCAGAGATTGCAGTAAAGACAGGTGTAAGAAATTATAAAAGTATTAATTTGGGGAACTGATAAATGTCCATGAAATCTTGACAATTTACGTTCTTCTCCCTCGGCTCCAGCTTGTCTCTCCGTTCGGGGTCCCTGACTTCCCGCAACAAAGTACATTTAAGAAATACATTGGTTTGGTCCAGAAAGGCAGGATAACTTGAAGCGTGGTGGGAGGGGAGGGGGAGGTACTTTCAGGTTATAGGTAGATTTTAAAATGTTCTAATTGACAATTGGTTAAGTTTATCTGAAGACTTGGGATCAATAGAAAGGAAATGTCTGGGTTAAGATAAAAGATTATGGAGACCAAGGTTCTTATTGTGCAGAGGAAGCCTTCAGGTAGCAGGCTTCAGAGAGAATAGCTTGTAAATGTTTCTTATCAGACTTAAAATCTGTGTTGATATTATGCTGGAGAGGTATAAGGAGACATGTCTGACACCCTCTTCCCATCATGACCTGCACCTGTCTTTCAGGTTAAATTTTAAGAGTGCCCTGGCTGATGAGGAAGTCCATTCAGATGGTTGGGGGGCCTTAGAATTTTATTTTTGGTTTACATAGCCTTACATTTCTGGTTGAAGGATCTCACTTTCCCAGTTACTTTTGAAGGGTTCAGATGATACAGCCCAGAAGAACAGAAAAAATAACTCCCCAATGATCAAACTTTGACCAATGGGAGAGAGGAAATGGGAAGGTGTCTGAAAATAAATTCCTGATTTTTCTTCTCTCCAATGGTATTTTTTTTTCTGTGCAACTTGTGCAAAGATGTCCAGTGGGATTGAGTGACACTTTGGGCTTCTTTAAAGTGTGTAAAGCTGTGGTCAGCTTGATAAGATGCCACTGTTGCTTCTCAATCTTTCTTGTCCTATGTCCTTTATCCCTTATTCTTGCTGCCCTAGGATTGCACCTGTAAGTAAACTATTAACACTTAAGTCTCTCCTCAGATCCTGTTTTCTGGGGAACCCATGTAAAGATGCCATCTATCCAAATCAATCTACCCCAACCATACTCATCCTTATAGGTTCATAGGAAGTTAGAACTAGAAAGGATAATGCTATTCAATTACTCATTTTAATGGATAATGAAAAGAGGTCTAGAGAATGGAAGTGACTTGCCCAAAGTTAATGGGTGTATTAGGACTAGAATTTAGGGTCCCTAATTCTTAATCCAAAGTTGAGGAGTAGGAGCATAGAAAGGAATGCAGAAGCATTTTCTTCTTCCTGTCTTGTGCAGGCACTTCCCTGAGTGAAAGCTCTTTAGATTGGTGGCAGCACCAGAGTGAAATGTCTCATTCTTAGCTGGTCCGTGGGCCCCATGATTTGTCAATAATGTAGGGAAATATAAGTAAACCAGGGCAAAAGATATTTCATACAAGGAGGATCTATCTGCATTTGACCAAGAAAATAGAGACTCCACCCGAAATGGGATTGAGAGTCAAGAAATTTGCCATATATAGGGGCTTAAGGAGCAATGCAAACTAAACCAGTATCTTTACTTTCTCTTTTTAGAAATTATTATTATTTTATCTTATTTTAAAGTTCTGGGGTCCACGTGCAGGATGTGCAGGTTTGTTACGTAGGTAAACGTGTACCATGGTGGCTTGCTGCACCTACAAACCCATCACCTAGCAACTCTTCACCTAGGTATTAAAGCCTGACCTTTACTTTCTCATTGGACTTAACTGCTACCCTGGTTAAAAGCAAGGGCTGAAAAAGACCTTGAGAAGGGCTCTTTACAGCTAACAAGTGAGTCTTTGTGTACAGCATCATCTGAGCTCCTTCCTCTTTTTCCCAGAGATGAGACTAACAATCGCTGGTATGAGGGTTTAACCACATGACTGTTGTCTGTTTTTAGGATAAAGGAAGCAAAGAGAACAAAGAGCTTATAGACACACAGAATGGAAGGAGGCTTGGGGTTCATATGGTTAATTCATCTTACTTTATGCAGACTAAGAAACCAAAGACCTAAAGGTCACGTGACCTCCTTAGGGTCAGGCAGCAGATTGGGACAGACCTGGATTCTGAAATAGCTTAATTTTCTAATTGAGAAAGGGAATTTAGAAAAGAAACTTAAGTTTTCCAGAAGGCTGAATAGGGTATGAATCAGAAAGTGGACTCTCCCATCCTTTTCTCCCAGCTCCAGGACTGAAATGAAATACACACTCCTCGGTGTTCTATGTACCACCTTCATCCTCACGTGAAATTTTAGAATGTTCTGTGGTCTCGAATACCACAATGGTCCCTTCTTCTGCTGGCCCCTCTCTGAGCTGTGGTGGGAAAAGGGAATAATCTGAGGGAAACACTCGAGTGTTACAGTGAGGTAGACATGGACCTAAGTCAGCTGATGAGGACCATCTCCCTAACGAGGACCTTGGGCAAGTCACATGACATCTCTGGGCCTCTGTTTCTTTACCTCTAAAGTGAGGATAAGAATATCTGATTCACAGGGTGGTAGAGAGGAAAACATGAGACAAAGTACGTCTGAAAGTATCTGGGTACTCAGAGAAACCAAGTTAGGATAATTCGAAGAGGGCTTACTAAAGGACTCTTTACAAAAGTGTGGGCAGAGTTTGGAGAAATCACACAGATAAAGCAGCAGCCCAGTATTAGTAATGTGGAGGGGTGGAGGCGAGGGAGGCCTGTTACAGCACCGAGGCTAGAAGGGTGAGGAGAGGGAGCAGTCACCAGCACTTGGAAGAAGAGAATCAGTGGTCTGCAGAGATCATTTTGGGTAAAAGCCCTTGACCTTCAACTGGAGGAGGCATCCAAACCAAGGTGACTTTGCAGAGAGGGAGTGAAGGAGTCAAGCACCCTGACCTCACTCTTTTTCTCTCCCTCTCATCTTCTCCCAGGGCTCTATTGACCAAACACAAGTGGAAGTTGAAGGGCATGAGAGCCTGCTGATATAATCCACACAAGTCAGCCTCCCAGAGGAGGAAGCAGAGTGGAGAAACGTAGAGAGTCTATCTGGAAGGGCAAATGAAAGATATCTGCACAGAGCATGTTTGTTAAACTGCAAAGGAATTAACACAGTGTAGTGGATGCTGTGCTGTGGCATCAGAGCCACCTTAATCAAAGCTTGTATTCCCCTAGATGCTACAAATGTTTGCTGACTACTCTTCAGCACTTGCCCTTGCCTTTTAGGCCTTTTTGGCCTTTTTTTCCCCAAAGCCATGCCTCCCATCCAAGGATAGCCCATGTTTTATTTTCCTTATTTTGGACTTGAGGTCTCTGGAGAGTGACTGTAAATTCTAGCCCTGCTTTGATGGAGCTCCAAAGGAGGTGGCTGTGGATGTTGACAATGTGCCTTTCATGGAATACTTTTTCATCCTGGATGACAGCCTAATGCCTAAGTGTCTAATCCTGAAGTTTCCTCTCCCAGGAAACTAGTTTATACTGGCAGATGCCCTTGTGGCTCTTGTCTGACCTATGTGCAGTTTATTTCTACCAAGACAGCCCCTCTCTAGGAGAGCCTTGCTCAGGAGGAGAGTCAGGTCCAGGTGAGACACAGAGGAGGCAGCACAACAAAACCTATGGCATAGGAGAAGCAGTTAATTACTCACAGATCCCAGAGAGAAGAAGACAGCATGCTGCAAAGCCAACAGGATGTTGGAGGCATCCAGGACACCTGCACTTAACCAGCCGGTGGGGAGCAAGAGGGACAAAAGCTGTAAGCCAAAGCTTTCACTGGGGTGCAGGGTGTTACCCAAGTAGGTTTCCGGGGGGAAGCTCTAATTGGTGAGTTTATAGCAAGCAGGCATGAGTTGTGTGGATTCACACTGTGACTGAGAGAAGGTCACTGTGGCATATCTGCACATTCCATACGCAATATGGGGGCGAGTCAAGTAGGTTGTATCTAGCGTCCTATGGGGCAGTGGTCACCAGGTGGCAGCTGTATAAGGCAGATGTCTGGTTCGATTACACTGAAGAACGAACTGAGAGGAGGCAGAGAATTAGAAACCGAGTCAAGGGTGACAAAGCCCTATTGCTGGTATGAGAAAGTCAAACCTATATTCAAAATGTATGCCAAGGCAACATAAAACAGTAAGAATTCTTTGGGAGGCCGAGGTGGGCGGATCATGAGGTCAGGAGATCGAGACCACGGTGAAACCCCGTCTCTACTAAAAATACAAAAAAAAAAATTAGCCGGGCGTGGTGGTGGGCGCCTGTAGTCCCAGCTACTCGGAGAGGCTGAGGCAGGAGAATGGCGTGAACCCCGGGAGGCGGAGCTTGCAGTGAGCCGAGATTGCGCCACTGCACTCCAGCCTGGGCGACAGAGTGAGACTCCGTCTCAAAAAAAAAAAAAACAGTAAGAATTAACTACAGTCCGTATCTGCATATGTATACGCATATTAACTATGGTCCATATACACAGGATGTATAAAAGACCAGCCTTAACAAATTCTAAACAACTGAGAAGGACCATCTTGCTTGTAGAGCTCCCTAGAGGGTGGATTGAGGCCTTTGCTGCAGCTGCATTGTGGTTCAGCTTCTCCCTCTGTTCAGTGTTGCTTCTTTTCCTTTCCTGTAGGTGTTGAGGTTGGGAGTGTTCCTCTTAATTCACATGTTCCACTCTGAGTCTGCTTCCCCGGAAACCTGACCTATGGCATGTAGTAATGCACTATTATTATTGACATGTAGATTTTGAGCAACTACCCTATGCCCAGCCTTGCGCTTCAGCTACAGTTGTGTAGTTCATGCAGGTTGTATGGGAGCATCCAGCTAAATAAATCAAGTGAGGGCTGAAATCCGTTCTGCACAACACTGCCGAAGCCGTTTGCCCTGGCATGGGGTTACCTTTTTTCTAATTTACGCAAAGTCTCTGCATGAGCTCATCAGCCCTGCTGTGGGCACTTTATTTTCAGTGAAGTGTCCCCAAGGAAGAAGCAGAAAGAAAAACCAAAATGCCTGGGATGAAGCTGCAGCATCTTCAGGAAAGTTAAGATTAGGTTGCACCTTCTCATAGACCCCAAGAAGATGGCATTGAAGTTCATGTGAAACAAACCTCCTCTATCAGCCCCAAAGCGTTTTGCTCATGTTTCTTATTTCATCTTGGCTGGTCTTATTCATTGGAGTGTGGGCAGTTAGGGGTAACTTAGTAGGGATGGGACTTGCATCTAATTCTAAATATTATCCTCCTGCTCAAGAGATTACTTTTTCTTCCCTTGAAATTTAAAAGCCAGTTCTGCCTTTTCATGGTTCCTGGAGAAGACTGTTAGAATACCATTCATTCATCTTTAATTGTCTCATTTTCCAAGAAAATGAACTTGGGGAGGAAAGTGACATTCTCCAAGCCCTGTGGCTATCTAGTTACAGACTCTAGGTCAATTGCCTGACTTCTTGTTTAGAGCTCCTACTACAGAGCTCTATCAGGCTTCAGCCCTACTGAAGCACTCTGGATGGTGAAGAAGTTTCCAGGGAGCTGGAAAGGGTAACAGCAGTTTCCCCAGCAGATTCTGCTCCTCTTCCTCTTGACAATCCTAGAAGAGCACTGGCAGTGGGTGTGTTCCCTTCTCTCCTTGGCTCTCAGTAAACTTCTGAGCTCCCAGAGAAGGCTCTGCAGAGGCCACAGGGTGCAGACAGAGCTATGCCTTTGATGTGGCTCCAGAGAGAGGCCACTCTCCTTGACCAGTGGCTGGAGCTCTATTTTATGTAGACATTTCCCATCTTTCCTTTTCATAAAACATTCCTGCAGGAGATAAAGTATTGCACATTTATAGTTTCGGCTTGCCAAGAACATCTCACTAGCTCATCTCATAAATCCTACCAAGCTTCCCTCCAGCAGCAAGTCATAGCCAGTCCTGCCAGGCCTGGGGCAGGCAGGAGTCACTGATGGTCCAGCCCGCGGACATCAGGAGGCCACTCTGCACCCTAGGGAGTTTCTGTCTCCTTGTCCTTCCTGCCCTCTGAACTTAGAGTCTCAGCTTTCCCACAATCAACTCTTACCTCCAGAGATAATTTATTTTCATTCTCTCTCTGCCTGTCCCCACCCCACCCAGCATTCCACCCTGCTTTGTTATTCTAAATTTACATTAAATGCAAGCTCTTTCTAGTCACTGATTCAGAAGGCTTGGCGCATGCCTCATTCAAATCCTATAGTACTTGACTTTTTATAGATCAAAGCTTGTCTTCTTAGAAAGAGGAGACTTGGGTAGATCTTTCCTCCACAACTAGCTGGGGGTCTCAGCCTGCCTGCCTGCCTTGCAGAGAGATGGGAGGAGTTCTGGGGCCCAGAGCAGGTGGGAGAACAGACAGACGGCCCTGTCTTCTGTTTCTACTCTCTCTTCTTCTGCCAGCACTGGGCTCCCTTTGAGGTTGGCTCTGTCTTATCTAGATGCAAGTTCAACTAACACAAACTGTTTCTCTGATTCTGAACTATTTTATCCTTTGGATGCTCTTCTGGTCTCTCTTTTTCAAGTGTTCTTTGTGCTGTCTGTCAGTTACTCTATTTATTCTGAAGCCCCACCTCCCTCCCTATGTTCTTCCTGCCCATCTCTTCCCTTCCTTACAATCTCTCCGTCTCAGAAGACTACAGGAATAGTCGAATGTTATCGGCGGTTGAGCATTCCCAATCTGAAAACTGGGAATCCAAATTGGCAGGGTGGAGTGTCTTGCCTACTTAATCCAGGTAGTAGATGCCAAAGCTACAAATAAAATCTGCAACTGTTACTCCCTAATCAATGCTCTTTTTATAAGAGCACGTTTCTTCTCTTTTCCTTTTGCTTTCAGGAATACAAATTCTAATCATTGCTTTTTGCTCAAACTTCTGTCTTAGCCTTCTTCAGCTTCTACCTGCATCCCAATCCTGAAGTGGGAGAGAATAGGAGAAATTGAAGGATGAGAGTCTTGATCATCAAGTTTGGAGCTTAGTTCCAAAGCCAAGTTTCATTTCTGGTATGAGATACCACAGGTATGAGTCCTGGGCTGCCTTACACATCTGGAAAGGCAAACAGTGTTAAAATATCCTTATCTGCTGGATGGAGTGAATGTTGAGAAATATTTTCTGGATAAAGGAGAAAAAGGACATTTTGTTTTTTTTTTTTGAGCCCCCAAGGAACACTGAACTGGAACCCTTTCTCTTGGAAAGGGTGAGGAGATGGGGTGAGGGTAGCACATCAGAGATTTCCAAGTAACTAGAGGAGTTGTGATTCATTTTCTCTCTGGGAATGACACATCTGGTTCCTCCCTCTTTCTTCACAAGAAACAACATCAAAGTTCTGGGTACTGCTGGGCAGCAGGATTGCTGCTCCCTCTGGGAAAACTGAAGATGACAGAGAGAAGGAAGGAAGGGAGGGAGAGAGAGAGCGAGAGCGAGAGAGACAGAGAGAGAGAGAGAGAGAGAAAGAGAACACCCCTCATTGCCTGAGGACACAGGAGGCCAGTGTAGAGAATTCACTTTTAGTGGCTCTTTGGAAAGGGTAGAGATAATTTTCCAACATGGTAAAAGGCTCCAATGAAATAAGAGGAAATGATTGGTTTGGGGATTTCTTGTGTCTTTGTCTTGTCATGCTTTGGGCCTAACCCACTGTAGGCCATTTTACTCCAGGTGCTAAATTCCCTGGGGAGGAAGGTCTTAGTATCTCCTGGGAACGTGGAGATCAGTATCTCCTGGGAACGTGGCAAGCTTTTCAGAGTCCCGCATTTGAGAGTAGCAAGCAGCAAGCAGGCAAATTCTCCAAAAGATAAGGTGATTTCATCATTGTGTGGGGACCCAACCTAATCAGTCTTGGAGCTGACTAGGAAAAACATGGCTTTTGAGCCATACTGACCTACACTGAATTTCCAGATTTTTTTCTTATAACCACTTACTATCTTTGTGGTCTTGGGCAAGGTATAACAAGGCTGAATTTCCTCATCTGTAAGATGGAGCTAATAATGCTGATCTCACAGGGCTATTGAGAGCAACACTGGGGGTCCTGGGTGTTTGGCATTACGCTTGGCCCAAGCAGGTGTCCAGGAAATTTCCGTCCCCTTAATGCTTCACTTGCTCCCAATTCCACTTCAGCTCTTCTACCTCAAAAAACAACCTCGATTAGCTGGAATCCAACAATCTTGAACCCTCTAGTTACTGTGTTTTTTGTGTTTGACTTTTAGGAGGGTGATAAGGAAAAAGCAAAACCAGATGACAATCTTTAAGGAACATCCTAGAGTCATGAGAACTTGGGTTAGGGCTTGGGATGCCTGGGTCTGCCTCAGGCCCTCTCCTTTGCCCCAGGCAAGCTTCTTCTAATGTGTGGGCCTAGATGATCTCTCCTCTCCCCTCCAACTCTGCTATTCCCTCTCTCTAACTTCTAGACCCTAACTGACACAGCGTTCCTCTGTAAGCTACTTCATCTGCAAATAAGAGGTTTGGTGGAATTTGATCTATTGTCTTGAACAAAATTGCGAAGTGGGATCAGGCATTTTAGAAAAGATTTATAAATAGAGAACCCCAGTAAGGCATCCTAGAGAACCTTGGGCAAAGTTTTAGAATTATTACTTGCAGGTAGAATTTTGTGGGTGATAGGCTATTTTCTGTTAGTTTGACATAATCCGTGTGCTCTAGGGAATTTACAGTGTAATAAAGATGGTAAAATGTGACCCTCTCAATGGCTTTCCATTCTCCCCAAACCCTTAACACAGTCTGCAGAGCCTTGTTATCTGTCTTCTGCCCTGCTTCCCTCTCTCCGCTGCAGCCCCACTGGCATGCTTCTCATTCCTCAAGAAGTGCTCTTCTCTCCTTTCCCAGAGCCTGAAATTCCCACCTCTGATTACCCTGAAGAACTCTTATTCATCCCTCAGGTGTCATCTCTGATGTCCTTTTCTCCAGAAAGTCTTCCCCAGTCCTCCAGACCACACAGGTTGTTCTGTTCCAGGCTCTTGTTTCCAACTATACATTTAGCTCTCACCACTATTATCACCAGATCGCTTACCATGTAACCAGTTATTTAATGTCCATCTCCCCTTTGTGAACTTCACCTCCAAGAGGACAGTGCTTGTCTTAGTCATCCTGGTAACCCCAGTGTACAACAAAGTACTCTGCCATTGCAGGTACCTAATGGATATTTATTATATGAATGAATGAATATGAAACGTTGAGTTTCACTGCAAGAGCCAGGTTATCATGTTAGACCGCAATACCAGGCACCACGCAATACCTGGTGTATTGTGTGACCACTGGAATAGAGGATGAATGCTGAAGGTTCAGAGATGTGGCAGCCACTGTAAATCAGCAAGGCTTCCTGGCTGTAGATCGTAAGCCTGTGTGGGCCCCTTCATTCCTCTCACATTCTGATTCATCAGGGTTTAAATCTACAGACAGCTCTGCCCAGATTCCTAGGATGTTTTTATGGGCTAGAATACCAACATGAGTCAGCACTGCCCTTGTCATGCTAAGTTTATCAAATGGCAGATGCTGTGGTATATTGGCCAGAATTTGCTGACCTCTTATCATGGCTAGGTCATAGTACATGTTCCAATAGCTATTTTCTAGTATATTCTCAGGGCCATACTTCTAGGATGGTGTTAATCCTCTTACTAACTTACAGTGGACAGCTAGCAGTTGACATGTCATATAAGCAACATCATCCTTCTGGAATAATCTATAATGCTCAGGGGATCACCTCCTTCAGTACTTTCCATCTCATTGCAGATACTTCACATTAGGGCAGGTACTGGGTGGTGAGCTGTGAGCATTGCTGCCTATTGTGAGTAGGACAGGACCAATAGGCATCAGGGAAATATCAGTGGAAGAGCAGATATGACCCCTGTCTGCAGTAAAGACCATCCAAAAATAGGAGGCAGAACATCTGAGAAATTCTAAAAGATCTCTTTGTCATCATCATATGCTTAATGTGTGTGTTAGTGCTATTTCACCATAAACTGAATAATAAATCTTTGTGTTGCTAACTACTTCTTAGCTTTATGAAAATGGGCATAGTGACTGTTCTATATATTCTTCCTTTTAAAATCGAGGTATAATTGACATACAACAAATCACACGTTTAAAGTTACACATTGGTAAATTTCGCATATGTATTTATTCATGAAACCATCACCACAATCAAGATAATTAACACATCCTTTACCCTCACATTTTCTCATTTGCCCTTGTAGCCCCCGCCCCCTGCTCCCAAGGCCACCCTGTTCTCAGGCAGCCATGAGCTGCTTTCTGTCACTGTAGATAAATTTCCATTTCCTAGAATTTTGTATAAATGGAATCTGTTTTTTGTTTTTTGTTTTTTTGAGATGGAGTCTCGCTCTGTTGCCCAGGGTGGAGTGCAGTGGTGTGATCTCGGCTCACTGCAACCTCCACTTCCCAGGTTCAAGCGATTCTTCTGCCTCAGCCTCCTGAATAGCTGGGACTACAGGCATGCACCACCATGCCTGGCTAATTTATTTTTATTTTTATTTTTTGAGATGGAGTCTTGGTCTGTCACCCAGGCTGGAGTGCAGTGGCGTGATCTCTGCTCACTGCAAGCTCCGCCTCCCGGATTCACACGATTCTCCTCCTCAGCCTCCTGAGTAGCTGGGACTACAGGTGCCCGTCACCATGCCCAGCTAATTTTTGTATTTTTTAGTAGAGATAGGGTTTCACCACGTTGACCAGGCTGGTCTTGAACTCCTGACCTCAGGTGATCCACCCGTCTCAGCCTCCCAAAGTGTTGAGATTACAGGCATGAGCCACCGCTGCCGGCCTATAAATGGAATCTTATGGTATGTGCTCTTTGTTGTCTGGCTTCTTCTACTTAGCATTTTTTTAGATTCATTCATGGTACTGTGTACATCAATAACTGATTCCTTTCTGTGGTTAAGCAGTAGTCCATTGTATGGTAAAACATGATTTGTTTATTCATCTGCAGATGGACATTTAGATTGTTTCCAGTTTTTGAGTACTACAAATAAAGCAGCTATGAACATCTGTGTACAAATATATGGATATATGCTTTAATTTATCTTTGGTAAATATCTAAAAGTGGAATGGCTGGATCATATGTTTAGTTTCTTAAGAAACTGCCAATCTGCTTTCCAAAGTGGTTGTGCCATTTTACATTCCCACTAGCAGTGTGCGAGAATTCCAGTTGCTCTACATCCGTGACAACACGTTGTATGGACTGTCTTTAATTTTAAACATTCCAATGGATGTGTAGTAGTGTCTCATTGTGGTTTTAATTTGCATTCCCTAATGACTATTGATGTTGAGCATCTTGTCATGTACCTATTTGCCATCAGTATAGCTTCTTTGATGAAGTGTGTCTCATATCTTTTGTCATTTTAAATTTTTATTTGCCTTTTTTATTATTGGGTTTCGAGAGTTCTAAATATAGACTATATAAAATTATTTTATCAGATATATGATTTGAAAATATTTCCTCCCAGACTATGGCTTGCCTTTTTCATTACCTTAACAGTGTCTTTTAAAGTGTGGCAGTTTTTAATTTTGCTGGAGTCTATTGTTTTCTTTTATGGATGATGTTTTGATGTTGTATCTAAGAAACCTTCGTGTAACTCAAAAAGGTTTTATTGTTTATTTTCTTCTGAAAGTCTTATCATTTTACTTTAGGTCCGTGAACCACTTTCAGTTAATTTTTGTACATGGCATGAGGTATAAATGAAAGCTCCTTTTTTTTGCATGTGGATATCCATTTGTTTCAGCGGCATTTATTGAAAGATTGAATTTTCCTTCCAAATTGCCTTTGTACCTTGGCAAAAATCACTTGTACATATAGGTGTGGGTCTATTTCTAGAATTTCTCTTAATGTTTCATTGATCTGTGTGTCTATCTTTATGCCAACACCATAGCGTATTAATTATTGTAACTTTATAAATTTTGAAGTCAGGTAGTGTTAGACCTCCAACTTTTTGTTTTTATATTTTTCGAAAATAGCCAAAGCATTTTTTTTGCATTTGCATTTGAAGTTTAGAATAACCTCTTGCCAATTTCTGCAAAAAAACCTTCTGGGATTTTTGATTGGGAATGCATTGAATCTATAAGCTAATTTTGGGGAGAATTGAAATCTGTTTTAATCAGGGTTCTCCAGAGAACGGAACCAATAGGATGTCTGTGTGTGTGTGTGTGTGTATATATATACACACATTATATATATACACATTATATATATACACACACGATATATATTATATATACATATATATGTTCAGATATGTATATATAATATATAATGTGTATATATATAATGTGTGTATATATGAGTGTATATATATTATATATAGGTATATGTATATATATGTGTGTGTGTATATATATATATGTACACACACACATATATATAATGAGGAGTTGGCTTGTGTGATTCTGGAGGCTGATAAGTCCAAGATCTAAATCCAGAGGCCTGAGAATCAGGAGAGCCAATTATGTGAGTTTCAGTCTGAAAGTGAGAGCAGGCCAATGTCCCATTCAAGCAGTCAGGCAGGAGTTCCCTCTTACAGGAAGGTTGGTCTTTTTGTTCTATTCAGGCCTTCAACTGACTTGACAAGGGGCTCCCATATTAGGGAGGAAAATCTGTTTTATTCAGCCTCCCAATTCAAGTGTTCATCTTATCCAAAAACATCCTCACAGATACACCCAGAATAATATTTTACCAAATATCTGGGCACCTAGTTGAGTTGACATAAAATTAACCATTACAATATCTTAAAAGTATTCAGTTTTCCATCCCTTGAACAAGGTGCATAGTTTCATTTATTTAGGTCTTCTTTAGTTTCTTTTTTGTAATGTTTTGTAGTTTTCAGTGTGTAGGTATGACACATATTTTGTCAGATTTATTCTTAAGTATTTTATATTTGGATGCTATTGTAAATGTTATTGTATCTTAATTTCACTTTTGATTGTACATTCCTGGTATATAGAAAAACAATTTTGCATATTGAACTTGTATCCTGCAGCCTTACTAAGGTCAATTATTAGGTCTACTACCTTTTTTTGTAGATTCCAAGGGATTCTCTATACAAATAATCACATTATCTGTAAATAAAGACAGTTTCTTTTTGCTTCCTTTACATTACAGATACAATTTAGATGCTTTTAATTTTTTTTCTCTTACTTTACCACACTGGCTAGAATCTTCAGTAAAATGTTGAAGTATTGAGAGCAGACATTTAATTTTGTTTCTGATCTTAGGGGCAAAGTTTCATTCTTTCACCATTAAGTAATATTGTAATCTGGTGTTGATATTAGGGTGATACTAGCCTCATAAAATAAATTTAAAAATATTCTCTCCTCTTCAAATTTTTGCAAGAGATTAAGTAGAATTTATATTGTTTCTTACTTCAATGTTTGGTAAATTTCACTAGTGAAGCTGTGCTTGGAATTTTCTTTATGGGAAGCTTTTAATCACAAATACATTTTCTTTTCGATATGGAGCCATTCAGGTTATCTATTTCTTCTTTAGTGAATTTTGATAGTTTTTGTCTTTCAGGGAATTTATCTATTTTATCTAACTTGTCAAAATCATAGGACTAAATTTTTCCCTTTATTTTCCTTTCACTGTCCTTAGAATCCCAAATAATGTTACCTTCCTCACCTATATTCTTGATATAGATAATTGTGTACATCTTTGATTCTAGATCAATCTGGCTAGGTGTTTATATATTTTATTGATGGTTCACAAAAAACAGCTTTTGGTTCCATTTTTTTTCCTATTGTTTTTCTATTTTGTATTATATTGATTTTTCTTCTGTTATTTGTCATTTCTTTTCTTTAGTTATTTTGGGCTTTATCTGCTTTTTTTTTTTTTTTTTTTTTTTTTTAGTTTCCTAATGTGAAATCTGAGGTCATTGATTTTTTACCTTTTCCCCCCTCAATATGGGCTTTTAGTGCTATAAACCTCACAAATTTTGACATGTTTTAATTTTCATTCAGTTCAAGACACTTTCTAATTTCTCATTTGATTTATTCTTTGACCTGTAGATTATTTAGAAGTGTTTTTCTTAGTTTTCAAATATTTGGCAAATTTTCAGATTGTTTGATGATTTATTTAATTCTATTGTGTTCAGGTACTAAAACTTTTTATGACTTGCTTCCTTTTAAATGTATTGTGATTTGTTTTGTAGCCTAGAATATGGCTTATTTTGTAAATGATCTGTGTGCATTTTAAAACAATATGTATTCTGCTGTTCTTTAGTGGAATGTTCTATAAATGTCAGTTAGGTCAGTTTGACAGTGTTGTTCAAGCCTCTTATATCCTTGATGATTTTTTATGTTCTTGTTCTATTAATTATTGATAATTTCTCTAAGATATTAAAATAACCCCTCCAGCTTTCTTATGACAAATGTTAGTGTGACATAACTCTTCCCACTTTTACTTTTAATCCATTTGCATCTTTATATATAATGTGTTTCTTGTTGGCAGCAAATAGTTTAGTCTTGCTTTTCTATACAATTTGAAAATATCTGGCTGTAATTGGGGTTTTTCAGCCATTTACATTAATATGATAATTAAGATGGTTAGATTAATTATCTTGTATTACCATTTTTTTGTCCTTTTCTTTCCTTTACCTTTTTTCCTGTCTTCTTTTGGGTCAATAGAGTAGATTTTATGATTCTATCTTACTTCTTTTGTTGGCTTATACATATAACTCTTTGTTCCTTTATTTTAGTGGTTGCGATATGGCTTATAATATATGTCTTTAACTTATCACAGTCTACATTCGAGTGATATAATTCCCATTCACTTATAGTAGTAGTTGCCAAGTGTAAAAAACTTTGCCTCAGGGAGACATTTGGTTGGTAATGTCTGGAGAAATTTTTGGTTGCTGCATCTTGGGTATTGTTATTGGCATCTATTGGGGGCAGGGGTCAGGGATGGTTCCAACAGCCTACAAACCACAGGACCATTCCCACAGAACAAAGTCTCCTTCATCCCAAATGTGAGTAATGTTATGTTGAGAAATCCTAACTCAGTATAAAACCTTTACTATAGTATATTCTTATTTCCCCTTCATAAGTTTTTGCTATTGTCATACATTTTACTTTTACAATATTACAAGCCCCATGCTACATTTTTTATTATTTTTGTTTAAATTCAATTATCCTTTATGTAGAATTAAGCATTAATTTAAAAATCTTATATACATAATTATGCAGTTAGCATTTTTGATGCTTTTCATCTTTATGTAGATCCATATTTCCATCTGGTACACTTTCCCTTTTGCTTGAAGGTCTTCATATTTTGTGTAATATGGGTCTGCTTGAAATAAATTCTTTTGGCATTTGCATTTTGTAAAAAAAATCTTCATTTCAGTTGTGTTTTTGAAAGATGTTTTTACTAGGTATACAATTTTAGTTTTTTTTCCCAATACTTTAAAGATGTTGCTCTGCTTTCTTCTCATTTGCATTGTTTCTGATAAGAAGTCTGCTGTCATCCTTCTTTCCCCCATATAAAGCATCTTTTCTCTCTGTCTTTTTAAAATATTTTTTTCATTATTACTAGTTTTGAGCAACTTGATTATGTGGGGCCTTGCTGTAGTTTCCTTTATGTTTCTCATGTTTGGTATTGATTGAGATTCTTGGCTATGTGGGTTTAGATTTTTCATCAATTTGTGAAAATTTTCAATTTTTTTTTCAGGTTTTTTTCTGTCTTCCTTCTCTTTTTTGGGCACTCCAATTATATTACCCATATGTTAGGCCACTTTATCACACAGCTCACTGATGCTCTTTCTATTTTTTTAAATTCTTTTTCTCTGTATATTTCATTTTGGATGATGTTTAACACAGTACCTTCAAATTCATTAATTTTATCTTTTTTAGTATTGCATCACCCATTTATCTCATCCAGTAATTTTTTCATCTCAGATATGCTTTTTATATTCACAAGTTTCATTTGGGTGTATTTATCATCCATGTCCCTATTTAAATTTTGAAATATGAAATAAAATTATCACTCTTTCAATAACCTTGTCTGCTACTTCTAATAAATGTGTCAATTCTGGGTTGGTGTCAATTTATTGATATTTTCCTCACATTACGAGTCATAATTTTTTGTTTCTTGGCATATATGTAATCTTTGGATACCAGAGATTTCAAATGTTATCTTATTGGGTGCTGAATATGTTTGTAATCTTACAAATATTATTGAATATTGTTCGGGCATACCATTAAATTATTTGTCAACAGTTTGTTATGTTTGAGTTCTTCTGTTAAGATTTGTTAGAATCAGATTTGCATTTATTCTAGGTCTGATTATGCCTCACTCCTGGGGCAAGATTCTCCTAATACTCTACTCAATGTGAATTATGAGGTTTCCAGCCCGGCTAATAAGAATAGGCACTATTCCCAGCACTGTGCAAACCTCAGACACTGTTCTTTCTAATCCTTTCAGGTGATTTTTTAACTGGCTTTGATTAGTTCCCTCACACACAGGCACTGATCCTGACTCTGAAGTATATTAGAAGGGGCTCTCTGTTGATCTCCTGGATTGTCTCCGTTTGCCAGCCTCTCTTCCCTTGTACTCTGCCATATGAACTCTCGCCACTTTGTTCTACCTGGACTCTCAGATGCATCTCCTCAAGTCAGAAAGTCTTATGGGCACTACCTGTGCTTTTCTGCCCTGTGCCAAGACCTACAAACCCTAGGTCAGTAAGCTGGGGCAATCAGAGTTCACTTCATTTGTTCCCATCTCTCAGCGGTCACTAACAGTGTCTTGACAACTGTTCTTTCACATATTTTGTCACTATTTTTTGGTTATTTCAGATAAGACACTAAATCCATTAATTGTTACTTCCCCTTAGTCAGAAGCAGTCATCTGACTATTCTATATCTTGACTGTCATGGTTTTCATGACTGCACACATTTGTCAATACTCATAGAATGGTACATGATATGATTTGGTTCTGTGTCCCCACCCAAATCTCATCTCAAATTGTAATCCCCACATGTCAAGGGAGGGACCTGGTGGGAGGTGATTGGATCATGGGGTTGGTCCCACCCCCATGCTGCTCTTGTGGTAGTGAGTTCTCATGAGATCTGATGGTTTAAAAGTATTTGGCAGTTCTCCCCTCGTTCTCTCTACTGCCGCCACGTAAGACACGCCTTGCTTCCCCCTTCCCCTTCTGCCGTGATTTTAAGTTTCCAGAGACCTCACTAGCCATGCAGCACTGTGAGTCAATTAAACCTCTTTTTTTTTTTTATAAATTACCCAGTCTCAGGTAGTTCTTTATAGCAGTGTGAAAATGAACTAATACAGAAAATTGGTATTGAGGTAGTGGGGCATTGCTGTAAAGATAACCTGAGAATATGGAAGCGACTTTGTAACTGGGTAACTGACAGAGGTTGGAACAGTTTGGAGGGACCAGAAGAAGACAGGAAGATGAGGGAAAGCTTGAAAATTCCTAGATATTTGCTGAATGGCTGTGACCAAAATGCTGATAGTGACAGGGACAATGAAGTCCTGGCTGAGGTGGGCTTAGATGGAGATGAGGAACTTGTTGGGAACTGGAGTAAATGTGACTCTTGCTATGCTTTAGCAAAGAGACTGGTGGGATTTTGCTCCTGCCCTAGATATCTGTGGAACTTTGAACTTGAGAGAGATGACTTAGGGTATTTGGCTAAAGTAATTTCTAAGAAGCAAAGCATTCAAGATGTGACTTGGCTTTTTCTAAAAGCATACAGTCATATACATTCACAAAGAGATTGTTTGAAATTGGAACTTATGTTTAAAAGGGAAGCAGAGCATAAAAGTTTGGAAAATTTGCAATGCCCCTACCCTCATTGTGTCTTGGAAGTAACTAGCTTCTTTTTGATTTTACAGGCTCATAGATGGAAGGGACTTGCCTTGTCTCAGATGAGATTTTGGACTTAGACTTTTGAGTTAATGCTAGAATGAGTTAAGATTTTGGGTAAGACAGGTAGATCTTCTGAGGTCAGGAGTTCAAGACCAGCCTGATCAACATGGTGAAACTCCATCTCTACTAAAAATACAAAAATTAGCAGGGCATGTTGGTGCACACCTGTAGTCTCAGCTACTCTGGAGGCTGAGGCAGGAGAATTGCTTGAACCCAGGAGGTGAAAGTTGCAGTGAGCTGAGGTCGCTCCACTGCACTCCATCCTGGGCATGAGAGCGAGACTTCATCTCAAAAAAAAAAAAAGGAAAAGAAAAGAAAAAAAAGACTTTGGAGGACTGTTGGGAAGGCATGATTGGTTTTGAAATGTGAAAAGGACATGAGATTTGGGAGGGTCCAGGAGTGGAATGATATCATTTGGCTCTGTGTCCCCACCCAAATCTCATCTCAAATTGTAATCCCAATGTGTTGAGGGAGGGAGCTGGTGGGAGATGATTAGATCATGGGAGCAGTTTCCCCCATACTGTTCTTGTGATAATGAGTGAGTTCTCATGAGATCTGATGGTTTAAAAGTGTTTGGAAGTTTCTCTCTTTCTCCGGCTGCCATGTAAGAGGTGCCTTACTTCCCCTTCACCTTCTGCCATGATTGTAAGTTTCCTGAGGCCTCCCCAGCCATGTAGAACTGTGAGTCAATCAAACCTCTTTCCTTTATAAATTGCCCAATCTCAGGTAGTTCTTTATAGCAGTGTGAAAACAGACTAACAAAGTACATTAGTAAAGGGTGAATTTTACTATGATATTTGTTTCTCAACTTAAGAAGATATTTTAATGTGTCTCATGTTATAGTGAGTGTTTTAAAGGTTATAGGGTTAATAATCCTGAGTCCTAGGTGTCACTTATCCACAGACCAGCTATGTGAGTTTGAGCAGGTCACTTGATCATCACTAGACTATGTTTTCTTCATCTTTTAGGTGAGGTTTCTAATGCTTGCTGCTTTGTAGGGTTACAGAGGGAATAATGTTAGATGATGCATGAACATGGTTTTGTTAAATTACATTTTCATGTATTTCCAATCTGGCATTGCTTTAATAATTTTTTGTGTTTTATCTATCTTCTTTGTCAGACTAAGATTCATGAGGGCAAAGTTCAAATTGGTTTGTTTACCTCTGTATCTTCACATATCATGGTGAATTAAATGAATATTTGAACATTGAAAATTAAGTGCTATTATTATATAGAAACACATTTGTCTTATAGACAGGATATACTTTATTAAGACATTTCAAAAAATCAAAGTTCCTCTTCGCAAAGTTATATAGCTTATGAAACTCAGTGTGGATGACTTAGGTTGGTGGTTTAGGGTTTACCTTTTTCATTTTCCTTTTTGCTTCAGGTTAATCTTTTTTGCTACAGGGGAGAGCAAAGCCTTAGAATTCCCCCTCACTGGCAAGATACTATGTTTCTGCATGCAAGATATTATGTTTCTGCATGTCAATTTATTATTAGTATCTTCTACATTTTGATTTGGAAATAAAGGTATAAAGATAGCACAGAGAGTTATCGTATACTCTTCTCTCAGCTTCTCTTAATGTTAACATTTCACATAACCATGGTACAGTTATTAAAACTAAGAAATTAATATTGGCATAACAATATTAGCTAGACCACAGACTTTATTTGAATTTCATCCTTTTTTTTCACTAATGCCCTTTATCTGTTTCATGATCCAGTACAGGATACCAAATTGCATTTAGTCATTATATCTCTTTAATCTCTTCTAATCTGTGACAGTTTCTTAGTCTTTCCTTGTTTTGTATGACTGACACTTTGAAGAGGACTGATCAGGTATCTTGGTAAAGGGTTCTTCGATTCAGGTTTGTCTAGTGTTTCCTCATCATTAGGGGCTATGAATTTGGGGGAAGAATACCACAGAGATGAAGTGTCTTCTTCATCACATCACATTAGCATCTACATGGTATCAAAATGACTTATTACTGGTGATATCCACCCTAATTACTTGGTTAGGGTAGTGTCCGTCAGGTTACTTTTTTTCCTTTATCATAGCCTATTTGTTAGAAATAAATAAATCACTGAGTCTATGAACACTCATGGGGAAGGGAATTAAATTCTACCTCCTACAGAGAGAAGTAGCAAAGAACTGTACACATATGTTAAACCACAACAACAATTTACAAACAATTTGGGGGATATAATTTGAAGCTATGAAAATATCATAGTTTCTCCTTAAACTTCCTCTACTAATTTTGCCATTCACCTATGGTTGCCTGCAGCACCCACTACTGTGGTTTTCTAGTGGTGAATTTCTATTTCTCTGATTTCTTCTACAGTGAATATTTGGAATTTTTTATTAGAAAAATTGTCCCCTCTCCCTCAATTATTTGTTCAATAATTTATTTATATCAGTAGGAAATCATGGATATTTATTTTATTCTTTATGTTTTAATCCAATGCCATAATTATCTATTTTATTCCAGTTTTGGCCATTGAGAGCTTTTCCGTGTTGACTCCTGTGTCCCTTTAGATACACCCTGTGTTGGTTGATCTTTGAGTGCCTTGTACAACATTCAAAGAGCCCACACTTTCTGTAGGACATCTTAGACACTTTATACACCAGACAATGTGACTCACCCACTCAACATCTCTGAGGTAGATTGCCATGAGAGACAGGACCTTGAAAATGAATGATGCTAAGAAAATGATTTTGCTGTCCAGATTTTACTTATACACATAAGTGAACATAGACTCCATTTTTCTCTTTTTACTATGACTTTTGCTGCAAATTCTCAAGACTGACTCTCGTACTTCTATCTCAACAACTTCCACAGGCTGAATATAATCCTTTCTCTGTTGCATGTTGACACACAGCTATGAAGATAACTGGACTTCACTGTGCTTTTTGGGAAGTGTAGGTGGTAGTGAAATTTGAAAGCAGGAGATAGAGAAAGAGGATTTATCTTGCCCAGCACAACAGATCAACTGCTCTACAATTTGTACACATGCAATTGAAAGTAATGGATGGGCCGGGCGAAGTGGCTCACGCCTGTAATCCCCGCACTTTGGGAGGCCGCGACGGGTGGATCACAAGGTCAGGAGTTTGAGACCAGCCTGGCTAACATGGTGAAACCCCATCTCTACTAAAAATACAAAAATTAGTGAGGCGTGGTGGCTCATACTTGTAGTCCCAGCTACTTGGGAGGCTGAGGCAGGAGAATCACTTGAACCTGGGAGGCAGAGGTTGCAGTGAGCCGAGATCATGCCGCTATACTCCAGCCTGGGTGACAGAGTGAGAGTTCATCTCAAAAAAAAAAAGAAAGTAGTGGATAGTTTTTTTTGACTGGGTCAGAACTCTCAGTGTGTTTCCAGAGAAGTAAAGTCAAGCAGAGAAAAAAAATAGAAAGAGTTATTCAATCTGATATATAAAGCCTCCTACTATTTGATACCTCTCTGTCTCACTACTTTACAGCAAGACATTTCATGGCTGGGCTTTCTCTGAACTGGACTATGGGCAGGTTCTCCAAGATAACCAGCTTCTGTCTCTCCAGCTATGTCTTTCAGATCTTATGAGAAAATAGAAACCATAATTCATCATGTGCTGGTATTGCCTACTTGAATTCATATAACTACTTGGGCTGAGATTCCTTAGTGAGTTGACGACTTTTTCACTGGCCTGTCTGAACTGAACACTGCATTTGGCATTGACTATCCCCCACTGGATGTCCTTAGTGGTTGTACGTGTACAGAGCAGAAGGGAAACAACCAGGGCAATCTGGGCTTCTGAATGGTTCCATTCATTCCATGGAGGCATAACCTTCTGCCTGACAGCCTTCCCACATCCATTTCCATTTCCTCCGTGGTTCCCCACAGCTCTGCAACTTCAGCCTTCCATCCTCCTGCCATGTGGGCTATATCCAGTCCAAGTTTATTTAGGCACAGTCTCTTTCTTCATACACATGTGTATGTTGAGTTTTTCAAGGCATCCAGCATTCTTTCCTCAACAGCTACCTTTTTTCCACAATTGACAGCATTTGGACTCAAACAGAAAAAAAAAAAAAATAGGCCCTCTTCCGCTCCTGGGGCAGCCACCTGCCTTAGCTTCGAGAGCTCTCCTGCTCCATTCTGTTGATCTTGGGTAAACCGTGGAACTGGATATAGTGGAACGGAATTTCTGGGTCATTTACCTGAGCAGTTTATATCCTTTGGACCCCTCCCAGCCAGCCCGTTGAATCTCAAGTAAGGTTCAAATGCTTTTTTCTGACCTCTTGTGGCTCATAAATTTCAACTTATGTGTGAGCGATGTGTTCACATTCCTTGATTTGCTTTGACTCACATCAAAGAGGTAGTTACAGCTGATGAGTGACCTGTTAAAACAACCATTATGAGTATTTTAAAAAACATATACATTTCTATGTATGCATACCCATTTATCCACCCTTGTTTTCCATCGACAAACCAGAGAAGCATGTATCATGCCCAGATAATCCTAAATAAATCACTTGTTCATTCAAAAGCCATTTTCAGGGCAACTAGCTTCTCTAGATAGCCAGTATTGTGGCCATGAGGCCACTACCATAAACTCTTGAATGAATTCAACCATTTAACAAGCACTGACTGAGCATCAGTTGTGGGCTGATCTCTATTCTGTGTTCCGGGATGGAAAGGATACACAGGACAGGACAAAATCCTTCCCCTTAAGAACTCACATTTTAGGCTGGGCATCTTGGCTCATGCCTGTAATCCCAGCACTTTGGGAGGCCGAGGTGAGCAGATTGCTTGAGGTCAGGAGTTCGAGACCAGCCTGGCCAACATGGTGAAATATCATCTCAACTAAAAATACAAAAATTAGCCAGGTGTGGTGGTGGGCACCTGTAATCTCAGCTACTCGGGAGGCTGAGGCAAGAGAATAGCTTGAACCCGGGAGGCAGAGGTTGTAGTGAGCTGAGATCACGCCACTGCTCTCCAGGCTGGGCGATAGAGTGAGACTCAGTCTCAAAAAAAAAAGAACTCACATTCTAGTTTACTCATAGAAAGCATAAAGGAATAAAGGGGGAATAACGCTAACACTTGTGTTGAGTGCTTTGTAGAATATAATAAACTCTCACAATCGTCAGTCATTAAATGTAAATTCTCACAATCATCAGATTATTGATAATTAATCAGCCTTATTGATACTATTATGTCTTCTTTTCAAGGCCTTCTAGTTTTCCCATCTGTTTCCTTTCTCAGTCTCTTTATTATAATGAAGTTTACATGGATGAGGCAGATATGTAACCAAATATCATGCAATGAAATATATGCTAAATAGAGATATAGTCAAGATGCTAAAGTTTGGAAAAGAGACAGTGTTCACCATCCAGACAGGTAAGGGTCTTCAAATTTTATCATGCATAAAGATTACCTGGGAAGTTTGTTTGAAGCATTGATCCCTGGGATTCAGCTTTAGAGATTCTGATTCAGTAGTTTTAGGGGGGAACCAAGGATCTGCATTTTTAAAAATGCCCCAAGTTATTCTAATGGAGGGTATCTTCAAACCACTTTGACAACTGGTCTAGTCCAAAGTGGTCACATTTATTTTTTACTGATATTCTAGTGTATGAAATATTATTGCAGAGGGATTTATCAATCCATTTCTTAATTTTTTTTAAAAGTATCACATGATTTAACACCTTAATGTGAATTACATCAGCTGCACTGATCCTTGACAGAAACAGTGAGGCCACAGCAGCATAAAACGCACGGTGAGAGTCGTGAGTGGTGGGGGAAAGCAAAGACCCCATTTCCAGTGCTCGGCTGAGTGACAGTGACAGGTTCTGCCTGAGACTTTCTCACAAGCCACTGCTTCATGTCTACAGGCAAAGAGGTGAAGTATCCAGAGTCTAGCTAGGTGCCTCCTGCTTAGTTTGTCTAAGACCTACCTCATGCACCATTCCCTCTGTGTTCTGTTCTGAACTGTTTCTCTCTTCTCTGATCAGATGCCTCTCAGAATTCTGTCTCCCTAGAGCCTTTGCAGACTTCCAGAAATAACTTTTCCTATTGAAATCATCTCAGGAAATTCTCAGGCCTTTTGTGTATAGGGCTGACCCTGTGCTCCTAGATATGCTATTGATTATAGATACGGCTCTTAGCCCACAAACCTCAGTGTACAAGAAATATTGCATCTATTTTCCTTAAATAACTAGAAATACAACTCTGATTCTTCATCCCTTCAGGTTGTTGGGAAATTCAAGCTAACATCTGGGTGCTCCCCAGATTTCAGGGTTCCAAGTTCTTATGAACACCAGAACTTTGGGGCGACCCTTCCAATCATGAAAAATGACCCACTCTGGTAGGGCTGCCAGTCATTCTTTCATGTCATTTCTTCAAGTTCGGTGACTCTGCTTATTTGTGCTGCACTAAGAACATGGGAACTTTAGAGGAGAATCGGCACCCATTGCACGTGCAGTAAATCCCCCTGGTGTGCCCACCCAGCTATGCCCTCTGAGTTGTTTCATAGTACCCCAAACACTGCTTCCAAAAAGCAGGACAGGGGCCATTCCTCATGGTGGATGCCAGAACCATCTGTTTGAATAGTTTAGGCTTTGTTTGAAGTTAAGCTGAAACTGAGAGCCAACTTCTTTTATCTGTTGTATATGTCACTGAGGGAAGAAATATTAAGGTTTTGGGTATTTGTTTGGAATTAGAGAGGAGGGAAAATAATTTCTTTTTTTGACTGCTTCCTTAGGAAAAAATATTGACATTGAAAATTTACAATATACCAGGACTTGGACTGTTACTCTATTTAATCGTCTTACACATCTAGAGGAAGATAGTAACCTCCAGATTTTACAATTACAGGAAAAGAAACAGAGACTGAGAAAGGATAAGGAACTTGCCTAATTAAAAAAAATAAGCACAGAAAAGTGAAGTTACTTGCCAGTGCTAGAGTCACCATGGGTCTCTCGACTCTGAGGCCAAGGTTTGTTTCCTCACATTCATTATGTAGAGATGTCTGTCTGACATCGCTACAAAATTGACTAAAAGAATATTTCTCTAAAACTCGCGTTCTTTAGGGAGCAATACACAGTTAGGTTGTGAAACTATTTGCCCATTTACAAGGACAGCTGTAAAAGATCTTTAATATTTGGAAAATCAAATTTCGGCACAAGTCTAAGTTTTTTCATTTAAGGATTTCTTTTGTTATTTCTTATGGGTATCACTTGTATAAGAAAAATCAAGTTTTGAATCCAAGATTACCACAAACATTGAGTTTCAATCCCTACATCTCTTAGACTTCTCTTCCTGAGCAAAATGTATACTATAGTGCAAAAAAAGATAAAATTTGTCTTCATATGCAAAATGATGCTTATGTTTTGATGGACATCCTTTCATGTGCAAAGGATTTGTCCTTTAGTATATGTTCTATTCTCAAAGTGGTCTATGGCTGAATCAACCCAGACTGATGCATAGCCTTGTGCAACTTCAGATTTTCCAGAGGAAAGAAATACTTCTACTGTTTTTCTTCTGTTACCTCCCACTCCTTTATCTTAGGCATGCTTACCTGTCCAACTTCCATCTTGCCTGCTGTGATTTCAGCAGTTTTTCCTCATGTTACATCTTCAGAAAAGACAGAGAACAGCTGGCCTCCTCTCTGCATATAATTACTCCTCTGAGATTTGAATACTGCTATTCATTTCCTTACCTTTAGTGAAAGAATTTTTTTGCTGGACGTTTTGGAGAGCTCTCCGGGTGCAGCTTTTAATAAAATATCCGTAAGCTGGCATCAAGCCACTAGATAGGAGATGACCTGTCTTGGAACCAAAGCATCATCAGGACCATAAAATTCGAAGGCAGAACTCATGTGGAAGGGTGCAGGCTGGTGGGACAGCCATGGTTCTTTTTTTTAACTAGGTAGTGTTTTATTCCAATCAATACAGTTAGGACTGTTAGTCGATGGCAAGGTATTGGCACTATTTGTTTACTCTCAAATAATTAACTCTAAAGGGAAATAGATGTAGATATGAAGAAATTACAGTGAGGAGAGCAAATGAAGATGGAGGCTTCATAATTTGTATTCGTGTTCTTGTAACTTCCAAATTCAATCATCTCACAATGATTTATTGAGTGCATACTATGTCCCAGGCACTGTCCTAGGCATCAAGGCTACAGTAATGACAAGTAAATCATCATTATTATTATCTCCTTAAAGTGAATATGAAGTTCCCACAAACAAATATTCTTAGTCACAATCCCTGCTCCTTAAGAACTTTTAGACCAAGATAGAAACACTCATGTAAATTCATTCAAAGAAAATAGAAAAAGTACAACAAACAAACCCCCCCCCCTCCCAAAGAATGATAGGCAGCCCAGTCTTTGAAGAAGCTAGGAATGGAATAATATCCTCTTACAACTGGAGAGTGCCAGAGGGAACAAGGGAAAAGGCCCTGAGTTCTTGGTGTATTCAAGGAAAAGCCAGGAGGACAATGGACCAGGAATACTGTCAGAGATGGGATTGGTAGGAGATAGGATGGGAGAGAGCCAGAGGCTGGGCTGTGGAGGGCCTTGCAGACCAAAGTCCAAACTGTTGGAAGCCACACATGAGAATAGGAGTCTCTGAGAGGGCAAGGATTTGGGGGAGAGAGCACGGACACTGACGTCAGGTTGATTTGTGTTTCAATCCAAGATGTGCCACTTACTGTGAATTGGGAACGTTCAATAATCTCTTTGAATTTTGACTTCTTCATAGGAAAATGGGGAACTATAAACTCA
Organism: Nomascus leucogenys; assembly: GCF_006542625.1. Taxonomy (NCBI): domain Eukaryota; kingdom Metazoa; phylum Chordata; class Mammalia; order Primates; family Hylobatidae; genus Nomascus; species Nomascus leucogenys. Next base: position 118,159,436 of record NC_044402.1, on the reverse strand, counting down.
AGAGAATATTTTTGACCATTAAAAAGGTAAAGGTGAGAATTGAATGGTAGTGAGCAGTGACCCTAAATAAATGCAGCTGTTACTGTTTTCTGCTGTTAGGTAGTATTTAGATATACTGTGACATTATTGTTTCCAGTTTCTAGTTGTAGGAACTGTATAGATAAAGATTAGTGGCAAATCATCACTAATAGGTATGGTCATGTGTCACATAATGATGTTTTGGTCAAGGACAGACTGCATATAAGGCCTTACAAGATTATAATACTGTATTTTTACTGTTTAGATGTACAAATTGTTACCATTGTGTTATAGCTGTCTACAGTGTTTGCTATAGTACCATGTTGTACAGGTTTGTAGCCTCAGAGCAATAGACTATACCATATAGCCTAGGTGTGTCCTAAGCTATACCATCTAGGTTTGTGTCAGTACACTCTATGATGTTCACACAATGACAAAATCACCTAACAACACACTTCTCAGAACGTTTATCCATCATTAAACAATGCATGGCTGTAGCTGGATTAGGATTCAAACCAAAATTTGTCTGACTCCTAAACCTTCCCTTTTCTCTCTGCCTTACTTGATAATACTAAGACTGAAGTTCTTAGGAGCCAGTAGACCTCAATCTTGAAAGCAGTTTGGAGGTGGACCAGTCAGAACAGAAACAAAAATCTACAACTTGAGTCCTCCAGCTTGTATTTGGCTTACGCAGTGGTCAAGTTTCCTGGGCCAGTGTCAGGGGAAGTAATGTCAGAGTGTCTCCCCCTTCAAGATACTCAATGAGAGGACACAGGGACATATGTCCTGATTGCTTTAGACATCCAAATGCCCACAGCAGGAGACCAGACAGTCTGGCATCTTGGCCTCGGCATACTCTCCTGTAGTTATGAGATAATGACCATGTTGCTCCTTGCACTAGAAAGATCGGATGTGATTTATTTGCTAGTGATTGCTCAAAATCCACGAACCTTCCACTCTCATCTTTTCAGCCTCAGAAAAATTCCCAGCTGCCTGTGTGTCTGTGTCTCATTTCCCTACAGGTACAATATGGGAAAGGAGGACTACAAGGTTAACTTTAGAATAGCCACTGGGGAACTACCAGATATAGGAAGGGAAAGCAGTAATACAAGGGTGTTGTGAAAACAATTTTGGTGTTCTGGCTGGGCTCCTTCTAGGACACCTCATACCCAGAGGGAACAATCAAGTAGTGTCCCATGGGAGAGGGTTTTGGGAGGATTACATACCAGTGACTCTCTGTTACCCAGAAACTCATGAGACTGGCTTCTGTGACATAAAAAGCATGATGTCTGCCCAAAGTTAAGAGTTTCTGTGATCTGTTTGGGGTTTGGAGATGCTACAAGAGGTTTTTATAGTAGGCTGGTGGTTAAATTTGGAGAGACTCTGAGCAGCTCAGCAGCCAGGATCCCAGGGTTCCTATAAACAGCAGACTTGTTGTGATGTCCAGTTGAAACCATGCACGCAAAGAGCTTAGCAAAGGGCCAGCCATATAAAAGTATTCAATAAGTGGAAAGAGGAGGGGGATGTGTAAATTTTTCAGAAGGCAGGGCATTAATTTGAGCTTGTAGTGACCTGAGGCTGTTGTATTCCTGTATTAGTCCGTTTTCATGCTGCTGATAAAGACATACCCAAGACTGGGTAATTTATAAAGAAAAAGAGGTTTATTGAGCTCACAGTTCCATGTGAGGCTGGGGAGGCCTCACAATCATGGCAGAGGGCAAAAGGCATGTCTTACATGGCAGCAGGCAAAGAGAATGAGAGCTTGTGCAGGGAAACTCCCCCTTATGAAACCATCAGATCCCCTGAGACTTATTCACTGTCATGAGAACAGCACAGGAAAGACCTGCCCCCATGATTCAATAACCTTCCACCAGGTCCCTCCCATGACATGTGAAAACTGTGGGAGCTACAATTCAAGATGAGATTTGGGTGGGGACACAGCCAAACCATATTAATTTCTGTCTGTCCTATTCACATATTTTAGAAAAGTTTAATGAGCCCAGTTTACTGATTAGGTTACGTGGAAATGGCTAAGGTCCTTTTGGGGTAGACTGGATCTGTTCAAGGGAAGTAAAGAAAGAGTGGAAGGTGGTGTTAATAGTAACAATGTGATTTCATAATGCCATTCTTCAATGTGTAATTGATTGAACACCTAGAATGTATTAGGTACGTTATAAACGATCACATATAATCCCCAACATTTCATAGTCTGCTCACACTGAATAAATGAGGAAACCCAATCTCAAACAGGCTATGCAACCTGTCCATGAGAGAGGAAGACCTGGAACTCTGATCCTAGCCTGTCTGATTCAGAAGCCCAGGTGAGGCTAGTACAGCAAGGGAGAAGGCTATGAAGGGGGTGGGGAGCAGGAGGCACGGCAGGCACTTTGGTCCTTGCTATAAGCTTTGGCATGCAAAGAGCTTTTGCAAAGCAGCACTAGAAATCACCCAAAGGAAGCCATTTGTAAGGTCTTGTGTGGACCAGGGCTATTGGTGTATCACCTTACTCCTTTTCCAGTCAACAATTCTTAAGTCACTTTGTTCGTGTCTCTCATTCAGATTGGGCTACTATGAAGAGGACAGAGAGGGCAGGAAAGCATAAAATGACTGGATGGAAAATTAATAGTTTAGGCTTTTTTCAAAGAGAAGATAGAGGAGATTAACTGTTTTAGATAACCTAACACATTTAAAAAAATATGCTTAGGGGCTTGTTTATTTTAACCACAGCATGTTTCACAGGGCTCTCACAGCTGATGTAGTACCAGGGAATAACTTAGCAGCCCTAGAACAAAGTTATGCAGTGTGGTGGGGGAGTTTCTCTATTTCCTTGTTTTCAATTCCTGAAGAATCAAACCTTCTGTGTAGGCTGCCTGATATAGGCCATGGCCTTGTTAATGTCTCCTTAATTAACAAAGGGATTTTTATTTATCCAGTGCAAAGCTTTTCTTATCTCCTTTCCCTATCCCCCAAACCAGCCATGCAAGTCAGCACGTACTGAGACCTCAAAGAAATCCAACAGTGGACTTAAAAGAATCCATGCAGCCAGCTGAAGAGGAGTTTAATAAGCTTGGCCTCTCTTTTTCTTCTTCTTGTATTCAGCTTTTACAAGACCCTCAATGTGTTGGCTGCAGGAAAATTCTGGGGCTCTGAGAGGTCCAGGAGATGGAGGGCAGTCGGGGAGTTGGAGATGGTAAGGGGTGTATTGTGAAGGTAACTAGAAGTGTGGCTTGAACCACGGCCAGGGATTAGACAATTCAGAATTGCCACAGTCTCATGCTCATGGAAAAAACTTGGCAAAGTATAGCCAGAAATGTAGGCCTAGGTTTTCAGCCCCTAGGACTTCAAACTGTCTATGTTTCCTTCCCCTAAAAGCCTCAGGCTAGCTTTGGTCTGTTTTTCAGAGAGTCACAGGCTGGTCAGGTGGAAGTGGACTTTGACCTGTAGGCTATCTGCAGGCTGAGTCAGAAGCCCAGGTGTGGATAGTAGAGCAAGGGAGAAGGGTATGAAGGGGGTGGGTGGGAGTGGAGCCTGGCAGGTGCTTTGGTTCTTGCTATAAACTTCAGTATGCAAGGAGCTTTAGCAAAGCAGCACTAGAAATTACCCAAAGGGAGCCATTTTTAAAGTCTTGTGGGGACCAGGGCTATGGCTCTCTGAATAGTGATGAAGACCTTTTAGGTTGTCAACCTCTTGGGAGTAGCCCTACTCCTGGCAGACAGCACTGAAGCTGGCAGGAGAATCTATGTTGTAATTGGTGGCCTCCATGTATTCCAGAGAGGGAGGAGGGCCCACATTCTCCAGAGAGACAGTGAGATGAGGGAGGTGCCAGGTTTTCTGTGATCTTTGACTCTCAGCTGAATTACTGGGGAAAGAACCAGCTATAAAGACCATAAAATTGCTTTGGTAATCCCCTCAGAGCCATCTATTAGAAAAAAAAAAGGGATAAAAGATGATAGCAAAGTAAGAAATGATTCCCAGGGATTCCTGGGCCCCTGTGTTTGAGAATCTTTTCTAAAAGTCTCCCTTACCACCCCTGGTTAAGTCATTAAAACATAGAGGGAGGAAATCTAGAGCTTCCTGGCTATCAGCATGGCGAGACATCAGACTGCCCATCTGTTGAGTCCTCAGCAGTGGTAGAGACATTTAGTGCTCACTTATTATTCAGGTGCTCCCTTTGCAGTTGGATTGGACCCATTTGATGAGTTCTGGCTGATAGCTGTGATCAGCAATGATCTGTGCCATACTGGGGCCAAAGCAGTAAAGAGGCATTGTGCTACCTGGATCTTTCTTTACCTTGCTGGGGCAACCATGAAGGGCATATGCTGAGAAGAAGAGAAAACTTGATCCTTGAGTCCTTGGTTAGAAAAGAACCCTTACCAAGTTACAGAGATTGGGAGTTTGCCTGGGCCAAGCACTAACAATAATTATCATGATTAAAAGGATGGTATCAGTGTTGTGCTGTTTTTTTTGTTTGTTTTTGTTTTTGTTTTGTCCTAGGGACAGTTTTCCAGCATGCAAGTGTTTCTCCAGAATCGGCTGATGGAGGCCTGGCTCCATCTAGTCTTGTAAAGCCTCCACAATTTTTTGCAAGGTTCTTTTGTGGAAGCTCTGAGTATTATCCAATCCCAAAATAATATCTCTGGATTGTTAAGATCTCTGCAACTCAACAATTGGAAAGCACTTCCTATATGTCCAGATAGCTCTTACTGATGCCAATCTACCAATCTTCTGGCTGCCCTAGCCACAAACCATAGATATGATTGCATTGATTCATTCAACAAGGATGTGTTTGGTACCTGCAAAGGTCCAGACAATCTTCTGGCATTTGGCCTGCTTCATGGCCCTGCCCTTGTTCTTGCAAAATGGTGATTATCTGACATGATAGAAGGCACCATACCCAGGAGCTGAGCAAGAAGCTGACACATATCAATTATCTCCTCCCAATTTCCCAAGAACTCATTAGATAAGAATTCTTTCTTTGTCTTTTCTTACAGATAAGGAGACTGACTTCCAGAGAGTCTCCTGGTCACAAAGCCAGGAACTACATAGCCTTCTCAGCTCCTGATTCCGCGCCTTCTGTACTCTTTTCAGGAAACATGGATATTCCAAGATTGCTTCCTAGATTAGTCATGATGAGGTTCTGAGAATATGGATATTCTTTCTGTGGTCAACTTTGCTCAGTAATCACAGACCTTTCCCACTGGTCACAGGTCTGCTGATTAAGAACTGTAGGACAAGAGAAGATGTTTCTCAAGAATCACAAAGTAATGTGCTACTCATAGATTCTGTCGTAGATTTGGAGGAAATCTGGCCCAGTCCGTTGACTTCTTGTGGAATCATAGCACACCTTGTTCTGACCACTTTTACCCATTAAATGGATTTGTTGAGGAGGAGATCAATCCTATGATCTCTTTGGATGTCTATTTTCCATAGTCTTTCTTGTGTTGGCTGGCAGGTAGATTTCGTTTAACTTAACTTCTCTTAAGTTAACTTTTTGGAACTGCCAAAAAGTTAACAAGAGAAGTTAAGCAGAAACCCAGTGCCAGTGGAATCCAGAAGGCTCTGTCCACACTGCAAGACCTCTTCCTAGGTAGAAATAAGGGGGCTAGGTGTGGTGGCTCACGCCTGTAATCCCAGCACTTTGGGAGGCTGAGGCGGGCAGATCACAAGGTCAGGAGATCACACCATCCTGGCTAACATGGTGAAACCCCGTCTCTACTAAAAAAAAAAAAATACAAAAAATTAGCCAGGCATGGTGGCAGGCACCTGTAGTCCCAGCTACTTGGGAGGCCGAGGCAGGAGAATGGCATGAACCCAGGAGGTGGAGTTTGCAGGGAGCCGAGATCGCGCCACTGCACTCCAGCCTGGGCGACAGAGCAAGACTCCGTCTCAAAGAAAAAAAGAAAAGAAGGGGAAGAGCGTGTCCAAAGCCAGGAAAAGAATGAAGCCAGACTGTTTATCCCTATACTTTCTTTCTGTCTCACTCTACTCCTCTTTCATCTAACCCTGAAATCGTGTCCATCTTGAGAGATCAGAAATGGCAAAATGGCAGGTCTCCATTCTAAGAGCATTTTCTTTGATTTGGGCTTTAGTAAAGAAGGAGAGTTACCATAAATTAATCCATCAAAGGGGTGCTATAAAATAGGTCTGTGGCCTGGTGTGAAGTTTTAGTAATAATGATTACTGGATGGGAGATGGGGCGAAAGGTGGGAATTAAATGAAATTGTCCAAAGTCAAAAGGAATATTCCACAAGCCAAAATGCAAGAGAGAGAAATGGACTCAAGATGCAGGCTAACGAGTCATCTTGTTGCAGAGCCAACGAAATCGCCAACTCAGTAAAATATTGCCTTTGATGCATTTGCTCCAGGGACTTTCTCTTTAATGGAGGGTAATTAATTATCATCATCTACTCTTACTTAGTAATAATCTTTTATAGGCACTTGGGCATTCCAGATGCATGCTGTTACCTAATATTTAGGCTGGAGGGAAGTGCTTTTTGGGTGGATGAAAATTGCATCCCTGGAGAGCTTCTGACTTCGGGCACATTCTCCTCAAGATTCCGTGACTCATCAGCTGTATGGAGCTTTGGAAGCTAGGTGTCTCGCAGGGCCTGTGGAATCCTGAACGCACCATGCAGGATTGTCTAAGGGAGTGAGAACCAGTGGACACCACCCAGTTCTTTCTCAGGAGACAGAATACTGTGAGAATTCTGTCTCTATCTAGCCTTGTAAAGCCTCCACAATTTTTTGCAAGGTTCTTTTGTGGAAGCCCTGAGTATTAACCAATCACAAAAGAATATCTCTGGGTTGCTGAGATCTCTGCAACCTGAGACTTATATGCAACTGGCATATTATGCAACCAGCATATTATGGATTATTCTTCAATATTGAAGAATAATCCATAATATGCTGGTCTCCCTTCTGTCTCTGTCCTTCCTGACCAGCATTGGGAAAAGCATTTCACTTCCTAGGTTGCAACTCTCCAACCTGAGTTGGGCATAAAAGGTACTTTTGCTCTTGACTTCACCCAGAGCGTCTTCAGTTCGTGAAGATGACTAAGCTCATCCAACTGAACGGCACAGAGCTCTTTAAGAACAGGTGCAAAATATCAGCTATGAAGGTTGACTTCACAGTGATTACATGCTTTGAATCAGAGTTGTGGCAACTTGCCATTTAATGTCTCAGAACCTCTGCCCGCACCTTGTTCTCTGGCCAATTTTTGACAGAGAAGTTGTTTTCTCTCTTGAAGGTGCACAGTGAGAAGGGGAGGAGAGGGAACTAACACTTAGAGAATGTTGAGTTGGTCAAGTACTTTGCCAGGGTATTTCATCTGTGTTATTTAATCCTTACTACAACTCTGAGGTTGTGCAATTCATTTTACAGATGGAGAAAATGAAGCTCCAAAAAATTAACTTAAGAGAAATGAAGCAAAACCCAATGACAGCAGAATCCAGAGGATTCTGTCCATACTGCAAGACCTCTTCTTAGGTAGAAAAACAAGGGAAGAGCATGTCCAAAGCCAGGAAAAGAATGAAGCCAGACTGTTTATCTCTGTACTTTCTTTCTGTCTCACTCTACTCCTCTTTCATTCTAACCCTGAAATTGTGTCTATCTTGAGAGATCAGAAATGGCAAAATGGCAAGTCTGACCTTCTCAATCCCAGCCTGCATTCTTGACTGCAATATCACCTTTCCCTCACCTCCAACCCTCCAACTGCTGCTAGAAGAGACACCTGCTCTCCTCCCTACTCCAGGGCTGGAACACATTCCTCCAACCTCCCTGCTGCTGCCCCACCCAGAGCCTCTCCCTGGCTGCTAGAGTTGTCAAGCCCCTGATGACAGGGAAATCAGAGAAGGAATGTGGGGTGCCAGGTCCTGTCAGGTACCTGATGCCCATCTGGGAAGATACATGGAGTGCCCGGCCCTGTTTGAATTTTCTGGACCACTGAGAAGACAGAATTCCAAAGATAAAATTCCTTCCCTCTCTCCACCATTGGCTCTCCTTTCTGACGGAGCCTGCTGACGTCAGTCTTTGGAAGAGAGGAAGGAGACTTCAGGATGGCAGGGCTGTGGATGCTGCTTCTGTCTTCTCTGCAGGACACCCCAGCAGCCACACTTGTGGTGCTCAGTTCTGGAAAACACCTCTTACTCTTTGTCTCTCTCTCTCTTTATCCAACATTCTTGACATTTTCTAGCCTGGACTGTGACAAGAGAAACAGTAACTAAAGAGCCAGTACTGAACAAAAAGAGGATGCTTTAATTCTAAGAAGTTGATTATCTCTATTCCAGCTTCTGTGAGGACTGAACTGGAATGAGAAATGTGAGATATGTGTGTGTGTGTGTAAGAGGGAGTGAGGGAAGAAAAGGTGGGAGTGGAGAGATAGAGAGAGATCACTAAAGTTAGACCCCAAGAAGAACTTCCATCCTGGGAGGTATGACATGCTAGGGTTAGTGATGGAGGGTCATTTCTAATAGAGGTCTTAGTTCGGGAGAGAACTAGAAGATCATAAGATCACAAGAAGACAATGCAAGATGACAGAAGTCAGTTTCTAGACCAGGTGGCCCATTGTGAAGTCAAATAAGGTACAGGACCACAGCCAGGACTCCAGACCTCAAAGGCATCATCTGAAGCATAGTACATTCTAGACTTGGCATTTCTTCCTTTTTCATTACAATATTGTCAATGTCATCTAAATAGATGACATGTCACAACTCCCAGACCATGGAGGCAAATTGATATACTACATGGCTACTTCCTGAGCAGAGCTACTGGCTAAAATACTTTTCTAGCCCCCTAAATTTACATCATTTCTAATCTCCAAAATCCAGACCACTTAGCCATTATTTCATCAAAACACATTTTTATAAACACTCTGTGTTCATGGCCATGCATTGAGAACTGCAAAGCCAATGGCACATACAGGTACTGTTTTTCATTGTGATCCACTCCCTGAAGGGAGCATTCTCCCATTTAATCATCACAAGAACCCCATTTTGCAGAAGCAGCTAGAGAGGTTAAGCAACCCACCCAAGTGCAGAGAATCACTGAGAAGCAGAGCTGGAGTGCAAATCTGAGCATACCAGCTCTAAGAAACTTGCTTTTAACCTGACGGTTGGAGAGAGACCTTTCTCTTGAGAACCCACCCATTTCACAGCACAATATACCTCTCTGATATCCTGTCTTCTTATTTATTGCTGCAAAATCACCCCAGAACATAGTGGCGTAGAATGCCAGCCATTTTTATCATGACCTTCAAATTCTGAGGGTGAGAAATTCAGAATGGGCTCAGTGGAGTCATTCTCTGCTCCACAATGTGCTGGTCCTCAGCTTGGATGACTCAAAGGATGGGATGTTGGAATCGTTGGAGATGGAGGATCCACTTCCAAGGTGACTTCTTTTTTTTTTGGAAGAATTTAATCAGAAAATTGGGCTGTGTCTTTTATAATTTCTATGTTAACATTTGTGAAAAAAATCTTTTTTTTTTTAAATTTTACTTTAAGTTCTGGGATACGTGTGCAGAATGTGCAGGTTTGTGACATAGGTATACATGTGCCATGGTGGTTTGCTGCAGCCATCAACCTGTCATCTAGGTTTTAAACCCTGCATGCATTAGGTATTTGTCCTAATGCTCTCCCTCCCCCTGTCCCCAACCCCTGACAGGCCCTGGTATGTGTTGTTCCCCTCCCTGTGTCCATGTGTTCTCATTGTTCAGCTCCCACTTATGAGTGAGAACATGCAGTGATTTCTTTTTTTTTTTTTTTTTTTTTGAGACCGAGTCTCAGTCCCCCAGGCTGGAGTGCAGTGGCTCGATCTCTGCTCACTGCAAGCTCCACCTCCTGGGTTCACCCCATTCTCCTGCCTCAGCCTCCTGAGTAGCTGGGACTACAGGCACCCGCCACCACACCCAGCTAATTTTTTTTGTATTTTTTTTTTTTAGTAGAGACGGGGTTTTACCGTGTTAGTCAGGATGGTCTTGATCTCCTAACGTTGTGATCCGCCCTCCTCAGCCTCCCAAAGTGCTGGGATTATAGGCGTGAGCCACCGCACCTGGCTGATTTCTTTACTCATATCTGGTGCCATGGTTAGGATGGTGTCATCTGGAGCATGTACTTGCAGCCTCTTTGGCATCATGGTTATGGCATACTGGGAATTCTTAGATGGATACCTGCCGCTCCAGGAGTGAGTGTCCCAGTGAACAAGGTGGAACTGTGAAGCTCTTAAGAACCCAGCTTTAGTCATCGCCTAGCCTCATTCTGCTATGCACTATTGAACAAAATATTATAAGCCTGCTCCTATTTAAGGGGCGGGGAGGTGGACCCTACCTCTCAATAGAGGACTGTCAAAGAATTTGTGGGAGTGTTTTAAAACCATTATATGAGTTAAAATTCTGTGTCAGTAGCAAGTGGATTGAGAATTTCAGATCCTGATATATGCTAAGGGTGTATTGTTTCTTTCTTCTTTTTAAATTAACTAAATTGAAAGCATTGAGATGGAGATAGTTTGGGTTCTCATTTGGCTGAAGGCATCCTCTTCATGGTAATGCAGTGGGGAGAGTGGGTAGCAGCCCAGGACAGAAGAGCAGCTGGACGCAACCCACCAAAGGGATTCAGACTGAAGTCTCCCTTGCCCTCACTGTGGCAGAGAGAACTTTGTAATTAACACTCTCAGCTACAGTCCTGGCCTGTCAGTGGACCCTGTCCCCCTTAGCCTGGCAGCTCTCTATTGTTGCTTCTCAGCTTGGAGGGGAGGTGGAAGGGACCAAAGCCAGCTTCCTTCCCTTCCCAGGCCTCTTAGACTTGCTGGACACCAGCATCATCCCTCCTCTTTGGGCAAGCACTGCTACTCTCTTACCTGCTTCTGCACGGAGGGAGCCATCTGCACCCTCCCTGTTCCATTGCCAGGTGCCACCAAGGCCCCTCTGGCTTGGTGCCTCCTCACAGGCGGAGTAGCAGAGGCCTGAGTCCCGACTTCTGGCCCCAGCTTCACCCCTAACCCTGGATGTGACTTTAGCCGAGTTGGTTCATCTCTTGGGATTTTAGTTTCTCATCTGAAAAATTAAGGTGGAGTGGTTAAGTCAGTGCTTTAATATGCACACAAATCTTCCATGGATCTGGCCAAAGTGCAGGTTGTGATTCCATGGGTCTGGGGTGGGGGCCAGAGATTCTGCGTTTCTAATAAGCTCCCAGGTGATGCTTCTGCTGTTGCCCTGTAGTAGCAAGAATTCAGTGCTGGTCTATAGAAATTTCTGCAGTGACAGAAATGTCCTATACTCTCCAATGTGGTACCCACTAGCCACAGTGGCTATTGAGCATTTGAAATGCAACTGTGAATCAACAGGAACTGACTCTTACATTTTGTTTAATTTTAATTCATTAAAATTTTAGTCTGTGGCAGGTGGCTGACATGTAGGACAGCATGGGATAGAAAATCTCTAAGATTTGCCACTGATCAGCCCTGTGAATTTGAACATGGCATTTAACTTCTCAGAACTTTAGCTTTCCTACTGATGAAAAAAAATAACTCTTTCTGTCTAACAGAGTTTTTGGTGGGTGTGGGGTGTGGTGATAAGTTATAAAATAATTTGTAGACTGTATAGACATGTGTTATATAGTAATGATATTATTACTAATATTATATATTAATTAATATACATTATATAATACTGCCTCTATATATTGAAAAGAAAATTGGAGTCAGACAAATTGGGTTCAAACTGCATTTCCAGCAGTTTCTAGCTCTGTTTTTGGTTTTCTCTGGGCCTGATTTCTCATCTCTAAATTGTATGACATGAACACTTTCACAAGACCCTTGAGAGAATAAAATGGGTTAAATGTTAAGTAGCAACCAGTACAGTGCCTAAGAGGGGTGTCAACTAATGTTAAGATGGCACAGTGGAGCCATCGTCAGTGGTTGGGGTTTAAATCCTGGATCTAGCACTTACTAGCTGTGTGTCTTTGGAGTTGTCATTTAATCTCTCTTTGCTTCAGTTTTATTAGCTTCAAAAGAAAGACTATAAAACTGTAGAAAGTTAAATTGTTCATTAATTTTGCCTCAACAAATGTTATTTGAGCTCTCTCTTTACATATTTTGCGGTAGGTACTTAAGATACAATGGCAAGTAAAAGTTGTCCATGGTCTTATGATTTGTATAATCTGCTATGTGCTAAATCGAACATTACATGACGCAGAGTATCTGTGATGCTGCAGGATCCTGTAATTGGAAGGCCAGAGAAAGCCACCTTTGGGAAAAGACATTGCACAGGAATCAACTCTCGTTTGCCAGCTGGACATTTGCTATGGTTTGACTATTCGTTTCCTCCAAAACTCATGTTGAAACATAATCCCCAGTGTGGCAGTATTGAGAGGTGGAGCTTTTAAGAAGTGATTGGGTCATGAGGGCTCTGTTCCTAAGAATAGATTAACCCATTCATGGGTTAATGGATTAGAGGTTTATCATGAGAATGGGACTGGTGGCTTTATAAGCAGGACAGAGATCTGAGTTCAGCCCCCCCTCACCACCTGATGCCCTGTGCCACCCTGGGACTCTGTATAGAGTCTCCACCATCATGAAGGCTCTCACCAAATGTGAACCCTCGACTGTACTTTTCAGCCTTCATAACTGTAAGAAATACATTCCTTTTCTTTATGTATAACCCGGTTTTAGGTATTCTGTTATAAGCAACATAAAACAGACTAAAACAATGTTGGAAAGCAACAGACATAGAAGAGTCTAGACTGGGGGTTATGCATTTGTAACTTATCTACTCATAGAGTAGTTCAAGAGTACAGGAGATAACGTTTGCAAAGGGTGAGGCACAGCACACCTCTGAGGGGATCCACATTTCTGAGGGGCTCAGCATATGGCTGCCTCCTTCTGTCCCCTTTCCTTGTGGAGTGGTGAACCAAAACCTCATGGCCTGCAGAGGCAAGTCAGCCTCTATACCTGAGCCTCCAATCGCTGTTGCCACTCAGGGCTTCCTGAGTTCCCAACTGAACCAATTCATCAACTAATCTGGATATGCCAGATTAAACACCATAAAAAATTTACCAGTTAGTGGATATTTTACTTAGTCCCCAGATGAGCAGAAAGCCAATTCATTCAACCTAGAAGTGAAATGAGATCTTAACTGACTCTCACCAGGAGATCCAATGGCATGACCTTGTAGTTACTCATCTGTATGGAGGTCTGTTGAGCTTTCCAGCATTTGTAATCTGCATTGATCATTTGTGCCCACACACGCACACATGGATGCACACATGCACACACACCAAAAGGATAGATTCCATTGATAAAGCTTAGTAGTTTTGGTTAATTGAAGCATTTGATTTTCTTCACAAGGAAGGGGCTTGGAGTCAGGAACTTGTGCCTCTGTATCTCCACACAGCCACTGAGAATATGGTTCACATATGGTGACAAACTGAAGAGCCACTGGTTACCTCGTTGACTCAGTCTTCTTGCCTCTGCCCCTAGGGCAGACTGCAGCCTCTAAGAAGGATGTTACAGGAAAAACAACAGCTTACCCAGCTCCCCTCAAACCCTCCTTCTAGAATTTACTCCGTTTTTCCAGATTTCAATACTCTTGGGACTGAGTCAATTCCCTGAAAAGCAAGTATTAGAAAGCAAATTTGCCAAATGATCAATTTACCTATTTACTAATGTGCAAGTTGACCAAATTGAATCCTTTATAAGATTTGACTAGAGTGCTTAGTCATTTTGCCAGGAATCTTTTAACGAATTTAACAGGAATGTCTTATTTTTGTTTCTAATAGTGTGACACAAAGAAACATATTTTATCATTATTAACAACATTTCAACATTTCACATGGTAATTTTTCATATTATAACAATATGTATGAGGTACTGTTTTGGCTGATGGCTATTTCTGATTTTCTTTGTAGGTTTTGAAATAGTGATTTTAATATAATGTAATTTAAAACTGATTTACTTAGCTTTCAAATTTAAATGTAAACTTTTGATTTTCTGTATATTAAATAATTACTTTAAATTTAGATTTAAAATTCTAATATGCTTCCAATGATTTTGGATTTAAATATAAAATTATATTTAAATGTTGAATTGCCAGAAATAAATAATTAAGGAAGATAACCTGTATAAGGAGTTGATGTACACTACTAAAAAGGGCTTAATGGTTTAAAAAACGGGCAATAACATTTAAATACAATAAAAAACAGAAGTAGCTTAAAAAAACTCTATTACCTGCAAAATATACCTGCAGAAATGTGTTGATACATAGCATTTATATGTAGTGATTGGAATCTGCAGACTTTATTGATATTATCAGAAATAAGTCATAGTTTGCAACAAAGGTGAAATTATTCCTTTTTGGTAAATCAGCTAAGCAACTACAGATGCTTTTAAAAAACTCAGTTTTGTGTTTTTCTGCTATTTTTTTCTTTGCATTTCTAACATTCTGCTGTCAATTTCTCATATAGTCAATCTACCTTGGTTTATTATTTCTAGTCATTGATAGCCACATTTAAAAATGTGATATGGGGCCGGGCACTGTGGCTCATGCCTTTAATCCCAGCACTTTGGGAGGCTGTGGTGGGTGGATCACGAGGTCAGGAGATCGAGACCATCCTGGACAACATGGTGAAACCCAGTCTCTACTAAAAATACAAAAATTAGCTGAGTGTGGTGGTGTGTGCCTGTAATCCCAACTACTTGGGAGGCTGAGGCACGAGAATTGCTTGAACCCAGGTGGCAGAGGTTGCAGTGAGCTGAGATCATGCCACTGCACTCCAGCTTGGTGACACAGTGAGACTCTGTCTCAAAAAAAAAAAAAAAAAAAAAAAAAAGTGATACGATTGCTCCTGCTGTTTCTAAGTTGATTCTTCCTTGACTATAGTGGACCAGGACTAGTGTGGGAAATCTTTTCTGGGCATCCTCGGACCCTTTCCCGGCCTTGGTTATATCCTTTCTTTTGGATCCTTTCTATAAACTGAAGAAAGTAAATTTCTGCAGAGTAAATTTTCAATAAACTTTGAAACCAAAATAAATTAACTTTAAAAGCACTCAAATAAAGCAGAATTGTAAATAACATTAATTTTAAATATAAGTTAAAATTTAATTCTAGACTCAAGATAGAAATCAGAATTAGCTAGAAGAAAACTTCCAGTAAAAAATTAGAATGCTCCAAAAATATTTTCATTAAATGCAGAACATCAAGTGGATAAATATTTTCATTAAACATTATGACATATGAATTTGGTAATGTGAGTGTACTGGTCATTTGGCAAATTGATCTTTCTAAGAACTGACTCCCTGGGCATTAGCTTTCAGTAGATTGACTTTTCAGGGAATTAGCTTTTGTACCAATTGGGCATTCATTGAAATGATTTTCACCGAATTGGCAGATTCCATCCATTTCATCCTCTCCTTTTGAGTTCTCTGGAATCTCCTATATTCCCACCAAGTCCTTGTGAATCTTTAGCTAACTTGGCTTCCCCAGGGGTGCAGATTTATATTGAGAACATTTAATGGCCAAGTCTTTAGGAAATAGAGGAAAAATTTATGTCATTTCTTTGAGGCCAAAGGCTTTTGGGGACTTGTTTGCTTTTTGGGCTTCTTTTATAGCTTTTTGGGTCTTCTTTGGCTAGAGACTAAGTGTTTTCAAAGGCTCCCAGTGAGATAGTCTTGACATCCTTGTCCTCTCCCTGGCTCTACTTTGAGAAACACTGGATGGCTAAATGGAATCTCATCTATGCAGAGGAAAAATTAAGGCCCCTAATTTAGTTCTGGAGTTTGAAGAGATCTTAAGATCATTTAATGCATGGTTTCTCAACCTCAGTACTGTTGACATTTTGGGCCAGTTGGACTTTATATTGTGAGGGGCTGTCTTGTGCATTGTGAGGGTGTTTAGCTGCACCCCTGGCTCTACCCACTAGATACAGCATCATTCCCCAATTCATAACAATCAAACATGTCTCCAGATATTGCCATATGTCCCTGGGACACAAAACCATCCCTGGTTGAGAATCACTGACCCACTCTGCCATCCAGTCTAGAATTTTCCTTTAGCTTGTACACCATATGTGCTCTGACTGCTGCAGGGGCCTGACAACGCACCTCCTCCTTTCCAGCCTGTTTCCTGATATATTCTAATCCCCATTTCATAGATGTTTCAGGAGAACAAAATAGCCATGTGTATAAAATGTCTGGCCTTTTGTTGTGCTTGATAACTGTATTCATTGTATTGATCCCAAATCCCCCATCTTTAACTTCTCCTCCTTTGTCTAACACCCGAGTGCCATGCAGACTGTGTGCTCTTTGGATCTCCTGACAGCTTTGAATTCAGCCATTGAAGGCTGCTATCCCATCCTCATTTCTTCTCAGCAGACCAGGCTCCATAAACCTCGGTTCCTTTTCAGTTCAGAGACAGCACTTTTCAATTTAAGAGGAGATTGATTGCTGAGTTAGTGTGGAGCTGGGAAGAAATGAGATTTTAAGGTTAACACCTTGATGGGGGAGAGGGAACTCCTAAAAAGGCCTTGCTAGGAAGAACTGCTCCTTCAGGGGTTGCAACAATCACTGCAGAAAGGCTGGATGCTAAAAAGAAACCAAACTCCAAGAACATACGTTTCTGCAATGACACCCTAGTCTGGCACCCCATGAGGGCCAGGCTAGGAGACTGAGGCCACACTGCCCTTGACATCTTGCTCCCACCGGTTGCCCATTTGGAAATAGTTCCTGATACTTTCCTGGAAGTATAAATGAGTCATGAGCCCTCGAACACAGAGATTTGAGAAGCCACCCGAAACCTCAGAATAGCCAGCATTTGCTGAGCAGTTTTAAAAAAGCACTGGGTCTTACATTTAAGTATTTATCCCATTTTTCAGTTGATTTTTGTATGTGGTAAGAGATAGGGGTCTTGTTTCATTCTTCTACATGTAGATATTCAGTTTTATTAGAATAGAAGAGATGATTCTTTCCCCAGTGTTTGTTCTTGGTGCCTTTGTCAAAAATCAGTTGGCTGTAAATGCCTGGATATATTTCTGGGTTCTGTATTCTATTCCATTGGTCTATGTGTCTGTTTTTATGCCAGTACCATGCTGGTTTGGTTTCTATAGTTATTTAGTAGATATTGAAGTCAAGTGGTGTGATGCCTCCAGCTTTATTCTTTTTGCTTAAGGTTACATTGGCTATTCAGGGTCTTTTGTGGTTCCACACTAATCTTAGGATTTTTTTTTCTATTTCTATGAAGAAATCATTGGTATTTTGATAGGGAGTGAATTGAATCTGTAGCTCTCTTTGAGTAGTACAGACATTTTAACCCTATTAATTTTTCCAATGCATGAACACAGGATATCTTTCTATTTATTTGTGTCCTTTTTTTCTTTTTTTTTTTGGAGATGGAGTCTCGCTCTGTCGCCCAGGCTGGAGTGCAGTGGCACAATCTCAGCTCACTGCAAGCTCCACCCCCTGGGGTTCACGCCATTCTCCTGCCTCAGCCTCCCAAGTAGCTGGGACTACAGGCGCCCACCACCACGCCTGGCTAATTTTTTGTATTTTTAGTAGAGACGGGTTTTCACTGTGTTAGCCAGGATGATCTAAATCTCCTGACCTCATGATCCACCTGCCTCGGCCTCCCAAAGTGCTGGGATTACAGGTGTGAGCCACCGTGCCTGGCCGTGTCCTTTTATTCATCAATATTTTATAGTTTCATTGTAGAGATCTTTCACTTCCTTGGTTAAATTTATTCCTACTTTATTTTTTTGGTAGCTATTGCAAATAAGATTGTTTTCTTAATTTTTTTTTGGATAGTTTGCTGTTGGGGTATAGAAACACTGTTGATTTTTGTATGTTGACTTTGTATCCTGAAACTTTGATAAGTGTTTGAGGTGACAGATATGCTAATTACTCTGATTTTATCATTACACAATGTATACATGTATCAAAACATACTGTACCCCATAAATATATATGACTATTATGTGTCAATTAAAAACAAAATAAAACTTTAAAAAATTTCGAAAACATAAAAGGAGGCTTGGTGTCAGGAAGCCACCAGATATTCCTGTGGGGAGACTTTCTACATCCCTCCTTGCAGAGGCCAAAAGGTGAGCTGACCTCATATGCTCCCATATGAAAGCTGGATACAGCTCTGTTGCTCTTGTCAATGTCATGCCTGGAATATACAGGCCTCAGGAACTGCTGTCTTGTGTAAGGGGAGGAATTGTGAGTCAAAGTGCCAGGGATCCATCTAGTTGGTGCCAGAAAGATCCCCCAGCAGAGATGGCAGGCCTTATTTCTCCTTGGATCACGGAGGAGAAATTGGGTTGAAATGGGTCAAGTTTGAGAGGATGGTCTCCCAAAGTCCCACTAGAAGCAGACTGAGGTCATGGATGATGTTAAGACTTGTACAAGAGGCAGTCCTACCTCCTGTCCCCTGAGACAGGAGAGCCTGCCAGCCAAGGGGGTTAGACTTGATTGTTTACACACAGGGACCCTGAGTCTGGCCTAAGGCTCCCTGGAATTTGCTCTTAGGCGGTCTCTTGATTTATGAGTCTAAATCACATTAAGTACCGTTGTGAATCACCAGTGCCTGTCCCTGGCAAGGTTTTGAAGATAAGAGCTCCAAAATGGGAGGCTTCTCTGAGCCCAGGGAAGAAGTCTACGAAAAAGGATTAAACTGCTTTTTGAGCATCTCTGGGAGGTGCGGAGGAGAAGAGGGGATTTTCTAAGGTTTCTTCTTGCTATGATCTGACTTGAGGCACGAAGAGAGGGGAAAGATAAAAAAGGGTAAAGCCTATTGCAGTTTGGAGGTTCCCTATCAGGAATAGTTACTACTCCCTTTGGAAGGTCTTTGCTATACTGGACCCTCTTGAAACAAATGTGACCTTAATCTTTCCAGAAGTATTGAGTCTTTGGCTGGAAAGAATGTCCACCTGGGTTCTCTAGTTCAGTCTCCTGACTAAACTGCAATACTGTTAAGAAACTTCTCCTCAAGAGCCATTGGGTTTCAAGGGTCTTTAGACTTTGCAGGCCTCGATCTCATAACCTCAGATTAAGTCAGAGAGCCAAAGGAACTTGGAGATCAGTCAGCCCAATGTGGTCATTCTGAAGTTAGAAACCCTGAGGACTGGAGAAGTGACGTGACTTGCCTGAAACTACACATCAGTTAGTGTCAGGGTCGGGACCATGATCCAGAAGTCTTTCCTCCTAGTCCTGAGCCATTTCAGAGACTCCTGTCATTCTCTCTAGTTCTACCAAACCTGTGTTTGCTAGGGATGTTTAATTGCTTTTGCAGTTTTCACTTTTTTTCCCTCTTCTAAATAGCTATCTTTATCCATGATGGTGACAATGAGCCATGGAGAATAGTAATATCTATATGTTCCCCTTTTCCTTTAATAACATTTACTGAATTATTCATTATTAATGGTTAGCAATTCATTGTTAAATTATTAACATATATTGAATTATATTTATTAATTTATTCACTCAACAGTAATCACTGAATATTTATTGAGCATCTTTTATGTGCTAGGGATGGTGCTAAAAGCTCAATGTCTATTACCACATTTCATCCTCAAAGTCACTCTAAAGGGTAGCTACTCTTTGTATCTCTAATTTACAGACAAGGACACTTGGAGAAGTGCTCTAACTGCCCAAGTTGCACCCAAGTTAAACCTGGATTTGAGTCTTATTTCTGCCATTTTTTTGCCTGGTACTTGATTTGATGATTATGTTGTACTAGCTCTCCTACTTGAGTTCAAATTAGTTCTAAGGTCATAAATGGGCTTAAAGACTTCTTTAAGATGATCATTTGCAGACTGGATACAATGTTTTACAATGGCTATATTATTTCTCTTTCTGCAAGGACCTTCCTGCTGTTCTAATCCTCACATGGAAACTACCATGCCCATCTTCAACTGAGCCAGTTAGTATTTCTTTAGGGAAGGATAACATTTTGGGCCACAAGAAGTTATCAGAAATAGTTCACTCCAAGTTTACATAGAGCACATTAAGCATATTACTTCCAAAGGTGGACTATTTTAGTTATTTTTATCTATTAATTTTATCTATTAATTTATCTGTTAATTAATATCTATTAATCTATAATTCAGAGCACTTTAAAAGCTATAAATCTTGATGCATCAAACATGTCCAGGCTTGTGGTATATGATGACCATTCTGGATCCCAAATGTGGAGACATTAGAAAAGTGAAGCCAAGGCTGAGCACAGTGGCTCACGCCTGTAATCCCAGCACTTTGGGAGGCCGAGGCAGGCAGATCATGAGGTCAGGAGTTCGGAACCAGCCTGGCCAACATGGTGAAACCCTGTCTCTACTAAAAAAATACAAAAATTAGCCAGGTGTGGTGGTGTGCGCCTGTAATCCCCAGCTACTCAGGAAGCTGAGACAGGAGAATCACTTGAACCTGGGAGGCTGAGGTTGCAGTGAGCTGAGATCGCGCCACTGTACTCCAGCCTGGGCAACAAAGTGAGACTCCATCTCAAAAAAAAAAAGAAAAAGAAAAAGTGAAGCCAAAAAAGTGATTCAAGGATACAGGAAATTTTACATTTCAGGTGTTCCCTGACATGGCCCCAGCCTACTCTCTGATGACAGTATATCCTGCCACCTCCCGATATGCATGCTTCATTACAGCCCAGCGCACTCACTGTTTCTTAGAACGTTGCACCTCAGAGTCTTTCCACCTCCATGCCTGCTCTGGGGCTCTGTATAATACCACCTTCTCAGTGGAACTGGATCCCTCCAGTTGGAATTAATTTCTCCTTTCACGGAGTTCCTCCCTGCATTTCTTATCACACTTGATACATTCCACTTGGTAAAGTAGCTATTTATCTATGTGACTTAGATTAGCTGGGCTTAGATAGGGGATGCCAGTGAAGGAGTCTAAGCAGGAGAATAAAGGGTCAGATTCGTGTCTTAATGTTTTTCTGTTTTTTTATACAAAGAGTTGGCCAGGGAGACTTTGACAGAATCAAAAAGAGCCTTCTTGACCTCTAGGGGTGAAGCTGGACTGGTGGAGAAAATGAAAGTAGATGAGGGAACTCTGCAATATTTTGGAGTGCTCAGGGGCCATGAAAGTCTATTCTTTTCTGCCTCTGGTTTCCCAATTCTTTCTCTAAGGATGCTTTTCAGTTCAACAGATCTTCCTCTTTCCTCTGAGACTCTACCTAATTGTGTGTGTGTGTGTGTATGTGTGTATGTGTATATGCATGTGTGTTTATTTGTGTGTATGTATGAATGTGTGTATGCGTGTATGTATGTGTATATGTGTATGCATGCATGTATGTGTGTATGCACGTATGTATGTGTGTAGTATGTGTATATGCATATGTGTATGTGTGTGTATGCGTGGATGTGTGTATGTGTATATGTGTATGTGTGTATGCATGTATATGTGTATGCATTTGTATGGTGTATGCATGTGTATGTGTGTATGCATGTGTGTACATGTGTGCATGTGTGTATGTGTGTGTGTGCATGTGTGTATGTGTGTATGCATGTATGTGTGTGTGTGTGTGTGTGTAGTGTGTATGTGTGTGTATTGTGTGTGTTTATGAATGTGTGTGTTTTTGGTTTTATGCTAATCTGCTATTGTCATCATTGCTGCCAGTATTCCGGATGCAGATGCAGAGAGATAGAGGATCTAAAAGTGACAGTTGGATATAGTTTTCAAATGACTAGTGTTGAAGATTGGATCCTGATAAAGGAAGTTTATCTCTTCTTGGCTTCCTGAATGTCAAAGTCGTGGGAACCTGTGAGCAGGTGACTGAGGGGGCAGATTCATCTCCTGGCCTTGCCAGCTTTAAGAATAGGAGAATCTCCCTACCCACTCAGTATTTGCATCTATTTATAACAGGCAAGAGTCATTTCAAAGCAAGGCAAGGGCATTGCCAGGATGACCTTTGGAGGGCCCTTTTGGGATGAATCATCTGTGATATTGCCTCTTCAGCCACTGTGGGTGGGGAGTATGTATCATTATTTTAGGCACATGAAAACTGAGAATGCTACATAAATTCACATTATTGAGCAAGAGTGGTTATGGTGACACTGAATATTTTCACATTTACCCTTGCAATTCCCCTGTTCCTTCCCTGTTTCTATTTATTTAAAATTATGGTCTTCTCTAGGAATAGAGATGTTTTATGTTGTGGGGAGTGGTCTAGAGGCAGGACCCTGAGCCCAGAGGAGCATGGAGAAGAGGGGAGGAGGTAAGGGCAGTTGGCTTCTTTCTGAACTTGGTGAGGACTGTGTGTTCTAGAGGGAACATTTTGGCCTTGTGAAAAAATAAAACCCAACACAGACATCTGGCAGCTCCCAGCTGAGCGTCCATCCCTTAGAGGGCTACCAATCGAATGAACAGAGACCCCAGTTCTCTTTAAAACAGCCAGAGAAACAAGTTTATATTTATTTACATGACACCAAGACTCAGTTAACACAGAACTTAATTTCTTTGTGATGCTGAGGCCTGAGTTGTAAGATGCAGGTTAATTTCTTTTGTGTGTATTCTATGGAGAGGAGAGTCGTAATGCTAGAGGAACAGTCTAAAACACATGGAATATTACTGGAAAGACACTTACAGATAGTTTTCCACCAAGAGAGAAAACTGGCATCCAGAGAAGTTAAACGACTTGTCCAAGATCATATGGGGTGTTAGTAGGAAAACTGGCCTGGAAGCTGGGAGACCTGAGTCTAGCGAAGCTTTATTGGTAATCCTAAACTGTAGTTTATCTTATGTTCAAAACAGCTTTAAGAATTTCCTGAGTCTACAACTTAATTTCCAGATTCCAGATTCCCCCCTCTCTGTCTATATATACATATATGTACACACACACATACATATACACTCATACAACAAAACATACAATATACACACACATACAATATAACTGAAATAGAGCGAATACTCCAAACTTCAAATTACCTACAGATAAGGGAGTAAACTCCCAGGCTCAAGGTGGTCTCCAGAGCAAGTGCTGGAGCAAAGAATCAGCCTGAAGATTGTTGGGAAAAGGAGAAAGGTGCCTGGGGGCATTAGTGTCCAAAACCACAGAGAAAATAACCTCTAGAAAGAGAAGTTCGCACCTGACTGAGAAATAGCTCGAACAACTCAGAGGCCAGGTAGCCTGAGGGCGCTGCTTCAGGACGTGAATGAAAGGGAGGGTGTGACTGCCCATGGGGCTGGGGTGGCCTGTGGAAAGGGCACTATTTCTGGAGGAGAGGGGGCCGCATGGCAGCAGGGCTTCAGAGGTGTCTGAGTGGAGGGGAAGAACGAAGGAAGAGTGTCCTACCAAGCAAAAGTGGATCTCAAAGCTCAGAAGACGCACCAACCCCTCCCCCACAAAAGCTGCTGTCAGTGAAGAAACTACACTTTCCCATGCCGACAGAAGAGGGTGCTCTTGAACTAAGAAACATGGTCAGTCATCAAACGCCATGACTGTGCCTACCTACAACTGTATATTTAAACATCTAAAAATGGACAGAAAATGGCAGACGACACTCATACAAGGCCAATAACTTAAAAAACAACAACAACAACAACAGGAATTAAAACATTTCAGCAGATGAAAATGCTTCTACCGAAATCAAATATGAAGTGGAAGAAAACTTTAACAGAACACCCACACTGAATTAAATATCCTAAAACAAGCATTTGAAGACAGAAAACAAAAACCTTAAATCAGAAGTTTTAAGCTTTATAAAAGAAATACGACCAAAAAAATCTATTATTTTGTGAAAAACCCCATTTTTCAGGAAAATGCGAAATAAGAATTGAGTGAACTCAGGAAAGATATGGAAAGAAAAGAAAAAATCATCTTAAAAATAAAGGCCAAATTATAAAGTACCCATGGAAAAAGAGATTTGACTGAAAATATGAAACAGTGAGGAAAGCCATGAAAAAAGGGAATAAAAATAAAATAAGGAATAAAGCAAAAGAGATCAGAGAGACAATAATTGATAGAAGAAAGCCGTTACAATAGAAAACCACTAGTATTTAAAACCACAGACTAAGAGAAATGTCTGAAATTAAAAGAAAACATGAATCTGCATCTTTAAACGCTCCTCAGTATCCCTGGGAAAATAAACCTGGAATGGTGAAGTCCAAGACATATACTAGGAAAATATTATAATTTAAAGATAAAGAAAAAATTTTTTCTAGATCTCCAGGCAAAAGTATCAAATCACTTACATATGAAAGAAAATCAGACTTTTCATCTAAAGTAAGAGAATAACACAGTCACATCTTCAGGGAACTAAAGGAACTGTGGAATAGCTTTTATGTAGATGAGCTAAACTTCAAGTATCAAGCGATTTTCTATGTGCAGAACCCCAGAGAACACTGCAATCACTATCCAACTTTAATGGTCCTACTATAGAATAAACATTTAACCAAGATAGGACCTGGACCTGAGGAACTGGAAAATGGACTGTGTGAGCATTGAATATATTTCAATGTAAATCTGTAACTTAAACAAAGACAGAGTCATGGGGGGAAGAACAGTACAACTGTTACATGTGGTGACAAAACTGAAGTGATATATTGTTGCATAGACAATAGGTGGGAATGAAGAATATAATTTGAAGCAAATAAAACAATAAGTAGCAGGGTAAATGTGAGAAAAGAGACTAAGGGCATTATAATAGGTACTGGCAAAAAGATAAGCACTGCAACAAAGATATTAATCTTCCTAGATATCAAAAAATAAATAGCACAGGAAATAAACCACACTGAGAAAGAAAAATTATATACATAATTTTACACAGAATACAAGTTGAGACCATGTACATCAGTCATATTGCTAAATTATATTTATTATATTATAATTTATTAATAAGCTTATTAATAAATTATATAACTCCCCAATTAAAAATATTTTCAAATTGACTCATACAGCAAAACTCAATTCTATGAGATACATTTGAGACACACCTACAATAAAGTGATTCAGAAAGACTAAGAATAAAGAGGTATTCCAGACAAATGGAAACCATAAAATAAAGACACTCAAATCTAATCAACATAATTCATAAGGTAGACATTATAGATATATATCAAACCTCCACTCTTGCTAATATTGGGAATATACTCTCTTCGTAAGCACAAATAGAATGTTCACAGAAATTGACCTCATGTTGAGTAACTGTCTTCCTCTAGGCTGCTATAGCAGAATATCAGAGACTGGGTGGCTTAGAAACAACAAAAGTTTATTTCTCACAGTTTTAGAGACTAAGAAGTCTAAGATCAAGGTGCCAGCAGATTTGGTGTCTGTTGAAGACCTGCCTCCTGGTTCATAGACAGCACCTTCTTGCTGTGGCCTCACATAGTGACAGGGACTAGCTAGCTCTCTGGGGTCTCTTTTATAAGGGCACTAATCCCATTTATAAGGGTAGATCTCTGATAGCCTGATCACCTCCCAAAGGCCCCACCTCCTAATGCCACCACCTTGGGAATTAGGATTTCAACATGTGAATTTTAGGGGGACATAAGCATTCAGCCCATTGTAGTCACAAAGAAAGTTTTTGAGTGAGTTCCATGAAGTAGAAATTAATGAGAAAATTTAAAAACGTTCTTCTACTTGGAAACTAACATCTATTAGATGACTATTGGGTGAAAAAGGATATACAAACTAAAATTGCAGAATTTCAAAAAACAATAATAGAATAAAAATATGCACATCTGATTTAATGAGAAATAAAGCAGTGATCTGAGGAAAATCTGTGGGATTAAATATTTAAATCAATAAAAAATAATTACAATAAATAAATTTTATTCCCAACTTAAAAACCAAGAAAAATTACAAAGTAAATAAAAAGAAAGTTTAAAGAAGTAAATAATAAGGATAAAAGAGGAAATTAATGTAATATAAAAGAGTAAAAAAAGAACTAATTAATGATTCAAAATGCTGGTTGATGTGGTTTGGCTGTGTCCCCACCCAAATCTCATCTTGAATTGTAGTTCCCATAATCCCCACGTGTTGTGGGAGGAACCCGGTGGGAGGTAATTGAATCATGGGGGCAGTTACCTCTGTGCTGTTCTCATAGTAGTGAGTGAGTTCTCACGAGATCTGATGGTTGTGTAAGTGGCTTTTTTCTCCCTCTTCATTCTGTACTTCTCCTTGCTGCCATCATGTGAAGAAGGATGTGTTTTATTCCCAACTTTGGGGAATGTTTTTGCTTCCCCTTCCATCATGATTGTAAATTTCCTGAGGCCTCCCCAGCCCTATGGAACTGTGAGTCAATGAAACCTCTTTTCATTTGTAAATAACCCAGTCTCTGGTATGTCCTTATAGCACTATGAGAATGGACTAACACATGGGTTCTTTGGGGAAAAAAGGAAAAACAATATACTGATAACTAACCTAATCAAGAAAAAAAGGCAAAGAGTAAATACACAAAATAAGAAAAGACTAGAAGGAAATAATCATTATAAAAAGGAAAATAAATCACAGGTGGACTACTTTGCAAAACTCTATGTAAATACATTTGGAA
The DNA here is from genome assembly GCF_006542625.1 of Nomascus leucogenys. Classification (NCBI taxonomy): domain Eukaryota; kingdom Metazoa; phylum Chordata; class Mammalia; order Primates; family Hylobatidae; genus Nomascus; species Nomascus leucogenys. The sequence goes on along the minus strand of NC_044402.1, from coordinate 118,132,941 downwards.
ACTATGAAATTGATTATACCATATAAAAAAATGTAATTTACCAAAACAGGTCCCATTTGATATAGAAAGCTTAAGCAGACCATTCTCCAGAGTAGAAAAAAAGGGAAGAAAGTTGTCAAAAATTATTCCACATGGAAACACTGGACCAATATGATTTCATAAGGGAATTCTATGAATCTTCAAAGATCACATAATCTCAAATAAATTGTTCCAAGATATATGAAATGGAGAACTTCCAAATTCTCCATATAATGTTGCTATCGAAGCCTAATAAAGATTAATATTAATGGTGATAACAATGATCATTATTATTGTAGGAATCTACAAGCCAATTACCTTTATAAATATAGATGCTAAAATTAGATTAAAAAACTAGCCAAAAGTTTCCAACACCATATTAATAAAACATCAATATCAAATTCCAGGAATGCAGACTTTAAATATGAAGAAATTAATTTATATAATTCACCTTATTAACAGATTTAAGGAGAAAAATCAAACAATTATCTCCATAGGTGCTGAAATGACCTTCAGTAATATTCAACACTCATTCCTGAAAAATGCACTCAATTAAATAGAAAAAATGCACTCAATTAAAAAGAAAGACTTCATGCAGTTTACATATGTGTACATGTGTATATGTGCTTTATGCATATCCGTGTACCTCTGTCCTAAACTTAGCATTTTATTTAACTGAGAAGCCTGAGAGCCATTCCTGCTAAGGCCAGAAATAAGATAAGGATGCTATCTTCCTATTTAACATTGTCTTGTAGGTGTTAATAAATACAATTAGATATAGGTGTAAAAATTTGAGAAGAAAAAACTCTATGCAGATGAAATGATAGTAAAGCTTGAAAACCCATGAGAATACATGATTAAACTAATTGAAATTAAATAAGGAATTCAATGAGACAGTAGGATATAAATTAACTTACAAAAATCAATAGCTTTCATATATACAAAAATAACCAATTACAAGATGTAATGGAAGAGAAAACATCCATTTATAATTACAACAAAAAGAGGTGAAACTTGAAAAGAAATATGCAAAATATAAATGAGGAAAATTCTAAAACACTTCAGAAAGACATTCAAGTAGACTTGAGCAAGTAAAAAGTCATCTGTTGTTCTTGGAGAGAAACTACTCAACATCACACAGATGTCAGCTCTTCTGAAGTTAACATGTGAATTTAACTTAAATGCAAGAAAAATGTCAACAAGCTTTTGTTTTGTTTTGTTTTCTGGACCTAAACAAGTTGATTCTAAAATTATATAGAAAAGTAAACATGCAAGAATGGCTGGGAGACCCTACACAGGGGGATGAGGGAAGCAGTAAGGGGAGATTGGTCTTCTTGGATACTAAAATGTACTGTAACTACTTGGTGGTTAACACAGTGTGGTAGTGGCACATGAATGGAGAGACCAGAGTCCAGAAATAGATTTAAGCTAGCATAAAAATGTATTATTTGATATAGATGGCATTTCAAATCATTGGGAAAGTATGGACTTCTGAATAAATGGTATTGGGACAGTTGGACAACTATTTGGATAAAGACAGAACTGGATCCACACCTTACACCATATACCATAATAAACTCTGAAGGCATGAGAAATCTAAATGGAAAAATACATAATAAACAATCCATACAAATACTAGAAGAAAACATGAATGAATATTTTGTAACTTGAATATAGGACAGGCTTTCTAAATGTAACTAAAGATCCATATACAATGAAAGAAAAGATTGAGGAGTTGTACTACATAAAATTAATAAAGAATTGTGTGGCTAAAAAAGCAAAAATATTTGCAACATGCATCAGAGATAAATGCCCTCTCCTTAATATATAAAGCATTTTTAAAAATTGAGAAAAAAACAAAAATCATGAATTTCCACAAAAATTATAGGAACATGACCCTTAAACACATGAAAAGATGCTCAGCTGCACTCTTAAAATGGTTATGCAGACCAAAACTATACTTTTATTAGCGATTGAGTTGGCAAAAATTCACAAGTTTAACAACCCATTCTGCTGCTGAAGCTGTGGGAAAACAGGCTGCATTAGTATGCCTCAGCTGCCATAACAGGATACCACAGACTGAGGGGCTTAAACAACACACGTTTATTTTCTCACAGTTCTGGAGGCTGGGAGGCCAAGAACAACTTATCTCCTTAAAGGTCCTCTCTCCAAATACAGTCACATTCTGAGGCACTGGGGGTTAGTGCTTGAACAGATGAATTTTCAGAGGACATAATTTGGCTCATAACACAGTCACATACATTGCCTTTGGAAGTTCAAGTGGTGTAATCAGCTTGGAGGGAGATATGGCAGATTAACGTTTATCTGCTGACTCTGCAACTGACTCCTATAACTTTATTCTGAAAACTTCCAAAACAAACAAACAAACAAAACCAAAGTGAACAAAAGAAACATATGCACAGGGTTATTCATCAAATCATAATTTGCAGGAGTAAAATAACAAACAACCCGAATACCAATATATAAAATATCAGTTGAATAAACCCTGGCACATCCACACATTGGGGCAATTATTTAACTATAGAAAAAAATGATGAAGGGCTGGGCATGGTGGCTCATGCCTGTAATCCCAGCACTTTGGGAGGCCGAGGTGGGTGGATCATGAGGTCAAGAGATCGAGACCGTTCTGGCCAATATGGTGAAACCCTGTCTCTACTAAAAATACAAAAATTAGCTGGGCGTGGTGGTGTGCACCTGTAGTCCCAGCTACTCGGGAGGCTGAGGTGGGAGAATTGCTTGAACCTGGTAGATGGAGGTTGCAGTGAGCCGAGATCACGCCACTGCACTCCAGCCTGGGAACAGAGTGAGACTCCGCCTCAATGATGAAGATTTTTATTAATTGCTTAATTGCTTAGGGTTACTTACACTGATATGTTTTAAGTAAAAAAAATGCAAAGTGCAAAAGAGTACGTATAATAGGTTTTATGTAAAAAAAGAGAAGGAAAACAAGAAAGAACACCCCCCGCCCCCCCCCCCCCACACACTTATATTTACAAAAAGAACCATGGGAAGAATAAACCAGAAACTAATAAAGTGATTGTCTGCACAATGGGTATAGGATAGGAATGAGAACAGAGTAGAGGGGATGAGAAAGGAGTGAACTTTTATATAACTTTTTATATAGTTTTGACTTCTAAGCCATGGTAAAGTCATACATATTAAAAAAAAACTAAAAAGGACAAAATACTCTAATTTGAACACAAAGAGAAACAAATGAACCCAACTATACAACCAACTGATCAAACACAGCCCACTCAGAAACTGATTTTCAACACAATACCCTGACCGAATGTGTTTCGTGGGATATAGTCTAAGTGCAAAAAAGAACTGAAAAGAAATTTAAATTTTACTCTATATGTTTGTTGTTGGTTATGGTACTGGTGTAGTAATTCCCACACTACTTTTTGCAAATTATAGGAAAGAGAATTAAGTCAATATTAGATGTTGTTAACCGCCATGAGGGAAGGGAATTGTGAATATGGAAGGGAAGGAGATGAAGAGTTCTCTGTATTCAATTTGAAGGTTTCAGAATAAACTTGTGGTGTAAACACTTAGATTTCTTAGTTCATTCAATAAAAGATATTCCAGATTTCTGAGGAAGGAAAAGTACAATTTTGGGAGAATATTTTATTGTCCCAAGAAAATGTTCAATAACTAATGGGAACATATCAAGTAAACACAGGAGCCAGCTTGAAGAAATAATCACTAGTCAAATTAGGGATGAATTGAGAATCAAAAAGAATAATGATCGTAATGCCTTTTAATGCACTGAATTAAAAAATAATGATTTCAAAAACAAACCAACAAGCAAAACAAAACTAGGTAGAGGGTGAAGAAGAGTTCTTTACAGAGAATGCTAGACGAATGCTGCAGGTGACAGAGTTTGAAAATTATTTGGTGAAAGGTTGTTGGGTCACAAGATAATCATATAAAGTTTAACCTCACAAGTGACTTACTAATTGCAAAAGAAAAAGATATATCTACATTAGAATAATCTAGTAAACACCATTTTAAGCAGTCATCAGATAGATTGGGATAATCTGTTTCCTGATGTGATGCACTGAGAAAGACACAACAAAACTTGTCATATTCTTGCCAATATGCATAATCAGAATTTAAATATGAGAAAACAATACAGTAATTATGGAAAACAGTGTAGAACTTCCTCAAAAACTTAAAAATAGAACTATCATATGATCCAGCAATCTCACTACTGAGTATACATCCAAAGGAAACAAGATCATTATGTTGAAGAACTATCTGCACTCCAGTGTTCATTGCAACACTGTTCACGATAGCCAAGTTATGGAATCAAGCTAAGTGCCCATCAACAGTTGATTGGATAAAGAAAATATGTATAGATGCACAGAGGAAATCCTGTCGTGTGTAACGACATAGATGAACCTAGACAACATTATGTTAAGTGAAATAAGCCAGGCATAGGAAGAGACACACTTCATGATCTCACTTACATGTAGCATCTAAAAAAGTTGAACTAACAGAAATAGGGAGTAGATTGGTGGTTACCAGGGGCTGGGGCTGGGGAGTTGGGAGATGTTGGTCAAAGGATACAACATTTCAGCCAGATGGGAGGACTGAGTTCAGGATATCTATTGTACAACATGGTGATGATAGTTCATAATAATGTATTGTATTCTTGAAAATTGCTAAGAGAGTAGATTTTAAGGGTTCTCACCACAAAAGTGATAAGTATGTGAGATAATTCATTGTTAATTATCTCAGTTTAGACATTCCACAATGTATACATACTTCAACAAGTGTACATAATAAACATACACAGTTTTCATTTGTCAATTTAAAAAAGAAATAAATATGCGGAAACAATCAGAAAAATCCAAATTTGTAGCGCTGGCTACAAAAAAGTTGGCCTGAGTGCTGCAAAAATCTCACTCTTACAAAAGGCAAAAAAAAAAAAAAATGAGGGAATTGTTAATGAAGAATAAAGGGATACAACAAATAACTGTAACCTATGATACTAGATTTGATCTTTGATTTAGAAAAACAGCCATAAAAGACACTATTGTGATAATTGGGAAAATATGAATATTTACTATATACTAGATAATATTGTCACATCAATGCTAAATTTCTTGAGAGTGATAATGATGTTGTGGGTGTGTAGGAAAATGTCCATGTTCTTAGGAGATACAAAATGAAATATTTAGAGATGAAGTGTCATAATGTCGAAAACTTTCATTTCAATGGTTCAGATGAAAAATTAACCCAAGCACGCAAAGGGTGAAATGTTAAAAATGGATGAATAAGAGAGGTATAAAGGTTTGGTCAATAAACCAGATGTGGGGTGGCCAATGCCTATGATGGTAGCAATCAACAGACAAGTACCCCACAAATACAGTAGCCTTGTCCAGATTCATGGGTGCCCACATTTCATTCCAGATGAAAATGAAAATCCTGAGAGAGTTTTTCAAAGGAGAATGTCCTAAATTAGTGAGTGAATGAAACACTGAATCAGCATACTTTCTTGTAAGATATATTTCCTTAGAAAACTTTGAAGACTTGTGTGCTAGTAAGGGAATCTTTGGGATCTGTAAACACTCTTAGGACTATTGCTCTCATTATTTTCAGGATAATTTCAAAGTCAGTCTTTTGCTTGAAACTGTGTATTTAATTTACTTATTCACTTAGTCATCCCCTATGCATATACTTCAGGCCAAAAATGTTGCCTGACACTGTAGATTAAAACATGACCCAATTTCTACTTCAAATCCTATTGGGGCAGACATGATCAAACACCAGTTAAATATACCACTATGGGAACTCAGAGGAGAACGAGTAACTTTAGCCTGGGGAGCTTCATAAAGGACCTGATATAGCACCCTATAATTTTCCTTCATGGCACTTATTCATGATTATGATTATGGAGTGAGTTCAGAGACTATCAAGTTAACACTTATGTACCCAGTAGACATTGGGTACTATGGGAGCAGAGACCCACAGGACTATAGTGAGGAACAATCTTGTTCCCCACTATACACCCAACATAGTACTCAGCATATATTGTAGTATCAATAATAATTTGTTGAATGAGTAAATGAATTGTTTTAGACCCATGGAAAGAATATTTTATCAGATTAATCAACAACATCGGAGCTTTGAGGCAATGAGATGTACAAATGCACAGAGGCATGGAAAAGCAGGAAATGTTTAGGAAGTGAAGAATTGTACGTGTGGTGTGTGAAGGTCAATGAAGAGCTAGAAAGATGAGCTGCAGTCAGCTTGGGAAGGCTTTGAGTAACTTATTAAAGAGTCTGGAATTTATTCTGTAGGCAGTGAGGAGTCAAGGAAAGGTTTGTGCAGGGGAGCAATATGATTAAATTGGTTTCTTACAAAGATGACAGAAGAAGAAGGAATGTCTTGAACAAAGAAGAAACTAAGTAGTGAGGACATTTAGAGGTGCGAAGGATATACAATGAAAGGAGCAGGGGAATTGATACTCCTTATAAATATCTCTGAAGTGTGAGATTTGAAGCCCATTTGGACAATGTGAGAGGAGTGGACTTAAAGATAATGTTGAGGTGTCTAATTTGAGTGAAGGGTTGGATGATAGTGCTATTCACTAAAACAGAGAAAAGTATTCCTGCTGAGTTGAAATTAGCCATTCATGGGGAAAACTTAAGCACACATTGAAAAGATGTGTCTAGAAGTTGCTAATCCACATAGAGACAAAAACCTCAAGTTGAATAGTCATAGGTACAGAGGTGATAGCTGAAGCCATTGTGAGAGAAGCAATTTCCCAAGAGAATAGAGAATGAGATGACAATGGGGTGGAGAATAGTATATTAGAAAACACCAGTATTCCTCAAAAATTCTATTGCCATATTGTCATCCTGCATAGGAGCTCTCATTCCAGAGCATCAGAGCCTCAAAGAACATGGCTTCACTGACAGCTGGGAACACTTGTGCAGCAGTCAGAGGCCCATCAGAAACAATTCACTGAATAGTTTGTGACTTTAATGAAGTCACATTATTCCCAGTGGTGTCAAAAGGGTTAAAGAAAGAAAGAAGTTGAGGCCACCACAGAATAACAATGGTGGAAAACCTTGCCACTTCTAGACCAAGCGGCAAGGAGAGGAAACAACGTTACTGGAGTCTAGTGAAAATGGAAGCTATGAAGGAGAAACTGCCTAGTGGGACATTTAGAAAAAAAATATATGCCTGCTGCCAGAGAGGGCTAAATGGAGAGGAAGAGCCAGGAGAAGATACTCCAACCTCCATTACTCCCCACCCCACCCCCACCTTTTTTTTTTTTTTTTTTTTTTTGAGAGGAAGTCTTGCTCTGTCTCCCAGGCTGGAATGCAGTGGCGCAATCTCAGCTCACTGCAACCTCCGCTTCCTGGGTTCACGTGATTCTCCTGCCTCAGCCTACCAAGTACTTGGGATTACAGGTGCCTGCCGCTCCACTCAGCTAATTTTTGTATTTTTTAGTAGAGACAGGGTTTCACCATGTTGGCCAGGCTGGTTTTGAACTCCTGGCCTCAGGAGATCCACCCACCTCGGCCTCCCAAAGTACTGGGATTACAGGCGTGAGCCACCACGTCTGGCGTTTTTTTTTTTTTTTTTACAGAAACTCAAACACAAGATGTAATTTAATTAACATAAAATTTCCCATAATACAAAACCCACCATTTTAAAGTATACAATTCGGGGGCTTTTAGTCTACTTACAAAATTGTACAACCAACACCATTATCCAATTCCAGAACATTTCATCATCCCAAAAAGGAACCCCATACCTTTTAGCAGTCACTGCTAATTGTCCCTTTTCCATAGCCCCATAAACTAATATACTTTCTGTCTCTATGGATTTGCCTATTCTGAACAGTTCATATAAGTGGATCATACAATGTGTGTGTAGCCTCTTTCTCCTTTTAATTAGCATAATGTTTTCAAGTGTATCCATGTTGTAGTATGTGTCAGTGCTTCATTACTTTTAAGGACGAATATTATTCCATTGTGTGGGTATACTACAAATTTGTTTGCCCAGTCATCAACTGATAGATATTGGTATTGATTCCATTTATTTCTTGCTTGCACAGAGCCTCAAGGTCAACCAGGGTCTTCTCAGATCTTTCTTGAGCTTGAGCACAGCCCTATGCATAGGTGTGGCCTTCTAGACTTGGAAGAATAAGTTAGAGTTTTCCAAGCCCTGCGGACATCTCATTGTCTAGCTTTTCCTTTTAAGCTTTTTGGTTAATCTACTATTGTTTTTATCAACTTTTATACATCACTTCAGGCAATGTCTGTATTAAAACACCTGCAGGTAAATGTCTTTAACTGTGCTCCCACCCTCAGAGGCATTGAGCACTATGCAAGTTTTGAGGCAGGTGAAACTTCCATGTGGTCTGCAAATTTATGAGTTTCCAGAAAACAATCACTAAGGTATCACTTATCCCAGCCCGTTAATCTCCCTGTGCTGCTAGAGTCTCGTTGCCTCCTCTCCCTGTCCTGCTGAAGCATGTGCAATGACAATGTTCATCATTTAGGCAGCGAGGTTTAACCAGTCATTTTGTATTTTGTGACTGGTCTAAGGTTTCTGAGTGAAACTCGATTGCTCTGTATTTGTCACAAAAGAGTAATACAAAGACCCTGGTTCATGAGGGCTAAGAATGATGTCTGTTAGGCATGGATATCTAGAACTCCCACTGAGTTCCTGGATCATCCGACCTCATTCATTCTACTCCTACTGTCACCGGTAGAGGGTTGTGACTGCAAGTTGTCCAGGTTCTTGGCGTTTTGAACAAAGAATTGGACAAAATGCCCAGCAAAGGAAAGAATGAAGTAAAAAAAAAAAAAAAGAAAGCAGGGATTTATTGAAAACGAAAGTATAATCCACAGTGTGGGAGCGGACCCAAGCAGCTGTTCAAGGGCCCAGATACAGAATCTTCTTGGGTCCAAATACCCACTAGAAGTTTCCCATTGACCACTTTATGCTCACCTCATGTAAATGAAGTGGTAGCCCGCAATCAGTTGCAGAAAGCAGCCAACCAGAGACTGAAATGAAGTTACAAAGGTCACACTCCTGTGCAAACATCTGATTGGTTGCAAAGAGCAGCCAATCAGAGGCTAGGGTGAAGTTACAAAGTTATATACTTCTACACAAATGAAGACTCCACCTGCAATCAGTCTGATTGGTTGTGGACAGCAACCTCTCAGAGACTGGGGTGAAGTTACAAAGCTGCAAACAAAGACTCTACCCACACTCAGTATGATTTGCTGCGGACAGCCAGTTTCCCATCTGCCTGGCAGAAAAGGTCAAAGGGAGTAGTAGCCTCTGGTCCTTTTGTTACTTGGGCATGGAAAGTTAGGATTTTCCTTCCAATTTAGTTCTAGGAAGCCTTAGGTTCCCTGCCTCCAGACCCTATTCTCCTGCCTCACTACCATGTACATTGTTGTGAGGAGCTTCAAGAAGAAATGAGGTTCCAGGAAGACTTGCAGATGAAGGCAAAGTTACTTGCCTGGGAGAGGTGGTATATTAGTGAGGCAAGCATAAGTTGGTGGTGGCAATCATTTCCTGGGCTCCTACGTATAATTATGAAATTTCTTCTCATGCAGAAAGTCTCTTCTCCTCTCCTCTGGCTTCCCACCCTCATTTGGCATCTCACTTCCTGGAGTGTCAACAATTCGTGCCCACTTGTATTTGCTTTCTCAGCATACCATGTTCTAAGTTTTTTTCCCTTCCCTTCTAGCCATTAAAATCTGCCTATCTCATTCCCCTATCATATCAGAAAACTAGGCTAGGTACTAACATATACCAAGATGATAATCACTGAAAGAGATTGCTGTTATTTCTTCTAGGTCACGTATTTTACTTTTAATAGTAACTTTCAATCTTTAACTTGAAGGTGTAACCAATGAAAATTCCAGGAAAAACAGCAAGGTTTGCGGGCTAGATACTTTATAGCTATCATTTGTGACCTTTCAACTCTGTAACAGATACTTCAAATTCATAGCCCATTCAATCTTCATGACAACCCTATGAAGGAGGTATTATTTTCCCTGTTTTATAGATCATAAGCCTTGTTGCTCATGAGAAATAAAAATAAAATCCTAAGTCCTTCAAAAAACTGAACAGACTCCCTCTTGGCCAAGGGGACCCCAGATAAACCTTAAAAACTGAGCTCCTAGCCATGACAAGATGGGAGGTCAGACACGTCCCAGTGTGCCCCTTCGTTATTAACCGTTAACCAGAATTCTTTCCTAGAGTAAGCAGAAATCAGCTCTAGAAAACAAGAAAGGGACGACTCCTTCCTTTATTACCTTTAGCCAATTATCTGAGGCCGTGACAGGACTCTCTCTCTCTCTTTGCAGTTTTGACATGATAACTCACCAGTTTTACAACGTATTCCTTCCTAATAAGAGACCACCAACCATGGAGTGGTTATGGCATCAACAGAGGGTGCACAGTGAGGGTTTACATGTTCTGTGCTTTACCTTTTGACATTAGAAAGTCAAAAACTGCACCTTTGGATCATTCTAATGCCATCTTTTTTTTTTTTTTAATTTTACTTTAAGTTCTGAGATACACATGCAGAACATGTAGGTTTGTTACATAGGTATACATGTGCCATGGTGGTTTGCTGTATCTATCGACCCGTCATCTAGGTTTTAATCCCCGCATGCATTAGGTATTTGTCCTAATGCTGTCCCTCCCCTTGCCCCCCACCCCCCAACAGGCCCCGGTGTGTGATGTTCCCCTCCCTGTGTCCATGTATTCTCATTGTTGAACTCCCACTTATGAATGAGAATATTCAGTGTTTGCTTTTCTGTTCCTGTGTTAGTTTTCTAAGAATGGTGGCTTCCAGCTTCATCCATGTCCCTCCAAAAGACATGAAATCATTCTTTTTTATAGCTGCATAGTATTGCATGGTGTGCATGTGACACGTTTTCTTTATCAAGTCTATCATTGATGGGCATTTGGGTTAGTTCCAAGTCCTTACTATTGTAAATAGTAATGCCATCATTTTTTGAACATGCCACCCACGAAGAGGCATGGAGCTCAATTGTGCATGTGCATGTTACTCCTTTCATAAATATTCATGATTTCTCCTATAGTTTATTGAATATGTATGCTTAGCCAAGCTGGTCAGCATAAATTCCTGTCATATGCCTCCCCCCACCCCCACCAAAGTACCATTTTCCAGCTTCTGGCTGGAGGCTACACTTCCCAGCCTGTCAGCCACCTTGCAGGCTATAACCCTTTATGAGAAATAAAGACCTCCTTTCCAAAACTATGACTTCATCACCCTTCAGCTGACCTCATAAGGATGAGGGGATAGAGGCAGGAAAAGGCAGAGCTGTGATTTGAACCTGGGTAGATCTGATTTCAAAGCCTTACGTACCCTTCCTACCACAGCTCTCTGGCTGGAGGCAATTTAGGATGAACAGCTCATGTTAGTGATAATGTGGTAGGAATTCATGTTTTTAACTTCACTGCATCGCATTTTATTTCTAGTCAGATACGTAATCTCTTCCAAGTCAAGAATTTCCTTCTTTAATATTTTTTTCTCTTTCTGGATTTCAAATGATAATTTCCCCCCATTTTTGGGCTGAATTGACAAGAGAAACTTCAGGTTTTTCTCTTTAGATGGCCTAAATTGCTCAGAAACCAGAGAAAAACAATAAAAACCACTGTTCTGCTGGAAATTGTACTTTCAAAAGTCTTAAAATGATGGAAGGTTTAATAGCCACATGTCCCAGAGTTGGGTTCTGGATGAAATGAAGGGGCATAAATACCACCATGGTCTCAATGGAAAGGTGGGAAAAGACTTTTACACCCATATTTTCCCCTTCATATGTTGTTGTGGGACTTAGGAAGAAAGACACAGTGTGCCTTGAAAGGGAGGCATGTGAGCTCCAGGAATGATGTGTATGAGCACTCGGATCTTAAGGAAACACCACATTGAGAATGTGGTGGGCATGGGTCAGGAAATTCCGAGCTCTGGCTTCTGCTGCAGGAAGAACAGCTAGCTCCTGATTACTTGTGAACAGGTCAGACCACCTGGCTTCTTCTCCTACCATGTATCCAGTTCAGCAAGAAAACAGTGGCAGGTGGCCTAGAAATAAATTGTTTTCTGCCTCTTTCTCCCACATGTTGGTGAAACAGGCCCAAGCAGAGAGGGATTAAATGTTTGAATTTAATTCTATGATTCTTAGAAATAAAAAGCCAAATTTGGATAATAATGGCTTGCATATTAGTTACGACTTTTCTTTCATCTTCCTCTGACTGATGTAGGTGATTAAGTTGACCAAACACAATCTCAGTTTCCACATTAGGTTGGAAGTAGTCTAAAGACACACATCTGGGTGGGTATAGAGATGTGTGAACTTCAGTCATATTCTGCAAATGTTCCCATAATCCATGTTGTCAGTGTATAGGTTATAATGATTTTTTGCATTTATAGGACCTTTTATATTTATTTATTGCAAATTTATTTTCAGCTGAAAATTTTATTTATTTATTTGTTTAGAGATGGGGTCTTACTATGTTGCCCAGGCTAGTCTCAAACTCCTAGACTCAAGTGATCTGCCCATCTCAGCCTCCCAAAGTGCTGGGATTACAGGCATGAGCCACCACATTCAGCCCCTTTACAGGATCTTATTTCCGTTTTTTAAAAACATATTTTCATCCTAATCCACTATCCTTTATGAGTGAACAGTATCTCCTGTATAATTAGACTGTGCAGAGAGAAGAAGAGTTACTCAAAGGTTCAGGTAAGTGAGTTGCATAACACCGGTGAGGACATTGAGACCCAGTGCCAGAGACCCACACAGTGCTCAGCACGTTTTGGAGTTGAATATCAGTCCCTATTGGTTGACTTTCACAAAAACAGTGGTTACTAGACCTCAGGTTATTGGCAAGAAGTAAATACAAGGCGTGGCAATGCATCTGAACAAAGTTAGAATTTGTTGGCTGTGGTGAAATCTGAGGGCAAAATCAAACTCCATCTTGTTCCCCTGACTAAAGCCACTGAAAATAGTTCCTCATTGTGGTTTCTGAGATCCAAAGAAAAGACAGCTCCAAGTGGCTTATTACACAAAGTTCAGAAGGCTTATGGGCATCCAATGGTTCCCACCAAGTTGGGTTTTGATGGGTTAAATGTGGGCAAATCAGAAACATAAGAATTAAATTTCCTTTCCAATACACATGTGTTTTAAGTGAAGGGAAAAAGGTGCTTGGGGCACAATGCATTTATTTGCCAAGCCCCAAACATTCAAAAAATGGTTCAATATGTCCCAGTACATCCAGCCAGCTGCCCAGTCCCCCCTCTTTCTGGAAGTGATTGTCTACATAGACACACTAATAGGTGCACAGAAAGTGATATTATATCTTCTGCAATTTAAGTTTTAGACCATCTAGTCTCTGATACAGATTATTCTAAATTCTCAGATGGTGTAGTGATGGAGGTATAGTGGTCTTTCTCCAAAAATATGACACAAAGCTTCCTCAACCCCTTACCCAATGTCTGCTCAAATACATGTCCTCATGACATGAAGGAGATTTTGTATTTACCAAGAGCCAATGTCTCAAATATTTAGGTCAAGATCATTTACTTTGTTGCCTGTTTACATGTGGTAGCATATTAATGACAAATTGTTGATTTTAGTTGAGACCAACAAATGGTGAAAATGTGGCTCAGTTTCTCTGGAATCTAAATGAATTTGGCTAGAGAGGGGAAGAAAGGGGAACAAGAGTATAAGTCAGGAGGCTGCTTTGGACATCTGGGGGTAAAGAAATGGAAGAAAGGAGGAATGGGAAAAATGCGCAAAATAGGCTATGAAACTAAAGGAAAGATGGAATCTTAAGGAACCTATGCAACATGGAATCAACCTAAATGCCCATCAATGATAAATTGGATGAATAAATTGTGGTACATATATTAATATACCATGGAATATTATGCAGCCATAGAAAAGAACCAGATCATGTCCTTTGCAGGGACATGGATGGAGCTGGAAGCCATTATCCTTAGCAAACTAATGCAGGAACAGAAAACCAAATACCACATGTTCTCACTTATAAGAACTAAATGATAAGAAGAACACATAGACACAGAGAGGAACAACACATACTGGGGTCTATCAAACTCCCATCTTGCTCCCCTGACTAAAGCCACTGAAAATAGTTCCTCACTGTGGTTTCTGAGATCTAAAGAAAAGACAGCCCCAAGTAGTTTATTATACAAGGTTCAGAAGGCTTATGGGCATCCATTGGTTCCCACCTTGTCAGATTGAGGGTGAATGGAGGGTGGGAGGAGGGAGAGGATCAGGAAAAATAACTAGTGGGTACTAGATTTTATACTTGGGTGATGAAATAATCTGTAAAACAAACCCCTATGACATAAGTTTACCTATGTAATAAACCTGTACATATACCCCTGAACTTAAAATAAAAGTTAAAAACAAAAACAAACGAACAACAACAAAAACAAAAAAAGAAAACTTTTCTGAGTCTACATGTCCTGTGGAAACCAGATGGGAACAAATGGTTCTACAAATCTAATTTGTTTGGGCTAATTTGGGTGATGAAAAGTAAGGATGGGAATTTATTGTTCCTTTTTCAGGTGGATTGACAGGCTAAGTATGGTGTATCCCAAGCAACAAACTAATTACATCTGAATCTACTGTGGTCATTCTTGCCCACTCCCTGTAGTGTTGGCAGAGTTTAGCTATGAAGAATGTGGGACTAAAGGAGGGAGAAGATGCTTTCAAGTTTATGCTGGCAACTGGCAAATTGAGGTGTCATTGCAGGAGATGGAGAAAGGAGGTGAGATGATGATAGAAAAAGAGGATGTCTTGAAAAATACTATCAACTCCACAGATTTATTTTGGAGTTGTATAAATATTGGTGCTAGTTTAAAAATTGTTGGAATTTAAGTCATATAAATAGATGAAGTAGCCTAAATCTATATTTTGCTTTTTAAGAATAGTACAACTCTCTTGCTATAATTAGGGTAGTGTAGATAAAATCTCAGAAAATTACATTTTTATGGCTACCTTTATCTCTATGTTTCTGCCTCCCTTGGAATGTTACTCCCTTCTGTTTCTTGTGATTTCCTTTAACTTCCATCTATTCATTGAAACATGAAGTATGCTTCTTTAAAAAAATTTAATCAAAAAGTATGCTTCTTTTAAAATGTAATGACAAAACATTTATATGAGGCCTGCTTCTCCCTCAGATTTTCATAAAATCTTCTACATATAGAGGGTATTTGAGGATATTTCTTTGCTGTTAATATTAAGGTCTAAGCTTTACTTTGTAGGCCAAAGGCTCAGCCATAGCTTTAAGATGACTACTTAAATAAGACCTGATTAAGTTCCTTAATGAGAAGCTGTTTTCTTCCCATGTCTCTCTCCAAATAGGGGAAAAGGGGGTGGGATTGCCACTGTTCTAGTCACAGAAATTAATGCAGATGGATATGTATTAAACTCAAGTGACACTGTGGCTAAGGGGCGAGGAAAGAATAAGAACTGAAGAAGTCAGAGGACGTTAGTGAAAAGAGAGGATAATTGGAAAAGACTAATGGTGGAGGTTAGGATGGCATAACTTTCAAGAAGGAGGTGAACACCAGGGCATCAAGTACTGTGACTAACAGCATGAGAGAAATAGAATCCCAGAGGTCTTTGGTAGATATACCAGTATCCGCACAGCTCAATCTACATGTTGCTTTCCAATGAATAGGTGTCCACCTGGGAGAGGCCAAAGCTGGGGTGTGATAGGTGAGTGTCCGTAAAACTCAGAGGTGAAAAGTGATTGCTACCATCATCTCCATTCTGAATGATAAAATAGGCAATAAATTTGTTAGGCTGGGGAATGATGCCAAACTAAAAGGCTGGAAAAAAGAAAAGGTAACAGGAATAGATGACTCAATTATAAAAATGTTTGGGATTAAAAAAAAATAAAGCAAGGGCTTGGTGGTCCATTGGGATAGAAAATCAAACTAAGTTCCTCAAAGATCCCAAATATTCCCCCTCTGATCAAAGTGCAATGACAAAGCATTCATTAAGCCCCAAAAATGTACCAGAAGCTGTATTAGGTGCTTTCAAATATGATAATTTCACTCATGATTGAAACAAGTCTGTAAGAAAGGTTTTACGATTTTTCTGTTTGACGGTTGAGGAAGTTGAGGGTCTGAAACTCGTGACTTCCCCAAGATAACACAGGCCATGAATGTCAGACCTGGAGCTGGAATGTGGAGTGTATGAGTCCAAACCCTGTTTCTCAACCACATGACACTTTTACTCTTTTGTGTAAAGGACATTTCTGTGGTTCTACTAAAGAATAATGAGCTTTTCAGGAAGAGATAAAATCAGAGGACTGGACATATGAAAATTCCTACGGTGGCTTAGGGCTACTTATTTTTCTCAAGACCATTATTTCTGAGTTTTATTGTTGGTTTTCATACCATTTAACTGTATAACCATAGACAAATCATGTAGCAATTGAGGTCTCGGTTTCTTGGTCTATAAAATGAAAGGATTGAATTGGCCCTTGAGCCCTTGACACTCTGACATATCTGCAAGGGTCTCTAGAGTTGCTCTGATGTGCCACCTTTGAGTCTGTGGTATTTTAGAGGGAAGAAACCAGAAGACAAAGGACAGGAGCCCAGACTTGTCCCTGGGACAACTGGGCAGTGAGTTAGTGAAGCTTTATTCCTCATTTCCTCTTTGACTCTTCAAGTCCCTATTGTGCATACATACCCAGGGGTCCTTGTCAGTTACCACTCAGTTCATTCCCCCCAAAATTTGTCAACATGAGTTTAAAATGTTACCTTTTCCCTGGAGCATTTACTTTTTAACAGTTGACTCTAATGAGTAGAGATTAAAAATTAAAAAAAATAAGTCAATGGATTTCTTAAATGCCAGTTCCACTACTGTGTTTAACAATGGAATTGGAACTTCAGAAGAAGATGGAGTCATCCGAAAAAGACCAAATCTTAGTCCGAACTGGAGGCAGATGAGGAAGCCCCAGAGCCTGCTGGGAGCACCTGCTAAAGGGCTCCTGGTTGGAATACAGCTTTACCATGCTATCAGCTGTGGCTCATGACTACTCTGCCTTGTGTATTCATCTGCTGGGGCTTCCACACCTGGCACGTTATTGGGAATGAAAGGGGTAGATACGATAGATGTGCAGTCAGGCCAATTAGCTCCAGATCCTGGTTGTGCTACTTATTTGTGTAATCTTTGCGAGTTACTTTGCAACTCTCAGCCTTAGTTTTCTCATCTGTCAAATGGGAGTGAGTCAGATGATTTCGTAAAGCACTCAGCACCATGCTTGCCATGTGTAAAACATATAGGGGAGTGGTTAAAAGCAGAGTCTGGGGCCAGAAACCTCCTCATTTATTAGTAAGTTGCTTAAACTCCCTGTGCCTCAGTTTCCTCACCTGCAAATATGGCGAGTAAAGACACTAACCCATGAAGTTGTCCAGATTAAATGTGTTAAAATGTGTAAAGTGGTTAGTTAGAACAGTGCCTGCAAATGGTAAATGGTGTAAAAGTGTTTGCTGTCATTGCTATTACGACCATGGAGTTTGCCTCTGCTACCCATCTTGGGGTAGGAAAACAGTCAGTTAGTTTTTCTAAATCGTGATTAGTTTACAGTCAACCTGTTAAAGGAACAGTCCACTTTGTTTGTTCAATTTGTATCACACAAAGATAAACAATGGGTCTCCCCATCTTCACATGCTAGGGAAAGGAGAGGAGAAAGGCTTGGAACTCTTTCCCCTTGCGAGATTGCAAGTGAGTCACAGTCTCTAACAGTCCACCACCCTCTCCTTGTACGTGAGCCACAGAGCAGGAGTCCCAGCGGTTCCCACCACCCTCTGAGGTTGCTCTTTGCCTCGTCAGAGCTCCCAAGTTGATTTAAATTACAGCTCTGCAGCAGACACGCAGCTCTGAGGGCATCCCTAAGTTGCCCGCTGAGCGGTGGTGGGAGGTCTGAGCTGGGGGAATATGGATACCATCTGCAAGTCAGCCGCTCTGAGGCATCAACAACTCTCAGAGAGGCCTGCGGTCTGAGGCACAGAGACCCCCGGGGAGCCAAACGGCCAAATAGTGAGTTGCTCACAAAGAAGAGTAGGGGGTAGGAGACAGAAGAAACCACAGCTAAACAAGTAAAGATTGTCTGGCAACCTCATGTCATCACGAAGGATGGGGCCGCGCTGCTGGCTTTCTGTAAAGTGAGTGTGGCTGACTGTGTGCGGGGATGCACACACGTGCATAAGCACATTCATTCTCTAATGACCTCCAAGGAAAACTCCTCCGCCATCCTTCCCATCCACAGTGTTAGAGCAATTAGGTAGGACTTGGGCAGAATGATTCATGCTTCAATAAATTCAATTTCAACAAAACATAATTATGATGAGTCACCTAATCGCAGCTGTAATCACGGCCCGCCCCTCCAGAAGTCAAAACAGTTGAGGGCATTCAGCAAGGGCGTCTGATTCCTCATTATGACTGAAGCCTCCATCTTTTGCCAAGCAGCCATATTTCGGACTCCAGTTCCTTTCTAATTTTTTAAACCACAGAATATTTCAGGCATACGTAAAGGTGCAATGAGTACGCTAATGAATACCTTTGTATGCGCCAACCAGCCTAAAAGTAAACATTACAAATATGGTTTAAATCCCCGGTATCCATCTGTCATCCCATTCCCCTATTTCTCAGTAGGGACAACAGTAATTGGTTTTGAGTTTTATCATTCTCTTGTCTGTCTTTACATTTCTACTCTCTCTCTATGTATGCTTAAAATTATGTAGCATTGTTTTCATATATTAAGTGGTTAAATAAATGGTATAATTGTGTATCCTTCTGCAACTTGCTTTTTTTCTTAATGTTTTGTATTTAAATTGAACATGTATCTCTAGTCTTAACTTATGTTTAAAATTCATGTATGAATAGATGAAAACATATTTTTATCAGTTTTCCTCTTGATGGATGTTTAGTTTGTTTCCAACATTTTCGATTACAAACATTGCTTCCATGCACATCCTTATACACGTTTCCTCTGCACATGCGTGGGGAGTGGAGTGTCTGGGTTATGGGATATTCGCCTTGTAAAATTTACTAGATGTTGCCAAATTGCCCTCTATAGTGTTTGTACCAATTTACATGTCTACCAGAAGTGTATGAGTTTTGTTTTTCTTACATTCTTGCTATTACTTCTTATTGTCAGGCTTTTATTTTTTAGCTGCTTAGTGTGAAATGTTTTCTGCGTGGTTTTATTTACATTTTTCTGATTACTGAGGTCAAGCATCTTTGCATAGAATTAGGAATCATGCAAGTTTCTTCTTTTGTGAATTGCGCGTTCATATATTTTGTCACTTGTCTATTGTTTTTCTTTCAGGGAAGCTTTTTGATAATGCAGTAAATTTTCTCATTTCAAAAATGACAATTCAGATTTTGTTTCTTTTCATGCCAACTTTAGTAAGTTGCATTTTTCAAGAAATTTATCCCTTTCATCTAAGCTATAAAATATGATAATCTAAAGTTGCTCCAATACTTACTTATTACCCTTTTAAAATCTGTAGGATTTGAAGGGATAACATATTTTTTTATTCCTGATATTGGTGATGTATTCTTTTTTTTTTCTCTTTCTTTTCCTTCTTTTTTTTTTTGGCCAGTATAACTAAGAGTTTGTCCATTTTTTTTTTTTCAAGGAGCCAGGTTTTGGCTTTGCTAGTTTTCACTATTAGGTATCTATTTCCAATTTCATTGACTTCTTTCTACTCTTATCTTCATTTTCTTCCTTCTACTTACTTCGGGCTTAGTTTGATCTTTTTTGAACTTCTTAGGGCTGTTGTTTTTAGGCCTTTCTTCTTTTGCATTTAAAGCTGCAAGTTCCCCTTTAAGCACTACTTAAGTTGCATCTTACAAATTTTGATACTGTATTTTCTCCCTTATTCAGTTCAAAACATTTTTAAATTTTCCTTGTGATTTTGACTGTGCTCCGTAAGTTATTTAAAAGTATGTCATTTAATTTCCAAATAATTGGAAATGACATTCCAAATGACATACTTTTAAATAATTTTCCTAGATATGGATTTTCCTAGATATGTTATTACTGATTAATTCTTTTATGATTATAGAAAACACTTTACATGATTTCTGTTCTTTTGAACTTATTGACAAGTGTTTAGCAGTACAGGTATATGGTCTGTCTTGGTGAATGTACCATGCCTGTTTGAAAAGAATGGATATTTTGCAGCTGAATGTAGAATTCTATTATAATGTCAATCAGATCAGGGTGGTTGACAGTGATGTTCAGATCTTCTGTGTCTCTACTGATATTTTGTCTGGTTATTCTATCAATTGCTGAGAGAGGAGTGTTAAAATCTACTAAGATTATAGAGGTTTTTTTTTTTCTAATTCTGTTGAGTATCAGGTTTTGCTATTAGATACAAACATATTTATAATTACTGTCTTCTCGGTGAATTGTCCTTTTTAAAATTTTTATTCCTGGTTATGCTCTTTGTCATGAAGTCTGCTCTTTTAATTTGTTACTAATACAGTCACTCTAGTCTTCTTAAGCTTACTGTTTGCGTGGTGTATCTTTACCATTATCCAATTACTTTCAAACTACATGTATCTTTGTGTTTAAAGTGTGTCTCTTGTTGGCAACGTGCTTGGGTCTTGCTTTTTTAAATCTACTGTGACAATGTCTTCCTTTTAATGCTTAGACCATTAACATTTAATGTAATTACTGATATGGTTAAATTTAGGTCTACTATCTTATTATATTACTATTTCTTTTTCATTCCTCTGTTCCCCTTTTCCTGCTTTATTTTGGATTATTTGAATATGTTTAGTATTCTATTTTAATTAATATTGGCTTAAAGCTATGCATTATTATAAATATCTTAATGGTTGTTCTGTCTATCTATCACCTATCATTGTCAACTAAAAGTTAATATTACCACCGATGTAAACCCAACAACACTATTGGTCCCTTTATTCTATAGCCAACATATTTTATATTACATATGTCTCATAAAAACTCCACCAATATTAACACTTTAGTGTAAGCAAATATAGGTAATATAGGTATTTTAAAGAGCTTAAAAGGAAAGAAAGTAGTGTTTTATATTTACTCAGATGTAATAGCTTTTTGATATGTAAACTTAGCTAGGCTAAACTACCATTCCAGTTATTCAGTCAAACATTGATTTAGGTGCTGATGTGAAGAAATTTTGTAGATGCAATTAAAGCCCCCAATCATTACTATTTGACTTTAAATTAGTCAAAAAGGATATTATCTTATGTGAAACCTTTAAAAGAGGGTCTAGGCTTTTCCTGAGCCCAGAGACTCCTACCTGTGGGGTTCAGTCTATTCATCTTCTCTTTTGGGCCACTTGCCCTAGACAGACTCCATAATTGTGTAAGCCAATTCTCTGTAATAATCTTCTCCCCACAACTCCCCTACCCTTCTGTGTATGCATCTCTATATACACTTTTCTATCTCTAACGCACACATACATACAGTCATTTGCCGTTTCAGGATGGGGATAGTCTTGGCAAACGTATCTTTAGGTGATTTTGTCATTGTACAAACATCATAAAGCATACTTACACAAACCTAGATGGTATATATTATATCTATACCTAGACGGTATAGCTACATATAATAATTATAAATATAATAAAAATATGTATTATAGAAATATAAATATATAATATATAAAAATGTACATGTAGTTTTCCATATGGAAAACCAAATATTCCAGCATGATTACTGAATACCATAATTTCCTCTACTGAATCTACAATGCCAATATCAAGTGCCATATATCAGATTTCTATATATGCTCCATCATAATTTTGTGGGAGCACCATCATGTATGCATCTGTCATTGAGCAAAACATCATTATACAGTGCATGACTGCATAAATACTCCTCTGGTTGAACCATGACTTATACACCAGATATTTACCATTTTTGATACTTTATTCTTTCCTGAAGATGCAAGTTTTACTCTAGTGTCTTGTTCTTACAGTCTAAAGAAATTCCTTCAGCAATTTTTTGTAGCACAGGTCTGCTAGCAATAAATTATTAGACTTTCTTTATCTGAAAATATTTTTATTTTATCTTCATTCCTGAGAATATTTTAGCTAGATATAAAATTTCAGGTTGATAGTTTTATTTATTTATTTATTTTCAGCACTTTAAAGATATTGTTCCACTGTCTTCTCACCTCCATGGTTCCTGATGAGAATCCACTGTCATTTAAATCTTTGCTCTTCTGTATGTAATGTATTATTTTTCTTAACTGCTTTAAGATTTGTTCTTTATTCATAGTCTCCAGCAGTTTGATTACAATGTTTCTAGGCAGGGCTTTCTTTGAATTTATAAAATTTATGATTGGGGGTTGCTGAGCTGCTTGAATATGTCTTTCGCCAAATTTGGAAACATTTTTGGTCATCATTTCTTCAAAAAAAATTTTTTTTGCCCTAACATCTTTCTTTTTTCCTTCTGGAATTCCAGTTACATGCATGTTAGAGCTTTTGATGCTTGTTTTCCTCTTGTTAATTCTTGGAGTCCTGTATGTATTCTAAATACTAATCTTCATAGGTTATATGTTTGCAAATTTCCTCTGCTACTATATTGCTTATCTTTTTCACTTGTTCATAGTATCTTTTGTTGTATATAAGTTTTGTATTTATTTTAATGTAGGTAATTTTATTGAGCCTCTTTAAAGTTGTTGCTTTTTAAATGTGTTTGTCATAGATTAAAAATTCTTTTCTACTTGAAGGTTTTAAAGATATTCTAGGATTTCTTCTGAAAGGTTTTAAGTTTTCTTTCATATCTATGCATTTAATCAACATTAAATACAATTTTTTATTAATTAGATGTAGGGATCTAATTAGAATATTTTTTGCATATTAATAACCAGTTATCTCAACATGTATCATTTCCCCATGGATCTGCAATGTCGTTCCCATTTTATATTGTGTTTTCTAATATGGGATTCCTCTTCTTTCTTTAGAAAAGTCTTCACCATCATTAGGGGAAAGAAATTCTCCACCTAGAAAGCCTTTCTGGGATCTAACCAACATCAAAAGGGAGGGTGTCTACAATACATGATTTTATTCAAACCACTGGATTCTGGATTGGCCCTTTCAGATGCTCTTTTAATTTAGTTCTGATATTCTAAAGGAGGAAGTTTTGGGAGAGAAGAGGAAATGGTCAAGTGGTAAAGGCAGCCCCTCCTGGCTAGTGAGCTCTGGGAGGGAAAGGATATTAATCAATTTTTTATAACCCTCAAATGCCATCAAGCTTATTAAGAATAAGTTGACTATGAGAAATATCTCATGGCTAAGTCTTTTCTCACAAATTTTCCAACTAGCAAAATCTGCTGTCCACGTGAGTGCCAATTGCGAGTGTCTCCTTGGTGGTAATAAACCATTTAAATTCCTTCAAACTCCAACTAAACGTGAATATCTCAAACTCAAATTATGTCTCTGCTCTTAGAAAGAAGTGCTATTTCTCCAGCCCTCCTTGGTTATGAGTGAAGGGCTACAGGAAAGAAATCTGAAAGGCTCTTTTGGCCACTTTTTTTCTATATTGAGCCACATTCACAGCCAGAAACCGTTTCAAAGGTTTCTATACTTGGCTGAAACAACTAGTGGTTGTTAGTGATGTACTTAATTCTTCATTTGTTTGGACCACATGATAACTAGCCCATTCAGAGTCTGAACTCACCAAAGTGATCAGGTACTTTGGGGCTGTAAATGTTGCCTAAATGTTTAACCTATTTTTTTCTTTCTTGTGGCAAGAGAATTAACATAGAATTTGTACTCTGCTCACTGATCACTCCCTCTTCAGAGACTAAAAGACTGTTTTATAGTGTATCTACATAGGACTAATTAACTAGTTTGGATAATTTCCTGAGAAATATACTATTAAACTTTCATTTTTACCAAATCGACCTTTGATTTTAGTAGCTTTTGTAAACAGACAGATTGAAATCATTATTTTTTAATGTTTTTGATAGGCAAAATTCCCCCTGTGCCCTCATATTCTCTATAAGACTTCTTTTTTTTTTTTTTTTTTGTCTTTGGACTACATCTTGGAGTTGAAAATGGGCATAGTACCTTCTTGATTAAAGCACTGAGAACTACTCCTCAAACAAACCACTCACATACACCCTATCATAAAAATGGACTTGTGTCTTCTAGTCTTCCCACTGAACCTTTCCTTCACAATAAACTGGATATGAACCAATTGTCTTCTTTAAGGTTCCATAGGGAACATCTTTATCACCTTACTGCTGAGCTGACCCAAGGATTACAGAAGATCACAGGGCATATGGAAATTGTAGGTTTTAACTTTTATTATGTCAACTCCCTGCCCTATTTAATTTTCTTCTTCAGTTGCCCCAGGTTGGCATAGTAAGAGCCTGAAAGCAGTGCTCTGTAGTGGAAGATCATTGGCCTAGGAGGCATGAGCCCTGGGTTCTAGCTCTTGTCACACCTGCACAGCTGGTCACCTCAGTTAGATCATTTTTCTGGTTCTCAGTTTTCATGTCCACAAAAATCAGGGATCACAAACTTAGGTGCTGATAACAGTTAATCATTAAGGGTAAATGAGGCAAGGAAATCTGGTGTGTTCTATGATAAACTAGTGTTTATTTTCTCCATACAACCCCAATCCAAAGAGAAGCACTCAACTCCAATTGCTGCCATGGGAATGAGGACCACTCTGTTTCCAGATCTTTTGTGTTTTCTAGAGATCCCAGCTATCTGGATTTTTTTTTGAAAGGATCTATCTCAATATCTAAGCATTGGCAACAAATACAAAAATTCAAAAATTAAACTTTCTGTGGCCCTAGGAAAATATGTCTCAATTCTTGGTTACCAGTCATAACCTCTAGACTAAATGGTATTTAGAGCCTCTTCCAGTTCTGAAATGTTATACTTTAATTATCCAAATGGTCTGAATTGAAGAAAGAATTGGTATTTGAATATCAGGAATATTTTCCTGGCATCCAGTTCTTATATTTTGAAACAGGTGACCATGGGGAATTGTGAAATGCCCTTCAAGTGATCTTGAAGACTAAGAGACACCTCCTTCTATCTGGAATTAGTTAGGAGCAATTGCAGGGAGGAGGTTGAGTGAGATGTTCTCTTGCAATTTTTCTCAGCTGGGATGTTGTGAAAATGGTCTTTTATGAGTTTTGTTTCAAATGTCCTTGGGTCCTTTCAGAGGAGGAAGGAGATGGTAGTTTAGTTTCTGATTCCCGGGACCCCTCCCAACTCAATTCCTGGAATCATCCTGGGGGACTCTGTAAACTGAAATTTAAAGTTATAGTTTGTAGTTTCCCCTCTAAGGTTTAGATTAGGTTTCATAACTTGGAACTGAAATCAGGGCAGCAGTCAGAGTATGGATGAAAATGTCTATAGCTTTGGTTGTCAGCATGCTAATGAAAACCAGAGAAGGCAATAAATAAAGGTGAGGATGAGTGATGGCAAAGATAAGAGCCTTTTAACCTCACTTTTTTTCACTATAATTCCCTCCTTAGGAAAATTGATCATGATTACCCCAATCCATTTTCTGATGGATTAAAAACACCTAGGAAACCCACAAACATCTTTTATGCACTATGTGTGCTCAAGCCCACATAGTGTATAAAAAGTTCAACAAGCAGAGAGAATTCAATGTCGTTACTGATTGTATCAGGATAAATACTAGGTCTCTGATTCCAAAGTAACTGCAGCAAAGTAAACACACCACCACCCTTAAAAAGAGACAGAAGATAGAGGCAAGAAAGCAAGATAGAACACAGATGTATTTGATTACTAATCAAGCCTATTTCAACAGCGCAAAACATATTAATGGGAAAGAGGGAGGTAGATTGAAGCCCAGGCAGGCCAAGCTAGGCGAAGGATCTACTTTCATGTGTAAATGAATAACATGGATCATTGACAGCGAACCCAAGTGCTTTTGAGAACTAGATAGGAAGATAGGGCTGTCTGAGATTGTAATCTTTTCCATCACCACTATTATCACTGAAACTTTAAGTGCTAGTCTGTACACTTGATGAGTGATGGGCAGAAAGTTCTAATTAGATATCATACATGGTGGTCATGTGTTGTTTTATGTCTGCAGCATGAGTTCTCCCTTTGCATAACAGCACCTTGAATTTCCTTTGGGGTAGCACTCTTCTGGCATTGCATGCAGTTTTGGTGGGCCTCTCAATTGACTGGCAATGTGGCCAAGGGCCGGAGATAAATAGGGCCAACAAGACCTGCTCTCTGAGGAATTTGAATCTTAAGAGAAGTTACACAAGGGTAAGTCCAGAGATCGTCCTGATAGAGATAGTTGATTTGTGCCTGAATGCTATCCTAGGCCGTCTCATTTTCTGAGGTCTAACAGTTCATTTTTTTTCTGTGATTCACAGAACTATCCCATAGCCTTAAAATAGATTCTACTTTATATCTAAGCTAGTCAGAGTCACTTCTGTTGCTTACAACCTAAGAAATCTAAAAGATATATCAAGCATCTTCCTTGTGATCTTACCAGCTGAGAGTTGATGGTGAGAAGACAGACTGAGAATCTATAAAATATTATTAGTAAGTGAGTTTGGTGAAGTTACTAGATACAAATTCAATCTATAAAAATCAATTAAATTTGGGGGCAGAAATAGAGTTCTAAAACAGAATCTCAGAGCTGATGATTTCTTGCTGGTATATATAAATCAATATTTCTATATACATATGTAAATAAATATATTTAACAAATAATTTAAAAATAAAATTTAAAAAGCATACCATTTACAGTAATATCAAAAACATATAGTTGGGATAACTCTACCAATGAATCTATATATGTATAAATCTCTACACAGATATCCATAAAACACTGTTGAGATAAAACCAAAAAGACCTAAGTAAGTAGATTCTTGTTGTCAGCCATCAAATTTTGGGGCAGCAATAGATTTCTGAAATAGAATTTCAGAGCTGATGGTGGTGTAGTACAAGTCCATCTTTATGTAGATAAGGAGAATGAGGCTAGAAGGATAAAACATCCTCTTCAAGTCAGCCCAGACAGACAAAAATAGCCCTGTATTAGCACCAGCTTACTGCAGTTTGCTGCCAATCTGGACATCTGTATGCTGGGGTTAGACCCACAATCCTTATCTCTCAGGGCCATTGCTTATACAGTCCTGGCCTCTAGTTTGCTCTGCCACTTTTTAAGGACATTCTAGCAATGGAAGTTCTGTCTTCTTTCTTTCCATCTTTCCTGAATATTCTGGTACCCATGGAAAACCAATGGGCTGGACTCACTATCTATAAGATTCTCTGGCTGGATTAGGCATCTAAATTCATGTTGATTTCTAGGGTTAGTAACCTGCCATACCTCTGACTGTTTGAAAGTGGCAAGTCCTTGCTCGAAGACTCACTCATTACCTATAGCTCAAGGGACCACATTCAAACAAGAGACATCTTATTACGGTTTCCCATTGTCTGGTCACAGACATTGTATAAACGTCACTTCTTCTATTCCTTCTGGAATAACTAGACTTTAGTAACCAAACTCAGACTAAGTACTGCAGAATTCTTCCCCTCTTCCACCCTAGATTTTCCCTCTGCTGTTTTTTCCTCTCTTCCATGGGTTATTTTTTCCAACTTGGGAGACAAGGAGAATATGTATCCCAGGTAAAGTGAGGAGGAAAAGGGGAGGAGCTATGGCACAGACACATCAAAAGAGCCCTTTGTGCTTAGGGCACATTATTCCTGGAATCCAATCAAGTGCCCAAAACCCAACCAAGCTTTTCAGACAGCACAGAAACCAGTCATGCAGGCCTCTTGGGCTCTGCTTTTTTAAAGCTTTATAGGGTACACTGAATTATTTGGTTGGGTCTTTTCAACCGTGTGACATTTTGGTTTTCAATGGCACAAATGGAGTCGATCATTAATTATTTGGACGCTTTAATTAAAAAAAAACTCACTGTGGATTTATGAGGGTCTGCTGGGGGGCAAGGACAAGGAGCCCTTTAGTGATTCTCTCATTTGAATAAGAGTGAGGGTTGTGGAGGTCTAGAAAGGGAGGGTATAGAATCATCTTCCAAGAAGGTCTTAAACCCAAGTTAGGGTTTATTTGATGGAGGAGGGGCTTACAATGAAGAAAATGGAAGGGAACACAAGAAAGCAGAATTCTGGGACCTGCCAAATGCACTAGGGGGGAGGGTGTTTAATAAACGCACAAGGGGGAAGGGCGTTAGCAGGGAGCCATCAGCCATCAAGAGCTCCCGAATCAATACCTTTCACATCAAAACTAGTAAGTCCTCTGGGTTGAGGTGGGGGAAGGGCTGGTTTCTGGAACATACAATTCACTGAACCAGAGAGAGACTCCAGGAGGGGAGTTTGTGAGTGGAATGTTGAATGCCCAGAAGGACAAGTGGATGTCTTCCTGTTTCAGAACAGCGAGGTAGCGAAGGTGTAACATCCGCTTCCTTTCTGGGGCATGTTTTGCAGCCTCAGCCTTCTTCCGTAACATGGATGTGTGTCCCTCCTGGGTCACACACACTCTCCACTTCCTGATAATCCTGAAAAAGCTGTCACACTCCGAGAGAGGTGCGCTTCTGGGCGCCTCTCCACAAAGGTTAATCTCAATGACAAGTGATCCTGGGTGGGGTTGGGAAGCCTGGGAAAGGAAGTAAGCTGTTCTCCAGAGACAGCAGGAATTCCCATCTATTCAGCCCCTTGAATCCAGGAGCCTGAGAGAAAAGACTCAGCACATTTAAAAAATACTGATGAAAATTGCTTATCCTTAACATCAAAATGCATAGTAATGCCATATGCCAAAAAGAAACATACTGATTTGTGTGGATATCTTTGCTGATTTCCCCACTTAGATTTTTTAAAACCCTTACCTTGGAGTGATTCAATATGAAAAAAAAATGCCAAAAAACTTGAATGTTACTGATGTCTTTCCTTCTAAAGTGCACAAAATTATTTTGAGAATTGTTCTTATGGTGCCAGTTGACTAGACCGTATTATTTATCTTATTTCGCAAAGGAGAGAAACTGAGTCTGAGGGATGTCAACATGGCAAGTCCATGAAATATTAGTGGGCTGGAATTCTAGCTGCTGGAAAAAAGACATTCCTCACAAAAGACCTCACAATCATATCCATGGAATTATAGCACTGGGCTCTCCAGATGGTGCTACAGGAAGACCTCCAGAAATTTGACAAGTAAGTTATTTGTTCTTCCTTACAGTCACTTCTCTGCAAAGGTTGGCTTTATGCATCTAATTTAGAGATGAGAAAAATAAACTTTACCCAAATTTTTGTAGTAAGTCCATTAGGGATGTTTTTGGTAGTGTTTGCTTTGTCTAAAGTTAAGGGCTGGAGAGGTCATAACAAATTGAATATAAACCTGGCTTCAGTTATTTGATGATAAAATAATGGAATTAAACATTAGAAAGCATAATTGATGGACTTACTTGACGTGAGAGCAAAAGCAAGCTTTCATGTCTCTTCCCAGCCTCCATAGATCAAGATGGGAGGAATGTTGCTGGGAGAAGTGGTTCTGAAGCCTGGGGGGAAAGAAATGGCTCAGACTCAACCCCACAGGTGGAGAGGGTAATGGGCCATAGCTGAGGAATTTTTAGGTTCCCCAGGGTATGCTGTCCACCTCCACCGGTTAGGGAAGGCACGGGGACATCAGCAATGGGTTTTGGCAGGTAAAAGTATGATGACATGGCCGGGAGAATGTGTTCCTTTATCTCAGTTTTGCCCACAGGGAGAAGCAAGGGCTTCCCTTTGGCCTGGGATCTACAGGGCGCATTGCTGGCTCCCATTGACAGGAGTTGAGCACTGCCCAGGCCCATGGCACTCACCAATTTTCATTCCAAAGTATATGGATAACAGCCAGTCACACACTTATATTTGCACCTAAATTCAAGATACTACCTTATGACAAAGTTGAATCATCTTGCTTATAACTCAGGACTTAGAGGATATAACAAATTTCAGAGTGTTTAGTGATGAAAGAGAAGATATACTACATAAGAGGCATTTGTTTGGGACCAAACCCTGAAGCAAAGCCACTGTGTCTGAAGTCCCTTTACCTGGAGCCCTCTTTCCCCTCATCTTTACCTGACAGATTCATGTTCTTCATTCCTTTCTCAGTTCAGGTTCAGACTTCCCCAGAGATGCTTTTCTGTACCCCTTGGTCTAAATTAGGTCTTTGTGTAAGGTCTATTAAAGTGCCCTCTGTTTTTTCTTCATAGTACTCATCACATGAAAAAATAGTTACATACTATGATAAGCTATTTAATCCTTCTTTCTTCCAGTGGATGGTAAAGTCCTTGAAGATAAAGACCATGTCTGTGGTGCTCACAATAGATGTCTAGCACCAAGCAATATTTATTGAATGAATGAATGCCCTTGTCAGGAAACCCATTCTAGACTGGGGTTCTGCCATTATATGCCAGGATGGTCTTGGCCTTTCTGAGGCTCAGTTTCCTCATCTGTTAAATAACACTGTTTGCAGGATCTCTAAGGCCCCTCCTGACGATGCCACTCTACAATCCATTGTAACCCACCTGTTCTGTTTTTCTTTGGCAGTTCCCTTGGCTCTTCAATTCACCCTCCCAAATAATTTCAGCTCTTCAATGCATTAATGATAAGGAGATCTTTTACCGTTGATTCTACAGTTCTCTTGGGGGAAACTACAGCTCACAGCTCTTAACACTTCACTCCCCAAATTCCTATCTGACATTTTTTTTCCCTTGTTTTCCTTTTTGGCTCTCTGCAGCTTCCTCTTTCTTCTGGGCCTCTCATTACTCTCTGAAGCCTCAAAGACTTTTATAATTTATTTAGAGCAACTCAGCACTGTGCCCAAAACCCTTCGCTGTTCAGCTGACTCAGGGTGTACAGTTGTCCTTGCTCAGATATCCCATGAGCAGGCTGCAGCAGCTCAAGTTTATTGTGTGTCTCTTTCCAAATCCATATTCAGTGACATTATGCTGGTAGCTTGAAATCAGCCATGATGGGAGTAGTTGCACCATGGAAATTGGCAAATGCTATAAATCAAAGTTTTTCTTTCTTGGAGAACTAATTGTTAAATATCAGTTACCAGTACACCACTGTCCAAGCTCTTCCTTGGACAACTTCCTTAGGAAGTTGGTTGAACCAAAAGATTCTTTAACATCAAACATTGTTAAACAGAGTAGCAGAAACTAAGAAAGGTGCATATAAAATGGTAGCTGTATTGTTTAAGTTTCAGGCAGGAAAACAGAATCTATGCCAGGCAGGTCAAGAGATGAACCTTAATATGAGAAACTTGCTCCAAAGGTGTTGACAGAGCAAAACGGGCAAATGGGTGAGGCAAGCCTTAGACTATCAGGAAGATATTTCTAGCTAGGGCTAAAGTGACTGAGACGGAAAGTGATGTTAGCAGAGTTTAGGAATTGGGACTGCAAAGGGAGAGGCTTCCTGGTGGAAGTGGAACCCCAGAAGAGACCAGACTGCTGCTGCAATGTCTCTAATAAACAGATGAAACAGGGGAAATACCTTGGCTTTTTCCTTCCTCTAATGTTCTTCTGAGGCCTCCCATTGGCCAAACTTAATCAGGAGCCAGATGGAACAGGAGCTTGGGAAATGTACCAGGAGGAGGTCAGCCCCTGTGATGCAGAACAGGGCAGAGCAGGGCTTGGCAATGAATCTGACAACAAACAGATAAGTTACCATTTTAATAACTAATATTAGTCCTGGAGGGACACTCAATACCTTTCAGGTTACCACCAGTTACACTGATTTCCTAGAGCCCCAGAGTCGAGCCTTACTCTATAAACCCAAATAATTCCCTGAGTCTGGCTCCCAAGTCCATTCTACAGGGAAGAGGATTAAGTTCTAAAAACTTAAAATGCTGACAATTTTGCTATAGCTTCATGAAATTGATCCCAAGAATCAGGAACTATCATGATTTATAGAAAGATAGACGTTCTATTAGCTTTTGTTCATGGGGAATCTCAGATTTGTTGAATGATCTGATGTTCAGATTAGAAGCAGCCATGAGCCCCTGAAGAAGCAGGCCGAATGCAGCAGGGGAGTTCTGTGCTCCAGTCCTGGATTTGTTGTTTCCTTTCTGCATGTGCTGGAGCAAACCGCTTATTGTCTGTCAGCCTCGGTTTCCTCATCTGCATGCACTGATGACCATAATCCTGGCAATGACACAACTTTGCTCTGAGGCTCTCATGAGAGCAGGCAAGTGAAAACATTTTGTAAGTTGGAAAGTGTTACAACTGTGCAAGGGAATATTGTTTAAATGACATTTCTCGGCAGGGTTCAGCTGCCTCCCACAGAGTGAAGGTCAGCTTACTAATGCCACCCTCATAGCAGAAATGGTCCCAACTCGCATCTTTTATTTTTCCTTTTACTAAATTGGGAACAAAACCCTCATTGCTTATAAGTGAAAATTGCT
Organism: Nomascus leucogenys; assembly: GCF_006542625.1. Classification (NCBI taxonomy): domain Eukaryota; kingdom Metazoa; phylum Chordata; class Mammalia; order Primates; family Hylobatidae; genus Nomascus; species Nomascus leucogenys. The sequence goes on along the minus strand of NC_044402.1, from coordinate 118,100,436 downwards.
AGAAGGTTCATCTAACTTAGAAATGCCTACAAAAATTTCACCCAATTTGCTTTACATTGTCTACGGTGTGGAGGAAGAAGCCATCAGGGTTTCTCTAGAAGGAAGCATACAATGCAGGCCTGTGGGTTTGGGCCTCCAAACCAGGGGCTGTAGGGTCCTCCAAAGGGCGGTGGGAAAAAGGTTCTTCAGGTTTTTGAGGGTGTGCTCTGCAGCCTTGCTGAGGAACATTTATGTATCCTATGTGTGCTGGTGCATTTATTGGAGGATGTGGTAGTGATGGCGTTGGGCAGGTAGGTTTCTGGTGCCAACAAGCTGCTTGCTTTTCAGAAAAAGTGGAGTTTTCCTTGGCTCCACTGCCAGCTGCTTTATCTGTTTTCATTAAAGATGAGTTTCCAAAGTACCATTTCCTGAAATCTCTTGGCTGCAGCCAGGTTTGCAATTCGCAGTTGCAAGTCCAGGGAGAAGGTGAGTTGCCAGGGAGAACTTTACAGTAGGGTGGGTCGTTCAGAGGAGTGCCAATTGAGGTCTTGCCAGGAAGCAAAGAGAGAGCCAGAAACAAGGACCCTCCATGGGAAACTTTCTCCTTCCAGCTCCATCGGGAAATTCACATCTTAGAATTTTAGTTTGAATCATTAGTCTGTGTTCTTGTCAATTGAAGAGGGAATACTGAGCTTCAAGTTTAACAGAGTGACACTAGTTGAAGAGTTGTTACATCAAGGCTTTTTGTTAACTCTGTTTACAATATGTCCCTGTGTTTAGGGGGCTCACCATGTCTTATCTTGACCCTTTCTTAGTGCACTTATGGCTACTTGGGTAAATATTTTTCCTTCCCCATCAGATTTTCAGTCTTGAGCTCATGTCACATTTATCTATAAACTCTCCAGTGCCTAATACACATGCAGTGGTTATTAAATGTTGTTTGCATAAATGACCAGATGATGAAAACTTAGAGCCATTAACAAGGTTCTGATTAGAGATTCCTTCTTTCCACATGTATTTATTGAGCATCTCGTATATGCCAAGCCCTGTTACAGGCATTGAAAAGATATTGAGAACAAATTATACATAAATAATAGGAATGACCCTAGCGATAACTTATTTTTTCCACTCTTTATATCCCTGGCTGTTGAGAACTTCTGATCATGCTTAGTTCTCTGGTCCTGTAATTCCCACATTTCTGGCCACTTTTCCATGTGCAAAGCCTGCCCTAGGTGTTGGGACTTACCTTGTTGGACTTCCACAGGAGCTGAATAGCTGCAGGCTAGTCAGTAAACTGGGTATCCCTGTCAGCTCTTCTATCCGACAGCAGGATTTTAATCAATTCCCTAGTTATTTCTTTCCCACTGTGTGGTCTCAGAAGACTGAATTAGACTCTGTGGGTGCATGTTACAGACAGGTAAGTTTTTTCCTCAACTCAAGGAAAAACTTCCTAATAGAGCTGCCTGGCAATGAAGCAGACTCAAAAAGTAGTGAGCTCCCTGCTCCTGGGAGTTCTCAAAGACAGACTGGACAGGGAACTTGATGGGCTGTAGAGGTGGCTTCTACTTTGAGTAGCAGAGAGAACAGTGTACTGCCATGACCCCTTAGAATTTGAGGTCAACCATGGTTCAAGCATTTCGATCTCCAATGTGGCCCTGCTCATTAGGCACCAGGTTAGCTGCTTATGCCATCACCCTCAAAATGTCAGAGGAGCTCCCCTTCTCTTTTCTAACTCCTATCTGCCAGGTCTGCAATTGCCTATTTCAGTATAACCTAATGGATGCCCAGGAGGCTCAGCCTCCCCTAACAATAGATCAATGGTGGCAGCTCCTGGAGGCTGCATTGAGAGGCAATTTGAGACTGCATGGGAAGCTATAGTCATTTAGCCATGTCTTCCAGGCTAGCAGCCTTTGCATATGGACTCACTATCCCTGATCATCTCAGGTCTTTTTCTCCCTGCATATCCTAAACAGCAACCTTTTTGCTTTAATCCTTCCTCTTGCTGAAATTCCCAAAAGCCTTTGTTTCCTTTCACTCTCTCCTAATGGTTCTGAAATATGGCTCCCTCCTCTTCTATGAGATAGACTTTTCTAGGACCATGTTATTCATAAAAATGGCACATTAAGACTTGAGTGGCCAGTAAAGGTCTTTGGAAAGTCTGTTATTTCCTTTCCTCTTTCTTTTTTCTATCAACTGTACTGATGCTGAAGTCCCATAGGGTCTTACTAAAATGGAAATACTATCCCATCCCCAACCTGGAGGCAGTAACACAAATAACAGCCAGACTCTAATTGTTTAGTATGGAATATCTATTCTACTCCTTTTCCTCTGACAGTATGGGGCCCTGGGTATAGAAGCCAAGAAGAAAAAGGAGGGAGCCAGGGTTTTACCACAAGGCAGAGAAGGGAGTTGTGTGTGTATGTGGGGAGGTGGAGGTGAAGGGGAGGCAGAGTCCCACGGACTGGTAGACTATTTCAGTTCAAAGGAGCCTTAGAGGTCTAGTCTGGCTGTCTCATACATATGGGGAAACCATGGCCACAAGAGGGGAACAGACTTGACCAAAGCCACAGTGAGAAAAGCACACATATTGTCTTTGCTCAGTTTGCCTTTAGGAGTTTCTAAATGTTTTTGTATAGGAGTCTTTCTCAAGGTGGAAGTAGGTTTCCTCAAGTTGGAAAATTAGGATAGATGATGGCTGCCACAGCTTTGCAGAAAGGAAGACAGCATTACAGAACTATACCTCAACCACTGAAGCCAAGTCAAAGCTAATCAGTGCCTTTTCTCTGGTTTGTATATTTTGAAAAAAATAAATAGTAATTTTCTTGTTCATAGCAAGCGTAGGACAACACAAAATGATGCTTGAATTTCTATCTCTGGATGGCATATCTTATGTTACACATCTTCTGTGGCCCTTATCTTCAACATTTTGGCCTATAGAAATCCTAGCGCAAGGTTGATACTCACCAAACGTTTCCAAAGTAGGATGAAAATCCACCCTTTCCTTTTGTGGGGTGTGAGGTGGTGGGGAGTGAGGGAGAGAGAGAGCGAGCCAGGAGACATTGCCTATTATTTTATGGATTCCGTGCATGTCTTAGAAGAGGACTTTGCAGACAAATGACAAACGTTGGGACCATTTACTCCCCTTTCCAAGGGTTTAGTGGAACAGTAGCTAGGTGTCTTTCTTTGGGCTAAATTTGTCCTGTATAACCATATTACTGCTGAGAAGCACAGAGGCTCAAAATGGTCTTATAATTCCTTTCTCCTTTGGAGGAGATTGTCAATGTATTTTTTTCAATACTTTCAGAATCCTAATTGTTTATAGTAACTAGAGATGGCAGAACCTGGCTGAAGTGGGAAGGCTCAATTTTATTTAACCTCTAATTTAGTTCTCTTCTCAAGTTTGTCCAAGTTCCTGAGACGCCTTTTCTCTGTAAGTCAAGCCATTGTTTGTCAAGGGAAATATAAATTAAGAGTTCTGTTCTCTGAATTAAATGGAAACTAGGGCGAGGGAAGCACATTCTTGCTATGCTCCTCAGATCTCTAATATAATATAGGAACTGAAGTCATTGTGGGTCTTAGATGTAATGGATTCTAGAGGAATCCAAAACTCAAAGAATGTGGGAGTTATGTGAAGCCAGAAACCCAGCCTAAGTTTGACTCATCAGAGCTCTTAATAATCAGGTTGAAAATTCCACAGCATTATTGAAAGGGGCAAGTTCCTTTCTTTTTAGACAAAATGGATGCTGAAACCATCCATATTCTCTAATTGGACTCCCAAATGGACAAGCCACAGGCCATGCCCAGACCAGCAACAGTGATGCCATGGTCATCCCCATGTTTATTGGAGAAGGGGAGCTAAACTTCTAGCACTGCATGAGTTGTTCAATTATGGATCTCTGGATTGTGTGATTTGGAAGACACACAACTAAGGAATAACTCTGGCCAGAACTGAGTTTGTAAAACTGGTGTAGAGCCAATGAGAAGTAAAACAATCTTCATTTCTCTTTGCAGGGCTAGAAATGACACTTGCAGGCTTTAAGCCTATACTGTGAAAGACAAAGAAAATTGGAAAGAGTGTTCTTTAACGGACACTCACAAGGTACTAAATTCCATTTTTATCACCTCTGCAATCTGATGACCTAGCCATTGAACCAGTATTTCCCACAAATCTTCATAATAGTTATCTTCATGTACCTCACAAAACATTAAGGACAGATGATGAGCAAAGCTAATACAAAGTATTAACAGCCTAAAAACTAAAGCCCTATTTACTTAAATTATGAAAGCTGCCATAATAAATAGACATTTAATTCAAGTAAGCCCCCTTGGGACAGTGTTTTTTTTTTTTTTTTTTTTTTTTAACTACTATTATAAAAAACACACCAGGCCGGGTGTGGTGGCTCACACCTATAATCCTAGCACTTTGGGAGGCCAAGGCAGGAGGATCACCTTATGTCAGGAGTTCAAGACCAGCCTGGCCAACATCGTGAAACCCTGTCTCTACTAAAAATACAAAAATTAGCTAGGCATGCTGGTGGGCTTCTGTAATCCCTGCTACTCAGGAGGCTGAGGTAGGAGAATCACTTTAACCCAGGAGGTGAAGGGTGCAGTGAGCCGAGATTGAACCACTGCACTCTACCCTGGGCGACAGAGTGAGACTCCATCTCAAACAAAAACAAGAACAAGAACACTCACACACACCAGTGGGTAAAATGTTGATTCTGGGACTCTACTTCCAAATCCACTGGATCAGAGATTCTAGGGTTGGGTCTCAGAAATTTGCATTTTAAACAAAGTATTATAATAGATTTAATAGATGATATACTGTGCACATATATGTACTATGATTTTTTTAAACACAGTAGATATTCTGATGAAAAAATATGAGTCATATTTCAGGGGGTGCTGAATTTATATAGCTTTGGGTTCTGATGTACTCTATTAATCAATAGATATTAATCATAAGACAGTGGTTTATAAATTTTCTTGGTTTTTAAAAATAATATGCACTCAGAAAAAGTTGGTAGCCATGCTTTAGAACAAATACATGCTGAAGGTGCAAATTACTGATAGCATCTTCCTGAGATTGTGGATGGATTCAGCTGAACAGACAGTTAGTGGAGGCCTCCCATATGCTGATTACTAAGCTCAGAATTATCCAGCTATTGATAGGGGCTGGGCTCCAACACAGGTCTGAAGACCCCCACGTTTAACTTCTTCCTATCTACAAGTATCCTCTGGAAGAAATGACAGCAGAAATGTTCTGACTTTATGAGGAGGAGGGATGCCAGGAAGGTGAGTAGGGAAAGGACTCCAGAAGTAGGACGACTGAGCTGGAAACACTGAGATTTAAGGTGCCTAAATATTTCATAAAGGCTTGTTCTCCCTTTGGATATAAAATACATTTTACCTGGCTGCAGCCCTCACCTCATGGTTTGGCCTGTTGTTCTGCATGTTATGGTAAGAGTTCTGGGCTGTGCTGTAATGAATAGGATAGGAGAAAGCCTTGGCTGGCAGGAGTGGTTAGCTTGAGTGATCTGAGGCCTGGAGAATTATGACTTAAGGATGAGGTGGAAATTGGCACCTCATTGCTTTGTGAGGCTACTCTGACTTGTGCCTTTCCCCTTCTGGGTGCCAAGTTGTGAGATTAGCTCTATTTCTTTGGGGTGGGACTTGCTCTTTAGAAAACTAGTGATTCCTTAGTGTCACAGCACATCATGCCCTCCTCCCTTTGCTGTTGATATTGACCACCCAGCCTGTACACACTACCTTCAACTGCTTGCGCAATGATGTGGCCTGACCCCTGGAACAGAGGGCTGGAAAGTCCTTGTGGGCTGTCCTTCTATGGTTACTTCAGGGTAAGTCTCTTCAGTCCTGTCCTCCAGGGCTTGCATGAGAAAATCAGAGCCCTTTCAACTCTATTTCTACTCCAGTTTATTGAACACACAGATTAAGCAGAAGCAATTTCAGGGAAATAAACCATATATACTGCTTAGATTAATTATCTAATAGTTTTCTAAGAGCTAAAAATGACAATATTCCACAGTCACTATTTCAATGCTGGGAGTATCAAAAGCTCCTCACCCCACTTTTGTGTATTTATAAACACAGAAGAATAGTTTAAAGATATTCACTGACTTTCTCCCCTCCAATACTTTACTACATCCACTCCCTAGCCCCTGTATGTGCCTGAGTACACATGCATGTACCTGCATGGGCACATATACACACACACTTTTCAATTCAGTGTTATGTTCTCAGGACAAAGAAGGGCTAAGATAGTGCTAGAGAATAGAAGTAAAAGGCTATTTGTAGCTTTTGTCTTTAAAGCCCACAATCTTAGGGAGATGGGGAGAACTCAAAACACAGAAAAAAAATGCCTGGAAAGATCCATCCTAGAAAATGTTCCCACAGGCAGAAGTGGGGAAGATAATGAAAGGGAAAGTGGTAAGATCATACTTTTCGTGGGTCATGGAAAGAGAGGCCCTGCTTCTTATACAGAATCCCAGGCAGAAAATATCTGCTGTGAGTCTCAGCATATGGTCCCTTACTGAGATTTCCATGCCTCTGCAGGGCACAGAACTTAATGGAACCTATATCTGCAAATGCAGTAAGAAAAGCCCCTGAGCCTAAACAGGCAGGTGACAGGAGCAAAGGACAATTCAGCAGCAATCTGCTTGGACTGATAGCCACTGATAACCAGATGCTCAAAGAATGTCTCTGTGGGCACTCAGGTGAACAGGTGGCCTGAGAGCCCACAGGCTTTTGTCCTCTGTGAGCACCCAGACTTAGCCTCTGCCTTTGGAAGGTGATGGGTTCTTGAAAGTATTGAGCTTAAGCACATCAGAATAGCATCTTAAACTATAAAGTTAGTTATTAACACTTCCCCCTGACCTCAGAGAGTTATATTTTCTGTACACCCTGGTGGTGGTCTGCAGACTGGCACATACTGTATAGGAAAGTCTACTGAGACTTGGAGAGCTTGTGTCTGCTCATTCACCCCATGCATTTGTACTAGACACCAGTGATAGTGAAAAAAAAAGAAGCACCTCTAGATACAGAGGGGGCTCATTAGTCACTTGGGGGCCTTAAGTCCCTCACTACTGCACCTAGCTTTAGAGGTAGGGTCAAGGGATATGTTAATGCTCTCTGAGCCACAATATTTTCTCTTGAATCTTCATGATTTGGGAAAATGTGAGTTAGGACAGATGATAAAGACAGAGGGAAATATAACATTTGGATACTTCTAGGTCCTCTCATTCTGAAGTCAAATACTGAGACCCACAAATGAGCATTTATTTGAATTCTTTTGTCTTTAATTTGATTCCTCAGATATATTCTCTTTAAAAGGCAATTTCAAAAACGGGGAGGGGTGATTAATTTATGCTATTATAGGGTGGACATCCTTTTCATACGTCTAGAAAATCTTTTGCAGATTTCAAAGGTTTCTTAACCTTTTCTGACATTTAAAAGCAAACAGAACCTCTGCCAGATAAAAGTGAGCTGAAAACAACGGTCAAGTTGATGTCCAACTGGAAGGAGCCTGATCCTTCCAAATTCCTTCCCTTTTACACACTCTACATTATGAAATGGTACCACAGAATGCTGATGTCTCTCCCTTAAAACACACACACACAGACACACACATGCAAAAATCACTGAATTATCATGGCTAAAATGAGCCTAGGACAAACTGTCAACAGAACACGGTCCAGATAATATTTTATCCCTTTCTCTGTCATTAAGGTTTTAAGGGTGGGATTCAAAACTGGAAGGATTAGAGCAGGCTGTTGGGAAATTTACAGCTGAACACAGACTCTCACTCCCATTCACTCTCTCTTTCTCTCTCCTCCTTCCTCTTCTCTTTAACAAGTTAGCAGCATGTGGCTTGCCCTTGTTCCAGCAGCGATTATTAAAATAAAAAACACCTTTGGCCATAAACACAAGTGAAAATTGAAACACGCTCATGAAAGTTTATTATTTTCGCTTCACTAACTTCACCCTACATGGAGAACTTTATTTGCCTCAGGAGATCCTTAGGTCAGGTAATGAAAAAGCGCAGGAGTGAGGCAATCCCAAATGATTGGGGTTGGGAGGCAGCTGGGGGGTGTTGTGCATCTTGGCCTTGAGCCTGCAGAACCACTCAAGTGTGTAGGCTTACCCATACTGGAAGCCCACTTCCTCCCTCTCTCTTCTTGGGGCTGCACTGCCTCGAGGGTCATGTTCAGGGAGCTGGACGTTGAGTTGGTTTTAAACCAATCTGCCCTTCTGCTGGCTTGCTGGCCCAACATTCAAGTCATATGGCTGATTCTGCAGACTTCCTGGAGCTTTGCTTTGACTTAAGGCATTTTTAGCCCCTGACTGGATTTTCTCCCAAACTCAAAAGGAATAAAGGGAAGAATGGAAGGGCAGATATCGAGAGGACAATGATGGGGAAAGAAGGCCTACATTCAAAGAGAGGTGGCCCAGTTGAATAATTTCCTTCTGAGAAGAGAGGATTAACTGTTACCTGGTAATAGTCTTTAGTTCTAGAGATGAGAGAATATTTTAAACAGAGGAGGTGGATCTTTATATGAGAAAAATAAAAACACTTCTATCTCATTTAACTGACAGTTATTTTAGTTGTTTTTGTCACTTGCAGCTAAACCTGGTCCCAAATAGACAGTCATTCATTCCAGGGTGTAGGCTGTCTCTCTCAGAGATGGAACACAAGGTTTGGAGATAAGCCTTCCAGGACTGATGTGATAATTCTGCCCTACAACATACTTGCAAACCAAGTCTCCATGGAGCTCATCGCTCTACCATCTCTGGAATGTGGCCCTTATCATCATGGCCCAAGATGGTGCCATCTATATTTAAGGCAGCAGGTGGAGAAAGGGACGATAAAGAAGAGGCCAAGAGAGCATGCCATCTGTCTCCTAAGGGAGATTACAGGGGGCTGCCATATGACACATGCATTTATATCCCATCGGCAAGAAGTTAGTTCCTTGGCCACACTTATTGCAAAGAAGGCTGGAAAATCCTATCTTTTTTTATGAGTAGCAATATGCTCAGCTAAAAAGTGTATTATTAGGGAAGAAAAAGAGAAATGATTTGGAAGAAATTGAGCAGCCTCTGCCACAGCAATTCCTAGGAGCCTGGCCCTGACCTATCTTACTGGCCTGTGTTGGTTTAGTCAGTGTGTTCCTTTTGTTGTTCCATGAATCCATGTCACGATAGAAAGTTTGTGCTCACCAGTTCTTCATTCTTCTTTCATCTCTGTGACTTTCTGTCAGTGTCTCTCCTCCATGATTTCACATGTATTCTTGTTCTTTGTCCCATCAAAGTCAGCCCCGAGTCAAGTTATACAAACCTGTAGACTTCATACCCTAGACTCAGAACTTAGAACTAACTAATATGGAAAGAAAGAGTTTGCGTGTATTAACACCTTCGATAGCTTTATCACATTTTTTTTTAAGGATCCGGACACAACAGTGTATAGCATTTTACATGGCTTATTTTGCACTCACCAATGTGACATAAACTCAACCAGCTTCCTAAAGCCTTCCTGGAAATAGATCGGGATGAGAATCTCCTTTAGATTCTGTCTGGCTCAGGGACTGCTGGTTGTTTCCCGCGCCCCGCCCCCCCGGCATGGGGTGCTGTATGGTTGGGCCCCTCATCCTGGTGAGATGATTCATATCACATCAAATCTCCCTTCTGCTTGCTCACTTTCTCCCAGCTGCTTCTCTCCTGCTTCATGCGTGATGTTTCTGGTTGACTCCCTTTCTAGCATAATTAAATCCAGTAGGCCTTCCAGTTGACCTCATGAGTGTGAGTTAAGCCCATTTATGAAATATGAAATGATCCCAAATGTTCATGATACAGCTTTCCCAGGGGGCTGCGGAGGTGGATCATACACTGAGAGCTTCCTGCTGGAAATGCTGCAGGCAAGGCAGATAGGGCCTCCCTGGAGTTAAGCAGCACCTTCCATGGATTCAGCTCTGGCATCCAGTGGTAGTGATGATCCTCAGTACTCCCTAAGATTCTTTTATCATCTTTCTGCCCCACTTCTCTTCCCAGTCAAGGATACTTGCTCTTATTTTGAGCAAGCAAGGAAAACCAAGATAATGTTATGTCCTAATGGGTTAATGCTTTGTACTGACTTTTCATTGTTATTGGAAGCATGGACCAGAGGTGAATTAGCCTATTCGCATGTGTTCAAAGACATTGCTTGCATGGTCATGGGGCTGGGTTTCTTCTATTCAACATTCAGAGTTTCTTTGGTCACAAGAGGAGAATGGAAGACAGTATGAATGACTCAAGGAAAATGACTCAAGGAAATAGAGGCTAGAGAGCTTGCAGCACTTACAGAGTAGTTAGTGCATAGAGACAGCCACGGAGCATGTCAGAGACAAGCCCTGGTGTTAGTAGATAACACCCATTACCCTACTCTTCATACTTCTGCAGAGGAGAAGGGACTTCTGCTTCATCCCCCAGGAGAGAATACAATTAGAGAAAGACTTCTAACTCCTCCCGCCTACTCCCCCCAATATGCCCCCAGCCCCTGACCCCTGCCCAGCCCCACCAAGCAAGGAGGAAGAAGAACTCATCTGATTGCTGAGCTTGTGTCCAAGGTCACTGCTTTGGTGGCCTTTCTCTTATAGTAACTAGCTTAGAATTTTCTCTTCCTTCTCTACTTATTCCAAGATGGGTCCTCATATCTTGATTATGGGTGTGAGGGAGGCCAGGAAGATGGTAGAAAGGAGGTTCCCTATACATTTTTCTGAACCAAAGAAGGCTCAAATCATGTCCTCCAACACAGTAAAGCAGAATCCATGTATTTGGGGGCAAAGAAATAAAGCTAATGCTGACTTTGATTCTTATTTGGATCCTGCTTTCAATTTTGTAGGAACCTGGGGTGGGTTTGGGGGAAAAGAAAGCATGACATTAGTTGGCTCTATGCCTGGCTCTGCCTGTTATGCTCACTCCTAAAAAGCCCTTTTAGCACTTACCTTAATAAGCCACAGTCCTTGCCTATATCCCTAGTCATCTTTGGGGTTGCTGCTGAGTGTTTCTCCTTCATTCCAGGATCATTCTGCCATATTCTGTTGTACCTACAAGCAGGTGGGCCGGGGAGGCGGGGGAAGTAAGGAGAAAATTAAGGTCAAGAGAGGTAACTGACAATGAGAACATCATGCGTGACAAAAAGGAAAAGTACTAAAATGCAAAGAGATGTGTTTTGAGGAAGTGGCTCACTTCTGTCTTCTGCCTGTCCTGGGCTTGAATCCCAGTCCCACCTTCTGCTAGCTGTGTGACCTTGCATGACTTCCTTGACTTCTCTGTGCCTCAATTCAATTATAGAGCCTATCCCCTAGAATTGTTTTGAAGATTAAATAAGTTATTATATAATGGCAAGCACATAGTAGGCATTAAGTGAGCATTAGCTTACCATTGCTGCCACTGCCACCACCACCACCACCACCACCACCACCATCATCATCATCATCATCATCATCAATTATCATGACCATGGAATTTCTAGATGTAGGCTCAGGAATGACTGAGGTCATAGACAGAATTTAGGCCTTTGTCATGCTTTGAAGGAGATTCAGGTATCAGGTATAGTAAAAAAAAATCTGGACTGAGAAGTGACATATTTGAGTTCTAGTCCAGCTGTGTGTGGCCTTTGGCAGTACTTCCATATCCAAGTCTTAGTTTACATAGTTACAAAATAAGGAGTTTGAGGAGTTTGGTTTTTAGCGGCTTCCAAATGTCTGGAGACCAGAGCTGGGATGGCCACATAAACATACCTGGGAGCTTGTTATAAATGTAGATTTCCTGCCCTCCTCACCCCCACCCTCCCAGCCCAAGAGATCTTGATTAGGTGTGTCTGGGATGGTTTGGGAGCCTGTGTTTTTATCAAGTTCATGCTTTTCTCTTCATGTGCTTACATCTGGGATACAACTACAGCCTGTGCATCACTGCCTCAGGTCATCTTTGAGGTCTTAGTTCTAAAATGCTCTTGTTGTGTTCAATTGTGACAACTGAACACAACAGGAGCATTTTAGAACTAAGCATAGAAGGAGGAAACAATTTTAAAAATAAGTAACGAAGTAGAAGTGAGTTGTCAGGAATTTAGTGAAGGATTATCTTTGATCATTTTGCTCATTCAGAAACCAAGAGTTTTCTTCCAAATATATAAAGACTTCAACTTGCAGTTCGCTAGAGCTTTCCAGTGAGCCAGTCTGACCCGTTCTTTTCTATCCTGAGACGCACAGCCAGGTCTCTGGGAAAAGAACTGTCCCAGAGAAGTGGTATAAATGCTCTTTCCAAAGCCAGTTCCCAGCACCTCCATTTACATTGGGCCAAATGCTCATTTGATTAACCAGAATCTCAGGGGGCCAAAGCAGAGAGGAGACTCCATTTTGCCACTACAGCATGGAATGAGAGTGTTCTCAACCTGTCTCATTTCTGAGTCTCTTTCCTTGGCAAATAAGATGACTTTGCTGTAATCCCACAGTGTTTCTCTCTTTAATCCAAAGAATGAAATACAGAAAAACAAAAAACAAGGCAAAAAAAAATGGTTCCTTCCACCGTATAAACTGGAACTTCTTTCATCCATTGAACGACATGGTTTCTCGCTTCTTCCCTTCACCATGGGGACAGGGTGGAGACCATATTCCCTCAAGGAACCCAAGGTCATGACATTCATGGTGAACAAACTGCAGCCTCCAGAATGCATTTCCAATTAACACACACAAAGCGTTTCCTACTGTCTCTTAAATTATGGTTCTATATTTATCACTGCCAGCACACCCCTCCCTCCATCTCCAGCTCCCCCGACCCATGATCCCTGCTCCCCCTTTAATTATTTCCAGAAGTGTTTCCATTCTTCTTTTTTTCCATTTTTGGAACCCATTTTATTATAAGGAGAATGTAATTGTTGCTAACATTTTGATTTCCCTGTTCAGTGAGATTTACATGACACTGAGTTTCTGTGATATAATTCCTCATTTGCTTCCAAGTTTTCTGTTGATGGGCGTTTAATCTATGCAGAATTTCATTATCATCTGATTTGCTGTGGCCTCAACATAAGGAAAGACTTCTCAGGTGTCAACTTTTTTTTTTCATCTTTCCCTTCCTCTTTGCCCTCTCTCTTTCACTTGCTGTCTCTCTCCTCTCTGTTGTCCCTCTAAACACACATGAGCACATAGAAACAAACATACACATGTGCCTGCACAATTTCTCTGTCCTCCCTCTTCTCTCTTTCCCTCCTGTCTCTTCTCCCTCTTTTCCTCTCCCCTGCTTTGCCTCCCTTCATTTTCTCTCTGTCTCTCTTCATCTCCCTGATGTTTCTCTAAACACACATGAGCACTCACACACACACATACAAATGTGTGCCTGAACTCTTTCTCTTTCTTCCATCTCGTTTCTTTCTCTGTCTCCTGTCTCTTCTCTCTCCTTCCCTCTCCCTTCTGTCCGCCCCCTCCTCTGTTTTTGTCACTGTTACATCTTCTTTCCACCTCCCCTCATATTTGAGTTTCAGCGCTCACATCTAATGGACTGACATCTTGGCTTTGTCCTCCAGCCTAATTCACTCCTCCAAGATCTCCTGAGAGCACAACGCCCACAAGAGACTGCTTTCTGGGAGATGAGGGAGCTGCTTCTGATAGGAGAGTCATATTGGGGATCCTCACAGTGGTCTTAAAAGTCCCCTTGAACTCTAAGATTGTGATTCATAAAAGCCTGACCCTGAGTCTTCTGAAGGATGAAGATGTACTTTAACTCCTTAAGGGCCAGAGTCAGGGCAATCTAAAGGCTATGATTTTTGCACAATAGTTGCATAATAAAATACCTAAAACGTGTGCTTGAGAGAGAGCAGAATTCATGAGATCAGGTGGTAGGTCACTCTTCCCTTGGCACTTTGTACTCATCTATCCAACACATCAGATCCATGGAAGATAAATGCCCACAAATGGTAGGTCTGAGTGGATTTTCACAGAGGTAGAGAATTCAGCTCCTTAACCCCTCCTGGAAGCAAATTTTCATCATCTGTGTTGAGTGTTAGAGCTCCTTATCCTTTTATCTGTTCTGCTGATACTCCTCCACTTTTTAAGTAATTCTTCCTCTTCATTCTAACTCACCTGCCCAGGTATTCTGTACCTCTCTCTCCTCTTTCTGTCCACTTTTACAATTTCTCTAGCCTCATTTGTCAAAGTTTGTCCATTCTGTGTGGCTTCATTATACTGTGTCCTTAGGATCTTGGGTCCCTTCCCCCCTTCCGCTTTGGTGATGGGATTGAAAGACTAAGAGATTGATGTGATGAATTTTCACATTTTAATATAGGCAGACAGAAGGTGTTCTACTTGGGCTCTGAAGAAGAATGCCATAGGGTGAGTGATGGAGACACTTAGAAAGCTCACCAAGAAAACATGAATGTTCAGGGAGCACTCTGGTCCCTTCAAGTTGCACCTTGCCTGCGAAACTTGGAGAGCATCTTGCCTGGCCTTATTAAACCTGAGAGGGAGAGGTCATCCTTGTGTCCATGGATCTGTAATCAGTAGCCAGAAAAGGTGAGACCCATCCAGCTTCTCCCAGTGAATTCCTAGGAAATCTGAAACCATGGTTTTGTGGTTTTTTTTCTTTTTTCCTTTTTAGAACTTTAAAATTATTACTCTCTTCTTGTTTGTCAGAGGTTGGTGGGTGCCTTCTCTATTCTTCCGTCATTGGAACTTTCACTAGCCACTTGACTTATTATTCTGATAGACTTAATTTAATTCTCAGCTTTAGGAATCTGGAAAATGAGCTAACTCACTTTCTGTGTTTTATTCTTGAGATGCCTAAGTCTTAAGCTACAGAATCTGGGGTGAACTGGATGATTCAGGAGTTCCAGAAGCCAGGATAATGAGAAATGATATTCCACCATTGTGGAGTTTTTGTTGGCCCAAGGAAGCCCCTACATTTACATCTTGACTCAGGGCTGGCCCAATAATGAGTTGGGAAGAAGCCCCTAAATTAGCTTTGAAAAGTAGCCTACTGTGGTGGTTTTATAATGCGCCTGCAAATTATTTGGCATTCCTCCATCAAAAGTTGGAGCCTAATTTCCCTCCCCTTGAAGATGGGCCAGGCTTTGTGACTGCCGTGACACATAAAATGTGGCATATGTTATGCTGTGTGACTTCCAGGGCTAGGTCGTAAAAACTATTTGGCTTGTGCCTGCCTTTCTCTCAGGACACCCCACTGGGAACACAGACACCATGTTCCGAGTAGCACATGAAGATGACACATGCAGGGCTCCAGCCACAGCTCCATCTTATGTCCCAGCATCAACAGCTAGACACGCAAGTGAGCAAGTCTTCAGGTGATCCCAGCCTTTCAGCTGCCCCAGCTGATGCTGAGTGAAGCAGAAAGGAGCTGTCCCCACACAGATCTGTCCACATTTCAGATGCACAAGCAAAAGAAGTGTTGTTCTTATTTTAAAGCTGCTAGGTTTTGGAGTGGTGTGTCACACACCAATAACTGGAACACCTGACTTTTTTGCCTTATCTTTTGTAACAGGTGTAAGTACCTTCAATTCTTCTGAAATTCTTGACTCTTATCTCAGACCTTCATTCCTGAGCACTTCAGTTCTTAAGTGGCATGCTTCCATGAATCAATCCCATGGAATAAGCCCTGGTACGAAAGTGAATTTACCTGTTCCCATCAGTAATTAGCTTTGCAATTACATTGGTAGTCCTGGGAATCAATTTCATTGAATGTAAAATCATGCAGTTGAGCTAGGTAATTCCTGAGGTCTGTTCCAGTTCAGTTTGTGGCTCTTCTCTATAGGTCTGCTCTAATGTCTCTCTCACATCTTCTCACCACCTCCCCCTATATTTGAGTTTCAGCCCTCACATCTAATGGACTGACATCTTGACAAAGCCAAGATGTCAGTCCATTAGATTTGACTGCTGGAACTTAAATATAAGTTTGAGTTTGGCTCAAAGGGTGAGTTTGCTTTCTAGAAGTTCAGCTGCAAATGTCTGATGATGGCTTTGTGACTTCTCTTTACAAGAATTGCCGGTCATGTAACTGGTTGTTATTGGTCTTCAGTGCTTTCTTCCAATGTAATGAGTGTTGCGGGTGGTTTGGACACTGTAGCAGACTCAGGGAATAGCTATGTCTATACTGGAAGAGAAGGGTTAACCCTGATCCAACTGCTGCCAGATATTTGGCAGTAAAATAGATAGTGACTCCCCTCTTCCTTACATGTGGCCTGACATAAGTGAATCAAAGGGATCCCTGCCTCACCATGGAAGGCAGATGCTCCTGACATCTCTGGGCTGGGAATGACGTATGAGGGCCTGGAAGGTGGATCATGGTCCTCCATTCTCAGAGAGCATGGATTTCTGAAGTTTCTCAGAACTCTGACTCTCTTCCTGGTCTCACTCAAAGTGGGGACCTAAGTGGTATTTCTCTCTTTCCTTTAGAAGCTGGAGAGAACTTGATATTAAGTGAGAATACCCCATGAAAAGAATTCGTGTCCAAAGAGCAATTGCTTCTCAGTCAGTTTCTCCTGAGAAACAATGAATTGGCTCAAATCAAAGAGAAGGCGAGCAGGCCAAAGTATGCTGTGAAACCAAAAGCAAAAGGAGAATAAGAAAGAGGCTGGAGAAAAAGTCATAAAAAGGGTTGGAACTCTTATAAAAGCCCAAACCAACAATGGTAATTCTGAAAAGTGTGGGATTTGGTTACATAGCTTCATAAACAGTTTAGTCCTGAGCATTAATGCTAACCACACTCTCCCCCTCTATCTCGATTTGCCTAGGTGAAGGATTATCTAAAGGTGCTGACTGGGCCTTGCCTTGAATCTAGAGTCTTTCCCTCATAGAAATGACACTGAAAGCTGTGTCTGGTCTTAAATACCTAGCACTCAAATGCCAGATTCTTAGTTCATCTTAGACACTTCTTGTATTGAGCAGCTTGATCTCCAGGTTTTTCTCTGCATAGACACTCTTGGCAGGTCTTTCTCTGCATAGACACACTTGATAAGGTGTGATAAGGTCTATCTTATCTTCTCTCTGGGGCCTTTCCTGGTGCTTCAACTCATGAAAGCATCTGAGTTCCTCAAGGTCTAACATGCCATTGTTCTCTGCATGTCTGCTTCCCATGGGTCATTTTAAAATTATCGAGACTTTAAGAGAAAGAATAAATAAATAATAGGGTCAACACGTGCCCATGGTTTAAAAAAGGAACAAAAAATATTGTATTAGTTTGTTCTCATGCTGCTAATAAAGACATACCCAAGACTGTGTAATTTATAAAGGAAGGAGGTTTAATTGACGCACAGTTCCACAGGGCTGGGGAGAACTCAGGAAACTTACAATCATGATGGAAGGGGAGTCAAACATGTCCTTCTTCACATGGCAGCAGGAAGAAGAAGAATGAGAGCAAAGGAGGTGGAGAAGCCCCTTATAAAACCATCCAATTACTTGAGAACTCACTCACTATCATGAGAACAGCATGAGGGTAACCACCCCCATGATTCAATTACCTCTCACCTGGTCCTTTCCATGACACATGGGGATTATGGGAACTACAATTCAAGATGAGATTTAGGTGGGACACAGCCAAACCATATCGGAGACACACACACACACACACACACACACACACACAGAGAGAGAGAGAGAAAAATGAATCAAATATCTCTAGAAGGATACACAGAAACCGGTCACATTGGTTGCCTCCTTGGAGGGATGCTGGTTGGAAGCTTTGAACAGGAGATGGAGATGTTTATATATATATATATTCCATTCCTTTTGATTTTTGAACCATGGGAATGTATTTTCTATTTAATTAAAACTCTGAAAGTTATTGAATGAGATAACCAATATTGTGTGTGTGCGTGTGTGTGTGTGTGTGTGTGTGTGTGTGTAGTGAGAATCCTTCCAGGGCTATTCTGTGACAACATAAGTATGTACAGAGACATAGAGACACAGAGAGTGTGTGGGGGTGAGGATGAGGGAACGAGTATAAGTTCTCTTGTGCACAAGTGGTAGCATGCTATATTTACTGTTTTATTATTTTGGAGATTATTTGTTATCAGCATAGTTTCAGATATTTCAGTCTTATAATGATTACCCTTTTAATTGTATTTTAAAATTATATATACATTTAATTATATTTTAATTTTTATTTAACTTGTTCCCTATTGCTGAACTTTCAGGTTGTTTCCATGTTTCAACTGCAGTAAATTACAAAAACAATCCTTGCTCTAGTCCTTGTGTATAACTTGCTGGGGGCCAGGCCATGGTTTATTCTTTCTTTTTGTCTCCCTGAAACCAGCAGCACAGGTTTGCAGGTTTACAAACAAGTAGGCATTACAAGACCACACTATTTTGGGCTGATCATTGAGTGTCACTGATAGTGTTTAAAGAGCTGAACCTCTCTATTCCTGACACTAGTTAACCAAAAATTGCAATTTTCTGCACAAGCAAATTTTACAACAAACCACAGGGTTCTTCTAAATGATTTCTTGAAATGAAATTTTAACAGAATCAAAACCTTGCTAAAAGTAAGATTTCTAATCTGCAGAGAGAAAAAGAATGGCCACCTAGTCTTTTGATTCTCACTGAGCAAGTGAAAACAAGTGCTTCGGGCACAGTAGGGAAAGAAAGGCGGCTAACACATATAGACTTACCTCTTTCTCTGTCTCAGTTCATGGAAATATTTGCACGTTGAGTTGTGTAAAGTGGTTTGGATTTGTGTGAGTTTCTTTGGGTGGTTAGGAGATTTGAGATAGGGAGGAATGAAAATAGCTGAAACATAATTTTGATGGTGAAACAACTTGCAAAGACATCTTAGCTAGGACACAACTAATCTCAACCACTGTGGACCTATCATTCCCAACATAGACTTGAGAGAGTAAACTGCCCAGAGGTCATGTGAGCAGAATATAGTATTGCTGCTCCTAGAGCAGTGATTATAGGCATGGAGAAAGTGCTTCAGAGTCAACTGGGGAAGACTTCGGATTGTGCTCTTTCCCTCCCTATTCTAGTAGCCCCTCCCTCCCTTTATTAATAATCATCAGAATCACCACCACGATGTGTCTCCTTTGGCATCTGCCTTATTCCTTATGGGATGTGAGGAAGAAAAAAGCGGGTGAATAGTACTATTGTAGAGAGGAAATGAGAATTCTTATGAGCCCTAGGATTTAATAGCTTTTCTCACAATGGTCTTTGTTCTCCTAGGGCTTTACTCATGTTTACACTGCTAATCAACTCCTTCATTTTGGTGCTATCCCTTTTTTGTGCCTTTGCTTTTGCTGTTTTCTTGGCCTTTGATGTCTTTTCCTGTCTTTTCCTCCAGGCTCTGATATGTCTTTTCTGAAATTTCCTTTGCTCCTCCTCCTCCTTTCTATACCTAAGATTGATTGCTGAGGATCCATGGAGTGCTTGGGTTATACTCTTTGGGATCCAGATTATTGGATTGGAATTTTGTTTAGATTTGTTTCATTTGATCTCTGAGGTCACTTTGCTTGGATGGATTTCTTGGTGTCCCTGCCTGCAACTCCCAACCCACAGCCATGGCCCAGGTTCTTCCTCATCATGGGGCTGGGGTGGAAAGCTGACTTACACCTCAATACTGATGTCTAGCTGCACCCTTCTCACACAGCTGTGTCTTGTTTCCAGGTAACAGGGTGTCTTGGCAGGGCCACGCCTACCCAGCTGAGCCTCTTTGTAGGGTCTGTCTCATCAGAATATGCCCCAAGAATCAGTTCTGAGATTGGCAGCTCCTGTGCCCAATCTGTTTCCTCCCTGCTCCTGCCACCACTATGCAGGCAGTCTTCAAAACTGGACCATTGTGTTTGAGGCTTCCTCCCTGCACCACCTCCCAACTCCCACTTCCTGTCTTCTATGAAACTCTTCAGTCTTTGACACCCATGTCAAATATCGTCTTTCCCACGAGGGCTTTCTCATGGGGAAATAAATCCTTGCTTAGAAATGTATAAAGTGAAAAGTAAAATGATTCTCTCTGTACCAGCCTCACTCCTCAGAGGAAAACATTTAGAATGATTTCTAGTTTTAGACCTTCTGTTGGTTGTCTCCAAAAATGTAAATATCATGTTTTTACCTCCATTAAAAATTGTGTAATAGCATCTTTTAATACTTCAGTCACATCTTTTGATAGTATTATAGTTGAGAAATTTATGCTATTACCAGTATTCCCTCCATTAAATGTGTTTATTACATTAAATAATATATTAAAAACACTAAACACTGAAAAATTTAGAAAATATTTTTGTTTTTCCATTATTTCTGAATAAAATCAGTGTCCAATCACTTCCCTCCTTCTTTTCTCTGACTCACTCTCCTTCCAGTATTCATCAAGCATCCCATCCTTTTGAAATTTACAAGTTTATAATATTTACATGCCATTTTGTAACTGTAAGGTCTTTTTAACTTTTTGAACATTTATGTGAATATTGAAAACCATAAATAGTATTTGCAAAGTTGTATTTACTCCAAACCTGATAGTGTATTTGGATCTAGAGAGAAAGAATAGAGGCTATATGTTGCCACCTAAAAGAAAATGCTTCAAAGATCAAGATCAAGTAGATGCTCCTTTTAGATTCCATTAATTATTCAGAATTATGCCACAGATGATGATAAAAAGGGGAGGAACATAAATAGACAGTCTTGTATTATCACTAAGATGGATAACTTGGGAAGAAGGAATATATTACATAGAAAAATTACCAGCCCAAAGGCTGGCCACCCAGGCTTGTTCTTCAAGGGGTTGTGGGAAAAGAAGTGAGGAAAAAGGAAAAGGAAAAGGAAGATGTTGAGTAGGACATGGAATGACAGGTGAGAGCAATCACTTAAGAAAGATCCGAAATATCTAGATTTAATAAAATTTGAAGACTAGGAAACATCTCCCCTACCTCTTGGAGAGGCTCACCTGGAAAGCACCAACCTGGCAGTGGCCACATCAAAGTAAAATTGATTGAGGCCCCATGATTTGGAAGAGAAAGAACAAGGGATTTGTTCTCTCAAGCTGTCCTGGGTCCTGAGAGGTATGGACAGGATTTAGACTTGGGGATGGGAAGCTAGTTGAGATGCTAAAAATGAGCTCACTGGGGGCAGTGGGACTGGGTTTCTGGAGCAGGGCTACAGAGGCCTTGTAGGTATGGAATGGTTCACCTGGACTAGAACCACAGGAAGTCCTAGCCAGCACTCAGCACCATCCATAATGAAAGCAGGAGCCAAGGTGGGCCAGGTCCACCAGCTAGGGCTACTGGGCTGCAGCCAAACCAAAAGAGAAATTAGACCATTGAGTTGTGTCAGCCAAGGCCCTCCATAGCCAATGTCAAGAGATTGGCCAGTATAGAACCATCTTCCTAAATGGTCCCACTCTACAGTATTGAGCACCAATAATCCAGAGGGCACCTGTGGGTACAAGGGCCTCTTCTTTCCTCACTGCTTTTAGGACACAAGAAGCCATTCCCCTATGCCCAGAAACCATATTGGGAAAAGAAAGGGTGGGACAGCAATGAAGTCTGAGAATGTGAACGTTTTATCTAAAAGCACTGATCTGGGGAGTGTCATATCCATTATAAAGATTTAAAGAAGCACAATTTCTCTGCACATCTGGGTGTATCATGAGTCTCCAAGCACAAGAAGTCTGGGCAGTTATTAAATATCACTTTTTGTAGCCACCCGGAGTAGAAATATCTGGCTAACATCCTCTGGCTGAAGAAAGCCTGTGCTGTCCTATAACAAATTTGGGACTATTCACAGTCATGGGAGACAGGTAGAGGCTGGATCATTGAAACTTCCAATAATTCAAAAATCTCATTTTTGCTGAGTGTTGACTATTGACCAAAATTTCCAGTTGCTCGGAGGTTGCCAAATGGACTGATTTGAACTGTATGTCTTTTCATGGCCTCTATCAGAGGAAGGAAGAATCTGTGAAATAATTAAACATGATCTTAGCCCCCCCACCCCCTGGTTGCTGGGACTGGGCATGGGGGTAGGAGGTGAGGACAAAAGTTGGGGGATGAGGCAGGGGTGAGTCTGCGTCACTCTAGTAAGGCCCCCAGGGATTTCTCTCAGGGAACCCATGACCTTCTTCAGAGTTCTTTAGTGACGTTCTTCCCAGTGCACCTTGAATAAAATCTAAGCTTCCTTCCAGGCTGCAAGGTTTGCCACACTAGCCTCTGTTTTCCTTTCTGATCTCATTGTGCCACTGTCTTCTGCCTCACTTAGCTCTGTTTTAAGTCATTAGAGTTTCTATAAAAATTTTGTTATACAATTCTGAGAATTGTATAACAAAACATTAAGCTCTTTTCTGTCCCTTATAGTCATTACTCTTTTTTTTTCTCAAAATCCTCTTCACTCATTTCTTTCCACAGCTATCTCTTTGTCATCCTCAGTATCTCCATTTAATTGTCGTCTCCATGAAATGAACTTCTTGATCTTCTATGACCTTCTGTGACTCTGCCCCCATGATTAGCTTTCCAAACGCCCTGGTTATTAACCTCTTAAGCATGTATCACAAGTTGTGGTGACTTATTTATTTATTGGTTTGCTCCTTTTTCTGTCTCCTGCACTGGAATACAAGTACAAGCTTCCAAAGGACCATGTCTGTCTTTCTGATCATTGTGTCTCCAGCAACTAGCACAGTGTTGGGCTTATACTTCCCTCTCAATAGAAAACTGTTGGGTGAATGAAATGGGCAGACATTGTTTAATGCTCTAATCTCAGTTCAGATACATGGTAGTCCAAGGGAGGAAAAGGGACAAATCATCCCTTGAAGTCTGTCAACTGGAAAATGTCCCTCTAGACGCCTGGTTGTCCCTGAGGAGATGGATTAAGTGAGGTTGATCTGGCAAGCTTCCTAGTGGCAGAGAGAGGGTTAAAACAAAGGAGAAAAACAAAAGAAAAATGAAATCTGCTCAAAGCAAAACAGATGTTTCACCTCAGATCCACTTTGTTTCCATGAGGAACGGGTGGGCTGGTGGGGCAGTGGGGAAACAAGAGTGATTGTTTGCCTAGACTTTGCTTCCTCCTAAGCTGCCCAGTCTCTGGCAACCTGTGACTCCTTGCTCCCTCCACCCCTTGACCCCTTTGTGCCTCATCAAATGAGTCACGGCCACAGCATTTGTGGAAACTCCTGGCAAATGGCAGAGGGGAGGGGGCGGGGCAGAAACCCAAGAGCTGGCTTCTGGGAGGCTCTGAGGCTGTTTTGACCCCGAGAAGGCAAGTATGGTTGTCTTCCAGGCCGCAGAGGAAAGCATCATGTTTGAATGCTGGCAAGCTGGGTGTCTGAGTGTTAAGACCTCGTGAGAAATAGGAACGAGTTCTATGAGAGGCAAGGTACCTAGGATGCCAGGCTGTGAAGAGGAAGAGAGCTCACTCCCTAACCTCAGGTGCACAGAAACTTCACCAGAGGCAAGGAAGAGTCAAAGGACCTGGTCTTTGGCAAGATGATTGATTACTGGCAGGGAGGGATGTTACTGGGTGCAGTGCTGGAGCAGCTCTCTGACACAGCTGCTCTTATTTGACACACATAGAAGGTACCTACTATGTGCCAGGCCTGGTTCTTATCACTCAAGAATCATCAGTGAGCAAACAGCAAAGTCTAGCCCCCATGGGGCTTCCATTCCAGTGGACTCATGATTTATAGGGGTTCATGGAATTTGATTCTATGTCCTTGTATTTGGGGTATACTCTAAAGCTATCCTGTTTGCAGGTTTCTCAAAAACTGTAATCTCAGTTAGAGTAATAGGGGCAGTTGCAGTTAAGATCTTGAGAGAGCAAAACAGAAAAGGCATTAACAGGAGAAATAGCCATTGAAGTCCATTGCAACAGGCTGGCACTAAAGAGCTTCCTGTTGCTAGGATGAGTGTAGTTCTTAGAGCACAGAGACCCTCCCCAGGAAAGAAGCAGTTTGCTTGGCTTCTGTGGTATACCTGGCAGACAGTGGGGTAGATTCTTCTGTCTCTCACTCTTACTTCTAGCCCATTGGCAATGTTGCCACCCCAATGCCTCCTCTTTTGAGGTACAGACTTGCAATGCCACCAGCCTCTTTTCCTTCCTAGCTTTGCCATTTGCAGGCTGGTTACTGTCCACTCAGGGCAGGCTGGTATTGGTGTCTGTGCTGATGTGTTCTCACCTCTGCTACCTCTTCTATTAATGTTCTAGATGTATCTGCCGGGAAAGACAGAAGAGGGTGGAGTGGGGATGATTGAGCTTGTGGTTGCCTTGGAACACCCATAATCCCAGCACTTTGGGAGGCTGAGGCAGGAGGATTGCTTGAGGCCAGGAATTGGAGACCAGCCTGGTCAGCATAGTGGCACCTCATCTCTCCCACAAATAAAATAAAATAAAATACAAATAGGAGTTTGTGATCTCTAAGGGATGCTAAGAAAGGAACAAAGTCCAGATGAGATTGGTTTCCTCTTTTTCCTCATTGCGCTTCAGCAACCCTGTCTCAAGGCCACCTGCAGGTGATTTTGTCTCCCAAAACTCTTCCTCTGATATGGTAACCACTGAATCCCTGCACAGACCACACTGGTCTTCTTTGGCCCTCTCTCCCTTGCTTGCCAGATGCCTCTGAAGTCATCATGTTTTTCTTATCCCCCAAGTGCGTTAGCTGAATACCAATCACCCCTAACGAAACTTCACTTCTTTCCTACTTAGCATAGACTCCAGGTTATACCTAGTCAGTTGTTATTCTAACAGAGAATAACACCCTTTTAGCTTAAGCCATTCTTTGTTACATTTTCTGCTACTTGCAGCCAAATACTTTCTGAACCAATGTATCTCATCTCCCTGGTCCATTTGATTTTTGATGTTGCTATGCTGTAGCTGCTTAGAGTTCCCATGTATCTCTTCTTATGATGAACTTCCTATATTTATGAAGCTATCAGAGCTGGAAAATCCCTTAGAAATCAGCATCCAGTCTCCTAACTTTTATATAGGGAAAGTAAAACCCACAGAGGGCAAGTAATATGGGAGTTAGTGGGACAGCCAGGCCTGGAACCCACAAATCTTGGAAATTAGTCCAGTGTTCAGTGCCAGCCATCTCCCTATTTCCTTGACTTGAAACAATAATAAAGGTTGAGGGTGCAAAGAAAATCTCTGCTTTTGCTTGATGTGGCTATTGTAGATATACTGAGCACAGCCCTGTGCCTGAGGCTTTGACCATCTTGTGGAAAGACAGACCCTGAAAATACGGGCAGGGATCTGTCCCAGAGAGTGGAGAGGCCCCAGGCGCTGGCTCACAGAGCTTTTCTCTCCACTCCTGTAAATTACTTTCCTGGAGACAGATTCAGCCTCTGCCCAGCCCCCTATAGCAGTGTTCAGGCGTGAACTTAGTGGCTGCACTGTTACCAACTCCATGGGCACAAGCCAATTAACTATGAGAGTTGCATGCACGCACACACACACACACACACACACATGCACACAGACACGCAGACACACATATGCACACAGACACACATACACACACGCACAGACACACAGACACACACACATAGGAGACATGCTGCTCTCCCACTGCCAATTTGTTTTTGTCTCTCTCTCTCTCTCTCTATCTTGGCCTCTGCTAAGTCCCACTTAAACATTGAATAGCTTACTTTTCTTTCCTCTCTTCTGTCTGTGGCTGTGACATTTTAGCCACAGCCCTCACTCTGAACATTGAATATCTCATTAATTTTCTTTTTATAAGCCCCAGTGTTAGAGGCATTTGAACCATAGCAACTCCATCTTAAATAGGAGCTGGGTAAAATAAGGCTAAGACCTACTGGGCTGCATTGCCAGAGGGTTAGGCATTCTAAGTCACAGGATGCATAGGAGGTCGGCACAAAATACGGGTCATAAAGACCTTGCTAATAAAACAGGTTACAGTAAAGGAGCTGGCTAAAACCCGCTAAAATCAATATGGTGACGAGAGTGACCGCTGGTCGTCCTCATTGCTACACTCCCACCAGCACCATGACACTTTACAGATGCCATGGCAATGCCAGGAAGTCACCCTATATGGTCTAAAAATGGGAGGCAAGAATAACCTACCTTTTGTTTAGCATATAATAATAAATAACCATAAAATGGCAGCTAGCAGCCTTCAGGGCTGCTCTGTCTATGGAGTAGCCATTCTTTGATTCTTCTACTTTCTTAATAAGCTTGCTTTCACTTTACTGTATGGACTTGCCCTGAATTCTTTCTTCCTTGGATCCAGGAACCCTTTCTTGGGGTCTGGATCAGGACCCCTTTCCTTAAACACTGGCACCAGATTCTGTCATTGAGCGTGCTTCTCCCTTCTGCTGGGGAGGCGCTCCCCCTACCTCTCCCCTCGGCTGCCTCTTGCTGCCATTCTTGTCCCAGCACTGACATCCAGTCCTCCCAGGGGCCTTTGCTCACCTCCTGGCACTGCCAGTCACTCTCTAGCATGCCACTTCCTTCCCTCTTTGGCCTGGATTTTTTTTTCTTTTTTTTGAGTTGGAGTCTCGTTCTGTCACCAGGCTGGAGTGCAGTGGCGCCATCTGGGCTCACTGCAACCTCTGCCTCCGGAGTTCAAGTGATTCTCTGGCCTCAGCCTCCTGAGTAGCTGGGAATACAGGCACCCGCCACCATGCCCAGCTAATTTTTGCATTTTTATTAGAGACGGGGTTTCACCATGTTGCCCAGGATGGTCTCGAACTCCTGACCTCGTGATCCAACATCCTCAGCCTCCCAAAGTGCTAGGATTACAGGCGTGAGCCACCACGCCTGGCCTGGCCTGGATATTTTATCTTCTTCAGAGTATTTAGCAGCAACTAAATGATTATGCCGGTTTGTTTACTTGTTTAGTTTCTATTTTTCCTTTTTTAAAAAATTATAATTATTTTTTTAAAGACAGAGTCTCACTCTGTTGCCTAGCTTTAGGCTAGAGTGCAGTGGTGCAATCATAGCTCACAGTAACCTCCAACTCCTGGGCTTAAGCAATTGTCTTGCCTCAGCCTCCTGAGTAGCTAGGATGACAGGTGCAAGCCACCATGCCTGGCTATGTTTTAAAATTTTTTTGTAGAAGTCAGGTTCTGCTTTGTTGCCCAGGATGGTCTTGAACTCCTGGCCTTAAATGATCCTCCTGACTTTGTCTCCTAAAGTGTTGGGATTACCAGTGTGAGCCATGGTGCCTGGCTGCCATTTTTCTTTGTAGAATGCAGACGTTTCTTCTAGGACAGAAACATCCATTCTGTTAACATCCTGTGTTGCTTTCCAGTAACAAACCTGTGCCTGGCTTGAGATAGACATTGAAAAATCATTTGTTGAACTTTAGTCCACTGAAGTTGACTGAAGACGGACTTGAAATCATTTGTTGAACTTTAGTGCACTTTAGTTGACTGAAGATGGACTTGAAATGAGCCTCCTCCACACCATGGGCCATCTGTGCTGTGGGTGTAGGGCAAACAAAAAACAACATGGACAAGCTTCATGCCAGAAGTCAGTCCTGGGTGGCCAACACAATGAAGGCCAGTGACGTGTTGACTTTCCTGTACTGCCGTCCTTCCCAGTGTCCTTCCCCTCACACTTGATGTAAATCCACAGACTTTCCATCAGGCCTCTTTATATCCATCCCAACCTCCCCCACCCACTGCAGGAGAAAGGAAGAGCTCTCTAAAGGCTTTACCAGAGGTCCATGCCTTTGCCTGCTAGCTGCTAATCCCACCTTATCCTGACTCCTCTTGAGCTCTTTGGAGAAAGCATCTCTCCTTCTCCCCTTGATCTGCCTATGTGGGAAATTCTGAGGCATCAGAGCTCCTGCGATTCTCCTTGAGAGAAGAGAGAGACCATAGCTTCTTACAGACCTCCACAGATGCTGGGATGGATCTCTGACTTGGCTCCCAATGTCCCCTTGTACTCAATCCAGTCTCCTCAGCTTGAGCTTTTAGGACAATGTCTCTCTATCACCTCACTCCTCCATCCCCATTTCACTATGTGCCCACTTCCTCTTATTTTTGGGCTCTCCTAGAAGGTTTCCTGGTCCTGTCTGCATGCCCAGCTCTCATGCGAATATCCCCTGCTAACCATAGTTCTCTGTAGAGAACTGTACCTGCCCCTTTTTATTCTGGATTTCTCATTCACAATCCTTACTCAAAATTCTTCCTGTGGGAGGGCTTTCCTGACTTACTCTCTCTGACTCTCCCTTCTTGACTAATGCCATCTGCCCCTCCAGCTTGTCTGTCTGCACAGAGCCACCTCCATAGGATCCAGGTGTGTCCAGATACTGGTAGGTATCAGATTTTAGGTCCCCATTTAATCTTCATGTTTGGTGGAATTTTCTTACAGGTAAGAAAATCATTTTTCTGTGTCTGGGAGGGCAGTCTGTCTATGTATTTTTTTTTTTTTTACTAATTCTTTTTCTCTTTCATAGTCATCAGAGTAGAGTGTAAACTGGAAGACCATGAATGAGTAATCATAGTTCCAGGTTTGTTCCTTCTCGTCATTCTTGCCAGCCCCAATCCTGCTCACCCTTTCCATAGCCCTGTGGCTGACCAGTTGCAAATTAGATAAATCATCTTGAGTCCATCAGGAATTCTTCTTTTTAAGGTGTCCTAGCACGGGTTTGCAGGAGAAAGAAATCAGAATGGGAAAGGAGTGGGCTGGAGAGGAAAGCACCTCTGACCTCAGGGGTCTTACAGTTTATCAGAGAAGGGGAACAAGTGATAAAGGAACAAGCCATAAAGGAACAAACATAAAGGAAAACACTTAAAGAAGTTTGAAGGAAGCAGCTCGGAAGCCCAGAATTTTGGCTTCTGGGTCTTTGTTTCACCCACTATTGACTGTCCTGGCAACTGTCTAGGAATATTTCAGAGTCACTTGGGTAGAGCCCGAGAATGAATCAAACGTCTCTTTTCATAGACCCACCGGGCTGGCTGAGAGTGGTGATGGTCATTCTGTCCATCCCCTTGCCCCTAGGCCAGACCACATCAATTCAGCCTGCCTAGTCAGGGGTATCTCCTGTTTCCAAACCTCACCGGAGACGGATCCTACCCAGCTCTGTCTGCTCTTCCTGCCCCTGTGGTTTTGAGCCTTGGTAATGAATGGCTGAGACGGCTGCATTCCTTGGACAGCCTCTTAGCCCTGCATATTTGTCAAGGACTCTTGGGAAGGGAGCTCAAGGGGATCTAAAGGCAAAGGCCTGTGTGAGGCTGCCCAGCCATACTCAGCTTTTTCCACTGGGCCTTTCAACTGCAATCTGTCTGTGCTCCAAGGTGGGGAGGTGGTTCCCATTTGCAAGGGGATGAATGCTGGTGTTTGACTTATTGCTGTATCAGGGCCCAGAAGCTGTGGCAGAGAAAACATCTCTTTAATTTGGAAAAGAAAAAAAAGACCAACTTTGAATTCCACCTGCCTCCTCAGTCTTCGGCACCGCTTCCTCTTCCACCCTACTTTTCTCACCTCTCCACGCGGGATGACAGCCCACCAGGACAGGCCTCACTGACAGCCCTGTCTCTGCTGGGGGTCCCACAGTTCTGTTGTCCTGCTGGATGAAAGGCTGTCAGCTGATATTGCTCAGTGCTGAGAACTGAGGCTCTAGTGGGATGAAGAAGTGGTCTTGGGTGAAAGGGTCACATCAAATAAGTGTTGGTCGAGGCCGAGATTTACGTATTTTTAAAAACAGATACCTCTGTCAAGTTTTCTTTATGTCTTTCCTATAGAAAATCTAATTTCTTGTAGACCACTTCAGCTTTTTCTATTCTTCAGAGTGACCCTATAGAGTTTGGTGGTCAACCATGCAGCCACTGATGGCAAATAAGAAGCAATGAATACCACATGTGCTGTTTCCTCTGTTGGGACACGCTCCCCACCCTGGGCCCTGCACCACACCTCTGGCTATCACTAGCCTCATTCCCTTGGGGCCTTCAGGTCTTAGTTCAGCCCAGGTAGTTGCTCCTCTTACAGGCTGCCTCTGCAGTTTCAAGAGAGGGGAACTGAGAGAAAGTGGTCACACAGAGATCAAGAGGGGAGGAGGCTTTAGGCAAGGAGTGCCTTGAAGCAGTTGATAAGCATCCAAAAGTTTGGACTGGGTTTATAATTCAGCAAGAAATCAGTAACTGCCTGGAGAGAAATTTCAGGGGGCTATAAAGTCAGAAACGGAACAACAGGAGGTTGAGTAGCAAATAAGAATAAAGTGCAGACAGTGCCTTTAGACAACTCTTTCAAGAAATGACCTATGAAATTAAAAAAAAAAAAAGTAAAAAAGGCATTAGCTAAAGAGGGGGAAGTGGAAAAGGAAGATGATTTATTTCTGTATTGTTAAGATGGAAGTGACCTGAGAAATGTAGTCTTGTGCTATTCTATATTCTGCGTGTTCTTTCCTTACCACATCCAGATCCGCTTCTTGCCCTACTCTGTGCCCGGAGAGGCTGACCTTTCTTGACTATGTTAAGGGGTCCCTTGCAATCTGATTTCCTGTTGAGTTCGGCCAATGGGAAGCAGAGGATCAAAGGGCAGGAGAAGGAGTTGGGAGTATTTACTCCTTTGTCTCTCTCTTTACCAAGTTAAGGTTCAGTAGTGGACCATGTTCCTCTATCAAAGGCTAGCACTCCTGCCAGGCGGCTCTCTCCTATAGTACAGTGATAGTTCTCTACTAGGCCTGTTGTTGTTGGCTTGGGAGCTTCACCAATCCTTTCCAATTTATCTTAGCTTGGACTACATCTTTGCAAGCAGTCCCTTTAGTAAACTCTCCTCAATTACTCCATTTGAGTACAACATCTGTTTCTTATTGGGGACCTGACTGGAAAAGGGGGGCAATTAAAGACCCTGTTTTTATCAGAAGCCTCCAGAGAATGCCAGGAATACAAAGAGAACACATTAGAGAAGCTGTAACAATAGACAGAGAATGGAAATGGGACAATTTTAGTCAAAACCATGTTATCATTTCATGTTTTGAGGCCTTTAACTCTGCTTTTGACCCATCACAGTGATCAGTAAAATACAAGCCATGTCAATGTAGTTGAATCTCCAGCCCTGTGGGGCCACGGGTCAAAAAAGTAGGCAGAGGAAGCTGCATATGCAATTCTGTTAGTTTAAAATTGGATATAGAAATCCCCATATTTCTGCTTTTGCTGTCAAGTCATGAAGAGGCTGGGGAAAAATGCTGCAACATGAATCTATGGCTTACATAAAACTGCATGTCTAGGAAGGTAGAAGAAGGTGGAGCACAGCCCCTGAGGGAAGGCCTCGGTCAAGGCACCGGCTAGCTTACAGATTAATATGGTTTCTCTGTTTCCCCACCCAAATCTCATCTTGAATTGTAGCTCCCATAATTCCCACATGTTGCACAAGGGACCTGGAGGGAGATAATTGAATCTTGGGTGTGGTTTCCCCCATACTGTTAGTGCTAGTGAATAAGTTTCAGGAGATCTGATGGTTTTATAATGGGAAGCCCTTTTTGCTTGGTTCTCATTTCTCTCTTCCTGGGCGCCACATAAGAAGTCCCTTTGTTCTTCCTTCATCTTTGACCATAATTGTGAGGGCTACCCAGCCATGGGGAACTGTGAGTCCATTAAACCTCTTTTTCTCTATAAATTACCCAGTCTCAGGTATGTCTTTATCAGCAGTGTGAAAATGGACTAATACAGAGATTAAATCTGATATTCCTAATATCACACCAAGATAGAAATCCCAAACTGCCCATATATAACCTGAAGTGGACTCATAGAACATGAACCTATAAAACCAAAATCCGAGACACATGAGGAATATTAACCATAAGACAAGCACTTAACAAAATAAAATGTGGGAAAATAAATTCACTTCAGATGAAATGAAAATGATAGGACAATTTGAAAATGATTTAAAATGAAGTCTTTAGGATTGTCAACGAGATAAAGTATAATAAAAAATTAAAAGATAAAATAAGAAATGATGAAACAAAAAAGCAAAAATTAAACCTATATAAGAGAATGTAGTAACAATAGTAAATTGTGTACTAAAAAATTACTATTTTAAAAAATAATAAATGGAATAAATTCTGAAGTAGAGTTTAGAGCAAACAATAAAAAGAGAGTATTTAAATGGCAGTGATAATTAATTTTATGTGGCAATTTGACTGGGCTATGGGTTGCCCAGATATTTGGTCAGACATTATTCTGGGTGTTTCTGTGTGGATATTTTTGGGTGAATTTAACATTTCAATTGGCAGAGTAAAGCAGATCACCCTCCATAACATGAGCAGGTCTCTTCAAATCAGATGAGTAGGACTGAATAGAACAAAAGCCAATCTTCTCTCAAGTAAGAGGAGATTCTCCAGCAGATCGCTTAATAGGACTTCATCTGCACCATCAGCTGTCCTGCATCTCAAGCCTGCTGGCCTACACTGCAGATTTAAACTTGAAAGTCTCCATAATTGTGTCAGACAATTCCTTATAACAAATCTCTCTCTCTATATATACACACCATATTGGTTCTGTTTCTCTGGATAATCTATTACAATGGGAAAATAGAACTCAGAAATATAAACAAAATATAGACAAAAAGAAAAATTATGCATATATATGCATACAAACATATTAATGTTTGTATGGGAAGTTAAGGGGAATAGAAATGGATTGAGAGACTCCAATATGCATCTGATTAGGAGTTCCAGGGAAAATAAATAGAGAATGATGTAAGTTTCCAGAATTGAAATCGTGAATCTTTTGGTGAAAGTTCATACAAAATACAAACAGAACAAATGAAAATAAAACCACACCTATTTACACTGTAGTGAAACTGTAGAACATGAATAATAAAAATAAATGCATATTAGAAGCTACCAAAAGGAAAAGACAGCTTACCCACAAAGCATTAATGATTATATTCACAAAAGAATGATCTTCAGCTAGATAGATGCCCCCATTACAGATGAGTTGATATGTTCATAGCAGTAAGAAAAAAGTCAACCTAGAATTTCATCCTAGCTAAATTATTCAATCGTGAGGGCAAAATAAGGATACATTAAGTTACAAGAGGACTAAGAAAATTTACTGCTCCCAGACCCTTGCAATTAGTTCAAAAAAGAGAAAAGAGAAATCAGAGAGAACAATTAGGAGCAAGAGAGAAAAATTTGTAAAGTAGTTCAGTAAAAGTGCATTAACTATTAACTACATAAAAATAAATTTTGTATTAAACAATGGGGCCAAAAGTCTAGACAATAGCATCAAAGAACGTTGGTGGTAGGGAGTGCTCAATAAACTAGTTAAAACATACTAAGATTTATGTTTTGTTTAAGAGGATTCTAGAAATTATGAATAAACTTAGAACTTAGAAAAAATTTCTGTGAGGTCAGGCACTGCAGAGTATTTTGGTCAATGATGGACCACATATATGATGGTGGTCCCAGAAGATTATAATACCATATTTTTACCATACCTTTTCTATATTTAAATATGTTTAGATACACAAATACTTAACAATTTTCTACAGTATTCATTACCAAAACATGCTGTACAGGTTTGTAGCCTAGGAGCAACGGGCTATACCATATAGCCTAGATGTATAATCAGCTGTACCATCTAGGGTTGTGTAAGTACAACCTATGATGTTTGCACAATGACAAAATTGCCTGATGAGACATTTCTCAAACATATTCCTGTTGTTAAGTGATGCAAGACTGTATATATATGTATATTTAACAATTTATCAGTAACCATTAAAATATAAGAAATATAGGTCGAGCATGGTGGCTCACACCTGTAATCCCAGCACTTTGGGGGGCCAAGGTGGGTGGATCATGAGGTCAGGAGATTGAGACCATCCTGGCTAACACAGTGAAACCCTGTCTCTACTAAAAAAAAAAAAAAAAAAAAAAAAAAACAAAAAAATTAGCCAGGCGTGGTGGTGTGTGCCTGTAGTCCCAGCTACTTGGGAGGCTGAGGCAGAAGAATGGTGTGAACCCAGGAGGTGGAGCTTGCAGTAAGCCAAGATTGTGCCACTGCACTCCAGCATGGGTGACAGAGCAAGACTCCATCTCAAAAAAAAAGAAAGAAAGAAAGAAAAGAAAGAAAGAAAGAAAGAAAGAAAGAAAGACAATATAACGTCTAAGTCAGAAGCTGATTGGTGAAAAGGTGTTGATGTGGAGAGAATAGCTAAAGTCTTATTAATCCAACACAAGACAGGGAAGGAGAAAAAAAAAGATTTAAAAAAGAAGCATAAAAGGAGAAAACACAAAAGAAGTGAAAATAAACATTGATTTACTAAAAAGCAAGGAGCAGAATCTTATAAACAGTATGGCATCATTTATTTTTAAAGTTACCAGGTACACAAAACAATAATAAATGTTTTTGTATAAAAATGTACTAAAAATATAAAAACTCATGGAAGTGGGATACGTATCTTTAGGTGTGGGGTTACCAAAAACGGGAAGAAAATGAGGGGATGGGGCTTCAGTTGTATTTTAGTGTTTTATTTATTTTTAAAAGGCCTGAAACATATATGATAACATTAATATTTTTCAAAATTTTTGTTGTGGCACATGTGTGTGTTTTAAGTTGTTCTCTAGAATTTTTTATATCCTGTATTAGAAATACTTCACAATTTTTGAAGGAGAATAAAATGAGAAGTAGAACTGTATGGCTGCGGAAACAGAATTAGGACCAGTATGAGTTTATGGAAATGGGGGATTTCTTTAGCTCTGGAGAAGGATTTGGACAAGACTGTCTAGGTCACAGTCAGGTAGACACAGGCTGAGGCTCTGGATCACATAATTTTGTACTCACAGAGGTTTTGCTTTGTTCTGTTAATAGCTAGGAAAGTAAAAGGAATACTTTGTAAGTAAACCACGGGCTAGGTTCTAGAACAAGTTGTGAAACTGAGAGAGGTTTGGCCCAAGGAGGACCAGAAAAGGGCTGTTTAATTCTCTCACTATATGCCAGGCTGACTTGTATACATGTGAAGTGATTGTGTAGAATTTCTTACCTAATATTTAGAGTATATGCTGTGTTCAAGCCTCTCTGCTAAATGTTTGACCTGTGTTATCTTCTTAATAATCTTCATCCTATGAGCAGTTTTGGTTGCGTTTGTATTTCATTAAGAGAAAGTATGAGGGCCTTTCCTCTCAGAAGTCCTCTCTCTCACACTAGATAGAGAACTGTTTTCCTTTCTCTTTCTTCTGCCTATTAAATCTCCACTCTTAAACTCCTGGGTGGCGGGGGAAAGAGGCAGTATGATGAAGTGATTGGGGTCATAGACTCTATAGTGTTAAATCACAGCTTTGCTCCTCACAAGCTGTGTGATTATGGCAGCTCACTTAGCTTCTCTCTGCCTTGGTTTGTTTATTTATTTATTTTTTTTTGAGACTAGGTCATGCTCTTTAACCCAGGCTGGAGTGCAGTGGCACTAACATGGCTCACTACAGCCTCGACCTCCTGTGTTCAAGCAATCCTCCTGTCTCAGCCTCCCATGTAGCTGGAACTACAGGTGTGTACCAACACTCCTGGCTAAGTTTTTTGTTTTTTGTAGAGACTGGGTCTCGCTACATTGCCCAGGCTGGTCTTGAACTTCTAGTCTCAAGGGATTCTCCCATCCCGATCTCTTGAAGTGCTAGGATTATAGACATGAGCTACTGCACCCAGCCTCTCTCATTTTAAAAGTGGGGAGTAGGAGTATCTATCTCACTGCATTGTTGTGCAGCTTAAATGTGTTGATATATGCAAAGACTTAGGAGACTGATTGGTATATAGTAATCTCTATATAAGTGGTTGCTATTATTATTTGCTATTCTGAATGAGAAAACAAAAATCCAGAGAGATAAGGTAACTTGAAAAAGTTCCCAGCTAGTAAATGGTAGAGCTAGGCCTCAAATCCAGGATTAATTAACTCTAAATTCAAGTCCTTAATTGTTATACTATTCTGCCTCCCCAGGAGACATAAAAAATATAGAGACATTAGAAAACAAAAAACATCAGAGTCACTGGAGAGAAGTAGGGTAAATCAGATATACAGGAACAAAAACTTTGGGCAGAAATCTGGATTTTCCCTTACAGGGTAGCAGACAGAGCTGTGAGTCTACCCATCAACACATTCCCCCTTTCCTCTCTTTTAAAAGGCCTACTGGTGGGTTCAGGCCTCTGCTTTCCTCTGTGAAGTTACGAACTTCTGAAAAGATGGAGCCCCTCTTCAACTCCAGAACTTTATTTATGGTTGATCAGAGTCAATAGTGGTCCTGTTCCTCTTGATAGGAATTGGTTTGGGCACGGGCAATAAGATGTGAGAGAAGGCCTTATCCTATGGAGGGGTTACCATGAAAGGTGTATTCATGTGCGAATAGATGAGCTCTGTTTTCTGTTGGATGTTGTGGTGTCTGGGTGTCTTGGTCTTTCGGGCTTCTATAACAAAATACCATAAACTAAGTAGCTTATAAACAACGGAAATTTATTTCTCACAGTTCTGGAATTTAGGAAGTCCATGATCAAGGCACTGGCAGATTCGATGTCTGGTGAGAGCCTGCTTCCCGGTTCATAGATGGTGCATCTCACTGTGTCCTCACATGGTGGAAGGGGCAAGACAGGTCTCTGGGACCTCTTTTTTAAAGGCACTAATCCCAATCATGAAGGTTCCACCCTCATGACCAAATCACTTCCCAAAGGCCCCACCTTTTAATATTATCACATTAGTGGTTAGGTTTCAACATAGAAACTTGCGGGGGACATGAACACTCAGACCATAGCAATGGGTAAGACTATGGTAGTCACGTTTCACCAGTAGGTTAGCTAACCCAAGGATGAGCCCATACATGAGGGTGCTAGAGCAGGAAGACAGAAAGAACCAGGGCCTTGTTGATGTCTGTGAGCTCTGAATTCACCAGCCTCAGAATTGTCCTACCCATAGACTTTTGTTATAGGAGATAATGTTTTCTTAATTGCTCAAGCCAGTTGAGATGTATTCTGTTACTTGCAGCCTGAACCATCCAAACCAGTTCAACTACAAAATCAAACTCTTGCTATAAGAGGAGAGAAAGAAATAGTGCCATGGTATCTTTAGGTGTGTGCCTAGAGGGGCGGCCCCAGATCTATGGGTTTGTTTCTGAGAGCGAGGATGGGTTGTGGCCCTGCAGGGTTGCCGCTGAAGCTGGTTTCTCATGTTGTGTTGGAAAAGGCCATTCTGGGAGCTGGGTCACGAGCTCCTGGAGAAGCAGAGTTCCCCAGCCCTTTAAACGGAGGAGCTCCCATAACAACCAAACAAGCAGGATTCCAAGCGGGAAGATAACAGTGACCTTGGAGCTTCTCCCTACTCAGATTAGATGCATGAAGGTAATAAAAACCACCCAAAAGAAACTGCATAAAGAGGCCTTGGGAAGCGCGTTCAAGAGGGTGAAAAGGAAGAACAGAAGGAACCTGTGGAAAGAAAATCTTCCAGACCAAATGATGGTCCAAAAATAATGAGACCAAAGTTCAAAAAAGTAATTTAAACCAAATAAGGCAGGGAAAGCCTAGCCAGCAAGGGGCGGGCTCACTCTGCAGGGAGCAGGCGAGCAGAGGGGATGGAGCTGAGCAGAGTTCAGTTTAGGACAGCCCATGGGTCAGAGGGAACTGAGGAATGTGCCCGCTGCCCAGGTCAGCAAGGGGGGCAGCACCAGATGGCATGCCTTCTTACCTCCCCTGCCCCAAGAGGCCTGGAGCATTGCCACCACCCTCACTGGTGACAGGGCTGCTTGAACCCATCTGGGTGGATTTGCCACCACTGCAACAGAGAGCCTGAGGGACCAGGCAAATGAAGGAAGCCTTACTTGCTCATAGCCAAGCTTCTTTTCAGGTTCTATTTTATATTTTATTGCAACAAAGAATTCCAGGGCCATACTCTGAGCCAGGGATGATGGGTGCTAAGCTCATTAACTGCCTGCTCCATTTGTGGACTTGTTCCTGCTGAATCTGTAGTCCAGGTACTGCCAGTTTCTTAGTGTCAGAGCCCTCATAGGGTTCATTTGTGCATCCAGCATGTGGATATGTGTGTGCATTTACCCAGATTTTTAAAAAGCTTTCTATTTACCTTTTCTATTTAGTACATACCCTCTTCCATACTTAAAACTCCACACCTTCTACCACAGCTTTTAGAGTGATAGCACTGGGTTACAATACAGGTTTTCACAGGAATTGAGCATTTAAAGAGGTACTAAAGTGAACATGAAGAATTTAAATTCTAGGTAACAGCTCTCAAAAGCTCTGTCTTCTTTGTGCTTTCCTCGTTTATGATATCTGATATTTATTCTCATGACAGAGGACAAACTAAACTGTGTATCACAGTCACTGATTGGTTCACTCTGCACCACTGGTCCCCAGTGGCATTTGGGGGCAATGTGATGTCTTTTTCTTAACTCAGGGCCCTCTTAGTATCGCCTTGTCCCTCTCTGGAGCACCTATGAATTCTTAGGTCCACTGTTCACCCCGGGCAGGCCATGGAGTGCAAGCAGTGCTGCTGGAGGCTTGCCTCGCTGGTCACTTTCCTGCTCTACTGCTGAAGTTTCCACCCTCACTCAGGCCATACTGAATATGGCTCTGTGTGGGGCTCTTCCAAGATGCTCCCAGTCTCCCCTAAGCTGTGTTTCGGAAACAGTGTCGCTGGTCACCACCTCCAAATATTCTCAGGTTCCTTCCATATCTAGCTGGAAATGTTCACTATGCCTCCTTTTGATCTTGGGGTTCACCTCAGGAGTGGGAAGATTAGGACATGTAAGTCACATCTCTCTGCTGTATTTCTGTCTTTCTCTCCTGCTCACAGCCCCCTTGGGACACACAGATAGGTCCCCTTTCTGCTCTGGTCTTCAGAGTAGGGTGTATATACAACATTCCTTTATTTTCTTCCCACCTGGCAAGTGATTTGCCCGTCCCTATTTCCTGAGACATGAAGGCAAATAGGGTGCAAGGAATGAGAACTTGTTTTCACAGATAAGTGAATATGACTTTTGAAGTGGTTAGAAAAACACAGCAATCACATTAGCATACATAGACCCTTGAGGCTGGCTGGGAGCCCTGTACAAAAAAAAAACATAAAAAATAATAAAGGCTGCTTTCTGGCTGAGAAGGGAAGGGAAGAGTGAGGATTCTCAACAGCATGAGGGTAACAACTCCACAGGTTCTGCAAGTTTTTCTCTCTGAAAAAGAGGACTCTTGACTTTTCCTGCTTTGCTTTTAATTTCAAAACAGCACACACACTTTCCTCTCCCACAGGATGTTCCTAGGAGCAATAGCACCAGGGATGAATTTCTTCCCATCACGTGAGCAGGATGGCACAATGAAGATGCCCCCGGGAAAGACCCTCCTATTTTTTTCTAGTTCAGAAAAAGCAGAATAATAATATGATACACATATCCCCTGCTCATATTTAAAATGTTCACTTTTTGTCACTTAGGCTTCAGATAGTATATCTCACAGTTAAAATTGAAAACCGTTTGTTCCTCCTCTCCATCCTAGTCTTGCTTCTTTCTCTCCAACGATGGCCACTGTCAATAATTTGATATATACTATTCCAGTCCATGTTTTTATTAGCTCATTACAGATTTTATATATCAGACAATAGATGGTATTGCTTTGTAGTTTTAAAATTTTGGCTGAATAATACACTGCATGAATTGTTTTGCAATTTGTTTTCAGTAAACAATATGTTTTTGAACTGTATATTTTCATGCATATAGATACAATCCCTTCTTTTTTTTTTTTTTTTCTTAGATGGAGCCTCACTCCATCTCCCAGGCTGGAGTGCAATGGTGTGATCTTAGCTCACTGCAACCTCTGCCTCCCAGGTTCAAGCAATTCTCCTGCCTCAACCTCCTGAGTAGCTGGGACTATAGGCACACGTCACCATGCCAGGCTAATTTTTGTATTTTTAGTAGAGACAGGGTTTCACCATGTTGGCTAGGCTGGTCTTGAACTTCTGGCCTCAGGTGATCCTCCCACCTTGGTGTCCCAGAGTGCTGGGATTACAGGCATGAGCCACCACACCTGGCCAGTCCCTTCGTTTTAAACTGCATTCAAGTACTCAACTTGTGAATACAAATATCTATTAATTCCTCACTAAAAAATATTCATCGTTTCTCAATCTTTTCTCCCAGCATTTTATTTTTAATAATAGGAACAATTGGCTCTACCTAATACTTCAATTTCAGCCCAAAATTGGCCAGAAGACATCATTGCCTTAGAGCAGCCTGTCTTCCAGTTGACACTGAGCTGCTGTCGACCGGCAGATAGTTGAGAGTCCACATGTGCCCCCAAATAGTTGCAGACTGTGTGTGCTGGGCCTGATTCTGTTCTCTTCTCTGGAAAATGGGATCGTAACTGTTTTTATCTCCTTGGGCTGTATGAGGGATTGGTGGTGCAGAGGAAGTCCCCTGTTCATGCTAATACATACAGTATTTAATGCCTGGTATAGACCTAGACCCCAGCTCCTGACTCCCTGGCCAATTGTTTTTCAAAGACACTCCCTGCCTGTGTTACCACTGTTGGTAAGACTATGTCTCAAAGAGTTAATCATCTGCAAGACAGAAATCTAACCACAAGAGGCAGAGGCAGTAGGCTGTAGAGTTAAGTGGCAGGCTCACAACCCCAAGTGCTGTCAGTACTCACAGCTTCTGCTTGCCAGCAGCTGTCTGTACTCTGGATTGTTTTGAGCGTGTCTTTGCAGGGCTTGCTTGTGCCTGCCAAGTTCAGCTGCCTGCAGAAGCACAGCTCAGAGCCGTCCCTATAGGCCTATTCCTTGCACAGGTCCCGCCAATCAGAGCTCTGTTACCAGGCAGAGCCTCTCCCTCCAGCTCTGGTCACTGTCAGCCTAGCTGTCCAGGCACCCTTTTGCAATTTTCGTTTGAATTGATTTTTTTAAAAGCGCCTAATATACACTTTTCTTCTTATTCTTCTCCTTCTAGTCCTCTATTCAAGGCCCTTCCACAGAGACACGCAGGAACGGAACTCAGAATCACAAACAAAGAAACTTCGATCCAGGAAAGAAAATGATCTTAAAAAGACCCTCGTTTCATGCTGGCCAATGCTGAGAAAATCTGCTCTGGAGGATATTTGGAGACACTGATTAACAGGTAGTATCATCACCACATATTTAACTTCCCCCTCTTTTTCCTCTGCTTCTAGGAGTAGAGAAACCAACAAAACCAACGGGAGAGAGATGGTAAATTTCAAGCAATCTGTCCCCCACCCCACCACTATTCACACCTTTCACAAGGGCCCAGACACAAAGCCAGTGCAACATGACACCAATCATCAGCAGAGTGGAGCTGACAGACCCTGCCTTTCCTCTCTTATGGCATATTTGCTCTTCTTCTCTCTTCCCCACTCCTCTTTGATAAGAGAAAGGACGAAAGCAAGGCAAGCGCATTCCTGAGCGGGAGCTGCAAGCGCCCAGGCTCATGACTACTGCGGAGCACACTGGAAAGGGAGAAAAGGAGGGGGGAAGATTGAGGGACCAACATGGCGGGATAAAATGCTGTGGATGGAAGGGCAAGTTCTCCTTGGGTAGGAAGTATGAGGGGTCAGGGAGTTTGGGATGCCAAAGAACAGGAAGAAGATCGAAAGTTTAATAAGCAACCTTGACCTATCCTATGGCACATCCTAAAATGTTACGAGAGATGTGAGTACAGGTTGGAATACCGGCATACCCATGCTGTTTTGAATTCAGTAATGCTTTGTTACTGAAACATGCCCCACAGCTTTCTAAGCGTTACACTTACTTATACTGGATTTTTAAAGCAGTTTTATAAGAACATATGTAAGTAGATCAGTACCATTAAAATGGGGTTAATTTTTTTTCCAAGTCACAATGGTGTAGGGCAGGTTGTGGTGGGAGGATTAGTTATCTAGAAATCTGGCTAAAGCTAATTATTAAACTGTTATTGCTAAAAGAAAGGGGGAATTAGGCAGAAAGCCAGTCTGCCTTGCTTCAAATGGATTTTCACTAGAGATCTGATCCTCTCAGTCTCTTCCTTAACCTCTCCTTGTCTTCCCCCTTTCTAGATGGTTGTCCCAGTGGAGGGGGATTCTTAGTGTTACGTAGATAGCAAGCACGATGCAAAAGTGTTGAAGCAGGACTGTAAGGAATAATTAAAACACCTGGTGAGTTCTAATTTTATTTTTGAAGAACATAGCTTCAAAACAGGTGTAAAATACAAGCCATGGCCCTAAAAGCCAGGGTCTAAAATAAATGAGTTAAAAAATATCAGGATTCCCGTATCTGAAAGTTTTGCAACTCCTCCCCCTACCCCAAACAAAAAGAATCCTTTTAGGAATACATATTTCATGTGTTAAAGCGACATTTTTGTATTAGGAATTTTTAAAGGTTCCTAATAATCTTTTTCTTAGTCTAAATTCAGGCAAACTTAATACTTTTGATTTTAAAAAGTAAACAGCAGTAAGATCTCACTTTTAGAAAGTTATGCCTATCAGTATACATTGAGAGATCACAGGAACAATTCTTACATAAAAGTCACAAGGGTGGTCTTAATGATGGAATACTAGCGTGATTTTTTAAACTTTTCTGTACTTTTCAGTTTGAATAATTTAAAAAACAAAACTATATATTGTTTTCTACAGATAGAACATAATTTTTTTTAAAGGAAAAGAGATTAGGCAATCAGTCGCTTGAGAAGTAACTGAATGCCAAATATTAGGTTGGTGCAAAAGTAATGGTGTTTTTTGCCATTGAAAGGAATGGCAAAAATAGCAAATTACTTTTGCACCAAACTAATACTTTTTCCTGTAGATTTCATGATGTTTTCTCTGTGTGTGTGTGTGTGTGTATGTGTGGGTGTGTATGTGTGGGTGTGTGTGAGAGAGAGAGAGATAGGGAGAGAGAGAGAAAGAGAGTAGCAGTGCCTCAGTGCATCTATTCCCAGGAGACATTTTGTGATATCTGAGTTCCAAGGAATGAGGACCAGACAAAGGGGGCAAAAGCAGTAAGAGGAAAAATGGGGATCAGGAAAACTGGCCACGACTCAGCAAAAACACAGTGACATTTTCAGAAACCCAAAGCCTCAGACATTACAAAGTCACCCATATCCCTTGCTTCTGAAGAGAGTTGTCCTGGCCCTCCCCATTTCAGGTGGGCTCCAGCCTAGGCTGGGTAAGCATTGAGAGTGAGGAGTGAGGAGGCAGGTGGGTGGATTGTCTCTCAAGGTGCAAGGAGGGAACAAGTGCCCTGTCTGTGGCTGATTGAACTGGGGAGGACCAGAGGCCGGAAGGTATTCTCAATAGCCAGTATTTCTCAGAAACACAGCGGAAGTCTCCCAGACAAAGCAGACAGGTTGGCATCCCTTTCCTGAAAGTTAGTAAGAGCAAAAGGAGTGAGGCAGGCCTAGCCAACATACCAGGGACAGTGGTGAAATTTTGAGAATCTGGAGGGTCTGCCAGCTGTGCTTCCCACAGCAGCTTTCAGTGCCTGCCCCTGAAAAGCTGGCATACACCTGGCTGCCAAACCATAAAGGGACATACCTAGACTGAAGGACCGACTGCCCTTAAATTCACTGCCTTGTGCCAGCTCCTAAGTTACTGTAGGGATCTGTATGGGTCTCGCCCATCTGCATGGGTCCTGGGACCCTTCAGAAATCTATTCTTGTGCTTGGCATCCCATCTTATCTTCTCCCTGCTCTGCTGTTAGGTGATGGGTGAACCTATCAACACCCTATCTCATGTCACCAAGTGTTCAGCTTCAAAACTGAAATCCAGTTCCTACTAGATCCCTAGCCCTCCTCTTTTACTTCAATTTCTCATAGCCTACAAAGAAAAGAAGAACAAAACACATACGAACAAAAGATCAATAAAAAAACAGAGGAGAGATTTCCTGGCATTGGGCTGGGGGCACAGTAGGAAATTCTAGCCACACAAATGACGCTCCATGGCCAGAGAGTTATGCATCATGACCCGTGGGTTGAGCCACCCTAATGCAATACCAGGGTGTTAAAGGGCTCTTGCCCTCTGGTATGTCAGTTCTTAGCTGTAATATAATTTTGCAGATGAAAAATTCCAGAGAGCAGTGACTTGCTCTGTGTTACACAGTGAGGCATAAAGGCCTAGTCCTAATTATTTGACATCCTGAGACCCCTCCTTTATTGTCTGAAGTGGCTTAGCTGAGATGAATATCCAGTTATTACAGCGGAAAGCCAGGCCAGCAGACTTCATTGTCCTCAATTCTGTCTCAG
This sequence comes from Nomascus leucogenys, assembly GCF_006542625.1. Taxonomy (NCBI): domain Eukaryota; kingdom Metazoa; phylum Chordata; class Mammalia; order Primates; family Hylobatidae; genus Nomascus; species Nomascus leucogenys. The sequence continues at coordinate 118,056,327 of NC_044402.1, read as the reverse complement.
TTACACTAAGCTTTCCTACCCCATTACCTGAGTTTTGAGATGTAAAGTGGAAAGACACATTTGGTTGACACTGTACCAAGACAGAAGGTAGAAATTCGTCATGCTTGTGCCTCCCAGGTCTCAGGATGCTGATCTGTTTTCCTCTCGGCCCAGGCTCGTCTTCAGGGCCACTTTCTCTTTCTTTCTTATACATCAAATATCAACCCAGCCCCTTTGTATATCTCAATAGCGATTTAGTGGACACTCTAGCTGACTGATTTTGTTCCATGACAAAATGAGTTTCCTGCCAGGATAGAGGGGGAGATTATATAGACAGACATACATTTACAAAAACAAAAGGAATGTGGAAGGGTGATATGGGGGCACTTTCAAGATGGCCGGACTTGCCTCCGGGCCATGGCAGCTTCGGCCCACAGCCCAGAGAGGCCACTCATATGCTGTGAAAGTAAAGGCATTACCTCGTCTCCTTGTCACCACCTGAGTGATCCATGAATGGGTGTTCTCTCCTCACTACAGGTGAACTTGGTCAGGACAAGAAGCTCCAAAGGCTTACTCGAATTCTTTGTTGGTGCTACCCTACTTTACTCGGTAGTATTATATAAAGCTGTTTAGCCAGGCCCTTGCTTCATACATTCCATGTCGCTGAACAAGAACTCAAATTCTGGTTAGCTGCCACCCCTCCCAAGTCAATTTTATTTGATGTGCAGTTATGTGCTGAAATATACTGTATCCTGTAGGAATGAGCAAGGTGAGGGAAGGAGATGCAGAAGGAATCCAGTTGCACACTTTGGATCAGATTTGTGCAGGAGTTATATGGATGAACTGACATGCCCCAAACTAGATGAAGAAATCCACCTCTAAAACTCAGCCAAGAGCCTGTTTATAGAGGGCTTCATTGTTTATAATTTCCATGTCAGTGCTTCTCAAATGCTCACTACCACTCTCTTGTTTTGGCCTTACTAAATTGGGGTGAGCTGTGTGGTTCTTGCCCCTGATTTATCAATGTGAAAAGGGAGTCTTTAGGGATTTGACCATAGACAAGTTCCCAGGGGAGTGAGGGGATGGAGGTAGAGTAAGCATCCTGCTTTTCCAGCCTCTTTCCTCTTGACTCAACTGCCTTAAAACAAGGTGTCTCCAGAAACCATGGTCACCTCCTCTTTGTGAGACAAATATGAATCTCTCTTGGTCTATTACTCCCAAGGAAAGCAGAATATAAAAAGACATGTCTTCTGCCTTGCCAGATGGCTTCGGGGTAAAATTCTTCCCCAAACCAAGTGTTAGAGTCCAGTCAACTGTTTTAGGGAGGGCAAGAAGTAACATGGAGAAGTATTTAATCCTCTTTCTTCCCCAAAATTCCATGACATCCAAGCTTGTGGTGAGCAGGCCCTGCCAAGGCAGACAAGATCATTGAGCTGAAATCAAGAGAATGGGTCCTTGGCAGAGCAGACCCTTATAAGGATGAAGATTGGATGCTGGGGAAATCCTACCAGCCCTTGGCAGTCCGAAGGTCTGAGGTTCCAGACTGGGCTCTCTCATTTTCCATACCTCCCGAGGAGCTGGCTGCATAAGGCATGAAATAAGCTGAAGAATCATGAGCACCATCCAACCCATCTGGGAACCCACAGTGGAAAATTATGGGAGTAATATGTTGGGACAGCCCTGGCTCCTTAAGACCAATGCATATTTTTGTGCTTTTCTGCATACTTTGTACAACTTTTTATTTTGAAAAAAATGAACAGGTAGCATGAAGAATGACTACTAATTCTTCAAATGCTTTGGAGAAGCCAGAGCTTGGGGAAGCCAATGAAAGGGAGGATGAGGGTAACCAAGGAAAATTGCTCTCAGGAGAAGCATGAAGGAGCAGCACATTGGGTCTCAAACCCTGTTATATTGAATGCTTGGGCATTTTGTGCTGGGTTTTTGAGATAGCATTAGGACTTTTGAATGAATTCATGGGACACGATTTATGTTCCTACTTTACACCAAACACTAGAAAGGTAAAAATAAAAAATGAATAAGGGGTGGCTTTTTCACTTAAGAAATGTTTTGCTTGAGAAATCAAAGCTTTGAAAGCACAGAGACTTCTATTTAGATGTTTGTTTTAACTGCTTTTTTTTTCCGTGCTCTTCCTTACTCTTTTTCCTCACTTCTCTCTTCCTCTCATCTTTTCTGCACAGTTCTGAGTCTTTTAAACAAGAGACAGTCCAAGTCATTGTGATTTAACAGATATCGAAGGAACAGCACCCTTATCTAAAGAGACACATCTGCACACCAGACCCTTAATGGAGGACAGTATGAATGGGCTATATGGAGCATTTGAGAAATCTCTTAGCAGAGGCTGATTCTAGAGGCATTCACTCTGGGTTGTATTTGAGAACACTGACTTTGCTTCAGGAGCCTCAAAACTTCATATTGGGACATGTAGGAGAGCAAATCAGAGCCAATATGTCAGAGACTTTCCTGCCTCATCCTGTCCAGGAAAGAGCAAAAGGTCTGAGAGCCTGGCTAAGCACATGTGGGCTCCATGGACCCTAGATTCTGCAGCGTGCTATTCTTGACTCCCACACCCCTATTCCAGGTTCTACCCCCAACCCAAGTGGCCACTCCTCAGTTTCCCCATTTCTTTTTTCTCTCTCTGCCTCTCAAGCACCCATCTCTTTCAGATGCTCTGTTCTCCACTCCCTTTTACAAATTCTTTCTCAAAGACCTCATCCATTCCCATAGCTTTGATTGTCACCCACAGTACATGTTGTCTCTCAAATGAGAACCTCTCTCCTGGGTTCTAACCCTAATTGATTATTGGGTGTTGCAACTGAATCTCCTTCTCAAGTAAGGCACACAATCTCAAACTCTTGACCTGTTTCCTCTCTGGTATCTCCCATCTTAATACATGTCACCAAGATGTAACCAGTCTCCCATGCTAGAAATCTGGGAACATCCTGGACTCTGTCCCTTTTATCGCCCTCCTTAAGAGTCACTAATACTATTGATCATGGTTTCTAAAACTCAATAGAAATCAGCATCTTGGCTTTCTCACCTGTTTCTTCCATTCTTCAGGCCTGTTCATTTCTGTCTGCAACCATAACTCCTAACCATCAAGTGATCCTCACACCATGGGATTGTGAATGAATTCCTTCACCTGTCTGTGGCATTTCTTCATCTAAAACAGGAGGACATTGAACTAAATCTCTGAGAACGTTTCTAGCTCTGACATTCTTTAATTGGTTAGCTTGCATATATCACAGGCCGTAAAGCAAAAAAACTGAGTTTTCTCTCCTTTCACTTACTCCTTGCTTCCCAATAACTTTTTAAATTCTTCTTTCTCCATTTTGCTTTTGATTGAAATGTGGCAGCCCAAGACCCAAGCAAGGATAGGATTTCGCAGACATTCCCAAGGGAGAAAATGCCATGTCCTTTCCTTCTGGTGTCACATCAGGTAAGGAGGTTGCCTGGGGCTAGGGCTTAAACAGAGTGGGTGTTGTTCTCATTGTTATTGACGCTGTTACTGTTTCCAGGGCACTGCTCCATGGCTATGCAGAGGCAGACACTCAGGTGGAAAGTTATAAGACAATTTCCCCCTGTAAAGTAATCAGAGGGCACATATGAACATCTTGTTGCCACTTCAACCCCACCACTGTCTCTTCAGCTAAGACACCGGTTTAATGAGGTAGTTCTTGAGGCTTGGAGTTTCCCTAAAGACCACGTCTCCTTTGGTGTTGATCGAGAAGCTCCATTGAGGGCACCAAGGGGTGTGGTGAGATAGTACACTTGCTGAGAGCTGGGGAACTCACCATAGTCTTTGAAATAACACTGCCTTCTGTAAGCGTGAGGAGTCACCATTCTTTCTGACTTCCCACTGCTGAGAGATGATAGGGAAGAGCTAAGACTTCCATTCTCCAGTCTCCTGAAGTTGGTGTTTTGCCTCATATTGTGTGGGAAGTGGGCAGTTTGTCTTAAATGTCTCCCATCACTTTTCTTTGTACTAAAAAGATCATTGAGAAATGGCTTTTTTTTTTTTCTTTTATACACATCATCTTCCTAGAATCTGAAGGCTGCTAGAGAAGGGAGAGAAACATGCAAGTGAGTCTCAAGCTGATTGTTGTTGAAATATCTGGAAAGAAACTGGCAAAGACTATCCAAAGGATGCTAAGACATGTCCGAACTTACAAAACAGTAGAACCTGAATAGGAATTTGAAATTGTCTATACTCTCCTCAGCCACACCCTACCATTTTACAGGTATGAAAAATAATATTTTCAGCAAATTGGTGATAGATACAAAGTATCTGAATTCCCAAACCTGTGTACTTTCCATTACCATCTGTTTCCTAATTGTGTGTGGATTTCCTTGTTCTCCAGAGCCAAGGAGCATCAATATTTGGTTTCAGAAATGCTGCTAAATCCTGAATAAACAGGAGTGAACAAGCGAGGTAGCATTCAAGGTCTCTTACTCCTAAACCCAGTTGCAATACTTGTATTAAACCCTGGGCTCCAGGCTGCTTCAGTGCTATTTAACTTTTTCTTTACAAAGAGAGGAGAAAATGTGGGGGTATCAGACATATCCCACCCTTCCAAGGCCCCGTGCAGACTCTTAAAAGATGAGAGGGTTTTTGTTTGTGCATATGGATCAAAGACTTTCTTGAATTTTGGTCAGCAGGGTTTGTTTTAGATCTGTGAAGTGTGAAGAGGTCTCAATTGAGTGATGTCATGGAGGGCTGGGAAGATCCCTTTCCTCACGCAGAATCACTGTTGAGGTGCATTCAACCATTAGAATTCCGCTAAGGTAAAATACTGGGAAATAGTATAGCTTAGGAGTCATCGTACCTAGTTTCCAAGCCTGGTTCTGCTCCTGTAATTTATAACTTCATCCATATGTTCATTTAATTAGGAAACAAAACAGTCATTGAATATGTCTTGTACTATTATAGGTGCTGAGTATTCGGTGTGAAATAATGCAATATTTTTATTGATCTTATATTGTGGTGGGGAAAGCAATGAGTCACACATACATATGTAATATAATAATACCAGTGTTATGAAGGAAGCAAAAATCAAATAAGGCAGTAGAAAGTACCAGACAAGGAGATGTGTTTGTGTAGGGGTGTGTTATAGTACTTTAAAATAGGTCCACAAACTCTTTCACCCTCTCTTCAAAAGGTGCAGCCTAAGCTACCTCCCCTTGAGTGTGGGCTTGGCTTAGTGACTTCTTCTAGCAAATAGAATAAAGTAGAAGTGATGATATATGGCTTTCAGGCTGGATAATAAAGCCACTGTGTCTTCCTCCTCCTGTTTTTGGATTGTCTTCTCTGGGGAAGTTAGCTGTCATGTTGTGAGGATACTCAAGCAGTTTATAAAGAGGTTCATGTAGCAAGGAATGGAGGCCTCCTGCCAACAGGCCATGTAAAGGAGCTATCTAGGAAACAGATTCTCCAGCCCCAGTCAGACCTTCAGATGATTACAGCCCCTACCAACCTTCTGACTGCGGTGGAAGGAAAGATCCTGAACCAGAACCACACAGGTAAGATAATCCTGGATTCCTGACCTAGAGAAACTCTGAGATAATATTTGTTGTTTAAAGCCACAGCTTTGTAGGACAATGTGTTAAACATAACTAATACATGTGATTAGGGAAGCTCTTAATAACAGGCTAACAGTTGAGCAGAGACCAGAATGAAAAAGGGGAATGAGCCATGTAAATATATGTATGAAGAATGCTTGAAGTAGAGGGGATAGAACTGGTATAGGTCCTGTGGTTAGAACAAGCTTCATATTTTTCTAGGGAAATTGCAGGACTTGGAAGTGGGCAAGAGATACCTGAGTATCCATTCAGTAGAGAGCTGAGCATTGTCTAGGGTATCCTCTGGGGATATCTGATTATATTGAGATGTTTCTCTTTAACTGAATTTCTATTTTCTAAGTTGTTTTACTTATGGAAAACTGACAGTAATGCAAATGATCCTCCTTAAAGAAATACAATGAATTTTGTCTAATAGAGATGTGACTGAATTCTACCCTGTAGAAAAGATAGTCCCAAACAATACATTTTAAGCAGCTCTATTGAAATATGATTCTTATACCATACAATTCATCCATTTAAAGCTTACAATTCAGTTTTGTTCAGTATGCGCACAAGCTTGTACAAACAGCATAACAATCTAATTTTAGACCACTTTATTGCTCCTCCTCATCCCTACAAAGAAACCCCATCCCTATTAGCAGCTCCTTCTCATTCTTTTTCATGTTTTGCTTTCCCCATCTCCCAAGCCCTAGGCAACCACTAATCTACTCTCTGTTTCCATAGATTTGCTTATTCTGAAAATTTTATGTAAATGTAAACATACAGTATGCAGTCTTTCAAAACTGACTTCTGTCACTTAGCATAATGGTTTCAAGGTTCATCTATGCTATAACATGTATCAATACTTCATTCTTTGTAGCCAAATAATATTCAATTGTATAGATAACTATATTTTTGTATTTTTTTGTATAGGTAACTATTTTGTCCCATTATGAGGTTTGTCTTTTTCACTTCTTGATGGTATTATTTGCAAACTAAGAGTTTTTAATTTTAAATCCAATTTATATTATTTCTTTTGTTGCCTGTGCTTTTGATGTTATATCAAAGACACCATTGCTTGACCTAAAGCCACAAAGATTTATTTTTCTGTTTTCTTCTAAGAGTTTTTGTGTTTTAGCTCTTACATTTAGGTTTATGATTCATTTTGAGTTTATGTCTGTATATGTTATGTGGTAGAGATCCAAATTTTTTCTTTTGTATGTGGATGTCCAGATGTCCCTCCACAATTTGTTAAAAAGAGTATTCTTTCTTCATTAAATTGTCATTGCACTTTTGTTGAACATCAACTGATCTTCAAAATATGGTTTATTTATGCACTCTCAATTTTGTTTCATTGATCTATACATCTAGCCTTGTGTCCGTACCACACTTTCTTGGTTACTATAGATTTGTAGTAAATTTTGAAACTGGGAAGTTTGAGTTATCTAACTTTATTGTTGTTTTTCAAGATTGTTTTAGATTTTTGGGGTCTTTTGCATTTCTAAATGAATTTAAGGACCAATTAGTGATTTCCACAAAGAAGCAGCTGCTAACTTGACTGGGATAGTTTTGTACTTGTAGGTTAAATTGGGAAGCATACTCATCTTAAAAAATATGAAGTCATCTGATCCATGAACATGGACTATCTTTCTATTCATCAAATCTTTAATTTCCTTCAATGATGTTGGTGTATATTTTATTAAATGTATTCCTAAGTATTTTGTTCTCTTTAATATTATTATAAACAAAATTGATTTCTTAATTTCATTTTTGGAATTTTACTGCAGATGCATAGAAACACAGGTTATTTTAGCATATTGATCTTGTATTCTGCAAACTTGCTCAACTCATTTACCAGTTTTAATAGTTTTTTAGTGAAATTGTAAATAGTTTCTATATACAAAATCTTGCCATCTGCAAATGGAGATAGTTTTACTTTTTCCTTTTTAACTTTTGACTTTCATCTTCACTTCTTTTTCTTAAATAATTGCCCTGACTAGACCCTCCCTTATAATGTTGAATAGGAGATGAGTGTACATTCTCATCTTAATCCTGATCTTATGGGGAGAGCATTCAGTCTTTTATTATTAAGTATGATATTAGCTGTGGGATTTCCATAATGATCTTTATCAGGCTGACAAAGTCCTTTTCTAGTTCTAGTTTGTTGAGCATTTTTATCTTAAATGGGCATTGGGCTTTTGTCAGTTTTTTTCTGTGTCCATTGAGAAAGGACATAAGAAAATGCTTTGCTGTTTCTTCTATTAGTATGGTATATTACATTAAGTAATTTTTTGATGTTAAACAAACCTTGCATTTCTAGGATAAGTCTCACTTTGTTTTAGTGTCTATATATATTTATATGTTGTTTTATTGAATTTGCTTGTGCTTTGTTGAGTACTTTTGGGTCTATTAATAAGGGGTAATGATCTGCATTTTGTTTTCTTATGGTGTCACTTTGTATGATGACCCAGTAATGTTGACTTCAGATATTGAGGTGAGAAGTGTTCCTTGCTCTTGTGTTTTTTTGGAAGGGTTTCTGAAGTATTAGTATCAATTTTGCTTTGAATGTTTGCTGAGTTTTAAACTTACTAATGCAATTGTTTTACTTGTTAAAGATTTATTCATTATTTCTATATTTCTTGAGGAATTTTCTGTAATTTGTGTCTTCTAAAAATTATCAAATTCAGGTACATTATCTAATTCATTGGTATGTAGTTGTTCATAGCATTCCCTTATAAATTTTTTTTATTTATGTAAGGTTGGTAATGATGTCTCTTCTTCCATTCTGACTTTATAATTTGAGACTTCTTTCTTTTTTTTTTCTTTTTTTGATTATTCTAGCTAAAAGGCTTATCAATTTTATTGCTCCAAACATTATACTTAGTTTTCCTATTGGATTTTAGCCAGTTGTGCATCTATTAGTAAATTCACGCCAACATTTCTGTCACCCTACATACTTTGTTCTTCAAATTCTTTTTTGTAACAATATTAACAGGTTACTAATTCTCTCATTAATTAATGAGTTCAATTTATACTTTTATGAAAGTGATGTTTTCAAACTTTTGAAAATTATACTTTAGCAGAAAATATGAAAATACGAGTCAGAGAGTCATGGAAAATGAGATGAGAGGGAAAGACAGGGCAGACCATGAGAGGCCTTGAAGGCCATGCTAAGGAGATTAGTTTCACTCTGAGTGGGATGAGAAGCTTTTGTCATCCCCTTAGACAAGTCTTGCCCCTAACTGAGAGCTCAGCTATCTGTAATATGTCTCTATGCCTCCTCACAGGGTGACTGTGAAAATAGAATGAGACAGAATGAAATAAAAAATTGCATTGTTATTGTTAGTGCCCAATTAGCTCACCTATGAGGTCAGTTTTCAGGTACTAACAACTTGGCCTAAATTTATTGTTTTCAAATTCTTACCTATTACCAGGATTTCTGAGGGAAGCAGATACAGATAATTCCAGACTGCTAAGCCCTGGATTCTGAGAAAGGTAATTTTGTCCAAGAAAATGCTGGTGATTTGTGCAAGGATATGGGATACAGTATGGTCATTAGATTCCTGGAAGAAAAGGAGACAGGGCTGGAGAAGTCTGAAAGCTCAAAAGGCAGATTTGACCTGTGTCTTCAGAACTCCACCTGGGACTGACTCTAGGTGGCTAGAAGGCTAAGGTGTTAGAGGGGTAGTGTTGAGGAGAGGACAGACAGATCAAGAGAGCAATGCTGGGGTGCATTTCATGAAGCTGATGGAAGGCCTGAGAACTCAAAGGTTTGAGCTTAAAGAAGAAAGCAAAATACTAGACATGAGCATTTGCAAAGCAGGTTTAAGGCATCAGTGTACTGTGATGTTTGGAACTGAGTGACAAAGGCCAAAAGGAAGGATAACACAGTAAACCAGAGAAAAAATTCCCTTGCACAAATTAACAAGCATTTCTCCTTAGCCTACGTCTCAGGGTATTCACAGATGGGAGAATGAATCAAATCAGTATCTCTCTCATTTTATTTTCTTTATTTTTATTTCATTCTGCCCTGGCTTGACCTAGATCTTAAGTTATTCATGGAGATTTAAAAATATATTCCAGCACTCAAAATCCTCCCTGGCAAACTTCTGCCAGTTGTATAACATAAATTTGTGTTGTTTATACTAGCTCCGTTTTTCATTTCTGTGTTTTTCAATAGTCCCTCAGCTTGCCTTTCCCAGAGTTCAGCTAAAGTCCTGGGAAGCAATGCTAACCCCAAGACAACCTCTCAGGCAAGTCTAATGGGCTGAAATAGGTGGCCTACAAAGAAGGAGAATACACCCAGGGAATGGTCTGAGCACACAGCCCTGGTTATTTGAGGTAATGGAAATCTAAATTACTCTGCTCTCAAGCCTTTTGAAGGGGCTTAGTTTATCAGCCATGACCCAGTACATAGGGCTATAAAGTATATTCTTCAAAGATTTTCTCTTCTTCCTCTTTCTCTCCTTTCTATTAAGAGTAGAAGTCCTCAGGAAAAGAATCGTATAAACATAAGGGCAGAATTAAGATAAATGCATTTCTTTTCCTTAGGAAATTTTCCATGACGAATGAACAGCACTCTACCCCCTAGCCAGCCAGGTCAAGTGTTGGGTCTTTAAAGATTCATTTTTCTAGAGCTGAGGCTGGGGGTTGGGTCTGGGGACCTGATAAGGGATGAGGGCTTGCGAGAGAAAATAGTTCTCTAGAAAAGGAAAACTGATGGTCAGTGCTGATCTCTCCCAAAAGGTCTGCTGCTTCTTGGTGGTTTCAGAACTGATGGTGGACTCTCTATTATTGCTTTGGGGCCTCTCCCACAGTGGCCCTCTGGAGCTGATCTGACCATTCACAGCTGCAGCTGTGAGTGCTGAGAACACTTATTTATTTATTTATCTTTAGTTTTATTTTAGTTTTAGAGATGAGGGTTTGTTTCATCACCTGGGCTGGAGTACAGTGATAATCATAGCTCACTGCAGCCTCAAACTCTTGGGCTCAAGCAGTCCTCCTGCCTTAGCCTCCCAAGTAGTTGGGACTCCAGGTGCACCCCGCCACACCTGACTATTGTTTATTGATTTATTGATTTTAGACTTTGGGTCTTTCTATGTTGCCCAGGCTCTTCCTGAACTCTTGGCCTCAAGAGATCCTCCTGCCTCAGCCTCTGAGTCACTAGGATTACAGGCATGAGCAACTAAGTCTGGCAAAAACACTTTCAATAGGGGGTACCCTGCTCATCCCTGATGGACACAAAGCTTGTTTTTCTACATTTGTGCTAAAGAATGAGCACACTTGTAGGTTATGTAATTGGAAAGGCTTCATGGAAGAAAAGCATCAGAATATCTGGGTCCCAAACCTGGCTCTGTCACTGAATGAAGCTTGGAGAGTGTAAATGGTATGTCCAAGCTCACCCAGCTAATGCTACAACTTGTGAAGCTGGCAAGAATTGAACCATATTGCCTAAGATCCTTCCAAGTTCTAACATTCTGTGTCTGAATGTTACAGAGATCCCTGAATATACTTAGATGTTTGCTTTCTTTTTCTATGTCCCCTTCTTGTACTCCCTCTGTATTTGTGTTTTTGAGGGCTTGGTCTAGCAAAGTTAGAAAGCCAGTAATTATCAGATAAAGAAAACATTACCTTAGGAGTCCTACTTAATTTTACTTATGGAATACTAACAGTTTTGAAATCAAGTAGGGATGGGATGTTTGATGTCTAGGAATGTCAGGCCCAAAGGACATTCTGGAGTGAAATCTTATGCAACAGTAAAACATCATGGGCTGGAGATGAGAGAACTCGGGAAAAATGATGATCTTATTTGTGTGCTCGCTGCGTGCTAATGCAGAGGTTCTGGTTGTCAAGGGAAGAGAGGTACAAGTTGAAGCATAGATGGACAAGAAGAAAATGAGGATATGAAATGCTGGTGGTGAGTTATTTTTGTAAGTTTGTATCAGTTTTCAGGACCTTTGGCCATCACCCCAAGAGGTGACACTTTGTTCAGGCTGTACTGACACCAAGTAGTGAATTGAATAGAATCTTAGACGCATGGTTGAGACTGCTTGGAGCCGCTGCTGTGAATAAGGCTAATGGGAGTGGATTGTAAGTAAAGTGAAAATAAAAAGGGAGAAAAAGCAAAAGAAGGAGAATAGTTTTATTAGAACAGGCTAGCCTTCTATCAACACATCAGAAGCTTAATCTCTTTGTTTCATCTTTAAAATAAACACTTTGATACCACTTGGTATCTTTCTCACTAATCCTCAAATACTTTTAATCACTTTTGAATATAGCCATAGTCTTAGTCCTAGATTTGTTTAAAATATTCCTTTCTACTCACACTGAACCCATTCTTGGAGTCCAGCTTCTTAGAAACTTGTCTATTTCCCCGAAACTTTTGGCTGTATTTCCACAAAAAAATAATCTCTCAAAAATTTTCAAATATTTGGCAGCGGCAACCCAGAAAAAGTCCAGCGATGGGCAAAGCTGGAGAGGCATGACTAAACTTTCTCAGAACTCCTGGATTTCAACTAAACAGTCCAAGAAGTCAGCAAAAGCTAGGCTTCTGTCCTCCCCACCATCTTCTCTGTTCTCTTTGTTTTCTTTGCACCTCTCCACTCACTTCCTTCTTTAGTATGATTGTGGCACTAATAAAAACTGCCAAGTTGCCATTGTTGAGCTATGCTAGGACTATCTGGTATCTCTGGTTCCTCAGGTTTTAATTAACTCTCCCTGAGGTGTTAACAGACTGTCTTCAAGTCCTTCTCCCACTCACTTCAGCTTATGGATCCTGATACAGAAATTTCTACTCTCACTTTCCCACTCATAGTTTGGAGCAGGCAATGATGCCAGTAGGTTGAGTTGGAGGGGAGTGGTAGGGTTGGAGACTACTGGGGAGGAACTGGGAGATAGATCCTAGTCAGTGATGAACCTTTTAAGAATGTGTAACTTGACATGCAGCTCCATGGGCTGGAGGAGTTAGAAAGAATTTCTGTGAAGAAGCTGGTTCTGAGAAGTCTCACAATCCCAATGGGTGTGCAATCCCTGCAACTCGAGAAAACAAGACAGAAAGGGTAGATAGCAGCATGGAAGAATCATGATTGCTGAGTGGCTGTATCCCCTCATAAGGATGGGACAGATGGGATGGGAGATGACCATAAGGAGAGACCACACAAAAAGATTCCTCTGAGATTAATTAAACTGGGGGTTTTAACCAGAAAAAGTCATGAAATCATTGACTTGATGAGATGATTTTAAAAAATAATTAGAAATCAAACTTGGTTTTAAAGGCTATGAAGAAAACAACTCAGCTCAAATTGGAAGGGTAAGTCAAAAACAAAGTAGAGACCTATATGTGAAGGTGGTGGCAAATGCTTCACCTGCTAAGTATCTCACTCCAGTTGTCCACACTCTGGACAGGAGCAGCTCCCTGTGCTCCACATTTTCAGGAGAAAGTAAGGGAAAGACTTGAATGGTCAGAATCCAGGACTAGGCTGTTTCTGGAGAACCTGACTTTGGAGGTTTCTGGCAGGAGTAGTCTAAGCAGAGATCCGGAATTTTATTTATTTGGGGGTCATCTTTAGATGACCAAGTTTGTCCCACTTCCAGCTAGAAGCATCAAAGTTGCAACTTCAGGGTTGAACCATGGAATTCTTGAGCTGCCCAATTCATAGGTCTAGCAGCTCTTGAGTTCTAAATCATAACTCTGAAGATTGCTTTGTGGCAATGGTGGTAATAGGGATGAGAAGTGTTCAGTGAAATAAAAGTATATGATCCCAAAATGCACACAGATAATAAGCTGTTGTCTAACAGCATAATCAAGAGATATGGATTCTGAGCAAGTGTTTCATGCCATGGGTACAACTGACAAAAAAAAATCATTTTTGAATCCCATTGGTTAGTGGGGGCAGAGCACTGGTTATTTCGCCTGGTCGATGCATCTTTTTCTTGGCGTCTGGCTTCTTTAACTCTGCATAATTATTTTGAGATTCACCTGTGTTACGGATTGCATCAATAGAAAAAAGAATGTGTCTTTTTTATTACTGAATAGAGTACCATAATATGTACAAGATATGCCAAATCTGGCATGACCATTTACCTGATGAAAGACATCTGGGTCATTTACAGTTTTGTGCAATTATAAATCAAGCTGCAGTAAACATCCATGTATAGGTTTTCTGTGTGTGAAGATAAGTGATTATTTTACCTAGGGGTGGGATTGCTGGATTATACAGTAAGTATATGTTTAACTTTTAAAAAATCTGCCAAACTGTTTTCCAAAGTGGCTATGCCCAACAGTAATGTGTGTGTCCCAGTCACTCCATATCTTTGACAACACATGAAATGGGTCAGTGTGTTCAATGTTAGCCATTCCAATAACTCCGTAGTGGTATCTAATTCTAGTTTGATTTGCATTTCCCTAACAACTGCTAATGTTGAGCATCTTTCCGTCTATTTATTTGCCAACCGTACTTTTTCTTTAGTGACTGTCTGTTCAAATCTTTTGACCATTTGTATTTGATTACTTGCTTTCTTATTATTGAATTTTGAGAGTTCTTTATGAATTCTAAATACAGCTTCTGTGTCAGATATATTATTTACAAATATGTTCTCCCAGGCTGCCTTTTATCTTTTAATTCTCTTTACAGAATTTACAAAATTCTGTCTTTTGAAGAGGAGAAGTTTTTAACTTTGAAAGTCAATATATGATTGATTTTCCTTTTATGGATTATGCTTTAGGTGTAAGACCTAAGAAATCTTTACCTAATTCAAGTTCACAAATGTTTTCATCCTATGCTGTCTTGTGAAGGTTTTATAGTTTAGATTTTACATAGTGGGATGTATTTTGGGTTAATTTTTTATTATGATGTGAAATATGGATTGAAGATCATTCTTGGCATGTGAATATCCAAATGTTACAGCACAATTTTTTGCAGCCTACCCTCCCTACTCTAAATCATCTTTGTACCTTGGTAAAAAACCAAGTTGTCCATCTCTGCACGGATCTATTTTTGGAACATGTCTTCTGCTCCATTGATTTGTTTGTTGGTCTGGATGCCAATAGCCCACTGTCCTGATCTCTTCAGCTTTTACAATAAATCTTGAGCTCAGATACTGTTAGTCATCCAACTTTGTTTTTCTTTTTCAATTTTGCTTTAAATTTGTTTTAGATCTTTTAAATTGTCACATGAATTTTAGAAACAGTTTGTTAAATATACCAAAAATCTGCTGGAATTTTTATTAGGATTACACTGAATCTATAGCTCAATCTTGAGAGAACTGACATCTTAACAACATGAATGTTCTAACCCATGAACATGATGTAATCTTGCCATTTATTTGGGTTTTTAAAGATTTCTTTAACAATGTTCTGTAATTTTCAGGGCATAGCCCTTTCACATATTTTGTCAGAATTATCTTTAAATATTTCATATTTTTGATGTTATTATAAATAATATTATGTTTAACATCAATTTCTATTTTATCATTGTTACCATGTAGAAATCCAATTGATGTTTTGTAGATTCTATCTGATTTTCTACTATTCAGTCATGTAGCCTGCAAATAAAGAAAGTTTCACTTCTTTTCCAATCTGGATGGTTTTTATTTCTTGCTCTTGTCTGACTGCCCTGACTCAAACCCATCGTAGAGTAAATAGGAACTGTTAGAGCAGACATGATTTTCCTGTACCTTGTCTTAGGAGAAAAACATTTGGCTTTTTACCATTAAGTACGATTGAGGCAGTTCTCTTCTATTCCTGGTTGGCTGAAGGTTTGTGGTTTTTTTATTTTAATTTTAATTTCTTGGTAAGGAATGAACACTGAATTTTGTCAAATACTTTTTTGGTATCTATCAGAAATATAATATGATTTTTATTTTTTAAAGTATGCTAATAGTAGTGAATTGCACTGATTTGTCGTCAAATATCAAACCAACCTTGCAGTTCTGGGATAAACCCTAATTGGTCATTTTTTTTTTTTTTTTTTTTTTTACACAGAGGAGCAGATTTATTTTTTTTTTTTTTTTTTTTTTTTTTTTTTTTGCAGTTTGGCATTTTTTTTTTTTTTTCTTTTTTTTTTTTTTTTTTTTTTTTTTTATTATACTTTAGGGTTTTAGGGTACATGTGCACAATGTGCAGGTTTGTTACATATGTATCCATGTGCCATGTTGATTTCCTGCACCCATTAACTCGTCATTTAGCATTAGGTGTATCTCCTAATGCTGTCCCTCCCCCCTCCCCCCACCCCACAACAGTCCCCGGAGTGTGATGTTCCCCTTCCTGTGTCCATGAGTTCTCATTGTTCAATTCCCACCTATGAGTGAGAACATGCGGTGTTTGGTTTTTTGTCCTTGCGATAGTTTACTGAGAATGATGTTTTCCAGTTTCATCCATGTCCCTACAAAGGACACGAACTCATCATTTTTTATGGCTGCATAGTATTCCATGGTGTATATGTGCCACATTTTCTTAATCCAGTCTATCGTTGTTGGACATTTGGGTTGGTTCCAACTCTTTGCTATTGTGAATAGTGCCGCAATAAACATACGTGTGCATGTGTCTTTATAGCAGCATGATTTATAGTCCCTATTTAATAAATGGTGCTGGGAAAACTGGCTAGCCATATGTAGAAAGCTGCAACTGGATCCCTTCCTTACACCTTATACAAAAATTAATTCAAGATGGATTAAAGACTTATATGTTAGACCTAAAACCATTAAAATCCTACAAGAAAACCTAGGCAATACCATTCAGGACATAGGCGTGGGCAAGGACTTCATGTCTAAAACACCAAAAGCAATGGCAACAAAAGCCAAAATCGACAAATGGGATCTCATTAAACTAAAGAGCTTCTGCACAGCAAAAGAAACTATCATCAGAATGAACAGGCAACCTACAGAATGGGAGAAAATTTTTGCAACCTACTCATCTGACAAAGGGCTAATATCCAGAATCTATAACGAACTCAAACAAATTTTCAAGAAAAAAACAAAGAACCCCATCAAAAAGTGGGCAGAGGACATGAACAGACACTTCTCAAAAGAAGACATTTATGCAGCCAGAAAACACATGAAGAAATGCTCATCATCACTGGCCATCAGAGAAATGCAAATCAAAACCACAGTGAGATACCATCTCACACCAGTTAGAATGGCCATCATTAAAAAATCAGGAAACAACAGGTGCTGGAGAGGATGTGGAGAAATAGGAACACTTTTACACTGTTGGTGGGATTGTAAACTAGTTCAACCATTGTGGAAGTCAGTGTGGCGATTCCTCAGGGATCTCGAACTAGAAATACCATTTGACCCAGCCATCCCATTACTGGGTATATACCCTAATTGGTCATTTGTAAAATTCCTTGTACATATGTTGAGCTTGATTTGCTAAAACTTTGTATAGACATTTTACATCTATGTTTGATGACAGTATGTAATTTTCTTTTCCTATAATGTATTTATATGACTTTTGTATCAGAGTAAGCCTCATTTCATAAAAAGAGTTGGAAAATATTTTGTCCTTTTCAACTTTTAGAGTTGTTTATGTAGAATTGGTATTAATTCTTTCTAAAATGTAATTCACCAGTGAAGACATCTAAGCCTGAAGTTTTCTTTGTGGTAAGATTTTTAACTACAAATTTAATTTTTTTTATTAGATATAAAGTTATTTGTGCTAATGTTACCTATTTCTCCTTGAGTGAGCTTTGGTAGTTTGTGCCTGATAGAGTTTGAACATATGTTCCTGCAAAATCTCACGCTGAAATGTAATCCCCAGCGTTGGAGGTGGGTCTTAGTGGGAGGTGTTTGGGCAATGGGGGTGAATCTCTCATGGCTTGGTTGTGTCTTCACAATAGTGAGTGAGTTCTCCTGAGATCTGTTTTTTTAAAAGTGTCTGGAACCTCTCCCAGAACCCACACACACTCTCTCTCTTGCTCTACTTTCACCACGTGATGTGCTTGCTGCTGCTTTGCCTTCTTCCCTGAGTAAAAGCTCCGTGAGGCTTCCCAGAAGCTGAGCAAACGCTGGTGCCATGCTTGTACAGCCTGAAGCACTGTTAGCCAATCAAATCTCTCTTCTTTATAAATTACCTAGTTTTGGAGATTTCTTTATATAGCAACACAAAGAACAGACTAACACAGTGTCTTTAAAAAAATTTGCCCCTGTCACTTAGGTTGTCAATTTATTGGCATAAAGTTATATATAATATTTTCCTATTGTCCATTTCATATGGTAATATCTATAGTGATGCCACCTCTCATTCCTGATATTGGTAATTTGTGTCCTTTCTTGCTCTCTGACTTTTCCTGATCAGTCTGATTAGAGATTGATTATTGATGTTTTTAAACAACTATTATTTCATTTTTTAATTAATTTTTATATTGTTTTACTCTTTTATATTTCATAGATTTTTGTTTTGATTTTTATCATTTCTTTTTTGTTTACTTTAGATTTAATTTACTCTTCTTTTTTCATTTTCTTGATGATCATGGTATCTCCCCTGGTAAATATCTTTTTTTTCATTTTCTTGAGGCGGAAGCTGAAGTAATTGATTTGAGACTTGTATCTTTTTCTAATCTAAGCATTTGGCAATATATTTTTCCCAAAGTACTACTTTAGTGCCATACCACAAATTTTTATTTTCATGTAGTTCAAAATATTTTCTAATTTCCCTTTTGAGTTCCTCTTTGATAATCTGATAATTATTAAAATTTGATAATGTGTTAATTGCTATTATATAGACAAACAGAGTAATGGGATAGAATCTCATAGAGAATTGTCTTTACTTTAGATGAGGCCATAAGAGAAGGCCTGTTGGAGAAGATGATATTTAAACCATGATCAGAAGGGTGAAAGGAAATCAGCCAGGTAAAGAGCTGATGCAAGAGCATTTTAGGCACAAGGGCAGCAAGTACAAAAGTCTTGAAGCAGGAACGAATAGGAAAGAGTCTGAGAAGAAGAAAGAGGTGAAAGAAAATTTGTCCTAAGTTCTAATTCTCAAAGGATGCTGATTCAAAATATTACAAATTGCAGGAACAAGTCATAGTCATAAGAACAGAGCATGGCCATGTTTGGGCTGACAACAGCTCTTCTTAGAGCCGAGTAAGGGTCAAGTGACCTCTGGAGAAACTCTGCCATCGCAGGAATTCTGTCCCTATTAAGTTGTTGAGCTAGTGTTCCATCCTTACACCGTGCTGCTGTACATCCTTGACAAATTAAATTCTTCACCCTTGAAAAGTTGCCATGAGAGATTACTAGATTACTATTCTTTCTTTCTTTTAGATGTTTTTCATGTGCTAAAAAAACTTCCCGGATTGACCTCAAATAACTGATTCATGTCAAATATATATATATTTGCCTTTTCCTTTGCCCTAGCCTCACCGACTGGGTCTCTTCAATTCTTGGTGACAAGATTAAAATGATAAATCATGGACACAATCTGGTACCATCCATTTTCTACTTTATTCTTTTTCACCACAAAGGATCTGGGATGGAAAATGTTCCTCAGTTAGCCACAGCTGGCTCCAGTACCACAGTGAGTTAGTAAACATCTGCTAACGACAGGCTGAAGATGTGCCTCCCTCCACTTGTTCTCTCCAAGCCGGCTCACTGAGGAGTTGTTTTCTTTATCTCTGGAAATCTTCCTCTGTACTTTCTCTCGCCCTTGGCTTCCATCAGCTCTTCCCATCCTGTCCTCAAGTGAATGATTCACAGTTATAGATGTCAGTCTTGGGAAAATCTACAGAACATTCTCTCTTTTCCTCAGTGGTGAGGACCCTGCTGTTAGGCCTTGGACCATCACTTCACCTTCCAGTAGATCAGGGAAAACATGGCCTTCTATAGGGAGGAGTGTTATTTTTTGCCCACCCACCCCCAGGACCAACCAAGAAGACTGCAGGATGGGATCAATCAGATATCTTACCATGAATGCAGTTCCAAGGATGGAAACATTTCAAGAGAGAAAAATTAGAATTCTGTCCCACTTGGGATGTTGTTCTCTGCCAGTCTTGAAACATTCTGAGGAAGGTCTTGCCAAAGTTTCTTTTACTGGTTATGTTCCTGTTTCCTGAATTCCCCCATAAGGAAATTCTAACTGAGAGGAGGAACAGTTATACTCTCCTTCTCATGTTTGCACTTTGACTAGTAAAGAAAGAATACAATACTTCCGCCTTCTCTCTCCACTTGCTTATTTGCCCCTCCCTAAAGTGGGAGGACTAGCTAACCTGACTGTTGAGGACCTGACTTTCATGGAACCACATTTAATAGTGGATGGGGGACAGTGTTAAATGCCATATGCCGTTCACACGTGGCGTCGTTTCTTAGTTTCTTGGCTCTGTGTTCTCTCGGGGGAATTGCAGGATCATAGTCTTTAATCTCCTCCTCATAGGAAATTCTATGAGATAAACTTCTCTAGGCAAGGTCCCCTAGTACGGAGGGCCCAGAAAGGATATCCTGGAGAGGATATGGGGCAGCCCTGTTCTTCCTTGTAGCTACCTTGCTGGTGGCTAGGCCGGTGAATTTATGTCAGACTCTCAACTCAGCTGTCCAAACAGGTGAGTCCTGAGACCAAGATTTGAGTAGGAGGAGAAGGAAGTTCCATTGAGCTCAAGGTTTAAGTCCTACTCTCTAATAATTTTCTAGAAGTTCTACTTTTAGAGAATGATTAGGTATATCCTTCAGCAATAAAGAGGCTGATCTTTTAACCTCCATTTGGGTCTGATGAGTCTTGTATCTTTTCGTTTGATGAAACGGAGACTGGCAGGAGAAGACTGTAACCCCTCTTCCAGCCTCCATTTAATTTTTAATGCTAAGCGTAGCCTTTTAAAATGAAAATGAGTGGCACATGCCTGTAATCCCAGCTACTTGGGAGGCTGAAGCATGAGGATTGCTTGAACTCAGGAGGAGGTTGCAGTGAGCCAAGATTGAACCACTGCACTCCAGCCTGAGTGACAGAGCGAGATTCTGTCTCAAAAAATAAATAAATAAAATGAAAATGAGTTTTAAAGTTATACCTATTGATTGTCTCTCAGAGCACAAAGATTTCTTGCATGTATATGTGTGTCTTACTGCCCTCAGTATGCATGCCTGAAAAACTAAGATACATTAGGTTCAAGCATCCAGAAAAAAACAACTAGAAAGGCCAGCTGTCTTGCCTAGAGTCACAGACACATTACTCAGCCCTTTCTTATCTTTCCTATGGTATTTGAGTTGGCACTGCTTGTCTGCTTAATGCTGGCAATTGCAGGTATATAATAAGGAGGTTAAAATTACCTTTCCTCTGCATGCCTGTAAACCAGCCCCTTGACTCTACTAGAAGTTCCACACACCAAATCTTAGACAAGAGTCCCAAGAATGAAATAATTCCCCTAGACTCTGGGGAGAATGGATTAACCACCAGCTAAATCATCTGCCAGTATTGATAATCCAGCTCCTTTGCTCTATCTGTGGTTATCACCATTGATGTAAACTCTGCAGGTAGAATGGTGATTCTGGTCACATGGAGAAAGGCTTGGATATGTTTAATTTCCTGCCACACTCTGACCAAAAAAGTGAATTTCATGTCTTATGATCAAATAATTGTAACTTTGCAAGAGCAGAATGTGTTGGAACAGGGATATTGAGGGTCCTTGTGTGGCTTGGGGCATTGCCAGGGCAGCTACGGGGTCTGAGTGTTTTTATTTTATTCCTGCTTTATTGCCCTGCCTAATACTCCCATTTCAAAATGTCATGGAGTAGGCTGGTGTCATTTGTTTTCATAAATTAATGTCTATCGCAATTTATGGCCAGATGGGACCTGAAAAATAAGAGCCTTGTATGTCTCTTGGAAGGTTTAAAGAAAAGCAGTGGGCAATGCTCAGGGTGAACTTTTGCACTTTAAGGCTTCGTTGTGGGGAGAGAGTAAATGCTTGTGAAAAATCCTGTTTTATAACAGCTGGGCAC
The DNA here is from genome assembly GCF_006542625.1 of Nomascus leucogenys. Classification (NCBI taxonomy): domain Eukaryota; kingdom Metazoa; phylum Chordata; class Mammalia; order Primates; family Hylobatidae; genus Nomascus; species Nomascus leucogenys. The sequence continues at coordinate 118,034,850 of NC_044402.1, read as the reverse complement.
AAAGGACTCCTTATTAGGATTATTTTTTTGCCATTGCTTCTAATTCCTGTAGCAACCAGAAACACACACACACACGCACACACACACACACACACACACAGAGAAATATAGAGAATTCTTCTTACTGGGGAGCCACGTGTGTTGGGAATAACTTCATCTTGCTTGGAAATCAGAGGTCTAGATTCTCAAGCCCCCAGATAGCTCTCCAGCCAACTAATGTGGGGAGTGTGGTACATATTGGATCATAGCACATAAAGGCTCTGACTCAATATGCACATCTCTCTTTTTGCTGCTTCTTCATGGGTCAATGAGAAGAAATGGGTCAGTGTGAAGCACAGAGAAAAGAAAAAAATGAAAAAAAAGCACTAGAGAATTTGATGATTCCTGAATTTTTAAGAAATAATGGTTTGTGGGAAGCTCGAATCAAAGGTCGCCTTGGTAGCAGCCAAAGAGGAGGCTGCTTGGCTGCTGTAAGCATTCAGAGACCAAGCGCGGCTGGACAGGCTTCCTCCTACAAGTGCACATGCTTCTGAGTATGTGAAGGGCAGGCCTAGAGAAGGCCCTTTTACTGAGCCCTGTTTGTTTACAGCTTTTGACTTGGGCAAGTCACATAGATTCCAAGTCAATTCATTTCCAGGTAGAACAAAGGATAAGCTCCAGAGTCTCTCCGTCTCTAACACTCCTTTGATGATAATCTTTGATTTATGAAATTATGTTAGGATGAGAGTATTATTTTATTCACTTACTCAAGCAATTGGCATTTAAATCATTTAAATTTCTCTGAAGAGGCACAAAATTATCTGAGCATCTTTTCCCATCAAATGCTTTTGTCTTATTTTTGTAGACCTTCACAATTTGAAAAAACATTTTCATATATAAAAACCCTGTGAGGTAAATAATACAGGAACTATGACTGTCTCAGATGTCATAACAGGACAGGGATTTAAACTCAATCTCCTGGAGATATCCCTCTCTGTCATTCAACAAAGACAGCCGCAGATTTTTTGGGCACATACTAGACACAAAGGACTTTGCTGAACAATAGAAATGCAGTAGTGAAAGGAACAGGTGCAATTATATACTTAGGTAACTCATACCTTGCAGGGCAGGACAACATTTAATTATAATAAAGTGTAGTGTCTGTGAGGATAGGAGATGGGGACATTCAGTAGGAGAACCTATCCTAGAGTAGAGGTCAGTGAAGGTCTTACCAGAAGTGAAATTTAATGTCAGAAGAATGGGGTCACTTTAGTCAGGGCAAAAGGGAGTTAGGAAAGAATATTCCAGGCAAGGGGAACAACATATTCTCTGGATTAAGACATAATTTCTCCAATACCGTGTGGAGGAAGTACTGTAAGGAGGAAAACAGGGGCTCAAGATTAACAATGGGCAGGGAATAGGTGATTTCCCACTGTGTTTATATCAGAGGCTTTTGAACCAGAGCAACTCCATCTTGAATAGGAGCTGGGTAAAATGAGGCTGAGACCTACTGGGATGCATTCCCAGACAGTTAAGGCATTCTAAGTCTCAGGAAGAGATAGGAGGTTGGCCCAAAATACAAGTCATAAAGACCTTGCTAATAAAACAGGTTCCGGTAAAGAAGCCGGCTAAAGCCCACCAAAATCAAGATGGCCACGATAATGACCTCTGGTTGTCCTCACTGCTACACTCCCACCAGCACCATGACAGTTTACAAATGCCATGGCAACATCAGGAAGTTACCCTATATGGTCTAAAACGGGAGGCATGAATAATCCACCCCTTGTTTAGCATATCATCAAGAAATAACAATAAAAATGGGCAACCAGCCGCCCTCGGGGCTGCTCTGTCTATGGAGTAGCCATTCTTTATTCCTTTACTTTCCCAATAAACTCACTTTCACTTTACTCTATGGACTTGCCCTGAATTCTTTCTTGCATGAGATCCAAGAACCCTCTCTTGGGGTGTGGATTGAGACCTGTTTCTGGTAACATTTACATATAAAATAATTTTCAAGGTTGGTGTTTTTCTTGTGTAACTGTGGCCACTTCATGTCAAAATTGGTAAATAGTGAATTTAACAAAATACCAAATGAATGTATATACTGAGCAGTCCATAGAACTCTGAATGCCTGCCATAGCCATAGCCCCCTTCTATGGAAAGAGCCTGTAACAGATACTCCTTCCCCAGGGGTCAATAGGGTTTAGACCAGTGACCTTCAACACCCTGGAGACATCTGTTGGGCCAGGGGTAGACATCTGAGCCGATCCACAGCAGTCATAAGAAGTGGCCCAAAAAACTTCACCTCATGCCTGTAATCCTAGCACTTTGGGAGGCTGAGGTGGGTGGATCATGAGGTCAGGAGATCAAGACCATCCTGGCTAACACGGTGAAACTCCATCTCTACTAAAAATACAAAAAATTAGCCAGGCGTGGTGGCGGGCACCTGTAGTCCCAGCTACTCGGGAGGCTGAGGCAGGAGAATGGCTTGAACCCTGGAGGCGGAGCTTGCAGGGAGCTGAGATCGTGCCACTGCACTCCAGCCTGGGGAACAGAGTGAGACTCTGTCTCAAAAAAAAAAAAAAAAAAACCCAAAAAAAGTGGAATTTCACCTCACAGATGTTGCTAGACTGGGTAGCAACTAAGGAGCCCAATTAGAGTGTTTGAAGCTCAAAGAGAAAGACAAGGAGGAAAAAAGAATACTAGAAAATATTCAAACATGTTTATTCAAAAAGCAGAAGCTGTGAATACGAATAAACCACATGGGGTGTAGGGGAGGCCAGAGAAAAAAGTGAGGACAGGTAGCAGCAGGATGGGGTGGGTGGGCAGTGAGAGCAGAAGCAGCCCCAGGAAGCAGCAAGATTTTGGAAAGAGGAGAATGATGGAGAAGCAACGGCTGCAAGGGTGGAGAATTGCAGCATGCCAGAGGGTTGCTGTGGGTGTGGGGATTTGTGTACTGCTGCTGGGAGTGTCTCCAGGAACAGGCTTTCTGGTGAGCAATCTGACACAACTTAGTCAAATTAAAATGGACCCTACATGTATTTCCAAGGATATCTCACCCGGATCCATAAGGAGATATCTTTGAAGATGTTCATTATAGTGTTGTTTGTGGTGACAGGAAGTTGGCGGCAATCTGGAAATCCATCAATGCAGATTAGGTAGGCAGCATATGGTGAGTATACATCATGGAGAATGAAGCAACAGTGAGCATGAACAGCCTGGCTGAGCATATAATAACACAGATGAATTGATAAACAGTGCTGGGTGAAAAACGTAAGGAACAAAAAGAAATATATAGCGAAGTACTATTTTTTTAAATTAAAAATACATGGATTAAAAAAATGAATGTTTTCTAAGAACACACACAAACCAAAGGATCCGCTACTGCACTACAGCCTGGGCAACAGAGCGAGACTCCGTCTCAAAAAAAAAAAAAAGAGTGTTTGCCTAAGGGAGGGAGGAAGAAAAACTAGGATGAAGGAATGGAGATGAAATAAATAAGCAAACAAGATAAATAATGGACCATGGACTGAGGAGTGTAATTTACTCAACCTTCTACAACCAACAAAAGGAAGAAAAGAACAAAGGGAGGAAAAATGAGTAACAGAAGTAAAGGATTCTTACTTTGCAGACAAGCAGACAAACACTAGTTTGGCAATATGGCAATTTATGCATGCAATAGCTGAAAAGATAAAGAATGATTTTCCAGATCTATGTGGCCAGTCATGCAGTTGTGAAGTTCCTGGTCTTCTTTGTCTTTTTTGTTGTTGTTTTTTTTTTTTTGGAGATGGAGTCTCGCTCTGTCACCCAGGCTGGAGTGCAGTGGCGTAATCTCGGCTCACTGGAAGCTCCACCTCCCGGGTTCATGCCATTCTTCTGCCTCAGCCTCCCAAGTAGCTGGGACTACAGGTGCCCAACACCACGCCTGGCTAATTTTTTGTATTTTTAGTAGAGACGGAGTTTCACCATATTAGCTAGGATGGTCTCGATCTCCTGACCTCGTGATCTGCCCGCCTCGGCCTCCCAAAGTGCTGGGATTACAGGTGTGAGCCACCGTGCCCGGCCCCTGGTCTTCTTTTATGCCATGTATCTTTGTAATAAGCCCCCAGCATCTGAGGTCATCCAAGCAGGTCTCCATTCTCTGAAACCCAAAGGCACCCAACAAAAAGTGATATAATGGGATATAAATGACAAATCAAGCTACTTTTGTCAGACAGTTAATATGTACCAAACACGATTGAAAGTTTACCAATTGCATATGTAGATATGATTATTCTCTTTATTTTGTAAATAAGGAAACTGAAGCACAGAGAAGCTAAGTTACATACCCAAAGTCACACAGCCAGTAAGTGTAAACTGGGATTCAAACCCAGGCAGTTTGATTCCAGAGGCCGACCTTGTAATCACAAAGCTGTAGTGAAAGGTGCTCCTGAGTAAATTCTATGAAATAAGCATCTAGTTTATCCCAATGGCAGACTTGACTAATTTCTCAAAAGTCATAGTTTTTTTTTTTTTTTAATTTATCAACTCTAGTAGAGGCAGTTAATAACTCTTAGACTCACTGTGAAGTATTCAGATTTTGGGGGGTTGGAAAAAAGCATTATCTCTGTAGCATGACACTCATTTCCAAAGCCCTGATCTTCCTATCCATTAATGAGATACCACCAAGAAAATTAGATTTGGAGGCAATGATTTCTCTTCTTCCAGACCTTGACTGAGTCATTAAGCTTTCATTGCCTCAGTTTTCTCATTTGAAACACTGGGGCCAATAACAGCTCTGGGATCTGTTGTTATAGGGGTCAAATGAGATAATATAAAGAACTGTAAGCACTGTGCAGCCTGTGTCTAGGTGATTGGGACACTCCATCTGTGTGGTCCTTCAAGCTCTTCTCCCATACTGTGCCTTTTGCTGCATTGTGGCACCACCCAGGAGAGCCTTGGTATCCATTGCTGCAGGCACCTTGAATGAGCTTCAACCTGTGAGTGAGGTTATAGTCACTGCTTCTTCCATAGTGCTGCTGTGGGTAAAAACATACATAGTGCATGAATTTGGCCTTAGTGTTGTCTGTTTTCTTACTCCACAGGGGGTAACTTGGCCCTCTGGGTCTGTTTTCGATGTTCTTGACAGCTGGAGCATCATGGGACTGCATTTTCCCACCTTTGCTCATTTACTCCCTGCCACATTTCTATTATTGAAAATTGTGCCCATCCAAATAAAATTTCTCCAACAGAGTGTCAATGAGGCTCTTCTCTATACCATAATCTAATTTCTCCTTCCTTGGAAGTCCTTTAAAAAATGGGTTTGTCTCTTTCTTGTGAAGTGCCCATCATGACTTTTGTCATGGTTGTGAATGTGCTAGTCTCTTCCCATGCCCTGTTAGCCTATGTGCTCTGTAAGATGGGGCCTTGTAGGTTTAGCCTCTATGTCCTCCCCATCCCTTAGCCTGGTGTTTGCCACACAGCGGGCTTATAAAAGATGCTTGGTGAGCCAAAGGGTATGGGGGTGTGCTCCTGCCTCAGCTGGCAAGAGCACTGAACTCCCCCAGGCTGTCTCCCCCATCTCCAGGTTACCCAGACTGCATGATATAGAGGGCCTTTGATTAGTTGTACATCCTATTGGTGTAAAGAAAACCTCAGGAAATTATCAGCAGAACCTATCATCAGTTTTCAAGATTTTCATTGCATTTTCTAGAATGGTCACTGTTTTACTTCGTTCTAAGAGGTGAGGCTTTCAGCTATTACTATTCATTGTTTATGAATCCATTCAGGAAACATCTATGAAGTGCCTACTTGTATCTGAATGATGGCCTGGATCTAAGAAGACTAAAACGTGACTCGATCTTGAGAGGCCACAGTCTGGTGAGAAACATAAGTGGAGACAAAAAACTAAAACACATTAACAAAGAAAAATGCTACAATAGGGTTGCTAACCAATGGGCAAAGCCAAGCATAGTGGAGTCAGACTTCCTCAATTCAAACCCAGGTTCTGATGCTTATTAGGTTGCAGGATCTTTTTCTCAAAGTCTCAATTTTCTTATCTGTAATAGTATTGCCTTTATGAAATTGCTATAAGGGATTAACTGAGATAATGCATGAAAAGTACTTGCACTGTGAATGGCCCATAGAAACACTTTTAAAATGTTAATTGACACCATTTTTCTCTGTTTCAGTGCTTCTCGTTTGTAAAATGAAGGTGGTAACTGTACTTATAGGGTTACCATGAGATTCAAATTATGTAATGCAAGGAAAGTGCTTGGCACAGTGCCTGACAGTAAGCACTTGATAATTGTTAACTGTGATTTTTATTTCATATAAAGTAAAAAGAAAAGGAACATAAAAGTGATTAGAGGTGTCATGTACTAATGTCTGCAACGCACTTTGAAATGCATCAAAAAATAAGATGGATTGGGTAGAGGAATAAAGGTATAGAGAGATGCATAGATATGATGGAAAAAATAGAGCAAAATCTTAATTGTAGAACCCCTAATTGTCTTCTCCATGGCTCCTTGTAACCCCTTATTGAATCGGGGGCTTCTGGAGAGACTCAGTTGGAGGAGGGAGGGTAGGGAGGGAAGAAGGGAAAGAGATGGTGAGTACATGGATGTTCACTGTGCTATTCTTTCACCTTTCTGTGTGGTTGAAATTTTCCATAATAAAACTTTGGAAGAAAAAAAGGAGTGATGAATGTTAGGATGGATTTTGCACTAAGATTTGAGCAAGGAAGTGTAATGGAAGGGGCTGAAGACCTGGAAGTCTCTACCCTTTACTGCCTTTCTCTATCTTATAAGAGAACACCATGTGCCAAGGTCAGAAACCATCCTGTGGGAAATGCAGGATGGTGAGACGAAGGCACTTGAATGAGAGGCAGAGATTAGAGAGGCTGGGAATGCAGAAATCCTAGATTCACATCCCGGCTCTGCACTTACTAGCTTTGTCTTTGTGCTTTATTTTCCTTATCTGTAAAAATGAGGATAACATTATCTACTTTATAGGATTCCTTTCAATATTAGATGAGTGAGTATCACCATCATCATTATCTTTATAGGAAAGTTTCTCTCAGCGCTGGTGTCTTCTCTATGGCTCCATAGAACCCCTGGTTGAATGGGGAGCCAGGGAGCTTCTAGAGAGACTCAGTTGGAGGAGGGAGGGGAGAGTAGGAGAAAGGAGTAGAGCTGAGTGGGAATATGGAGTTTAAGAAAGATGTATACTCCAAGACCAGTCTCATAAACACAAGAGGCCCATGCTGATTGCTTGCTCGGTGTCATGCACGTGGCTTCTAATATTATGTTTAAAATGCTAGTGAAATTATAATCCTGTTGTAGCGCCTTTGGAGGCTCGTTCATCAACCTGGGCAGTACGTGTGTCTGGCAAGGAGCCAGCGTCATCCCCTGCCCCCACCTCCATATGACTCAGCACACATCAGACACTTTAATAGCTTCTGATTCCAAGTTTGAACTTGCCCTGCAAATGAAAACCTCCCTCCCCCTCTCCCCTCCCCTCCCACCTTCACAACCCACTCCCTACTTCCAATTTATCAGCTAGTAAATTTTGAGCTGAACTTGGAGCCAAAGTTTCATTTATGTTTGGCAAAGGAACAACTTCTTCCAAGAAAAGAACATTTAAGAAAGAAAAAAAAAAAAAGAAAAAGGAGGGGTGGAAGTGGGGAGGGTGAAAAAAAAAAAAGTCCAGTTAAACAAAAAGGGCTCATGGAACCAGCCCCACAACATTAAATAGCTCAGCACAGAGAGAACAGTGCTTTTTTTTGGTGCATTTAGTGCAAGTGAATTTGAAACAATCTGATCATGCAGCTGAGGTTGCCAACTAAGCACAGATGGCCTTCTGGTCTGGAGAGGTCATGAAGTCACCAAGACACTGGTGCTGTCAGAACTAAAGAGAGGTTTGGGGATAACCATGGCACTCATACTCATGGATTGTGTGTCCACTGGACATATGGCCTCCTTTGTGCCTGTGGATGGCGGAAGACCTGTTTGTCTGACTGCCCTCGTGGATCTGCCAACCCCTTGAAGTGCATGGGACATTTCCAATAATGCAAAGTATTCTGAGTTACAGAAAAAGACGTTCAAATGGTTTTACTCCACTCACAATGGAAAAACACAAATCAAATCATCAGACTGGAAAAAAATTCAGTCTGATAACAGCCATTAGCTTGTGGAAATTTTTTTTGCAAGTTTCATAATATTCACCATTGGAAATATTATGGAAAAAATGGCCACTCTCTTACATTGTAGGGAGTAATGTAAATGGCATGACCTTTCTGGAAGGAAATGTGACAATATCTTTCTCTATCATGGCCCCCTCCTCCCCTCTGCCGCTTGATTGATTGAGTCATTCCTCTTTATACCCGTCTACCCACCTCTCCTAGGCAATCCCTCCCTGTTTGTTTAATGGGTGTCATTTTGCATGTATTTTTGCAAAATGTGAGATAGTGTTTTTTGTGGATTTTTTTAATGTACAAAAGTAGCATTATAGCATACATCTTATTTTTTTTCACTCAGCACTATATTTACAATATCATTATGCATACATTTGCTTCAAACTGCTGCACAAAATCCCATGGTGAACATCCACCATGGTTTACCTAAGAACCCTCCCCATAAGGAACTATCACCAACACCAACTTCTCACCGCTGCCCCAAACAAAGACAGTACAAGTAAAATAAAATAACAAAACAAAACTATAATGAACATTCTTGCACATATCCCTTTATGGATGTGTGTGAGCATTTGTTTGATATGTCTATATCCTTATCACTATATCTAATCTATCTACTTAGAGTAGAATTACCAGGTCATGGTATACAAGTACATTTAATTTGACTAACTACTATAGCAATTTGACAATATCCCCTCAAATTAAAAATTGTATATACACATTGACTAGGCATTGCTAAGAATATGCTCAATAGATATAATTCCATATATTTACCAAGACAGACATATAAAGATATTTACAGAAACACTATTCGTATTGGCAAAGCCCTAAGAGCCACTGAGGTGTCATATGAATAGACCTACAGGTGTATCCCTAAGATGGGTGATCTTGTAGAGATGAGGGAGTGCAGGGGTGAGAGCACAGTCTCTGGGGAGCAAATTCATGGGTTGGGTCCTATGCCCACCATGGGCTGTGTGCCTCCATTTTCTCAGTGATGTCATGGGGATCAATGGCACATACTTCTATCAATCAGCATCCTAGTAGAAAACAAGGTACACTCTCAAATTGAGTGATTTAGAGAGAGTTTAAGAAAAAAGGCCTATTTACAATGACACATACAGGGTGAAAGAGGCCAGAAGGGACAGTGCCATGCTCCTGGCTCGTGGGAGTGGAGGGCCATTGCCACTCCTCAGCCTGGTATCAGTGAGAGAAGGGGACAGTTTCTGAAATGCAGGGAGAGAGCTGCGTGTGATGGACCATCTGACAGGAGCTGGCCCACAAAGGGAGCAATGGCAGGTGAGAGGCCAAACACCCAACTTTGCTCTCCACCCTTTGTGCCACCTGTGGGCTGACCCCACACGGAAGCCAGATACAATGGAGCTGCTGCTGCTGCTGCTCTTCCTGCAGGTCAGGTGCACAGTGGATTGGGGAGATGGTGGGCAAAGGGAGGTACCCAACCAAATACCAAATGTGAACTTTGTGAGAATTAAATGAATAAATACGTATAAAGTGCTTAGATGAGTGAGTGGCACATAATTAATGCCTAATAAAGGTGAGTTTTTTATTATCAATATTTCATTAATAATAGCACTGGTTGTCCATCAAAACCTTGGAATCAGGTCCAGATGCACTATGGGGGTTTAGGTATCCGTGAAATAGTATATACCAATAAAAGAGGGAGACACAAGTGGCATAGTTCTTGGAGTGTAAACTTGTTTGTACAAAAGACAGAAAAAATGCTTTATTGGCAGTTGTCTTTGGAGAGAGGATCTGAAGATGAAATGGGGGTGAGAAGGGGCTTTTACTTTTTATTTTCTTCCCTCTGCTCTAATGTTTTTACTTTTTAACCATGTACATGCATTCATTTGATTTTTCTTGCTGAAAATAACAAGAAGTGCTACCTGGGTGGTGGATTCATAGAACATGACTATTATTCTCTGAAATTTTTACAGTATTTGTTAATTTAAGAAGGGAGTATGTTATTTAGAAGCATAGTATATTCTAAGTATCAAAATTGGCCTCAAATGGTATTTTTGAGACTGTAAGGCAATGTGCTCACTCTTTACTACTGCCATGCTACCTTGGCCCCACACACTTCCTCCCTTTCTTAGTTCTGGAAGCAATGACTTCCACCAGTCTTAAGCAGTAAGAAGGGAAATTCATTTGCAAAGCAGGATCTTGCTGGATGGGAAGATGCAAATCAATTTAGATATAGGTTGATATACATATAGGTATTGATATTAATGATACAGAAACGGAGAGAAATAGATACCAAGATAGAATTGCTTCTCTGTGATTTTATGGATGTGTAATGTGAATTTTATGAATCTGTGCAAATACATATACGTGTATTTTTCACAACATGTCACAAGCATACTATAAACAGTAAGACATTGGGCTCCAATGTCACAATGCCTAGATTATAATTCTGGCCCCACACTCATCAGCTAGTAATTATGGGCAAATTACTGACATCTCTAAATCTTGGCTTTGTCACTTCTAACATGACAATTGCTACCTATGGCACTTTGGAGGATTAAATGAAATAGGCCTGCCTGGCGTTACAGTAATCACTCAATATTTGGTAGCAGTTACTTATTGTTAAAAATAACATTGGGAGGCCGAGGCGGGTGGATCACAAGGTCAGGAGATTGAGACCATCCTGGCTAACACAGTGAAACCCTGTCTCTACTAAAAATACAAAAAATTAGCCAGGAGTGGTGGCATGCACCTGTAGTCCCAGCTACTCAGGAGGCTGAGGCAGGAGAATCGCTTGAACCCGGGAGGCGGAGGTTGGAGTGAGCTGAGATCGTGCCACTGTACTCCAGCCTGGGTGACAGCGTGAGACTCCATCTCAAAAATAAATAAATAAAAAATAATAATAATCATAGTCCAAACAGCTATGTCCAGTGAAGAATTTTGTTTTATTCCAATCCAGTCTCTAACTCATCGACCAGGAATTTCTCCTGACTGGGAAGGGGATGGAGTGGGTGGAAGTGGGTTTCTTTATTCATACAAGCCTGTAGGATGCTGAGCCCCCTGAGCTCAACTATCTTTCTAACTTTAGCCTTCTTGTTTAGGCCTACAAAAACAAAATGTCCATGGAAATTCAGTAGCCCATGCAGGCTTACAAGGCTTGGGCTATATGACCATGTTTTCTGACCTCCAGAAAGGTAGCCTGAAAGTATTTAGAATCTCATCTATGCATGGCCACCAGTGGCGTTTTTTTTTAAGGAGTTGGAAAGTGGTACCCAAAAGGAATCTTCTGGGTAGAAGGGCTGTAAAAGGCCATATGACCCACAGCCCTGCCGTGTGCTTCCTCTCCTGCAGTGGCTTCCTCTCCTGCCATGTGCTTCCTCTCCTGCCTTGCGCTTCCTCTCCTGCCATGCACTTCCTCTCCTCTGGTGCGCTTCCACTTCCTCTCCTGCGGCAGTGCTCCCTTAGGGGCCAGCAGCCATCAGCAGGGGCAGCTTCCAGCATGCAAGATGGAGCAGCCCTGAGCAGGCCCCGACTGTGGCCTAGCTGCCACCTTACCTGCTCCTTGCAAAGAAGCAGATGCTCTTTCTTACTGGTAGAATCTCGGCTGTTCAATTCAAATGCTGTGTAGATTCTTTGAAACTGGAGTTACTGCCCCTTGTCACTCTCAAGTCCTGCTGCCCAAAAGACTGAGCAGTTTTAGCGTCCTCTGAGCTGGGCACCAAGCTCCACCATCCAGAAGTGAGTTCTGCTCTGGTGTGATCCCCAGGAGAAAGGAGGTGCCATCTGAACCAATGTAACCACCTTAATCATTACAGAGACTTTGGAGGATCAAAGGCCCTCACCTCTGCCCTCAAAAGCCTGGCAGGTTTTGGGGTTCATTTCAAGGAATCTCTAATCTGAGATGAATTTCTAATTCATCTCAAGGAATTTCTAGAGCTGTCTGAAATGAAGTAGTAAGTTTCCCATACCTGAAAGTGTCTAATCAGAGACTGACAAACCACATAACATCAACTTTGTACTGGAGTTAGATGATCTCAAAGGCCCTCACTCTATGGCAAGGGTCTATGTTATTCCTTACTCACTGAAGAGGCGGTTAAGTGAAGGGAACCTTAGATACAGTAAGGGAGAATGAAATCAGATTTCCCACACCGAAAGTTGTTTATGTGGTGGGAAACCAATGTGGCGTGTAGGACAAAGCCTTGGATTTGGAGTTAGGACACTAGACAGAATATATCAATCAGCTGAGTGGCTTTCCTGCTAGTTGCTTCTGATAAGTCCATATTCCTTCACCGATCACATGAGAGCATGGGGTCAGATAATCTCTAAGTCTCCTTATGTTGGGAACTTTAGTTGGGAGCTCATAGTTAGTCAGAAAATTATGTTCAAGCATCTGAATACAGATGAACATATGGCAGATCCACAGTGAAGAAATAAAACCCACAGAAATTTCCAGGACTATGCCATTGTTTACTTAAGTTCCTGGCTAAGAAAAGAGCATGTTGGGGGAATGGATTAGGAGGAGAGTTCTTGAAACCTTCTCCATCAATACTGCATAACATGGTTATGGAGGCCTGGAACCTTCTTACTAAGTGTTGCTCCGGTGTTTACAGTGTGTGCCTCAGACCAAAACAAAGAGAGAGCCCATGTTTTAAATCCCCCAGAGTGCTGTCTTCTGCAGGCTGGGAAGATGCTTCTGCCTCCACCCATGCAGGGCCTGTCATACAAAGTATCATAGACTGTACAGCTTCAACAACAAAAATTAATTATCTTACAGTTCTAGAGCCTAGAAGTCCAAGATCAAGGTATCTGCAGGATTGGCTCCTTCTGAGGGCTGTGAGGGGAGGATCTATTCCAAGTCTCTCTCCTTGGTTTGTAGATGGCCGTCTTATAATTTCTCTTTACGTTGTCCTTCTTCTATGCATGTCCTGTATCAAAATTCTCCCTTTTAATAAGGATATCAGTCATATCAGATTAGGGCCCACCCTAATGACATCATTTTAATGTGATTATATCTGGAAAGAGCCCATTTCCAAGTAAGGTCATATTCTGAAGTACTAGGGGTTACAATGTCAACATATGAATTTTATGGGGACACAACTGAACCCATACACACCACTCGTACCATCGCACCTACCCCACTGAGTCCTGTCACATTCAGCAGGATGGGTATTTGCTAGTAAGTCCTGAGAATTGCCATGTGGTCTTTTAGGCTCGTCCATCTTATTTGGCTCCATTTCTTCCCAGATCTTTAAAGTAATATTTGTTTCTAATATTAATATTCCCTTAGATTTGGTGGATGGCATATATGTATGTGTGCTTGTGTGTATGAGAGAGAGAGAGGAGGTGAGGGGGAATCTGCACACAGTTTCTCCTCCCAGAGCTTCTGGTCAGTAGAGAAGTGGGGTATTTCCTGGTGGACTGTATGTGAGCCCATTTTCTATAGAGACAGCTAGCCTTGAGCTTTTGTCTCAGGGCTTTCCTGAGGACAGTCTTGATACATGAATAGGAACACTATGATTTCCCAGGGTGAAGCAGTGGCCTCACATCCACACCAACAGGAAAATGGCTTGGTATAAATCCAGTTTCATCTTAGTAATTACCCCACCAGGCATTTATGTTGGGCTGGGTCGCAACACCCTACCATGGTAGCCGTCATCTTCACTGTGGGCTCAAATGACCCACTTTGCAGCTGAGTTCATCCTGGAACCCCATGGAGGAAGGAAGAAGGGAGAGTGCTGAGGGTGGGTCTGCTGCTGTATACTGTGAATCCATGAAGACTGGGGCCACTGGGCGGGGTTGTGCTCAGGATGGAGACAGTGCCTAATGAAGTCCCCACAGGCCAGAGTATCACCAGGGAATGACTTCTAAGCCCATGCTCCCAGTTTATTTTTGACTTTCTTTTGGGGTTAAGTGCCAAGGATAATCCATGATCTTGTTTACTCTGTGGCTGGCTAAATATTTAAGCTGACTAGAAATAAATACCTCAAGTCTACATCCCCTGAAGCAGTTCCTCCAACTTCATGTAGTGGGGCTTTATGAAGCACAAATGAGGGAAGCAGAGGCCAGCAGTTTTGAGGAGCAAGGATTCGTGCAGGGAAGGCTAGGAGCCCAATTCAAGTCTTAGTGACTCAGTGGTTAAGAAGAAGACTTTAACTCCTGTCTCTTGGCTCCCAAGTGGAGAGCTCAGTCCAGCAGACTAATCCACTGCCTGATCTGACCCAGCTCTACAAAGCTGTTGGTTGAGAATTCCAAAGGCCATCATGAGCAGCAAGTCAGTCCTTGATGTCAGCCTCTCAGATCTGCCAGCCATGAAAACACTAGATCTTCCCCAGTTTCCAAAGTTAGAGAGAGAGTTATCACCTTATTATAATGCAATCTAACTGGAGAATGCTGGTACATGACAACACGAGTTTTACCTATCACCAGAAAACAAGCAAATGAAACAAACATAGGATGGCAAAATTGAGGGAAAGAGGTGGTCATCAAAAAAACCCACAGTTCTCTGTCCTCTGAAGATCCTTGGGAGTGTGGTAGGAAATAGACCACATTGCCTACCACTTCCAAAGAATTAGCATTTATAATAGATGACATTTAGCCGGCATATATTATGTGCCTCAGGCATTGTGCTAAACGTACATTTTCTCGTTTAACACCTTCCATTGAATCCTTACAAAACTCTTCAAGGTAGAAACAATTTCTAAGAGTAGTGAGGGTCAAATGAACTAATGCACATAAAAGTGCTTAGAAATTATAAAGTGTTGGCTGGGTGCGGTGGCTCAAGCCTGTAATCTAAGCACTCTGGGAGGCCAAGGCGGGTGGATCACCTGAGGTCAGGAGTTTAAGACCAGCCTGGTCAACATGGTGAAACCCCATCTCTACTAAAAAATATAAAAATTAGCCAGGCGTGGGTGGTGGGCACCTGTAGTCCCAGCTACTCAAGAGGCTGAGGCAGGAGAATCACTTGAACCCAGGATGTGGAGGTTGCAGTGAACTGAGATTGCACCACTGCACTCCAGCCTGGGCAACAGAGCAACACTCTGTCTCAAACAAACAAACAAAACCAAAAAAAGAAAGAAATTATAAAGTATTAAAAAGATGGAAGGATTCAACACATGTTATTTTATTAAATGACTCCTAAAAATTCCTTTGAGCCTAAGACTTATGTAATGAAATAATAGATGTCTAAAAGATATGTGATCCAGCCCTATCACATACCACAAAACATCACCCAGAGAAGTGACATCAGCTTTTTTAGAGAGGGAGAAAAATGTTGTACAACCTGCTTAGGGAACCACAATAATGTACAACTTTCCTTCAATAACCATAAGGATGCTCCGGTCAAATAAGTTGGCCACTAACCAAGACCTACGTGTTGTCAGTTCCTAGCTGTGCAGGCTCTTCGTTGCTTTTTGCATCTTGGTTAGTGGCTCTGATCAGGGATGTAGAATTTCCAGTTTGACCTCTCTTGGCCTCAGTTTTCACACCAGTAGAATGGGGATGATATTTCACATGTTTGTACTAGTGCATTAAATGAGTTGATCTATTTAAAACATCTATCAAAGTGCTGACATACAGGAGCTCATAAAAACAATGATTAAACACCTACTATTTCAGCCCGGTTTGGAAAATAAAGACACAGAGCTGGTGGGGCTTACTCAGGGCAGCGACACGTTCTGTAAAATGGGTAGTATTTGAAAGGAAATGAGTCTCCTGGTATAGGAGTTGGTGGAATGTACGTGTCCTTCAGGCAAGATCCTTGTTTGTTCTTGTTCATACAAAGCCACCCACCTTGCCATTGCATCACTAACTTCTCGTTGGCAATTAGTTGTTCTGGAGTGTGGAGGCATATGAAGGAGTTTGTTTGGGACACTGTAGAGATTTGTTTTGTATTTCATTAAGACAGCTAGAGGGGCCAGCGCAAAAGCTGAAGAGCATTAGAACAGCCATCAGGGTCAATACCCCAAGTAAACAGCTTGGGAGATGTATAGCTGCACTGTCAAAAGAGGAACTTCTGAATCAGACAGATCTCTGTGTTTATAGGCAAATTTCTTAACTTTTCTGAGCTTCGGCTTTAAGGATTAGATATAATACTTTATGTAAAACACTTGGCCAGTGCATAATAGATATTCCATATTATGTTCATTGTTTTTCCAATTATTATTTCAATTATGTTCCATATTATTATTTTAAACCACTTTTATATATGTTATTTTAAATTATCTCATTTGGTAGTGAGCTAAAACAGAAGAGCAGAAGAGAAACTAGAACCAAAGATTCTCAGACAATTAATTAAATGAGCTGACGCATTCCTGGCCCTAATATTTCCCACTCTGTGTTCTAGTTCTGATTCTGACACCACCCCAATCAGTCAGCAGTTGGTTTGCTCTTTGTTCTCTGATGAATTCCATGGACTAAATCATCTTCAGGTGGTGTGATTGAAGAATGACTGCACAATCACATGTGTTCCAGAAGTGGGACATTAACACTATCCATATTTGGAAGTTGGGGGTGTGAGGGCAGAGGGGTGGAGGGGTGCAGGCTGAATCGCATGGCTGCTATTGAGTCAGAGGTTCTTTCCAAAGATTGGCTGTTGAGTTCTGAAAAGCAGATCATCTCTGGCCCTAAATCTTCAGGGTTGCAGAGGCATAGCCCCAGATGAAGGAATTCTTGGCTCTGTCCCATGGGCTCACTGCCCTGCACGAGGTCTGTGGGAGTGCTGGCAGAAGCAAGATGAAGGGAATAAAGAGAGAGGTGGAGCTTGCCATATCTGGTAAGTGCTGTTGCCTGAATTCTCCTTGTTGGCTACAGCTCATTATATCTAAGACCTCAAGTTGGATACTCATCATCTAATTATAGCCTGAGACCTCTGGAAGTGTCCCTAGACATCAGTTGTCCCCATTTAAACTGAGTGGGGGAGTGAGGTGGTAGCAATCCTGATCCCTAAGGCCACAAGACTCTG
This sequence comes from Nomascus leucogenys, assembly GCF_006542625.1. Taxonomy (NCBI): domain Eukaryota; kingdom Metazoa; phylum Chordata; class Mammalia; order Primates; family Hylobatidae; genus Nomascus; species Nomascus leucogenys. The sequence continues at coordinate 118,017,760 of NC_044402.1, read as the reverse complement.
ACAGTCTGGTTCCAACCCAAAAACCTATCTTAACAATTTAACTATGGATCTTACAGAGTGGGCAGGTTACATCATGAAGAGAAGTAATATCAGGAGAAGCCCCTGGGATGGCCTTACCTGCTCATTTGATCAAGCCTTCCCATTACTCATATTTTCAGAAAGTGCTGCTTGTCTTCTTTTCTATGTGCCCTGTGTGAAAACTTAAAAGGTTTGGAGATGGCAGATCACAATGAGCCAGGGTAGGAAAGTCAATGTGATTGTCTTCTGAACACCCAGTCGTCCATTCCAGAGCAGGTGGCAGCAGAGAGTTGCCACTGCCTCCCTCCCACACTGCACACACACACCAAATGCATTGTTATTCTTCATTTTGTGTGCTCAACATGTTTATTCTACTGTGTGTCTGTTGTTTGACTGTTTAAGACAGAGTGTTGTACCTCAAGTGACATTCTTCTAGCAAAGGACCCTGTCCTTCAGCATTATTTTTCATAACCTGGAGCTGTTCCACTGGTAAACAGTCTGATTTCTCTATTTGTTACTGGTTATCACTGAAAAATATTATTTTTTGTGGGAGGACACAAGGTGACAAAGTCTGATTTCAGAGTCTCTGAAAAGCCTTTATACTTTATACAAAATGATCTGTGATTTTCTCCCAGAAATCTCAATCTTTAGAATTTTTTTTCTCTAGCTGAAACCTTTGTTCCCTGGCAAAATGCTAGATAAATGCTGTAGGAAAGGGTGCACATTAATGTTTATATCTCAGCTACACTGTAATGATGATGAGTATCAGCTTTTATAGAAAATTAGTTTTGGAGTGAGAGTGGCAAAAAAAGATATAATTAATTTTGCAAGGGAATGGATGAAGAACACTTGGCTGGGGTGGCATAAAGGGGAATAAAAGGGGAAATGAGAGGGAAAGGAAATGGGGCTCCCTTTAGGAGGACAGGAATGTAAAAAATAACTATGCAATGTTGCTAAGGAAAAGTTTCATTTTTTCATAATGTTGAGGAAAAGCTGTGCTTATGGTGAGGCTCTGGGAAAACTGACATGCAGTGTGTTCTCTTTAGTTAATCTATTCTTAAAAGGTAAAACCAAAATGCCTAGATATTATAAGGTAAGCACATGTCAAAGATTTTATATTGCTCAATAATTAATAAGGGAACCATCAAGATGTTAGAATTGGCTTGCAGGGCAATTCAAAGAATCACACATATACAGTGTGTGCATATGCTAAAGTTAGATCCTGCTTATATGATAATATAATTTGACTGTGTCCCCAAGAAAATCTCATCTTGAATTCCCATTTGTTGTGGGAGGGACCCACTGGGAGGTAATTTAATCATGGGGGCAGATCTTTCCTGTGCTGTTCTTGTGATAGTGAATAAATCTCATGCGATCGGATGGTTCTATAAGGGGGAGTTTCCCTGCACAAGTTCTCTCTCTTGCTGCCACCATGTGAGACGTGCCTTTCACCTTCTGCCATGATTGTGAGGCCTCCCCAGCCACGTGGAACTGTAAGTCAAATAAACCTCTTTCTTTTGTAAATTGCCCAGTCTCAGGTTTGTCTTTATCAGCAGTGTGAAAATGGACTAATACAGTAAATTGGTACCAGTAGAGGTGTTGCTGAAAAGATACCCAAAAATGTGGAAGTGGCTTTGGAACTGGGTAACAGGCAGAGGTTGGAATAGTTTGGAGGTCTCAGGAGAAGACAGGAAAATGTGGGAAAGTTTGGAACTTTCTAGAGACTTGTCAAATGGTTTTGACCAAAAGCCTGATAGCAATATGGACAATTGGGCCCAGGCTGAGGTGGTCTTAGATGGAGATGAGGAACTCGTTGGGAACTGGAGCAAAGGTGACTCTTGTTATGTTTTAGAAAAGAGACTGGTGGCATTTTGCCCCTGCCCTAGAGATTTGTGGAACTTTGAACTTGAGAGAGATGATTTAGGGTATCTTATGGAAGAAATTGCTAAGCAACAAAGCATTCAAGAGGTGACTTGGATGCTGTTAAAGGCATTCAGTTTCATAAGAGAAGCAGAGCATAAAAGTTTGGAAAATTTGCAGCCTGACTATGTGATAGAAAAGAAAAACCCATATTCTGGAGAGAAACTCAAGCTGGCCACATAAATTTACATAAATAACGAGGAGCTGAATGTTATTCCCAAAGACAATAGGGAAAATGTCTCCAGGGCATGTCAGAGGTCTTCACAGCAGCCCATCCCATTACAGGCCCGGAGGCCTAGGAGAAAGTGGTTTAGTGGGCTGGGCCCAAGGTCCCCCTGCTGTGTGCAGCCTAGGGACTTGGTGCCCTGAATCCCAGCAGCTCTAGGCATGGCTGAAAGGGCCAATGTAGAGCTCGGGCCATGGCTTAAGAGGGTGCAAGCCCCAAGCCTTGGCAGCTTCCACGTGGTATTGAGCCTGAGGGTGCACAGAAGTCAAGAATTGGGGTTTGGAAACCTCCAGCTAGATTTCAGAGGATGTATAGTAATGCATGGATGCCCAGGCAGAAGTTTGCTGCAGGGGTGGGGCTCTCATGGAGAACCTCTGCTAGGACATTACGGAAGGGAAATGTGAAGTTGGAGCCCCCACACAGTCCCTACTGTGGTACTGCCTAGTGGAGCTGTGAGAAGAGGGCCACCGTCCTCTGGACCTCAGAATGGTAGATGTACTGATAGCTTGCACTGTGTGCCTGGAAAAGCCACAGACACTCAACACCAGCCTGTGAAAGCAGCCAGGAGAGGGGCTAAATCCTGCAAAGTCACAGACATAAAGCTGTCCAAGACCATAGGAACCCACCTCTTGCATCAGCCTGACCTGGATATGAGACATGGAGTCAAAGGAGGGATTTTGGACTTGCATGGGGCCTGTAGTCCCTTTGTTTTGGTCAAATTCTCCCATTTGGAATGGCTGTATTTACCCAATACCTGTGCCCCCATTGTATCTAGGAAGTCACTAACTTGCTTTTGATTTTACAGGTTCATAGGCAGAATGGACTTGTTTTGTCTCAGGTGAGACGTTGGACTGTGGACTTTTGAGTTAATGCTGAAATGAGTTAAGACCTTGGGGGACTGTTGGGAAGGCATGGTTGGTTTTGAAATGTGAAGAAATAAGATTTGGGAGGGGCCAGGGAGGAATAATATGGTTTGACTGTGTCCCACCCAAATCTCATCTTGAATTCCCGCGTGTTGTGGGAGGGACCCAGTGGGAGGTAATTGAATCATGGGCACAGGTCTTTCCTGTGCTATTCTTGTGATAGTGAATAAGTCTTACGAGATCTGGTGGTTCTATAAGGGGGAGCTTCCCTGCACAAGTTCTCTCTCTTGCCACTGCCATGGGAGATGTGCCTTTCACCTTCTACCATGATTGTGAGGCCTCCCCAGCCATGTGAAACTGTAAGTCTGGCAAACCTCTTTCTTTTGTAAATTGCCCAGTCTTGGGTATATCTTTATCAGCAGTGTGGAAATGGACTAATACACATGAAGTATGTAAAATAGTCAAATTCCTAGAATAAAAGAATGGAATAGTGGTTACCAGGGGCTGGGGACAGGGGAAGTGGGGAATTACTAGTCGGCTGGCATAAAGTTTCAGTTAAGAATGATGAGTAAGTTCAAGAGATCTGCTGTACAAAATGGTTGTCAAGAATACTGTATTGCACACTTAGAAATGTGTTAAGCAGTTAGATTCCTATGTTAAATTTTCTTAACACAATAAAATAAAATTAAAAATTAAAAAGACTTGCCACTGCTTCCGAGAAGTGTTCTTGGAAATCCCCAGCTTGGGGTCTTTTCAGCTATCTCCAACCACTCTGGTATCTGCAGTAAGCTTTGCCTGTCTCCATCATTTCCTTTATTATATTTTAATTAAATATTCCGTTTAGGTGTCTTGAGTTCATCACTAATATGTAAGCTAAAGACTATGTTTTATCTGCTACTTTATACCTGGTATTCAACACACAGTATGCATTCCATAATGTTTGCTGAATTGCGGGAGGCTTTTTGTATTGATTATGAGGATGGTGAAGATGATTATGGTGAACATGCAATCTAATTTGTAGCTATGAGTTTTGAACACAATAGAGAGGTAACAGCTTGTTTTGCCTTCAGGGCTTTAAAAATCTTATGTGAATATGAATATGAAAAAACAACATAAAATATGTGTAATAGCAAATGTATACATGTATCTATATATATATATATAAGCATGTATCTATATATATATATATAAGACTGGAATGATACCTTTTAAACAAAGAATACCAAAGATCAGTAATGAGTGATAACATTGAACCTCTCTCCAAGCTTGACTGAAGCACCCTTTCAATAAGAGCCTTCAGTTGCCATGACTGTGGGGTTGGTATTATCTCCACCAATACAACATTGAGTTTTTGAAAGCAATAAAGAAAACTTGATTCCATTGTAGTTAGTTGTAGGGACTTGCTACAAAGAGGATTTGCCAGTATTGGCCTGCAAGCCACCATGCCGATTTCTGGAAAGAAGAGTGATGACAGATTCAGAGATTAATAATGGTTGTAAGGCGTTCTTCCTCTGCATTCATGTCCTGTGTGATCTAAGGAGGTCCACACCTCAGTTTCTTGCTTCCCCAAATAGGGATAATACTAGTTTTGACTTATATTTTCAAAAGATTTTGCTAGAAAACCAGAAAAATAACTGTGTAGTGAATGTAAATGACCACCAAGCCCAGCACCCTAGCACACAGAAGTTGCTTAATTAAGGCTATGGCACCCGGGTGCAGTGGCTCATGCCTGTAATCACAGCACTTTGGGAGGCTGAGGCCGGTGGATTGCCTGAGCTCAGCAGTTCGGAACCACCCTGGGCAACATGGCGAAACCCCTTCTCTACCAAAATACAAAAATAAAAATAAAAATTAGCCAGGCATGGTGGCATGCACCTGTAATCCCAGCTACTTGGGAGGCTGAGGTGGGGGAATCATTAAGCCCGGGAGGTGAAGGTTGCAGTGAGTCAAGATCATGCCAGTGCATTACAGCTTGGGTGATAGAGTGACACTCTGTCTAAAAAGAAAAAAAAAATTAAAAAAGGCTCTGGCTAATGTGTTAGAAATCCAAGTCAAGAATAGGGAACTCTTTGATGGCCCAGTCCAGACTGACTGGTAGAAGCCTTCTCAACTGGCAAATACCCTTGTCATTTCTCCTGGCAGGCTTCCCCATGTTGTTTGCAGTGACATGACCCACTGGTGCGCGGAGACAGGGCAGGGCAGAGAAAGCTTTGGAATCCACAGAGCTCATTGCCTTCCCTCACCCCAACAAAGCTTTGTCCTCCAGCCCTGTCTCTGGGGCCCTGGGATCAGATTGCTTGCTTTCAGGTGCCAGAGAGACACTTTTCTGTTTGCTCTCCCACCCAGACTGCCCTCAGTTTGTCCTTCCCCCAGGTGGGGATGGCAAGTGACAGAGGCTGTTATGAAATGGATTGCTCTCCTTCCTCCCCTGCCTTTCTTTCCTCTACCCCCTCAAACCACAAGAATACTTTGGCTTTTTTCTGTCACTTAGGGTTTGTATTGTAGATTTGAGTCTGTTCTTGTTCATTGTAAATAGCCCAGAAGTTAGGGTGGGAGTGCAGTCTTTAAAGGTAAGTTACTCTTGGGGACACGAGGGAATGCACGGAGCTGCCAGCACTGGTGATGGTGACTTCCTTTGATCCTAGCCCATGCAGCTTGTGGTGCCCTAGTGTTTCCATCCTGCTCCAGGTGGCCTTGTCACTGGCTTATTTTCCACTCCCCTCAGGCATAAAATATTATCTCTTTGAGTACCTTCCATGCCCCCAACAGCTGGCAGAGATTCCTGGTCTTACTCTCTACCTCTCTGGCCTATGCCCCAGTGACATGACCCACTGGTGCCTGCAGGATATTTTCCTGAGGATATTTTCTTTTAGAAGAGAACACCTATTGTTCTTAAAGATGGCAGAACTTCTACCTGACTGAGTAACTTCTGTGTTGCAAGTTAACAGAATTAATAGAAAGCCAGGTCAAACCGGTTTAAGAAAAAACAAAAACAAACAAAAAAAACTGGTAGCCAGTGCTTCACGTAACTGAGAAGCCCAGGAGTGTAGATTAATGCAAGGGTTCAGAAATGCAGTAACCAAGATGGAGGCTGCCTGCTGCTCAAGTTGCCAGATTTAGCAAATAAAAACAGAGCATACCCAGTTAAATTCACTTTTCATATAAATAATGAACAACTTTTCTGTAGTATAAACATGTCCCTGTACTGCTTTCTCTATCTTATTGGACAACTCTACCTGCTACCATATGTCAGCTCTCTCCTTCCTGTGTTGAGATTACTCTCTGGCAGGCTCTGGGCATGAGGTGACAGAATGGTATCCCTAGACATATGTTTCAAGGCTTAGGAACCATTGAAGAAGAGCCTCCCTTTCCCAAGAGTTCCAGCAAAAATCCTAAGGTTGTATCTCATTGATCCAGCTTGGGTCCTGTGGCCACCTTGGAAGCTAACACTCTGTCCAAGGAGGTGAAATGCAAGGTAGGGCTATACCATACATCTACCTCTACAACTAGGGCGTAGATTTAGCCCCATCCAAACCACTTGAATGAAGACTGGGGAGGAGTGTTTCCCAAAGGAAACCCAGAGTGATGTTACTAGGAGAAGACAGATGGATGCTAGCCAGACATTGACTCCATGGTTAAATGGTAAATATCCTCTTAGGGCCAGGCCCCCTGGAGCTCTTCACATCACACGTTGGCTGCTTAGCAGCTGATGTGGGTCACATCCCATGGTTTTGGTCCCAGAGGGTGATTTTGGACAATGGATGGCAATTTAGGTAGCCCCTGAATTAACAGTAAAGATAGTAAAAACCAACCAACCAAACAAAATTATCTAGTACCTTTTCTGTGTGAACTGTGATACCCAGTATGAGTCCTACACAAAGACAGTAAAGAAGACATGGCTGAATTTACATTCTAGTGAGAGGCATCACATTGTACCTTGTTATAGAGCCTCATGATACTTTCATTGTTTCTACCTCTAAGTAATTATGAATCTACAAAGGAAGAATAAATTAATCCCAGGTAAGGCTTACTGAAGGAGATGCATTTGGGCTGGACCTTACAGAAAGAGTTTAGACAGGCAGCTATAGAGGGAAGAAAGAGAAAAATTCCAAATAGAGGAACTAGAATAAGCAAACCTGTTGATTTTAGGCTGCTTCCACCCACACTGGGCAGCATTGCCTTTCAGAGAGATGCATCTTGATGTGGACACTTGACTTTACCAGGGGCCAGAGAAACATTAGAGAATGCCAGGAAAATAAATAATCTGATACTGTGAACACTCCTTCAAATGCTTGTTCAGAGTTGTAGAGAAAGCTGAGTGATACAGGAGAAAAAGAAAAGGAGAAAGACCCTTGGGTGGGACCCTCAGTCTGTTTTCTGTTGTCCTTGGTAATTCCACTCTGGCCCCAAATTTGCATACTGCATTCAAGCAACAAAAGACTTTGAGTCAAATGGACTCATCTTCCTTAGTTATCAAATATCCAGGGTTCGTTAAGCCTAACCTTTGGAGGAAGGAGGGTCTCACCTCCTTGTCCCTAAGTGACTTCATTTTCCCTCTAAGCATTTATAGTACTCTTCCTAAGAGTCATTCTGGTAGGTTCTATTTTTTCCATCTCACATTGCCAGAGTATTTTCTTTCACTGGTGCATTTAGCAAGATGGCTGGCCTTTTCCTCCAACTCTGACACCACTCCAAAGGGTTCAAGCTTGAAAAATGCTTTGCCCCTCTTCTCCATGGCTCCCTGAGTGTGTTTTTCAGAGGAGATATGAGCATATGTCATTAGAGCACGTAGTCAAATACCACATAGAGTGTGAGGCTTTCTCCAGAATGGTGCTTTTTGGGGGTCTTTTTTTTTAAACACAAACTCCCCTGTATTGCAATATTGCAGTAAGGATCCCCTAATGAAATGAAATGGAATATGCGGTTCTAGAAAAAAAAAAAGATGGGAATGGAGAAAAAAAGTATCTAGAAAAAAAAATAACAAGTTTGACCCATTGAAAGGACAAGTTATACTCTTGAGTGAAGAATTAGGAATTGAATTAAACTAAAGAAAAAAACAATAGAGTAATAGATCGAAATGGTATTATATTACATTCCTGTTTCCAGGAGAAATCTTACTTACACTCCTTTTGGAAAACTGGGTTATATTGTCTTCTATAGAGAAAATGGGCAAAACTTCACTTTATTTTATGGTTCAGCCATCAAGTCAGTTTTTGTGAATAAACTCAAGGTTCCCCCTCCCTTGCCACCAGCCCCATCCTCCCAAGGTGCCTGTGTGATTGTGCCTGCCCTTCCACCTCACACACCATCATTCCTATTGTCCTAGGCTCTTCTCCTCCGGGGTGAGTTTGTCCTTTCTGTTTCTCAGATACTATGAGCCAGAGACAATAGCTCAGCCTAAAATTTGCCTTTTATTTGTTCTTATTCTCCCCATCTCTACAGAAAGGTGTTATTTTCCTGATTTTTTGAAATCCTCATGGGGAAACCTTAAATGTATATTGTTAAACCTGTCTGAAAAGCTACATCCTGACTGATTCCAATATATGACATTCTGGAAAAAGCAAAACTGTAGAGACAGTAAAAAGATCAGTGGTTGCCAGAGGCTGATGGGAGGGAGGGATAAATAGTTAGAGCACAGAGGATTTTTAGGGCAGTGAAACTATTCTGCATGCTATTGTAATGGTAGATACATCACATCATGCCTTTATCAAAACCCATAGAAGTGCACAATAAAGTGAAGTCTAATGTAATCTATGGACATTAGCTAATAATAATGTATCAATATTAGTGCATCAATTGTAACAAATGTATCGATCTCACTAATGCAAAGATGTTAAAAATAGGGTAAACTGTATGTGTGTGGAAGGAAGGGAGTATATGGGAACTCTCTGTACTTTCTGCTCAACTTCTATGTAAACTTGTAACTACTCAAAAAATAAAGTTTATTAACTTAAAGAAGTTCTTTTACCCCAAATATTTTTTTTTATTTACTGTTTCCTCTATCTCTGATTCTCCCTTAAGGAAAGTTTGAGTTGAAAGTGACTTAAATTTGCCAAGGACCAAATTTAGAACTCCAAATACCAAATTTAGAACTCCAAATATGTCCTCAGCTTTTCAAAATATTTTGTTAAAACAAAACACAAATTTATTGTTTTTGTGCTAATCTGAAAGAATTGGCACATGTTCATTCAAACACGAAGTTGAGTCTTGGGCAAACTTCAAGTTAACAAGATGTTCTTGTTCCCTTAAATTCTGTTCTTTCATATCATAAGGTCTTGGTCGTTCTCTTCCCTGTGCCTTCTCGCTGACCTGAACTGACTCCATAAGAAATTTATGTAATTTGCTGGTGAGCAGGGATCTTGCACATAACTCTAAAAGGGTCTCCTTCTCTTGGCCTTGTTGGGAAGAACTTCATCCCATCCCTCACTGACCCCTCTTGACCATCCTTAGATGCCCCAACTTGGGAATCCACTAAGCGTAATTCAACAGTGTGACTCATTATCTCAAAAACCTTGGCCATATGTATCTGGGGTGATCCATGAAGACTCTCCAGATATTTATTTAATGAGAGAAGCAAACCCAAACATAGAGCTATGTGGTTAAAAAAGAATTTTAAACAAAGTCCTTGAGCAGTGTTTGACCCCTGTCTTCTATAAACAGCCTCCCTCCCAACCCCCGTCATCCTGCTGGTTATTCCAGGGGGCCAGAGTTATCTGTCTTGAGACACTGAAATCACATAATACTGCACTTCCTCAAGGCAGAGAAACAGTCGTGGACTTCAGGGAGTGGAGGGTCACAGGGAAATCTCATGGCAGGACTGTTGCAGGAGTCAGAATATTTTCCCACTTTCAGCTCCAAAGGTAGGCTTCAGGGCAGAGAAGTAGCAAAGGAAGACTGCTGAGCCATATGCTGTGTCAGGAATTGTATTTGACAATTTCGACAAACCAGCCCACTTAACTCTTGGAGATGGGTATTAGGGTCCTTCAGTTCATAGATGGGGAGAATGATGGGCAAGGAGAGAAAGCAGCAAGTCCAATGTGAAGTGGCAAGTGCTCACTCCTCCAGAGCTGGCACTATCCAACGGTAATATAATGCAAGACACAACTGTGAGCCACATATGTAATTTAAAAATTTTTAAGAGCCACATTTAAAAATGTGAAATAAAGAATCAAGTGGAATTCATTTTAGTAATATATTTTATTTAGCCCAACATCCAAAATATTATCATTTCAACACATAATTAATATAAAACATGTTGAGATATTCTCCCCTTATTTTCATTGTTATGGTAGAAAACCTTTAAAATCTGGTGAGCATTTTATGCCCACAGTCTATCTCAATTTGGATGACTAACATTTCTAGTTTTATGTGGTTCATGGCCTCGTATCAGACGGTGCATTCTAGATTTGCTTTTATCTTTGGTTCCAGCTGCACCTCTCAAGGTCTGTTTTGCTCTAGTCCTTCACTGAATTGTACTTTAACGTGATGCCCTTGACTTTCAGTGAAGAACAAGCCACATGAAATGTCACAGCCTCTGCTGCAGAGGAGTTAGTTACTGTTACCCGATCATTCTTTGCTCCCTGCAGCCTCATGCTATTTAAACAAAATATTTTATTGTTGTCCTTTAAAAATGGTATGCATCCTTCTTCATCATAATGAGTATTTTGTAGCTGATTATGTGCTTTGTTTTGCTTTGGCTACCAGGAGGCTCAGGGCCAAATTGGACTCAATTATAACCATGGATAGATTCATGATTGAATGGGAGACTATAATGACATGTTTTGTAAAATGTTCTGGACTTCATAAATATGCATCCTGTGTTCACAGCAATGTTTTCTGTCTGGTTATGGACTATATCTATTTCCCTTCCCAGGAGAAAGGTACTATATACAATTTAATGTGTGAACAGTCCTGGAAGGTTTGTTGGTAAGTTATGAGACATAGCATGAATACTTTTTAAATTTTAATTTACTTTTGAGCCTTTCAGTAGATCTTTCTTGCTTGAAAATTCTTAAACTGTGCTTCCGAAATCTAGTAAGCCACAGAGTACTATTACCTCTTTCCTTGTGTGATATAAAGAAATAAAGAAAAGGGAGAATAATATTTTTCCAGATGATAGCAAGAGGAGCTTTCCCTTCTCTGTAGAAATGATAGATAGATAAAGATATTTTAATGCTTCCCCCAAACTTGTGTTATATTTACACAGATGGTGCCCTTCAGTGTATTCTATGGGGGCTCTACCAGAGAGATTGCCACAGCTGGAGCTATTGTGTTCCTGATCCCCAAAAGACATTTCCATATAACTTTAGAAGATGAGAAGGATCTGACAGGAAACGTTCAAGTCTTTGGGATAATCCAGTGTAATTCCTTCATTTTACAGATGAGAAAATTATAGCCACATCTACCCACAGGAATGATAGAATTTGCAATGGCATCACCTGCATTGCAAGAGGGAAATGCATTAATAGATCTTCAATTGGAATGGAAGGCCATTTATCCATCTCAGAGACATGGGATTTCTTGGGATGCATTCTTTCATCCAGACTCCAAATTGCATTTACTTGAGCTTGTTTGAGTTCTAATTTCTTGTTGGTGTCACCCTTGCAACTCAAGCCTTACAGAACGTTTAATTCTGTCTAGAATGTATTATATTGTCGGTTTATGTTATCTTTGATGATTTGAACCACCATATGAAAATGAACTGCTATTTTACATATATTAAGAGAAAGGGGAGTAGGGAGAGGGAGAAAAAGAGGAAGGTGCAGGGAGAGGTGTTAAACATTAATATAAGTGACAAAAGTAATAGCATGCCTATTCTTTCTAATTACTCAGACATGTACTAAGCACCAGTCAAGGCCATGCAGGTGGATACATAGATAAATAAGACAAAAGTGTGTTCCTTGCTTTGGTGTCACAAAATTAAAATGTATAAAATGAAACCTTTTTTACTTCACTTTGTCCATTTCACCACCAAATCTTTTTCTTGCTTATGCCTCTCCCATCTGAGTAAAATAGACCATTCTCTGGCAAGCTACATCAGGTACAAACCAGGGAGGCATCCTTGATTCCAGCCTCTCCCTTACCACCATTCCAGAATCATCCAGTCTCATTCTGATATGGTTTGGATGTGTGTCCCCACCAAATTTCATGTTGACATGTCATCTCCAGCATTGGATGTGGGGCCTGGTGGGAGGTGTTGTATCATGGGGGTGAATCCCTCATGAATGGCTTGTTGCCATCCCCTCAGTGATGAGTGAGTACTTGCTCTGTTAGTTCACGTGAGAGCTGGTTGTTTGGAAGGAACCTGGCACCTCCTCCTCCCTTCTGGCTCCCTCTCTCACCATGTGATGCGCCGGCTTCCTCCTCACCTTTGGCCATGATTGGAAGCTCCCTGAGGCCTCATCAGAAGCCAAGCAGATTCAGGTGCCGTGCTTGTACAGCCTGCAGAACTGTGAGCCAAAATAAACCTCTTGTCTATAAATTACTCAGCCTCACATATTCCTTTATGGTGACACAAAACAGACTGACACAATTCATCAGTTTCTATCTTCAAAACACAGCTCATCTGTCTCCATGTCTCTCCATCTGTACTACCACCATGATGGGTTGATGCCAGTAACTCCAACACTTTCAATGACCTAGTGTTACATTCCCTCCTCTATCATCAATTCTTCACAAAGCAGTGAGCATGATCAGATTATGTTACCTCCTGTTCAAAGTCCTGCAATGCAGTTTGAATGAGATGCACATCCCTTAAGATGGCCTATGAGACTCAGCCCCTTCTCACTTCTGCAGCCTTGTGTCAATCTATTCTCATCTTTACCAGTGAAACTCCAGCAGCATTGGCACCTTTCATCCCCTCTGTTTCATTGTCTGTAATTAACTTTACTGTGCTTTCGTTTAAATGGTATGATTTTATCTGAGTGTGCAGGTTAGTTTCCATGTACAATCTAGGAGAAGCTAGGTTATACTTAAGTTGCCCTAGTAAAGAATCCATGCTTCAGAAATGGCCTCAGCATGTACTTTAAATATCAATTTCTGAATATGCTTTAGAAGGTATATTAATTAGTATAAGTGATGTTACAAATAACTTTTCATTGATGAAATACAAGATATATAGCTGAAAGGTTGTGTAACCCCTCTGCCTTTGCATAAATAAAGTACAAGAACCTGGCAAGCCCAGCAATCCAGGACTTTCTGAGTTGCCTCCTTAGCCTACGACTCCATTTGGCCTTGCGTACCTTTGCTTAGCAGAGGACCTTGATAATAAATCTTGGTGTTGGAATATTCTTGCCTTTACCTGAAAGTTCACATTTCAGGCAAGGTACTTGTGGGGTGCGCCAAAGGACAGAGCAGGTGGTAGGACTGTCTTTCTGTAGGCTCACTGATAAATGTGTGGGCATCTAGTGGAATTTGGTGTGAAGCTTGCTTCCATGGCAGTATGCCACCTGGCAGGTGGTTATGGAAGAATAGCCATATGCCAACCTCCTCCTCTGATTGTGTGAAGAATGGGATAGCTGTTCAGCCAGATTGGCCTTAAGTGAGGCCTTGTACTCCCAAAGAGACAGAGCTTTTTAACATCTTGGGAATGTTCTGTTACAATTCCCACCACCTGGAATGTTCTCTCTCTTGATATTCATCTTCTGATTTAGCCAATGTCAACTTAAATTTCAGTTTCTTAGAGTGGCACTAGGGGACCACTTTTTCTTTTATTTTTAATTATACTTTAAGTTTTAGGGTACACGTGCACAACGTGCAGGTTTGTTACATATGCATACAAGTGCATGTTGGTGGGCTGTACCCATTAACTCATCATTTACATTAGATATTTCTCCTCATGCGATCCCTCCCCGCTCCCCTCACCCCCACGACAGGCCCCAGTGTGTGGTGTTCCCCAACCTGTGTCTAAGTGTTCTCATTGTTCAGTTCCCACCTATGAGTGAGAACATGAGCTGTTTGGTTTTCTGTCCTTGCGATAGTTTGCTCAGGATGATGGTTTCCAGCTTCATCCATGTCCCTACAAAGGACATGAACTCATCCTTTTTTGTGGCTGTATAGTATTCCATGGTCTATATGTGCCACATTTTCTTAATCCAGTCTATCATTGATGGGCATTTGGGTTGGTTCCAAGTCTTTGCTATTGTGAATAGTGCCACAATAAACATACATGTGCATGTGTCTTTATAGCAGCATGATTTATAATGCTTTGGGTATATACCCAGTAATGGGATGGCTGGGTTGAATGGTATTTCTAGTTCTAGATCCTTGAGGAATCGCCACACTGTCTTCCACAATGGCTGAACTAGTTTACAGTCCCACCAACAGTGTAAAAGTGTTCCTATTTCTCCACATCCTCTCCAGCACCTGTTGTTTCCTGACTTTTTAATAATCGCCATTCTAACTGGTGTGAGATGGTATCTCATTGTGGTTTTGGTTTGCATTTCTCTGATGGCCAGTGATGATGAGCATTTTTTCATGTGTCTGTTGGCTGCATAAATGTCTTCTTTTGAGAAGTGTCTGTTCATATCCTTTGCCCACTTTTTGATGGGGTTGTTTGATTTTTTTCTTGTAAATTTGTTCAGGTTTTTTGTAGATTCTGGATATTAGCCCTTTGTCAGATGGGTAGATTGCAAAAATTTTCTCCCATTCTGTAGGTTGCCTGTTCACCCTGATGGTAGTTTCTTTTGCTGTGCAGAAGCTCTTTAGTTTAATTAGATCCCATTTCTCAATTTTGGCTTTTGTTGCTGTTGCTTTTGGTGTTTTAGACATGAAGTCCTTGCCCATGCCTATGTCCTGAATGGTATTGCCTAGGTCTTCTTCTAGGGTTTTTATGGTTTTAGGTGTAACATTTAAGTCTTTAATCCATCTTGAATTAATTTTTGTATAAGGTGTAAGGAAGGGATCCAGTTTCAGCTTTCTACATATGGCTAGCCAGTTTTCCCAGCACCATTTATTAAATAGGGAATCCTTTCCCCATTTCTTGTTTTTGTCAGGTTTGTCAAAGACCAGATAGTTGTAGATGTGTAGTATTGTTTCTGAGGGCTCTGTTCTGTTCCATTGGTCTATATCTCTGTTTTGGTACCAATACCATGCTGTTTTGGTTACTGTAGCCTTGTAGTATAGTTTGAAGTCAGGTAGCGTGATGCCTCCAGCTTTGTTCTTTAGGCTTAGGATCGACTTGGCAATATGGGCTCTTTTTTGGTTCCATATGAACTTTAAAGTAGTTTTTTCCAATTCTGTGAAGAAAGACATTGGTAGCTTGATGGGGATGGCATTGAATCTATAAATTACCTTGGGCAGTATGGCCATTTTCACGATATTGATTCTTCCTATCCATGAGCATGGAATGTTCTTCCATTTGTTTGTGTCGTCTTTCATTTCGTTGAGCAGTTAGGTGACCACTTTTTCTAAGTAGGACCCCTGTGTGTCAGCTGCTCACCTGATTGCTCTCTGATCCATTTCTGTTCCTCTCCTGTTCTGCTCTGAATCACAGAGAACTAGCTTTGGCCAGATTTGGTCAAGGGGAGGCACTACTAGAAAACTGGAGAGTGGGAGGAGGGGAGGAGCCAGAGTACTTTACTCTTTCATGCTCTGTCTTTGTCGCATCTCCAGTAGACAAGCCCTCGCTTCTAGTCCTCACTGCTGTGAAGCAGCACCTCTTCTTCGATTCTGGCTTCCAGATAGTCTAGGTGTCTGAGTTCTAGTTCTACCCTCTCTTCTGACTTCTCCTCCATCCTTGGGAGTGGTAGCGGGCTTCTTATGTTGCTCATCTCCGGTCTCATTACCCTCTATTCTTTCCATCATGTGTTCAACCAACTCCTTGTATTAATCTCCTCTGTTTATAAGACCCAGATGGTTTCTGTTTTCTTTTATACTATATTATAGTAGGTTATGTCACCCCGCTTTGTTTTTTTTTCTCCATGGCTCCTTTTATAAATTATAATTATTTACTTGTTTATTTGTTTACTGACTTCTTGTCTATTTCCTGCATTGGATGACAGTCTCCATGAGAAAATAGTCTAGCTATTTTTGGTCACCCGTTAGATCTGTCATGTCCCAGGTGCTCCATAATAATGTATTAAAAGAACAAATAAATCTAGTGCCTGAATCTTTTAATCCTGGATCCATGAACAACTCAGGGGTTCTATGGATGAACTTGGGGAGACAAGTAAACCTTTTCACGATGTAAATGTGTGCATGAATTTGTGTATGTATACTTATCTCCTCATTGGCAAGAGTCCATAGCTTTCAGTAGAGTCCCAGCCTATCAAAAGACCTTTGAAAGTTAACAGACAGTGCATCCAGTGGAGAGATGCCCACATGCAAAATTGTTACTAACATGTTATTATATTAACATTAATAAAAGTAATTGGGAGCACAGATGAAGAAATTAGTTTCTCATTTAAGTTATTAAAGCCAAAAACTTGGGAGTCATCCCTGACACCTCTTATTCTTCACATCTAACTCATCAGCAAGTATATCAGTTGGCTCTACCCTCAAAGAACTTCCAGAGTTCAATGTCTACTATCTTCATCTTGGTCCAAGTCACCATTATTTCTTTCCTTCTAAGTGTGGATGGATGAAGAAGACTCTGGTCTGGCTGCTTTAGCTCTTCCCCTTAATAGTTATAGTCTATTATCAACATTGCAGCTGAAAGTCTGACATGAGCCTGATCATGCTACTCATTTGCTCAAAACTCACCAGAGGCTCCCATCTCACATAGAAGTAAAGTTGGAGTCCCCCCAAAGCTCTCTGTTTTGCATCATTTCCCACCTGTCCCATCTGGCCCTGCCAACCTGCCTTGTTGCTGCTTGTTGGCCAAGTCACACCCTCCCATCTCAGGGCCTTTGCTCTGGCTGTTCACTCTGCTGGAAGGCTCTTCTTTCACACAGCCTCTTGTTTGTTCCTTCATCTTTTTCTGTGCTCTGCCCATATGACACATATTGCCCCTGCTCCCCCTCTCTCTTTCCTATGTATCCTGCAGTGTTTTTAGCCATACCATGAACCACATCCAACACACTGAAGATTTACTTATTTATTTGTTTATTGTCTGTCCCCCACTCCTAGAACATGAGCTCCAGCAGGGCCAGCACTTTGTTAGCTTCAAGCCTGGAACAGTGCCTGGCACATGGTAGGTTCTCAGTACATATTCACTGAGTGACTCTGATGGCGATACCTACCACTGAGAACATTGAACAATGAATGGGGTTTGGAGAAGCAAAGAAGGATGGGTGATAGTGAGGAGAAAAGCAAGTGACAAGCACTCATCAAGGCTGGACTGGGATGGAGTCTTTGCCTCCTGAATATGTTTCGGTTTCAGAATTTTATGTTCACCCATCACCCATTTCCCCTTCCCAAAGGTCTGCCCTGCATAAGTCCATAGCTATATAGAGATTCTACCACACCTACAGAATTGGCTCTACTATTATTTCTTTGTGCTTAGTCCATGGATGTAAGTGGCTGGGTTAAAGGAATTCAGACTAGGGAGCTGAGTTAGCCATTGCTGTTCCAGGATGAGTTATTGATATACATGATGAATAATGCAGCAGATGACTGGGTTGGAGGCAGAGTAGGAACTGATGGTGGAAGGCAGAGTAAGCTTAAAAGGAAAACAAGAGACTGGGCGTGGTGGCTCACGCCTGTAATCTCAGCACTTTGGGAGTCTGAGACGGGCAGATCATGAGGTCAGGAATTTGAGAGCAGCCTGACCAACATGGTGAAACCTCCTCTCTACTAAGAATACAAAAATTAGCTGGGCATGGTGGCACACACCTGTAATCCCAGCTACTCAGGAGGCTGAGGCAGGAGAATCGCTTGAACCTGGGAGGCGGAGGTTGCAGTGAGCCGAGATCACAACACTGCACTCCAGCCTGGGCGACAGAGCGAGACTCTGTCTCAAATAAAAATAAAAATAAAAAATAAAAGGAAAACAGTGAAAATGTGTGTGTGTGTCTATGTGTGTCTGTGTGTGTGTGTTGAGTGAGAGAGAGAGAGAGAGAGAGCCAAGCATAACAAATGCTTACCAAGAAGTTCCAGGTCATCCAATAATTCTTTTCAGCCTCTCCCATCTGTCATCCTGAAATGCTGGTGAGATTGACTTCAAGGAACACAGTCAACTTTTGTTTTTGGAGACTGTAGGGTAAATATTGAAGATCTGGAACTGTTTGGCTCAAGACTTCAAAGCCTTGAATAAAGCTGCTGGATGGTTTGGAAGCCACCTGGCCGGAAATTTGACTTTTGCAGTTTGGGGTATTTTTTTTCCTTCCCATCCTTTAATTCCTGCCTCCCTCCCTCCCTCCACCTCAACACCAAATTAGCAATTTGGATGCCATAAATGTAGTGTGGACATGGGTACCAGCCAAGGTCACGAGGCTCAGTATATAAGAAGTGAATGCCAGCTGTATTTCAGACAGAATTTCCAAGGTTGGAGAGGCAGAGGGAGGAAAGATCTGGGTTTCCTGATTGTGGCTTTTCCTCCCTTTTCTACACACACACACACACACACACACACACACACACACGCAGGCACACACACACACACTACCCTTTTCTACTTTTAATTTCCTGTTTCTATTCTGGCCCTCTCCTATCTGGATTCAGGCCTCCTCTCTTGGTCCCCCTGCCCATGGATGCACTAACTCAACACATATGAAAGTAAAATTAGAGAATGGTCTGTATGGAACCAAACTAATAAAAACAATGCATAGACTAGAGTGATCTCCAAAACTTAACAAAGGCTTTTGAAACCTAAATTCACACTCTGGGGCATGTGGAGGAGGGGGGACTAGTAAATGTAATATACTGAGAGAACTGAATTCAAACAAATATATCATGATTTTATTTGCCAGAAATTAAATGAACATTACTCTAACTTACGAGTTTGCTAATTTTTGTCTGTGTCTTCAGTATTAAAACTAAGATCAAGACCTTCCTCTGTATATAACAAGAAACTATATCCAGCTATTTACATAACAATGTCTGTATCTGTGTCTGTATCTCTATGTATACCTGTATCTATATCTAGCTATCTGCCTACCTGTGTAGATCTAGATATATTATAATGGCTCAGCATTTGCATTCTGTGGTCAATGCACAGCCTACATGCATGCACTTCAGTGTAGTTCACAGTCAGACTCAATTTCTGACTTCTAAACACTAAAATTTCTTTATGGTGCAGAACATTGTACCACAGTACTCCAAAACATCGCCCCCATAAAAAAAATCTACCCAATATGAAAAACTAAAATAAAAGCAAAGAACAGGCTGCAGCTATGCATTTGAATTAATTTGATGGAGCCCATCCTTGTATGTTATTGTGAACATTGTATTTGATTTGGGGTGATTTACAAAGGAGGTTCATATACCTAGGCCCTTTTAAAACCCTAAAACAATCTCTATTTAAACAGTGGATTTATAAACATGTATCCTTCACTCATCAAGCATTTTTGAGCTTCTGCAATGTGCCAGGATGGTATCAAGACTCTGAGGATATAGAGTCAAAGGAATACAGTCTTTGCCTCAAAGAATTCACAGTGTCATCGGGACTTGGCCGATAACAGTTGGAGGTGATAGGTATCGGGAGTACAGGTAGTAGACACAGGGTGCAGGGGAACCTCTAGGAAGTGGACTTGACTTCCCGGATGCTCTCTGGTGAAGGTATTTTTCCTGGAGGGGGTGATGGTGCTTTGGAAGATTCACAGGCATTAGCCAGGTAGAAGGAACGTGGTGCTTGGTCTGAATGTGTTCAGGGAGCTGTGTGTGCAAGGCACAATCACCCTAGAAGGGCTTGTGCCACTGTAATTCTGTGCCTGGAGCCTCCAGGGCAAGGCTGTGGGAAGAAGCCAGACTGATGAGATAGTGAGTGAGAAACAAGATCCCAAAGGGTTAAAAAATCTCCAGGTAATTTGCAAACCAAAGGTTACCATGTTCATCTTTGCATTTTGTAAAGATGTTTCTTCTTTAGCTCCAGCCTATGATCATCTCCTTGAGAATGGATCTACTTTCTATCAGTTGACATACATAGTTCACAAAGAAAAGACTTACTAAATTAGATTATGTAGAATATGAAGCACCAATTAAAAGCAGAACACAGAACAAACAGAAGTGTTGAGTACAATGTATGCCAATTTTTAAAAATATAGCCAATGTTGTCACCGCTAGATACCTGTTGGTTCAGTAGGGTTGGTAAACTTTTAAGGACTGGCAGGTTTTTAAAACCTTTAGCAATGTAATGCTAAGAGATGCTGTCTTTGAGGACTTTCAGATGAATCCTGGAGTGGAAGGTTCCTTTGGCTCTGCCTCTTGGAGGAATTGTCAGGCAGGAAAAGAGGAAGAAACTTGTTCTGGAACAATTTCAAAAGGGGTCATGTGTCCAGACTGGGGACAGAGAACCTTATCTGATTCAGGCTGTAGCCTTGACATGAGGCAAAAAGGAGGTCTCTGGAGTCAGACAGCCATCGGGGGGGAATCTCAGCTCTTTTGCTTGCTGGCTAAGAACATTTCTCTGTGCCTCTGACTCAGATACTCACTGCAGCCTACCACTTGGGGCTATTGTGAGAATTAAATGTAAGTTAATGTGTAGCCAACAATTAGACTCATGCCTGCACCTACTAGATTCTTCTTAAATATTGGCTATTATCATACTGTGTGATTTCCATTATAAATTTAATGAAGCACCTGGCACATAATTAGATGCAGTAAACATTCATTTCCTTTCTCTTCAATACTGAGAAAATAGACATGGGGTGAGAGGTATGATGGAAAGAATGTAGTTCAAGAGTCAGGGGCTTGGTGCAGATGGCCTATTGATGATCCGCCCAGCTCTGAATCTTTGGCCGTCCAAGCAGAGCCAGGGATCTGCCTGTGGTGTGTGACTCTGGTTATTACTGTGCTGAGCCCCCTGCCCTGCGCATGGAGATGCACAAGCAAACCCCGCGTCTTGGAAAACTGCATCCTCTTCAAGGCCAGGAAACTCTTCTGTGCCACCCTGTTTCCCAGGGGCCCCAAATAGTCTTCCTCCATTCAAATGCATTTGCATGTCCTCCAAGTCTGACTGAGGCTAGAGGGGATTTCTTGTAATCTGTGGCACATTTCCTTTGATTTGAAACACACTCTCTCTCTCTCTCTCTCTGTCTCTCTCTCTCTCTCTCTCTCTTCATTTTTACCAGGGTCCCAAAAGGTGAAAAGTCCACTTTAGTAGGTGCCAGGTTCAGGAATCCTCACAATCCTCTTAGGCTCTGAAGAGCCCTGAGATTTCTCTGTTAGTACAATGGCCTGATTGTGCCGCCCCGTCGCAGTCCATTGACAGGTCGGCAGGCCAGCTAAAAGCTCATCTTAAACAACTACCTCCAACCTTAAATCCAAACACCACAGCTGCACTTCTGGAACCAGGTTTGTTTTCCCAGAATATCAGTTACAGCATTTTATAAATGAGCAACCTCATTATCAACAGTGTTTCTGAGAAGCAAGCATTCTTGTAGAAAATGCCAGCTCTGCAGGGCTGGCAGGAGCTGCACGGCACACACATTCTCTTGCCCGCCACCCCCAGCCTCAGGCATCACTCAGCCAAACCCACGAGTGCAGTTTAGCAAAAATGAACACCAGAACTGCATTCCTATAAAGGAGCGAGGTTCCTGGGTGCCTGAAGAAGGGAGTGAGGTCTCCTTCCTCAGAGGTCCTGGAGAACAGGAGAGAAGTTTGTTCCTGTAAAGAGTCAGCCTCACTTTACCAGAAGGAATCTTGGATTTGAACCTGGGTTTTATTTCCTAGCTTTGGCATCTATTAGTTGTGTAATCTTCAACAAATATTGAAATTTTCCCAGCCTCAATTTTTTTGTCTGCTAAATATTGGTAATTATTGTAAAGATCAAATGAAATTATACACAGGAAAAAGACTTGCAAATTAGAAGGCCTTTAACATTTAAAAAGAAGTATCTTATTCCTCTTAATATGATCTCTCCTTGTTTTATACATACATGTGTATGTGTCTGAACTAATCAGGCTGCTGTAACGGGAGACCATTGACTGGTTGGCTTAAGCAACAGACATATATTTCTCACAGTTCTGTAAGATGGAAGTCTGGGATCAAGGTACCAGGCTGGTCGGATTCTGGTGAAGGCCCTCTTCCTGGCTATGTCCTGACATAGCTGAGAGCAGAGAGAAAAGAAGCAAGCTCTCTCCTGTCTGTTAGAAGGACACTAATCCCATCACGAGCACTCCACTCTCGTGACCTAATTACCTCTCAAAGGCCCTATCTCCAAATACCATCACATTGGGGGTCAGGGTGATCATAGAGCAGCATGTAGCTTATCTCTTTTCAGTTAAATTGCAAACCCTTAAGAGTTTTGGAGTGCAACAATTAATTCAAAATAAGTTCAAAAGACTGCTCTTGACACAATGTGAGGCACAGAGCAGGCATGAAATAAAAGTATGGAGGAGTTATTAAATATTATTCATTATCTATTTAAGAATGCAGGAAATTATGTAACATACTGTTTTTTTAAAAAAAATCCAAGTATACTTATATCTACACACAGATATAGACGTATCGTGTGTATGTGCATATGTTTCTTTACCTGCAAAGTGTAAATATTTCTTTCCAGAAGACTCGGCTCTCAATGATTTTTTTTTGTGTTTGAGGCAGCTTGGTGGCTTATGGAGAGCATGGAATCTGCACTGAGAGATACTTCCAGTCAAAAGACCTGCTTCTTACTCATGCTGACTTGAGGCACATTACCTAACCTCTCTGAGCTTTGAATACTACATCTGTAAATTGAGTCAATGCCTCCCTCACCAGGTTGTGGTGAGGATGGAATGAGATAGCACATGCAAGGCATTTGTCGTCATGCCTGGCCCTCATTACTCACTCAATACAAAGCCGTCATCCTACCAACATGACAAATGGGGGAAGAGGAGGGAAGAGAATGACAGACATGTGGTTTGGACGGCTCATGCAACAGGCGTCCAGGGGTGACGGGTAATGCACTTTGAAGGTCCCTGTAAGAATATAACCCAGCTCCATGCAGAAGTAAGCGCAAAGGAACAGAGGGTCAAATTAGAGTTTTGAGGTTGAATATATGCCTCCATTCTAATGAAAAACCTACGGTCAGCCAAGGTTGACCTTTTAGAAGACACTTTAAGAGCCTGTCCAGCACTTTGGGAGGCCAAGATGGGCGGATCACGAGGTCAGGAGATCGAGACCATCCTGTCTAACATGGTGAAACCCCATCTTTACTAAAAATACAAAAAATTATCTGGGTATGGTGGCCCACGCCTGTGGTCCCAGCTACTTGGGAGGCTGAGGCAAGAGAATTGCTTGAACCCAGGAGGCAGAGGTTGCAGTGAGCCGAGATTGCGCCACTGCACTCCAGCCTGGGTGACAGAGCGAGACTCCACCTCAAAGAAAAAAAAAAAGTCTGTCCAAGGAGAGGTTCTGACTTACAGTCTCTGGGCAAGTCAGGAAGCGGGAAATGGGAAGTGGGAAATGGGAAACACATCATAAACATCTCTTTCTCCATTCTTTTCTTAGGTGATAACACCATCTATGTGCTGATGACTGCCAATGTATGCCAAATTTATATATCCACCCTGAAAATGTCTCCAAAACTTTAGGTTTATAAATGCAGCTCCCTCATCTATATTTCTTGTATTATATATCTATTATATATATTATATATATATATATATATATACACACACACACATCTCAACTTAAAAGTGCAAAAGTCAGTTTTGGTCTTTCTCCATCTCCTCCTTTATGACTTTCTCTTAATAGTCCTTGGATTTCAAGACTGATTCCATTCATTATTGCACCACTTTTTTTTCCCCTAAGTAAGCAATAATAGCACAATGTACTAGGCTCCAGGGACTGTTCTAAGTAACGGGAAGATAGAATAAAATAAGAGATTATCACTGCCCTCAAAGAGCTCATTAAGTAGTAGGGGAATCAGCACATTGTCCTGAAAGTCTCAATGTTGTAATGCTGTAGAAAAGAACAGGGAGAGAGATGTCTCCATGGAATGATACTGAGGAGATGACATTTTTAGCTGCTTCTTGAAGGATGATAAGGAGGTTACTATTTGATGGGTATTGCACCATTACTGTCCCCAGTTAGTTAATCTCCATGTATTTAAGAGAATTATACACACACATCCCATAGATCAGCTTTTGCTATATGACTTGCATTTGCCAATGGAAAGTAAGCAAAAGTTATGTTGGGCTACATCTGAGCAGAAACTTTCAAAAACATCATCAGGTTGCGCAGCTTATTTCCTTCTTTTGCAAGGACAATGTGTTCCAGGGAGGGATTTCTCCTCTAGCCCAGATCTCAAAATGAAAAAGACTCAACAACCAGGACTTAGGACAAAGGAATATGTAGCCCAGGGAACTTTAGCCTATTGTTCCGCCATTAGTATGCATCAGCTGACTCCTTGTATTAGTTTTCTTCCACCAAGAAGAGAGTGGAAGTGATGTATGTGTTTGTGCACTATCGGACATATGTGAATAAGGAGAACATTTTGCTTCCCAAAATCTTTCTTAAGCCTTGATAAACCATTCTGTTTGGAGAGTAAGATCCCAACAAAAAATTCAGACCCTAAAAGTGGTCTCTAGACTCTTTCTATGACAATAGAAATGGGATTTTCTTCACTCCTCGGAGAGAGAAGGATGCAGAGATAAAAGGAGCTTTTCAACATCCAGGTCTTCAATAGAGTGAACTAAAAATAAAATGCTAGGTATGAGAATTTTTTTTTCTAAGAAATTGTGAAACAGTGACATTTCAAGTTTGGGTTGGTGTGGAGTGAAACAAATAGGATGCAGCCAGAGGTGAACCAGGGGAGAAGACTGTGAGGACGCAAGCCCCAAGACAATGACAGATGTTACACAGGAGCTTTGGGCTTTGTGGGGAGTTTAAATCAACTTTACCTAAACATGATTAGCACAAGCCCAGATCCAGGCAACCTGGGCCAAGTACCTCAGAGGGCTTCTCTCTGGCTGTCCTCAGGATGTCCCTTTCCATGGGGTTAGGAGTGTGCTCTGTCTGGTGATGTGTGCATCTGGAACTCATGCCCTGCCAGGTTCATGGGCCACTGGCATCCCCTGTCCAAATGGTTCCAATCTGGCTTGCTAGGCCCGTGCAGGACTCTCACCTAGGTTCTTCCTCCGGATGGTGGACCACTCCACCGAGGAGCTTTGTTTGTGGGGATGTGGATAGAAATTGAGTGTCCGGACAGTCTTATGTCCACATTCCTACTTGTGAGCTGGTCCTGGTGCTGATAGAGTCAGGTGGGAAGAGAAGGGCTTGACCAACAACCTCCATTGGCACTTATACCCTAGGCCCTGAAATCTTGGCTGCCCATAATACAGGGGGTGCTTTGGGCAAGCCTACCCTGAGAATTAACCATGAGCCTCTTCCTTAAATGGCACAGGAATGAGGTAGCAAGAAAAATGCGGTTACAATTTTAATGTCCAAAACTCGTCCATCTGCATTACAATCCTGTAAGAAAAACATGCCGTGTGTGGCACCTGTAAAGTGAAATAGGCAAGCCTTGGTTCTCCCACAGGGCAATGATTTCTCCACTTGGAATGCCAGCAATGTCTTCTCCTTGGAAAGTTTATAGAGCTTATATCCTGCCTGTTCACCTTTAATAAAGAAATGTTAAATATTATAAAATAAACTTTCTTTAATGGGGCAGGAATTCATATCGTCCAAGTGTTTTGCTTCTTTAAACATCCCGAGGGCAATAAAATGCCCTGGTTGGACTGGCTGCCATGTCAGGGATGTGCCTGACTCACTTGGTTTTGGGGCCTCTCCCTGGTTTGTGTGGCTACAGCTGGGGAAAGGGGAAGGTTCCAGGCATCACTGCTGGATTATTTGCCTTTATTGTCCAGCTACATTTTTCCTGCTGTTTGACTGGGGAAACTCAAAGCTTGCTTTCTTCTGTGCCACTTTTCCTCATCTGATTGTACTTAAACTTCCCGTCATATACCTGACATTAATATGGTGTGTGTCCCCACTGTCCCTCATCCTTCCTGCCTAGGAGTTCTTTCATGGACAGCAGAGAGGAAGGAATGGTAGACTTGGAATTAGGTCAGCAGGCTGCACATCGAAGGCCCTTTGCTTACTAACTGAGTAATGTTGGGCAAATCAATTAAAAAATCTCCCTTTAGAAAGAAGCCAGGCATTCATCTGTTCCTTCAAAAATACTCCTTCAGGCCTACTGTGTGTCAGACAGCATGAGGAGCACAGGAAGACAAAGATGAAGCACCCAGATAAACAGAGTGAGTAATTACCTGTGACTTCAGCACTTAAAGAGAGTAACACCTTGTCGCTCTCCCAGGCAAGTTGTGAGGGTCAAAGTGAACTTGTGCTCAGAGACGTAAGGGAAATAAGAGTGTGCCAACAAAAGACAGGGCCTCCCAACCTTATTTCAGGGCTTCACTCGTAGTTGGTATGCAATAACTGTCTGGATCAAGTGTAGCTGCCGTTTTAGTATTTACTGCTCTTGTTTATTTTTTGTAACTTCACTCACAACTTCCTTTAAAAATAAATGCAGGGGTGCACTAAGGTTGAAGTGATTTTCAATAGAGTTTGTTCTGATTATTTGAAAATGGGATCCCCCTGGGGTATTGCAAAACTGGGCTCTGGATGTTGGTCTTTGAATAAGTGGATGGTCTTTCACTCTCAGAGAAGAGAAAAGCTGCGGGAGATCTCCAGTCCAACAACAGAGATCATTGTACACTGGTGGGGCTGCTGGGTCAAGAGTTAAATCAGAATAATCTGAATACAAATCATAACATAGAAAAAGGAAAATTTCCATCCTTGCAAACTCCTTGAGCCATTGATTGGAGTCACAGATACTGCTGTTCTCTCAGCAGAAATGTATTAAAACCATATGTAAAGATAAATATTCTGGTCTGAGCAAGATACAAAAACAAGAAGCAAAGAACCGGTCAGTGGGGTGCCTCATGGACTGCTGTGTTTCCACCCACACTAAAGAATACTCAGAACCGTAGGGGGGTTAGATTCTGCTCACCCTTTCATTTGCTCATTTATTCAACAAATATTTATTGAGTACCTGCTGTGTGCTGGGAATTCAGAAGGAAGCAAAATCTGGCTTGGTCCCTGCCTTCATGAGTTAGTGAAGGACACAGACATTAATAGAATAATCACACGCACTCATGCCACAGTTGTGGTGGTGATTGTGGTAGATAATGCAAAGAGAGGCTGCAAATAAGACAACTGATTTCACAAGGAAAGACAAAATAGGCTTCCCCGAGGAGGTGAAGCTTGACCTCTGTGAAAAAAATCATCACATTACCTTCTCTGTCTCTTCTGCCTTACTCTTCCATCTTTAAGGGATTTTTGTGATTACATTGGGCCCATCTGGATAATCTAGGGTAATCCTCTTCATCTCTAGATCCTTAAACACACCTACAAAGTCCTTTTGATGTGTAAGGTAACAGTCACAGGTTCGGGGATGAAGCCATCTCTGAGGACATTATTGTGCCTATAGCATCAGGGCATCTGCATTGAAACCTCAGCAGGAATTAAAGGGTAAGTAATATATAAAAAGATGTTGTTAGCTCCAAGCAACTGGAGATCCTATCTTAACTGCACTAGGCTCATTCAAAGAAAGTGGACAGAAAGTCGGCTGCCTTTGCAGGAGTAGGGCTAAGTAAACGAGAGGCAGAGCCCAGAACTTAATACCTGAATGAAATGTTTATGGTGTATAAAGCAAGTCTACTCTAAAGGCAAATAAAATGCTTGATAATTCAGAGGATTTGAGAATTGATTTGAAAATACATGGATTCTGGCACTATGCCTCGCTGTGAATATGGCAGGGTTGCCTATGACAATCCCAGGGTGTTATTTCTCTAAATGCATCACCCCAGTCCTTGGAAGAAGTCTGGTTTCTGCTCCTTTGGAAACTTCCAGTATGCACTGTTTATTAGCATCCCGATCCACTCCCTCACATACACCTCTTCCCAGAAGAATCTAAATTGATTTAATGATATTTTATGTTTCCCTTGTAGAAATTTCCCAGTTCTAATTTTTCTAGTTTGCTTTTACAGTAATATTTTTTTCTCCCTTCTCACCTTCCTCAGGCATCAAACGACATAACTACCACCCCTCTGGTGTGGGATACTTACTAGGAAATCTCAACAGACCTATTGTAATACAACTCAAGATACAAGAAAGAGCAGAGATTCAATATCACCCCTCCTGGGCCCTGTTAGGCTAAGTGGATAGTTGCTGCTGGCAGCACTTTGCAGAAATTGACCCAAAGGCTTGCCTGCAAGGCTCTCTTCGCTCCAACTATACCACCCGCAGAGGGTTCAAGTGCACTGAGTTTCACTTAGGAGAATACCTTCCTAAGGGGTCTCAGGTATGTGAAGGTGGGATAGGGTAGAGCATTCCATGAATAGGTGGGGGCTTTTCCAGAAGTCTTCTGAAGCTAGTCAAGCAAAGACATCCCAAGACAGGAGCACAAGCAAGGGTTCAAATCATTGTTGTCGGGATCTTCCCAAATTTACTGCAGAAACTAGTCTAATTTTGTTTTTTCCTAAAAGCCACTTTCCTCTTCTCTCTTCCTTTGGAATTTCCATATATTAGCATTAGTTCATTTATTCTTTGAGAGGAAAGAAAAATTGGGAAGTCTAAATAGAAGCTGAAATCTTCTGAGCATTTGCTTTCTAACTTGTAGAGGCTAAAATTAGACCTTGGAAAAGGTTGAGTTTTCTTCTCTTTACCACCCCTTTTTAGAGTGTGAGGAGAAATTCCTCCCATTCTCCTGACCTGTAGGATATGGCTAATAACAGTCCTATCTCATGAGAGATGACGTGAGGACTGAAATAATGTATGTAAAGCACTCAAAAGATGCCAAGTATCCAACAAGCTTTTAATAAATGTTCACTAAGAGGTTGGTGATGATGAAGATGGTGTTGATGGTGAAGATGATGATGATGGTGGTGATGATGGTGATGGTGGTGATGATGGTGATGGTGATGATGATGATGATGGTGATGGTGATGATGATGATGATGGTGGTGATGATAATGATGATGATGATGGTGATGGTGATAATGATTCCTCGATTTTCCTAACTCTGCTTTAAAAAGGTAAGGACATTTTAGAAAATCTAATTCATCTTTCAAGCTTTGCTCAATTGATAAATAAAATTATAGGAACTTACTTTGCCCCTTAATCAACTGTCTTACAGATAACATTTTTCTCAGGTTTAGCTTTGACTCTTTGCCTCTCATGTCTTGGTTGATCTCTGTCAGTTACTATCTTTAAGTGATTGTATGGCTGCTATGGAGATGCTGAGTATAGATCATGGTGCTCTAGAGGAGTTTTAGAGAGTTAGAGAATTCTAAATCACTGAGTTCTTTAGATCCCTCCACATTGTCCCCAGATCACTCCTTTCAAAATGTCAACTCCTAAAAAAGTTGATCAGTTCTAGCTTAAATCATCAGGTCACACATTCCTCTTTTCCTCACAGGCTGAATAGTTCAGAGTAGATTTTGAGAATGATCTGCTGGAATCTTCTCCTGTCCCACAAATAACCAAGTTGACCAGAGATAGATGGTGTCTCAGATTTTCCTGAAGGCCCCTTCATAATCTGTCTGCTCTTTCATGCCTTGCCCCCCAAAAGCCTTTTTCAATCTCCCTCAAAAAGTCCAAATGCTCATTTGCAAGACTCCCCATGGGAGGAAAGAAAAAGAACACTGAGAAGATGGTTCATTGCTCAATGCAGTCCCTGACAACAGATTCCCCCAGCTTCCCCTTTTTGCAGCCCATAAACTGCTCTGTAAAAATTAAAAAGCATGAATTTACAGGGCCTAAAAGGAGTCAGGAGGTAAAGAACCATCTCCAATCAATGGGTCAGGCATACTAATAAAGCAGGAATATGAGGTCTTGCCAATTTCAGGCCAATAAAATACCTTCCTTGTCTTTCCAGATCCTTGATCTCCTCTTTCCCATGCAAAACTAAGTGGGGGTAAGAATGAGAAGGGCAAGTAAAAAAAAGGCAATAAAACAAAGCAAAATATCCAGCATGCCCTGGGCTTATAGGGCCACAATTAGGTCATGAAGGCTTCTCTTCTGGGGCTTTTATTTCTCTGTGAATCCCTTGGCTATCTTTCTTGCCCCAGAATTTCCCTATTTTCCATTTCAGGGAAGCTTGGGTTGATCAGTAACAAACGTTGTTGCTAAAATTGTTCCAACTGCAAATATAAGCCTAATGGTCCTGTGGGAATTGAGGTGACTGGGCGTGTCCTGAGTGGCAGTGGAAGAGACATGGGGCATGGCTGGGCTGTGCTGGCTTTGTGACTTTGGAAGGCAACCTTAACCTCTCTGAGCCTCAGCTTTCTCATCCCTGAAAGGAGGAGAGTAGAGCTGGAATGGATCTTGAGATTTCTTGGTCTGATATTCTCTAATTCTTAAGCAAGTCTGGAATGCAGGGAAGAGATAGAGGGACTATCAGAGCAAGTATCATGGGACAATGGAAGGCTGAAGCTATCTAGACTCTGCACCTTCGGCTCAACCTTCTGAGTCCCCAGCGTTATCTGCATCCTGTCCGTTTACCTAAATTTGGCCAAGATTGCATTGACTTATGTTCGTATGGCTAATAATCCTTCCAACTCTTTGAGAAAGAGAAAGAGAGACAGGGAGAGGTTGAAAGTAAATAAACCTTGATTAAGTTAGAGGAATAACTATTATGAAGGTATCAAATACTAGGACAGACAGGATTATGATAATATTCCTTGGCTACTTGTTTGAGAATAAGAAGTATCTTATCTGTAACTTAAGGATGTAGCCAGATACTCCCCTCAAAGAAATTTCCCATGTAGGCAATGAGTTCAAATCACCATCAATCCATTTGTGGCAACTTGTCTGTGAAGAGCTGGGGTGGAGTGAATACAGATGAGTTACCATTGGGGTGATGAGTTACTGCAGGGTTATCTGCCAACCTCTTGTATTTGGCAAGAGCAGATATGGAAGCCTCTGGACTTGGAGCACTGGAACCCAGAGAAAATTTCAGTTAAGCTGTTGGGTGGCCTCAAATTGGAATCGAGAGATACATGTTCAAGGTTCATCCAGCCCAAGATGTAGATGTAGAACAGGAATGGTTCCAAACAGTCTTTTCAGAAAAAGGAAATGTCAAGGCAGCCCCCTAGAAATATACAGACTCCAGGCTGATGGGACAGTAAGAGGAGTATCTGAGCTAGATGCTAAGGCTGGTTTCCTCTGTTGAACTGGATAATCTCTGAGGTCCAGAAAATAGAAGCCGTTTATCTAAGGGCACACAACTGGTTAGTTGAAGGGCTAGGATTCATACCTAAGTTCACTCATTCATCCATTCATTCATTAGCCAATGGCTACTGAATGTGTCCTGTTCTGGGCTGGATGTTGTGTGCTTCAGTCTCCTGACACCCTCCCCAATTCTCTTCCTCACAAGTCATGACAATCTGATTTCTATTGAATGCACAGAATCAGCAAAGCCATACACTTCTTTCCTTGCCAAACCTTTCTTCTTTTTGTTAAGGTAATAAGGTGGGGAAAAAAGCATAGAGGATAGATGTTTTTAATTTGAAATGAGAGTAGTGGTCATGAGTTTTTGAATAAGACCTCTAAAAGTATTCTATAACTATCCCCAAAATAGCCTGAGTTGCTTCAGCCAGGCCCACTCCATCAACAAAGGAGTCTGAGGTGCTTGCCAGGGAGTGGGAGCCTCTCAGAGCTGGAGGGATAGACTCAGAGAGGATGTGCAAATCTGAGCTCTGGAGAAGTAGCTCAGAAATAATCAACTTTTGCACTAATGCCTGGCAAGTGAAAGCTGTTCTATAAATAATATCTCGTTCCTCTTTGGTACAGCTTTGAGTTTAGTGGTTATATATTTTCTTTTTCTTACTCAGTTTCTCCCTTGGTTGTATATGATTTCTGCACCCAAAATGAACTTTTGAGGTTCCAATATATACATATAGGGTGTATCTGTGTCAGTGAGAGGAGATATTGTAGCCTTGTTTTTAGAGTAGTTGGGGCTGGACGAGGTCAGCTGAATTTTTGAGAGCTCAGGTCAAGGCCCTCCAACTGGCAGGGAGCAGTCACACCCTCCAGGCTCCCCAGCCAAGTGCATGCTCCTCTGAAAGTCACTGAGCTGAAGATAAACATGGAGCCCATAATAGCTTTTTCACTTGATCTCCTTTATTACATGTTCCACACTTTAAATTCCTTTGCTCCACTCCTGTATTCTTCTGGATCTTTCAGAACAAACATTGAAGTAGAGAAAAAAAAAAAAAGAAAAAAAGAAGCAAACTGCCCTCTTCCCTCCACTCTTCCCATCCTTTCTAAGTGACTCACTTTGACTGGGACAATTAATCTTAATCAGGATGGTATGACAGCAGAAAAAAAGACATCCGTAGTGAAGCACTTTGGTGCCAAAGATTGGTGAGGCAACCAGTTCCTTCCTCTAGGCTGCGAAGGGGGCAATGTAGAATGATTTGCTTGTTTTAAAAATACCATGTTGCAAAATCAGAGCTGCCTGTATCTGCAGGGTGGGCAGCAGAGATGGGGTTGTGTAATGCCTATGCTAACCGCTGAGTGTAAGCAGGCACTTTAATATTCTTGGCTTGAAGGTCATACAGGCCACCAGGCCCCAATATCAACTCTACCTTCTCCAGGGGAGATTGAGGACAAATAATTCCTCGTATTTGCCCTGGTGTTTTTCTCCACAAAACTCAGAGCTTCCGTGCTAGTATCCTTAACCATTATCCTCATTTTCTGACAGGTGCAATTACTCATCTCCTCTCCTCTGTTTTGTTTTTCTCTGCATGGGTCATACTTTCCAATAAGCCATGGCTACACCTGGTACCCTAGAAAGGTTTTAGTCAACAGAGTGTACTTAGTGCAGACAGACTCAGCAAGTCCTGGAATGACCAGGAGGAACCACTTCATCCCCTTATGAATGCAGTCTCATCTTTTCATTTGCAATTAGCTGATCGAGTCCTCATTAGCAGGAGGACTAGTGTTACTCTTTTGAGGTCCAAGAACTCCCGGGACGCAGTCCAAAGTGCACAGTCCTGCTTCCAAATACAGGGCTGAGAGGGAACTAGAGCTTCTGAGCTGCCTAATTATGGGTGAGTATTGTTTCAGTTCCTTCTGCAGGTGCCTTTGTTAAAAACTGCCCTAAAGCAGACTGATGGGTGCCTCTCCACTGCCATGGTCATGTCCTTGTTGGCCTGGATACAGGCACAGACCACAGTGGTTTCAAGGCTGCACATAGGTATCAAGGTTCCAACCCTAATGAAACAAGATGCCAAAAAGACTGAATTAGAGTTGGTGGGGTAGTGATAAAAGGAACTTGCAGTTCATTCGGGGTGAGTTCTGCCCGCTCCTGGGACAGTGGTCTCCTTTCCTTCCAGCAGACTTCAGTTGGGACCATCCCAGTCCTCCTGCAGTTCTAATAAGGTATCTCTTGAGACAGTTCATTAGCCCCATTGTGAATTTGCCTTCCTCCTTTGCAAATATTGTGAAAAGTATCAGGCCATCAGTTTCTTTACCTCTAAGGGAATTCTCTCCTCTTATTTTCCCTGTGTTCTGCTCCCTGGTGTCTGGCTGCCTTCTGTTCTATATAAGGAGTCTGACCTAATAATTTTCTATATTCTGCCTAATTGTGCACACTATCGTAGTGGCATAAGAAAGAAGCTATCCTTTGGTTTGAATTGTGCTCTGGTACATCCAACAGACTAACCAGTTATTGGCTTGAGAACAAAAGTCATAATGTAAGAACACATTCGCCTCCCATCCCTCCATATTCAGTGTGTCAGTTTAGGGTCTTCAGGTACCTGTTGACACTACATTTTCCAAAACCTCTTGTCATTCATTCATTCCACAGACCATATTGAGCACTAACATTACGCTAGATTGTAATGCAGATATAGAATCTCACAATAATTATGTAGTCTAGTCGGGTGGAACAAGATACATGCATAAGCAACTGTGATATCAAGTAAAAAGTGATAGGTTTGGGTACCCCAGAAATCAGAACTGGATACAAAAACTATCATGCTACTTCTTTATTGGGGAATGCAAACCCAGGAAAGGAGAAACGAAGAGAAAAGGAAGGAAAGGTTTCCTGAGCTGGATACCACTTGGTAATAAGTGTAAATAATTGATCACTCTCACAGACCCTCTTCCTAGAGGGTGGGCAGGGAAAGAGAACAGAGAAGAAATTTTTCCCTGGCTCCTGTGTCCCACTGACAAAAGCTTCAATCTAGGGAGCATTAACTTCCCTTAACTACTTGTACATATGTGTGTGTGTGTGTGTGAATGCATGTATGTGTGTGTGCGTGTGTGTGTGCATGTGTGTGTGGTGTGTGTGAGGGGGGCACATGCATGCCCACTGAGCACCCATGTATATTCCTCTGGCTCTATTGTCTCAGTAACAGCAGGAATATGCTAAGACAGGAGGCAAGAGGTTTAGAGAATGAGCATGAGCATGAAGCAAGGCACCGCCCGGTTGTGTCCCTGTGCAGTTGGCCAGAGTCCACACAGTTCTGCTGGCCTCAGTGGCAACTGGGACAGAACAAGGGGCCGTGGACCCCCTGAATCACCTGAGCAAAGGGAATCTGAAGTGATGCATAAAGGGACCTTGATTCAGTAACATAAATCAGGTTCAGATAAAGTGCTTTGGGGATTTAGAGACGGGAGGTTTTTCTTAGAAGCAGAACGGGACAGGGAGTTGAGGGAGGACTTTTGGAGAAGGCAGATCTTGAATGGGACTTCGCAGGATGGGGAGGTATAACTAGGTGAGGTGGGGTTGGGTGGAGGGGGCGTTCCATGAAAAGGAGACTCTATGATTGCAAGGACCCAGAGGACAGCACTGAGGACAAGTAGACAATAGTGCAGGGCTCGGTTTGGCCAGAGGATAGGGAATGCAAAGGTATGTTAAGGGATAAGGCTGAAAATGTAAACAGGGACAGCTGGGGAGCCAGGGGGAGGAATTTTGATTGGAAGCTTCAGACAATAGGGGGCCACCGGTGCTGTCATGATAAACATTTTAACTCAGGAATTTCAGTCCCTCTTCTTCACAAATTCTGTTGTGTATAGTGGGATGCTTGTGCACACAATGACATTTTTAACGAGACTTTTGGAATTCCAGAGTCTACAGAACACAGTTAAAAGCTCTGCATGCCGTCCTTTCCATTTTTCAGATGAAGAAATGGAGACTGGGAAAGCTTAGTAGTGAAGATTCTTGCTTTTACTCGGTCTTGTATTTATAGAGCCTGGAGGCAGATCTGGCTCAGGCAAGGGCTGAAGCAGGTGCTCGGATGATGTGCCCAGGACTCTGTCCACTCCACCTCTCAACTCTCCCCACTCCTGTCCTGGCTTCAGTCTCATGCAAGTGCCCTGATGGTGGGAACAAGAGTTCTCAGCGCCTCCAGGTATCCATCCTACTAGTTTAGCAAGTTCTAAAATGGACAGCAGGTGGAGAATGGAATGTTCTATCAACAAAACAAAACAAAAAGAAAGACTTTGACTAGAAAATGTGGAAATAGAGAAATGACAGTTGTTCACTCCTGGAAACAGAAATGTATTGGCTCTAGTGGAATTAGAGCTTCGTTCTAAACTATTTCTTGGAGGTGGTGGTAAAGGGCACAGGGGTGGAAAAGAGCTATTGCTACTTGCTTTCCTTTTTTTTAAAAAAGTCTCCTGGGACAAGACATCTTCTATTAAGGCCTGAACTCAAGGAAAGAAGTCTTGCTTAATCCTTTCCCAAAGAAGAGATCATAGCTTTACCCTGCGTGCTTCAGTGGGCCTTCAACTTGGCCCAGTCTTTCTTTTTTTTTTTTTTTTGAGATGGAGTCTTCTTCTGCCACCCAGGCTAGAGTGCAGTGGCGCGATCTCAGCTCACTGCAAGCTCCACCTCCCGGGTTCACACGATTCTCCTGCCTCAGCCTCCCAAGTAGCTGGGACTACAGGTGCCCACCACTACGCCCGGCTAATTGGCCCAGTCTTTCTTCTTCTAGAGAACTGAAGAGGGAGGTTTTCCCTCTGTGTATTCTGTGAGGGACTCCTGGTACGGGAGTGTGATCTCACTGCCTAAGTCCTGAAAGGGAGCTTAGACCCTTGTATCAAAGGAGTAGGCTTTAAAAAATTCTCCTTGAGAATGAAAGATGGCATCTCAGCATTTTGAGTTTTTGTTTCTTTCTTTCTCTCCTCTACTTGAATTAACGTGAAGTCAAAACTAGATCTTAGAGTGGAGTTGGCTGCCACACAATTTAGAGTTGTTTGCATAACATTCCAAAAATAATTCAATAAGAATGGGCTTTTCTTGGAATTTATCACTGCCTGGCAAATTAGAGCCCAAGCACAACAACTCTGTGCAAAAAAGGCATGAGACCTGGCAAATGGAAATGACAGTGGCAGAGAGAAAGGAAACCCCGGCAGCCAGTCAACTTTCATTATCCATGATGGCGTGGCAGGAATGAGAACACAGGGCCGGAGCAGGGACAAACACGGACTGTGTTCAGATGCCCGATTTTCTCCAGGACGCGGCAGCAGCTGAGAGGCCAAGGGGAAAGGGCAGGGTATCTTAGGTCTCAGAGGAATTCTCTCCTGCTGTATTTTTCCATCTCTTCAGCCAAAGTGTCTTTTTCTTATTTGTTTTCATGGAGACGATCCACAGGTTAAGAAGAGAATAAATTAACATAAACCTATAGCTGCAATAAATAGGAGCTTAAGAAGACAGGAACAGAGGAGTGAACCTGAACTGGAGGACTAGGAAGGATTTCAGGCTCTGCCATTGTCCCTGAATTACCTGGGATGAGCCAAGTAACTTTTCTGAACTTAAATTCTTTCACCTTTAAAATGGGAGAGAATAATAGCTAGAATCACAGTGAGAATTATTATGAGTGTAATGCTTTATAGTTACAGAGAATTTTTAAATCTTTGTGATGTAGACAGGAGACTTCACTTGTCTAACTCAGGTTCTTTCATAGATGTCAACTCCTTCTAGCCCCACTGTTATTAGGCTAGAAACAAAAGCTATTGTCTGGGGCAGAATTATGTACTAGGATCACCTGCCCATGAATCAGTATATGACCTCTGGACTCCTCCCCACTCTGGACCACAGGAACTGTGAACATCATTGTGGACAAAGCTAAGTCTCTGCTGCTTTCAATGTTGATGCCCCCAAGCCTCTTCTCTTCTCACCCTTGCCTATCACCCTGGCCATCTCATATATGCCTATGGCTATACATCCCTTCATAGGGCTATGGCCCCTAAGTCTATATCTTTAGCCTGGACTTCTCACATGACCTCTGCTGTCTGTTCAACCACTGGGACATCTGGCAGCCCCCCAGTTGCACCTGCTCCTAACTGAAATTGGATTGTTCTATCTCCACTTCCCTGCCACAGTGTCTTAGTTCAGGCTGCATAACAAAATAGCATAAAGTGAGTGGCTTGAACAACAGACATTTAATTCTCACAGTTCTAGAGTCTGCAAAATCCATGATCAGGGTGCTGGCAGATTCAGCATCTGGCGAGAACCCTCTTTCTGGTGTGGAGACAGCTACCTTCTTGCTATATCCTCCCATGGTGGAGAGAATAAGCTCTGTCTACTCCTTTTCTTATAAGGGCACTAATCCCATCACAGGGCCTCCACTCTCATGACCTTATCTAAGGTCCCACCTTCTAATACCATCACAATAGGAACTAGGGCTTCAACCCAGGAATTTGGGGGACACAAACATTCAGTCTGTGCCACACAATGCATGACCCCTTCCTTCCTGTAGGTGCTCAAGCCAGGCACCTAGGAGTCATCCCTGATTATCTCTCCTTCACCATCTACTTTTTTTTTTTTTTTTTTTTTTTTTGGAGATAGAGTTTCACTCATGTTGCCCAGGCTGGAGTGCAATGGTGTGATCTCAGCTCACTGCAGTCTCTGCCTCCCAGGTTCAAGTGATTCTCCTGCTGCAGCCTCCACCTCCCAGGTTCAAGTGATTCTCCTGCTGCCGCCTCCCGAGTAGCTGGGATTACAGGCATGCACCACCATACCTGGCTAATTTTGTATTTTTAGTAGACATGGGGTTTCACCATGTTGGCCAGGCTGGTCTTGAACTTACGACCTCAGGTGATCCACTTGCCTTGGCCTCCCAAAGTGCTGAGATGACAGGCATGAGCCATCATGCCTGGCCCTTTACCATCTACTTTAAATCCATCATCATCACTCTGACTTCTCAAATCTCTTGAATGTGTCTAATTTTCTGTATCCTCCTGCTCCCACCCTAGCTCAAGTTGCTGCCGTCTTTTCCCGGGCTATAGCCACAGCTGTCAAACTGGTCTTCTTTCCTCTGGTTTTGTCCATTTTCCATTCCTTCTCCATGCTGTAGCCAGAATAATATTTCTTCAAAAAGCAAACCCAAACATGTCTCTTTTCTTCTTCACACCCTTCACTGACTTCCCCTTGACCTCAGGATAAACTTTAAATTCTTTAACGTGGCTTACATGACTTACAAGCCTCACCTCCTCAGCCTGCCCCAACACTGTCAAGTGCCTTATATGTCTTGTGGTCTCTGTGCTTCAGAGAGCTGAGTCTTCATATGTTTCTTCTTAGAACGATTCCTGTGTACTTCAACCAGGCTGTTACCCATCCTTCAGATCTCAGTTAACCCTTACTTCCCACAGGAATTCTGCCTGGATTCCCACTCTTTAACTCCAGAAAAAGAGCCATTTCCTGATTCCAAAAGTAGAAGGAATAGCAGGTTCTTTTCTTCTATCTAGGTGTCTTTTATACAGAAGGGAACAGACTCACCAGTTCAGAACAAAGCAGCAGCAAGCTTGAATGTCATCTCTTACTTCTGACTCCCAGCAGGTTGCAACTGCTCAGAGGGAAGGGTACCTGGCAGGTCCTCAGAGGAGTCATGGGTCCACCTTGCCTGGCTGGGAAAAGTTCAACAGGTTCACTGACAGCTCCTATCAGCTCTGAGTACAGTGACATGAAGCAGTGTATATCCACCTCAGACAGGAGCAGGCATCCTTCTCAGATGCTGAGCTCTTCCAGAGCAGCTAAGATTTATGAACTAAGTTGCCATTGACAGGTAACTACAAATGTTCTAAAATATCATGTTACTAAAAGTTGATTGCACTCACAAATTCAAACTTAGTATTTTGGCATAAGTTCAAGCAACTGCATTTCAACTGAGATACATCATCTTGCTATGCTTATAATTGAAGGCCATAGTTTCTGTTGTTTTAGGAATAGTTCTGGTGACCAGAAAAAGTCTCATTATAAGATGACCTTTTCCTAGGACAAAATCCTAAAAAGGGGGGTGATTTTTCTAGGGACTAGGAAAATCACCCTCCTATGAAGTCATCCTCCTGGGTGAAATTAGCTGTACCTTCCTGTTCTGGGATCCCATATACCCTATACTTCCCCTATCATATCTGTTTCATATGAATAGCATTTCATATTCTAACTCGTGGTGCTTGTTTAA
This sequence comes from Nomascus leucogenys, assembly GCF_006542625.1. Lineage (NCBI taxonomy): Eukaryota > Metazoa > Chordata > Mammalia > Primates > Hylobatidae > Nomascus > Nomascus leucogenys. The sequence goes on along the minus strand of NC_044402.1, from coordinate 117,978,236 downwards.
GACTTCTCATACCCTAAAGTCTAGGAAGGTAGGAGCCCCATGTGACTTTTTCAATGCTATTCCTGAGACAATATGTTGAGTAAATACTGACCAGAGGAATATCTGCTCGTTTCCTGCTCAACACCCTGGCAGAAATGAGGAACAAGGCCTCTGTGAGTGTATGGGCTTTTTTCTCAACTGGATTTATCTGCTGCCTTTATTTCTGCCATGGCAGCTACCATCTCCTTGGGTTAAGAGCATTGAACTGGAAGAAGCTTGTCATTTTACCAACTGCAAAAAGTGGGGAGGGGGAATAAGGAGAGGTGAGGTGAGGAGCCCATAAACTTAGGAGAACCTTATATGTGGGGTCAGCTTACCTAGAAGAAGGTCAGCAGCTATTTGATCAGCTTCTCCTTTGTAACCTCAGATCTCATCAGTAATTAAACTGATAGAATATGCCCTAATCCCTAGGCTTCATGTCTCTGGGGCCCTAGTGGTTTTGATGAATAGCCTCCACTATGAGGCACTCTGAAGGCAGTCCCCTGTGTGAATACAAATCTCCCCTTCTTGCCCCACCCCCATTTATTCTACCCCTATCACCCACAAACCCCAACCGCTCCACTTCTTTTGCTCTACAAACTATTAGGAAGACATCCAATAAGTCTTCCCAGCTGAAGTAGCATGGCAGGAGAAACACCTCATCCATAACCACCTCAACCACGCCCTTTGGCAAAAGTAGGGTGAGATAAAGACTTTAGTATCCTTTGGAAAAACTCAGCATCTGAACAATATGTGCTAGGAAAGAACCTGTTCCTTCATCTCCCAACCCTGGGCAAGGTGGATGACCACACCTTGAGTGGGCAGCGTATAGGGTTGGAGGAATCATACATTGGTGCTTTCAAATGGCACCCTTGAATATTCCCAAAACAGACCGTTGTGTTTGGAAGCCCAGGGGAAGGAAAGGAGCCACAAGCAAATTCCAGCATGCCTCAAAATCCTAGAAGTAAATCTCGAGCCAGACTGTCAAAGTTTAAATCCCAACTGAACTACAGTCTAGCAATGTGATTTGGGGAAAGTTTCTCTACCCCAGTCACCTCTGTTTTCCATGTAAAATAGGGATAATAATTATACTCAAGTTGGCCAGGAGTGGTGGCTCATGCCTGTACAATCCCAATATTTTGAGAGGCTGAGGCAGGCAGATCACTTGAGGTCAGGGGTTCGAGACCAGCCTGGCCAACATGGTGAAACCCTGTCTCTACTAAAAATACAAAAATTAGCTAGTTATGGTGGCTGGTGCCTGTAGTCCCAGCTACTGGGGAGGCTGAGACAGGAGAACTGCTTGAACCCTGGAGGTGGGAGTTGCAGTGAGCCAAGATTGTGCCACTGTACTTCAGCCTGGGTGAGAGAGTGAGACTCAGCTTCAAAAACAAACAAACAAAAAATAATAATAATGATACCCAAGTCAAGGGTAATTAGAAATGTTAAATAAGCTTATTCAAGAACAGGACTTAGCACAAGGCATAGTACCTAAAAAATCCTCAGTAGAAACTATCTGGTTGTTATTGTTATTATTACTATTAACTGTATTGTTATTATTACTATTAATTCTCCATAAGTTGTTTTACCAAGTAGCATAGTTAAGTAAAACTAAATAGGAAGACATCTACAGAAATATTAAAGGAGGGATTTGAGGCAAGATGGCCAACTAGACTCAGCTAAGTGGAACAGCTGCCACCGAGGTACCTGGATGACTGGTATGCTCCTAACAGATCTTCAGAGGAAAGGCACTGAGAGTGGACAGAGGGAAGACACAGAAGCTGGGTTGAAGGAGAAAGAAGCTGGAAACCCCACATGGGGCTGCTGTGCACCAGAACTTGTTCTTGGTCCCCAGTGACTGGGAGAACATGTGAGTCGATCTGGCAAGGAGCAACCTGCTCTCAACATGGCTCTCCTGAATCCTGGCAGAGGGAGACCCCTCTACCACCATGGACACTTGAGTTGGCAGGGAGAGCTGCCTAGAGAAGTGGTAGGGACAGTATTCTAGTCCCTGTGGAGCCCAGAGGGTTTGGTGCAGGAGCATCTGTAGCAGAGCTTGGCTGTAGATGCCCATCCCCTTAGGCTTGCCTTCTTCCCATAGAATATTTTAGCTGTAGGGGAACTGTCAGACCTGAACTGTGAGGGGAGGTTTTGCCCATCAGACAGGGCTCTTGTGCACCCCTTGGTCTGCTGGCCTCTCCCAGAGCCCCAGCTGAATCACACCTGTTTGCAGTGCAGCCTCGGGTGCCCTGGGGGCCTACATCACAGCTCCTGCACTGGTGGACCACACCTGACCAGCAGAGAGCTCCAGCAGAGCAGCTCCCATGAACATGCACCAGCTTGCTCACTCCCTCTGCCCACTGTAGCTTCCCCTGGGCCATGGCCACCCCCCACATATCTTTGCCAGCACGTGTGTGCCTGGGCAGATTTTGCCTTCCCTGACCTGCCAGCTTGTGTGTGAGCATGCATCCTGCCCCGCCGCTGCTGCCAATGTGAGTGCCCCCCCCAACACCCTAACCCCCACCACCATACTGCCATTGCAGTCTGAGCCTTGGTGGGCACAGAACCCATCAGCCCTGCCCCTACAGAGCCCTGCCTCTGCATCAATGCTGCTGACAAGTGAAACTAGGCACTCAGAGCAGAGGACTCGCTGCTGCCCTGAGTGGCCCCCCTTGCCTGCATGAACATGCAAAGAAGGCACACACAGACCTGCACCTGCCAGAATCCCACATCTATGCTAACAATACCACCAGTGTGACTGTATGCACAGTCACCATGCACACCACCAAGTCATGCTGCCTCTGCTGCTGCTGTGAACATCTGCAAAAAGGCTGACACTCCAGTATCTGCTACCACCTTGCTGCAGCAGACTAGCACACACCTTGCCACACTGCTGCTGCTGCTGGCATGTGCAAATGATGATGGATCCTGCTGCCACTGTCATAGAAAACACTTTGGCTGACACTACCTGTTGGAGTGTGCTGACCCGAAGTCTAGAAGTACCTTGACACCCCCACCAGCACAGTGGGTTCCTAACCTTGAAGAGCCAAAGAACAAAGTTGGAGCTCAGTACTAGTCCCCCAGAGTTTGAGCACATAGTCCAGGAGTTAGGAGCTGAGCCTTAGCCACTTAAAATCTTGCAGAAATGAAACCAATAAACTCAATCCACCTTATACCACAACCAAACCCTCAAGGTCATCAAATAGGATAGAAGAAAAAAAAATAACATACAAAGGACAGCAATTTCAAAGATTGAAGTAACATCAGTTCACAAAGATGCGAAAGAACCAGTGCAAGAACTCTTGACAACACAAAAAATCAGAGTGTCTTCCTTTCTTCAAACAACTGCACTAGCTCACCAGCAAGGAATCTCAACTGGGCTGAGATGACTGAAATGACAGAAATAAAATTTAGAATATGGATAGGAAAGAAGATCATCAAGATGCAGGAGTATGTTGAAACCCAATCCAAGGAAGCTAAGAATTACAATTAAAAGATATAGGAGCTGACAGACAAAATAGAAAGTTTAAAAAAGAACATAACTGATCTTATAGAGCTGAAAAATATAATTTGAGAATTTTATAATGCAATCACAAGTATTAATAGCAGAATAGACCAAGCTGAGGAAAGAATCTCAGAGCTTGAAGACTGGCTTTGTAAAATAAGACAGCCAAGAATAGAGAAAAAAGAATGAAAAGGAATGAACAAACACCCACGAGAAATATGGGATTATAGAAAGAGACCAAATCTATGACTCACTGGTGTCCCTGAAAGAGATGAAGAGAATGGAAGCAACTTGGAAAACATATTTCAGGATATCATTCAGGAGAACTTCTTTGACCTGGCTAGAGAGGCCCACATTCAAATTCAGGAAATTCAGAGAATGCCAGTAAGATATTTCACAAGAAGATCATCCCCAAAACACATTATTATCAGATTCTCCAAGGTCAAAATAAAAGAAAAAAATGCTAAATGTAACTATAAAGAAATGTCAGGTCACCTACAAAGGGAGGCCCATCAGACTAACGGCCTCAGAAGAAAACCTACAAGCTAGAAGAGACTGATGGCCAATATTCAGAAAAAGAAATTCCAACCCAGAATTTTATATCTGGCCAAACTAAGCTTCATAGGTGAAGGAGAAATAAGTCCTTTTTCAGACGACCAAATGCTGAGGAAATTTGTTACCACTAGACCTGCCTTGCAAGAGCTCCTGAAGGAAGCACTAAATCTGAAAAGGAAAGACCATTACCAGTCACTACAAAAGCACACTTACAGACCAGTGGCACTATAAAGCAACCACACAAACAAGTCTGCATAACAACCAGTTAACATCATGATGATAGGATCAAATACACATATATCAAAACTAACCTTGAATGTAAATGAGTTAAATGCCCCCAGTTAAAAGGCACAGAGTGGCAAACTGAAGAACCAAGACCCAGTGATATGCTGTCTTCAAGAGATCCATCTCACATGTAATGACACCCATAGGCTCAAAATAAAGTGATGGAGAAAAATCTACCAAGCAAATGGAAAACATAAAAAAGCAGGGGTTGCAATTCTAATTTCAGACAAAACAAACTTTATGCCAACAAAAATAAAAAAAGACAAAGAAAGGCATTACATAATGGTAATGGGTTCAATTCAACAAGAAGACCTAACTCTCCTAAATATATATGCAGCCAACACCGGAGCACCCAGATTTGTAAAGCAAGTTTTTAGAGACCTTCAAAGAGACATATACTTCCACACAATAATAGTGGGAGGCTTCAACACTCCATTGACAATATTAGATAGATCATTCAGGTAAAAAATTAAGAAAGATATTCAGGGTCTGAACTCAACCTTTGATCAGGCCTATGGACCTCATGAACATCTACAGGACAGAACTCTCCACCTCAAAACAACAGAATATATATACTTCTCATTGCCACATGGCACATACTCTAAAATCAACCACACAATAGGGCTTAAAACAACCATCAGTAAATGCAAAAGAAATGAAATCTTAACAACCACTCTCTTAGACCATGGCACAATAAAATTAGAAATCAAGACTAAGAAAATCACTCAAAGCCATACAATTACATGGAAATTAGATAACCTGCTCCTGAGTGACTTTTCTGGTAAATACTGAAATTAAGGCAGAAATCAAGAAGTTTTTTGAAACTGAGAGAAGAAAGATACAACATACCAGAATCTCTGGGACATAGCTAAGGCAGTGTTAAGAGAGAAATTTATAGCACAAACACCTGCATCCAAAAGCTAGAAAGATCTCAAATTAATAACATAATATCACAACTAAAAGAACTAGAGAATCAAGAGTAAAACAACCCCAAAGCTAGCAGAAGACAAAAAAATAACCAAAATCAGAGCTGAACTGAAGGAGATTGAGACACAAACAACCATTCAAAAGATCAATAAATATAGGAGTTGGTTTTTGGAAAAAAATGAAAGAAAAATAGATCACTAGGTAGACTAATAAAGAAGAAAAGAGAGAAGATCCAAACAAACACAATTAGAAATGACAAAAGGGATATTACCAGTGACTCCACAGAAATACAAATAACTGTCAGAGAGTATTATAAACACATCTATGCACACAAACTAGAAAATCTAGAAGAAATGAAAAAATTCCTGGACACATACACCCTCCCAAGACTGAATGAGGAAGAAATTGCATCCCTGAACACACCAATAGTGAACTCCAAAATTGAATCAAATAAATAGCCTACCAACCAAAAAAAAAAAAAAAAAAAAGCACAGGACCTGATGGACTCACTGCCAACTTCAACAGGATGTACAAAAAAGAGCTGATACTACTCCTACTGAAACTATTTCAAAAAATTGAGGAGGAAAGTGTTCTCCCTAGCTAATTCCATAAAGCCAGCATCATCCTGATACCAAAACCTGGCAGAGACTCAACAAAAAAAGAAAACTTCAGGCAAATATCCTTGATGAACATCAATGCAAAAATCCTTAACAAAATACTGACAAACTGAATCCAGCAGCACATCAAAAAGCTTGTCCACTAGATCAAGGCATTATCTCTGGGATGCAAGGTTGGTTCAACAAACACAAATCAATAAATGTGATTCATCACATAAACAGCACTGAGACAAAAGCCACATAACTGTCTCAATAGATGCAGAAAAGGCTTTCAATAAAATTCAACACCCCTTCAGGTTAAAAACTCTCAATAAACTAGATATTGAAGAAACATACCTCAAAATAGTAAGAGCCTTCTATGACAAACCCACAGCCAACACTATACTAAATGGGCAAAAGCTAGAAGCATTCCCCTTGAAAACTAGCACAAGACAAAGATGCCTTCTTTCACCACTCCCATTAAACATAGTATTGGAAGTCCTGGCCAGAGTAATTAGGCAAGAGAAAGAAACAAAGGGCACCCAAATTGGAAGAGAGGAAGTCAAACTATCCCTATTTGCAGATGACATGATTCTATATCTAGAAAACCCCATAGTCTCAGCCCAAAAGCTCCTTAAGCTGATAAACAACTTCAGTGAAGTCTCAGGATACAAGATCAACATACAAAATTACTACCATTCTTATACACCAACAACAGTCAAGCTGAAAGCCAAATCAGAAATGCAATCACATTCACAATGGCCACAAAAAGAATAAAATACCTAGGAATACAGCTAATCGGGGAGGTGAAAGATCTCTACAGAACTACAAAACACAGCTTAAAGAAATCAGAGATGACACAAACAAATGGCAAAACATTCTATGCTCAAGGATAGAAAGAATCAATATTGTTAAAATGGCCATACTGCCTAAAGCAATTTATAGATTCAATGCTATTACTATCAAATGACCAATGACATTCTTTACAGAACTAGAAAAAGCTGTTTTACAATTCATATGGAACCAATTTTAGGAGCAAAGGCAACCCTAACCAAAAATTACAAAGCTAGAGGCATCATGATACCCAACTTGAAACTATACTACAGAGCCACAGTAACCAGAACAGCATGGTACTGGTACAAAGACAGACACAGAGACCAATGGGACAGAAGAGAGCCAAGAAATAAGGCCACACACCCAGAACCATCTGATCTTTAATAAAGCTGATAAAAACAAGCAATAAGGAAAGGACTCTTTATTCAATAAATTGTGCTGAGATAACTGGCTAGCCATATTCAGAAGATTGAAATTGGACCCCTTGTTTACACCATAAACAAAAATTAACTCAGGATGAATTAAAGACTTGAATGTAAAACCCAAAACTGTAAAATCCCTAGAAGACAACCTAGGCAATACCATCCTGGACATAGGAACAGGCAATGATTTCATGATTAAGATGCCAAAAACAACTGCGAAAAAGCAAAAATTGGCAAATAAGACCTAATTAAACTAAAGAGCTTCTGCACAGCAAAAGAAACTATCAACCAAGTAAACAGATAACCTACAGAATGGGAGAAAATATTTGCAAACTATGCATCTGACAAAGGTCTAATATCCAGCGTCTATAAGGAACTTAAATTTACAAGTGAAAAACAAACAACTCCATTAAAAAGTGAGCAAAGGACAGGAACAGACACTTTTCAAAAGAAGACATACATGTGGCTAACAAGCATACAAAAACAGGTCATCACCGATCATTAGAGAAATGCAAATCAAAACCACAATGAGATACCATCTCAAACCAGTGAGAATGGCCATTAAAAAGTCAAAAATTAACAGATGCTGGCAAGGTTGTGGCAAAAAGAGAACACTTTATACACTGTTGGTGGGAGTATAAATTAGTTCAACCCTTGTGGAAAGCAGTGTGACAATTCCTCAGAGTTAAAAACAGAACTACCATTTGACCCAGCAATTCTATTACTGGGCACATACCCAAAGGGTTATAAATTGTTGTATCATAAAGGTACATGCACATGTATGTTCACTGCAGCACTATTCACAATAGCAAAGACATGAAATCAACCTAAATGCCAATCAATGGCAGACTGGATAAAGAAAATGTAGTATATATACATCATGGAATACTATGCAGTCATAAACAATAATATCACATCCTTTGCAGGAACATGGATGGAGCTGGAGGCCCTTATCCTTAGCAAACTAACACAGGAACAGAAAATCAAATACCACATGTTCTCACTTATAAGTAGGAGCGAAATGATGAAAACATGGACACATAGAGGACAAAAACAGACACTGGGGCCTGCTGGAAGGTGGAGGGTGGGAGGAGGGAGAGGATCAGGATCAGGAAAAATAACTAATGGGTACTAGGCTTAATACCTGGGTGACGAAATTATCTGTACAACAAACACTCATGACACAAGTTTACCTAATAAACCTGTGCATGCATCCCTGAAGTTAAAAGTAAAAAAAAAGAAATATTAAAGGAAGATAGGGATTTAGGCAGCCTTGAGTCAAATCCTCTATTATCTATCTATCTATCTATCTATCTATCTATCTATCTATCTATCTATATCTATCATCTATCTACATGACTTAGATAATAAGATTGAAGTCTAGCCAGAATCCAAACCTAGAACCCAGAATTTCTGTTCTTTTATCCATTGCTGTTTACAGTTCACAGTGAACTTTTAAGGCACACAATGAAGGCTGCTCTGTATACGCCATTTCTATTCCTCACCCTGAAATGTGGGAATGATTATTTCATTCTGCAACCAAGGAACTGGAAACTTGAGAAGTGAACTGGAGCCTGGAAGGTCATAACTGTATGTGTCTTCAATGAGTTGAAGAGGTTGGGTGTACAACTCACCTAAAATGAGTCTGTGCAACCTTGCATTCTAGCAAGGGAAGGGAGAATGAGAGCAACAGGGGGTCAGGGATTATTGATGGTCTGTCCACAGTGAAGCCCTGTCCAGCTAGAACAGTGCCTAGCACATAACAGGCCGTCCATAAATATTTACGAAATGATGATGGATGAATAAACAAATGAATATTAAACACAGCAACAAGCGGATTGAAATGTTCTTTTTAAATTTTAAAAATCACAAAAGGCATTTACATTGCTAGTTTGTCTCCATTAGCATGTTGTGCTAAGTAACCTTCTCGTTTTCTTTAAAAATAACATTTGTATTCTTTCAATATTCCTAGAAGTAATAAAAATTGGTTTAAAAAGTATTAAAAATTACACTCACTGCATACCTCAGAGATAATAGTATATTCATTTTTTTCAATGTAGAACATCTCTCCCCTCTTAAGTTTCTGTGTTGTTCGTATTTACATGATTCTGAGATAAATCGCCCCTGAATTTATGATGCTTACCATCATCTCTCTCTCTATTTTTTCCATTGGAAGATTCATTTATTGTCATGATTTCCATTACATTCTATATAGGGAAGACTCTTAAGTCTCCAATTTTAGTCTCATCTTTTCTTCAGTGTTCTGGTTCACCATTTTCAACAGGGTGCTGGACATTTCGGCCTTGATAATTTTTTTGCTAATTAGAAGTAGAACGTGTCATCTTCTCTTCTTCTGGTATGCCTGTTCCAATTAAAGTCCTCACTATCTTCCTAGGCATATCATCTAGAGCCCTCTATCGTTAGTGTCTTTTTTCTCTCCTTGGCTCAGCTCATCCAATTAGGCATCAGATCTTAGGAACTGTATCTTCCCATTTCAGTCTCTGTCTCATTCCAAGACTACGGCCATCACCTTTATTTTCTACACTGTTGCCGGATCAATTGCCTCGAAGCTCGGCTCCATCCACCTCTCTCCACCATCCATGGCTTCACATAGCCTAGAAAATAGAGCACCTTAGCCTGTATTCAAGACTCTCATTATCTGACCTGAGCTAACTTTTTACTAATCTCTTCCAATTTGCTTTCAGACAATGGAATCAATGCTTGCGAACATATCAAAGCTTTCGAACATGCCCAACTCTTCTCTGCCCCTGTGCTTTTTCTGCTCATGTTGTTCTCTCTGCCCAGGTGCTTCCTTTTTGCTCTCTTTCATCCTGCAATTTTTGAGCTGGGATAGAAAAGGTGGGTAGAATATGCAAATACTCCCACCATGATGCCTCCCCAAATACCCAGAGCAGGAGTTACTTTCTACTCTCTGAGCCCCATAACACTCCATATTTCTCATGTGTCTGTTGCCACAGCCAAAGATGCATCATCATTATAGGCGAATGTGCTGTGTCCAGGCGATTAGCTGTGAACCCTTTACCATCGGCACCTGGCAAAGGTTGCAGTGGCACCAAAGGCCAGATGCAGTACCTGGCACTTGTGAGAGGATATTAGTTTTTACCTTGCGTTCTCTTTTTTTCTGGCTTTGCTATTTCCTGAAGGTGGTCTTTGGTCAGACTTAGTTGTTGTTTGCATAATCATGCATCAAAATTATTCGTAAAAGGCAGGACTGATCAAGCCTGGGGAATAGCTCTAATAGTTCAGTACTCCCAGGGAGGGGCAGGGAGAAGGGAGGCAGGATCATGAAGCTCAAAAAAAAAAAAAAAAAAAAAAATTAAGGGGCTCTGTGGGAAACAAGGACGTTTCAAGTGAGGTCTGTGTAATGTCATCAGTTTAATTTCTAATTATATTCACTGGTGGATGGTTCCCCCATGGATGGGAAAAATCACCTACTGATGGGATATTTCTCCTAATTGTTATGGATTGTTGGCATTGGGCAACCATCACAGACTGACCTGTATGGTGGTAAAGCTGGAACTGGAATTTTCTTTGAATCATTTGGAAGTGTGTTTACCTACAAATCACAGAAATCTTTTTTTTTTTTTTTTTTTTTTTTTTTTTTTTGAGATGGAGTTTCGCTCTTGTTGCCCAGGCTGGAGTGCAATGGCCCGATCTTGGCTCACTGCAACCTCTGCCTCCCAGGTACAAGTGATTCTCCTGTCTCAGCCTCCCGAGTAGCTCAGATTACAGGCATGTGCCACCAAGCCTGGCTAATTTTTTTGTATTTAGTAGAGACAGGGTTTCACTATGTTAGTCAGGCTGGTCGAGAACTTCTGACCTCAGGTGATCCACCCACTTCAGCCTCCCAAAGTGCTGGGATTACAGGCGTGCGCCACTTTGCCTGGCCTCATTTATTTCTTAAGGATACAAAGATTTACTTTCCTCACATAAGCAAGCAATCCAGAAGTGGGCACACTAGGGCAATAACTCTGGGCTCCATCAGGAATCCAGGCTCTTTCTCTTATTTTCAGCTCCTTCATTTTCAGCATATGGTTTTGCCTTTCTAGTCACAGGGTGGCTGCTGCATTTCCATGCTCCACATCTAGACTCTAAGCCTCAAAAAGCCTGAGAGTCAAAATCTTATCCTTGAGGCTTTGACTATTTGACTTTTACTTACACTGTGCTGGCCAGATTCGTGTCATGTGGATGATACAGGCTGGAGAATCCAGTAGTTAGCTATCTAGCTTCTTTTACAGAAGAAGGCAAGTGAAAAGTTAGTTACAAATGATTTTTAGGTAAATCAAGTTGTTTTGGCTACTCTACCCTCTGGACTTCCTCTATCATTATTCTGATCTTCAGAAAGAATAACACACATCTAGATTTTAGTAAAAACTGGGTTCTGAGAAATATATGTACATCTGCGTGTATGTACTTATGTACGCATTTGCATACCTGCTCTAGAGCTAGGGGTTTTGCTTGTGTTGTGAGTCCTTTGATATATGCTGTGATAATTCCATTTCTATTCTTCTTTCCTTCCCTCCCTCCCTCCCTCCCTCCCTTCCTTCCTTCCTTCCTTCCTCCCTCCCTCCTTCTCTTTCTTTCTTTCTTTCTCTCTCTTTCTTTCTTTTTCTTTCTCTCTTTCTCTTTCTGTTTCTTTCTTTCTTTCTTTTCTTTCTTTCCTTCTCTCTTTTTCTCTTTCTTTTTTTTTCTTTCTTTTCTAAGAGACAGGGTCTCACTTTGTTTCCCAGGTTGGACTGCAGTGGCATGATGATAGCTCACTGCAGCCTCCAACTCCTGGGCTCAAGTGATTCTCCTGCCATAACCTTCCTAGTATCTAGGACTACAGGCACCTGCCACCATGCCTGGTTAATTTTTAAAAAAAATTTTTTAGAGATGGGGTCTTGCTATGTTGTCCAGGCTGGCTCCAAACTCCTCACCTCAAGTGATCCTCCTGCCTTGGCCTCCCAAAATGGTGGTATTACAGGTGTCAGCCACTTTGCCTGGCCTCTACTAACTTTTCTTACACTTTAGAAATTGAGATACTTGAAAACTTGGCTTTTTAAATGTTTAATTTTTATTTTTATGAAAATTTTATATATTTAAGGTGTGCAATGTGATATTTTTGGTATACATATACATAATATACCAAATACTACAGTCAAGCTAATTAACATGTCCATCTCTTCCCATAATTACTTTTTTGTGTGTGTGTGGTAAGAACACTTAGGATTTACTCTCAGCAAATTTCAAGTATACAATACAGTATTATTAACTATAGCCCTCATGCTGACATTAGATCTCCAGAAGTTACTCATCCTGCACATCTGAAATTTTCTACCCTTTGACTAACATTCCTGGTAACCACCATTCCACTCTCTGTTTCTGTGATTTCAACTTTTCTACTTCCACAGATAAGTGAGATCATATAGTATTTTTCCTTCTGTGTCTGGCTGATTTTACATAGCATAATGTCCTCCAGGTTTATTTATATTTTTGCCAATGGTAGGATTTTCTTCCTTCTTAAGATTAAATAGGGTTGGGTGAGGTGGCCCACATATGTAATCCCAGCATTTTGGGAGGCTGAGCTGGGGATTGCTTGAGCCAAGGAGTTCAAGGCTGCAGTGAGCTATGATCACAACACTGCACTTCAGCCTGGGCTACAGAATGAGACCTTGTCTCTAAAAAGATAATAAATAAATAAATAAATAAATAAATAAAATTTTAAAAATAATTAAAAATTTTTGAAAAAGACTAAATACTATTCCATTGTGTGTGTGTGTGTGCGTGTGTGTGTATATATATGTGTATGTGTATAACTATCCATTCATCTATCAACAAACACTTAGGTAGTTTCCTTATCTTAGCTATTGTGATTAGAGGTGCAATGAACATGGCTTTGATTAATCCAACTGTGGAGATTCTAAAGGAACCACCCTTATTTCAGTGAGAGGCTATAAATGCAGAAGCCACACTCTATTAAGGAATCTAAAGATCCTTATGTGTGAGACTAAGCAACATTTTTTACAAATGGAGAAGATACGGCTTTAATTTTTGTAGTCTTTAAGAATGTTGGCCTTTAATTTCTTTAGATTATAATATTAAAAGGGATTTGAATTTTGGACTTGATTGCTCTCTGGGAGTTTAATAGTAGGAGATAGTTCAAATTCAAACTTGAGTTATTCTTATTGCACTGACATTGTATTTTAGGTTGTATTGGTATTATTTGGGTGTGGTGTATAACTTCTGATGAATTCTATTGGGCATCTTGGCTAGTGACAATCTGAGATAATATATAGAATAAGGAATACATTTCAAGCCTAGAGTATTTACTTAATACTTAGGTAAATACTTGTCTAAGTATTAAGAGTTTTAAGTATTAGAGTTTTCCAGGGCAAAGATTAAACTGTACACTATGATCCAGACAGTATACACAAGGAAGAGGGGGTTGATACAGAGAGAGAAACCTCACAAAGGCAGGAGTAGGACTGCCCTGAGACTACCCAAGGGAACAGCCTAAGCCCTGGTAGGCCACTAGTCTAATTACAACCTAATAGTTTAAGAAAACAGAATCTTGAGAGTGTTAGAGGAGACCTTCTGTATTCTTCATGTTTTCAAAGAGGGAGAAGATTTCCACTATTCTACCCAGCAAGAAAAAGTTGGGAAGAACGCGCCTCTCTTTGCCCACCCCATCGTGTTTGTGCGATTGGGTTTCAAGGCTTAGAAACCTGTGGCTCAGTCCCGTCTGAGTTGTTGTTTTCCTGCATCTACCCTTGTCCTTTCTTTCCTACTGAGCTCATGGAGGTTAGGGGTCAGGTTTACCTACTTCCTGGAGGCTGTTTAGAGCACTGACTTCTTCTTTCCTGACTCCTGGAGCCTAACGGATGTGAGAGAGGGACTCTGGGTTAGAGAGGTTTCCCTGCAGACTCTCTCACTCCCTTGAGAAGAGGCCCCAAAGTCTAAATCTGGGAATTGAGAATTTCTTTGTGGCCATGGGCCCAGACCAACAGTTTCGAAAATGGCTTTATTTGCCATCATGCTGATATTTTGATTTTCCTATTATCTGACTCCTTGATTCCAAAGTTGAAGTGGTGGTGGTAATGAGAGAGAGATGAGATGAATTATCACCTCTAAATTATCAACAAGTATTAGCAAAAGAAACACTCACTGATGCAGTAAAAGTTTCCCCGGAAGGATCTGACAAACCCCTCTTCCAGGGCAAAGCCAGGACTGTTGGGGAAGAACAGAGTTGCAGATGTGAGTGAGGGATCCTTAGAGAGAGAAAGATGGATTTTACCATGTCCCCTGGCGGTGGATTCTGTACAGACTAATAGATAACTCAATAAGAAAAGCCAACAAACACTTTGGACCACAGTCTGGAGCAACATGTTTTCTGTAGGTGTCTGATAATAACATTTTCTTCCTGGTGATGTACTGCATCATCACAGCTTCCTAAACATCATGGGAATTATTAAGGGGAGGCATACATATGAGACATTTAGGAAACATCTATTGAATACATACATGACAGCGAGGATTTCTATCTCATAGACTTAATAAGAGATCCAGCACACTAAAGGGACACTTTGAGGAAAAAAGGGCAAAACCAAAATCCTATCTCGTCAATCTGAAAAAATTATGCATGGGAGTCATATAAGCACTTAGCAGAAATAAGCAAATATGGAAGGAAGTACTACTAATAGAAGATCATTGGAAAGGGGGAAAATGAATAAATGTATAAAATATATTCATGTATATGTAGTATATAAATATATACATAATATTATATATAATGTCCCTCTTAAATAACTTGATACCTACATATTAAATGACATCTCCATATTAAAGTCTTTTTTCTAAATTGTTTCATCACAGTTTTAAACTAAGCCTGAGGAAAATGCCCTAGAATGACCCTGGTGAAACTACAAATAAAGGAAAATTCAAAGTATTTCCCTTGTGTTAAATGGAAAATTGTTAGGGATGAAGATGCCAGATTGAAAGATGAAAAGAGAAAAAAATCTAATCAGGAAATGCAAAAGCTAAAGTTTTAGCAAATTAGCTCACCCTGATGACTCATCCCAGATGTATTAAGTTCACATTTAACAGCTTCTTCACTGAAGATACTAAATACCATCTGTCTCTTGCCGATGAGTTAATGTTAGTCTTAAAGCCTTAAAGTTCACATTTCCTAATTCTTTTGTTTGGAAATAAATAACCTTTATGTTGCAGTGGGAATGTAATTTCTTTTTCCCAATTGAGAGGAATAAATACAAAAATTCCAAAACGAAGCTCTCAGGTTGTGAAATGTTCTGTGGGTCAAAGACGCCTGGCTCTGTGTACAAGCTGCCTCACCTGGATCCGTCCCTGGGATTCTTTTTAGGATTATGTTACTTGCCTCTTTAGCCAAATCTCAATTCTTCATTCAAGTTGGGCCCACATGCAAAGCTGAAATGGGAAATACCTGTCGGGCTTCAACCATGATTCTCAGAAAATGCCTCCAAGGGCAAAATAATAGCCCTTCCATTTATTCCGACCCTCTTTCCTCAACAATGTTTTTCTTTTTTAGTAGAAAAATGCTATTTGGCTTGTGCCACAATATTTGGCCCTGCACATTTTGGGCACTTCAAGTAGGAATAGGGAAATAATGAAGACGATTCACCGATAATCTTCTCGATACAAATACAAGAAGAATCATAAAAGAGAGAAAAAACTGGCTGTGCTTTTCAGATCCCAGGGACCAAACTATATATCATAAACACTGGATCTAATCCCAAGATTTGGTTTCAGTTCCAGCCCAGTCACTAAGTCACCAGTGACCATGGGGAAGTGACCTCATCCCCTGGGCCCCAGTTTTTCCTTCTTCAAGTGATGGGGTAGGACTGAAATTGTCTAAGGCCATATATAGATTGCATTGATGCAGAATGCTTGGATTAAAAAAAAATTCTTTTTTTTTTTGTCAGACTCTCATGTTACTTGGTGAGCTTGGTGAGCTCAAGACAAATACTTGGAGAAATTTTGTTCCAGGCTCTCTACACTTAAATTCTTTGCATTCCAGGCCTCCCAAATTAAGTCTCAACGTAGCTTTTCAATTTCTACTTCCACTTCTTCCTTGTTCCTGGACTTTTACTTTCCTGCAAATATCTCTTATATTTCTTCTCCTTCTTTGTTCATGCTGTTCTCTCTACTATTCTTGCCTTCTACCTCTGCTTACCAAAATCCTACTTCAACCCGTAATCATGAATGTATTTTTTCAATATGTTCTTCCTGCTGTCCCCGGATTTTTCTTTCCTAGCAATTTAATGTATTAGTATGTTCCTCCAATCCTGGTTTTCTTAACTTCAGCACAGTTGACATTTGAACCTGATACCTTTTGTTGGGGGGCGTTGTAGGGAGAGGCCTGTCCTGTGCATTGCAGGACGTTTAGCAGCATTTCTGGCCTCTACCCATTAGATGCCAGTAGTACCTCCTTCACCCTAAGCAGTGACGAATGAAAATGTCTCCAGAGATTGCCAAATGTCTCCTGATGGGGTAAAATCTCCCTTGGTTGAGATTCACTGCTCTAACCCTCTATTCTATCCATAGTATAAATGGGTTCAAAGTCAGGCAGTCCTGAGTTTGAATCCTGGCTCCATCACTTGTTACTCTGTGACCTTGAGGAAGTTACTTAACCTCTCTGAGCTTTAGTTTTCTTATAAACAACGTGAAGTCAACAGTTTCTGGCTAGCAGAATCGTTGTGTGGATATGAGTTTTAGAAGAGATTCAGACATAGTTGGGATTGTTTGACAATCTTTGAGAAGTTGGTTGCAATGACCCTTAGGAGTTTTTAAGAGATACCTGCTTCTCAAGGAAGGACTTGAGTGCTTAGCAACAACCACAACAAAATATTTGTGTAGGGACTACTATGTACCTACCAACGCTCTCAGCACATTGTATACATTATATAAATTAAAGTAACTCATAACAAAACAATGGCTGGAGAGTGAGGAGTGATTCTGATATTTTGGTAATTTCTATTCAGTCAACAGTGGTCACAGCTTCCAGTCACTCAGCCCTGGATTGTTAGGAGTGAGAGGACTGTGACTAAATGCTTATAGAACAGTTTAACTAAACACTATATTATTCGTCACCCAACTTTCACTGCCATGGACCCCTCTCCTGCCCCCACACAAAGGGTATGGAATCATATTCTCCTCTACCTCATCAAACTTCTCAGTATATTTTGGCATGAGGAAAGCTCAAATGGAGAGGGATGGTGAGCAGAGCACTCTTGGTGTTGCGATCTTTGAATGACGTCTCGGGATCCATGGCACAGCTGGACAGACAGATGTGTACAGATGGACGGCGGCAGCGGTGGAGCTGCAATGCCCAGAGGAAGCAGCAATGTCCAGCACTTAGGAAGTAGCACTGCCTCGCCTGGGCGGCACTGGTGGCCTCTGGGGCAAAGCTGCTGGGCCTCCTGCAACAGTGATAAAGTCTCCAGCAACCTGTGGGGAAAGGCCTTGCAGAAGACACCCTGGAAACTCAGAACAATTCAGAAGGCCGGCCAGCAGTGAGAGGTCCTGCATCCACTGAGGTGAACAACAGTGCCGTGGGATGTAAGTTGTTTCAAGTATCAGATCCACAGACATTGTGTATTGAGCCACACCACTTTTGGACTCTAGAAAATATATAATACATCTAGTATTGTGGGTTTCTTCCGTTTGTCCTTGAGGTGGAGTGATTCTGAAGCAGCTGAAATCGCCCACCATCTTCACTTGTTCATAGGGCCAATCTTGCTTGAGAGAATTTTGTTCATTATTTCCATTGCCTATCAAGCACATGGCAAAAAACATGTATTTAGAAATGTTAAGTGATTTATACTAAGCAAGGAGGCAAGTGTATACTCTGAGTGTCACTTCACATTGAGCTTTGTTTTGAGTTTCTAACCTTCAGTGCAAAGATGACCTCAGTGACAAGACTGTGACTCACGTACACACCTGTACTAAAGAAGTTGCCCTGTGGCCTCTAGTTGTTACAGTGTTCCTGACTGGCTTTAGAAAAAGTTAATGACTTTACCTAATGTCATTAAAATTAATGATCATACTGTCAATAAAGAGAGAGTAATTATCAATGTCATTAAAAGTAAATGACATAAAAGGCCATGGCAAACTCAGCCATAGCAACTGAGCATTGACATACCTTTTACCCAGGTAGACCAGTGCAATTTTATTCAAATACAATGATGTGTCATGTGGTTGTTATGAATGCAGTTGATTAGATATTTCTGGCTTTCTGCCTTCTGGGTTCATGGTGGGACTGCATTTCTTGTTCCCCTTCTTCTAACTGAGCTGGTACCAGGTAACTAGTGTGGGCCAATGAGTTGTGAGTAAAAGTGATGCGTGTTACTACCATACTATCATATTAAATTGCTGGTACAAAACCATTCAAAGATCTCTTTCCTTTTGCCGATAATGACCAGGCAGGGACTGCCTCATTGGGCTAGATCCTTCAGTGAGGCTGCTACAGCACAAAACCTACAGGTAAGCCACAAGGGATGATTAGTACAAGTGAGAAATAAATCTTTGTTTTAGGCCACTGATATTTGGGAGGACAGGACTGTCACTGCAGCACAACCTCCCTCATACTGAATGATGCATGCTAGGAATTACAACCTAGCCACCTCTGTCCTTTCAGTGAAAGCCCCAGAACAGCTCCAAATTCTGTAAAGCAGAATTCAGAATCTTTTATTTTCACTCTTGCATTTACATCTAATTTTCACTGACCACACTGTAGTTGCCTAGATATTAGAGGGTCTGGGAAATTTTCCATTCTCAGTTTTTATCTACCCTACATATCCACATGTAAGGGAACATGTGTTTAAAGATGACAGAGACCCTGGAGCACATTCAGACCACTGGTGTTAGGAACCTGGCATTGTACCTGCATTTTCGTAGTGATACCTTGCTAGGACACAGTGACTTCTA
Source organism: Nomascus leucogenys (assembly GCF_006542625.1). Taxonomy (NCBI): domain Eukaryota; kingdom Metazoa; phylum Chordata; class Mammalia; order Primates; family Hylobatidae; genus Nomascus; species Nomascus leucogenys. The sequence continues at coordinate 117,959,133 of NC_044402.1, read as the reverse complement.
TTTACTTCACATAGATTATCTCATTCAACGGGCTGATAGTTTTAATCTGACTGGTTTGGTTTTCATTACAAAGGGAAAGATCACAAAGCCATTTGGTGTAAAAAGGCAGAATCCTTCCAGATCTTTTGCTCCCTCCACCTGGTTCCAAGCCCATGCTTAAATGCAGGGTGGGGTAATGATACCAGACACTGCAACCCAGGGCCCCCAGCAAGGGATCACTATGTTGTAGTATTTAGAAATCACTAGTTTTTTCCAATTCTGTGAAAATCATTTAGTTATATATTAATTTAATTACTTGTATATTTTACATATTATTTTAAAAATAATTTTTATTTTTTTTTTTTATTCATTGACATTTTGTATTCTCTTAAGGTCCTTCACATCTTTAAGTTGGATTCCTAGTATTTTTTCTTTGAAGCAATTGTGAATGGATTCACTCATGATTTGGCTCTCTGTTTGTCTGTTATTGGTGTACAAGAATGCTTGTGATTTTTGTACATTAATTTTGTATCCTGAGACTTCGCTGAAGTTGCTAATCAGCTTAAGGAGATTTTGGGCTGAGACAGTGGGGTTTTCTAGATATACAATCATGTCATCTGCAAACAGGGACAATTTGACTTCCTCTTTTCCTAATTGAATACCTTTTATTTCCTTCTCCTGCCTGATTGCTCTGGCCAGAACTTCCAGCACTATGTTGAACAGAAGCGGTGAGAGAGGGCATCCCTGTCTTGTGCCAGTTTTCAGAGGGAATGCTTCCAGTTTTTGCCCATTCAGTATGATATTGGCTGTGGGTTTGTCGTAGATAGCTCTTATTATTTTGAGATACGTCCCATCAATACCTAATTTATTGAGAGTTTTTAGCATGAAGCGTTGTTGAATTTTGTCAAAGGCCTTTTCTGCATCTATTGAGATAATCATGTGGTTTTTGTCTTGCTACCAATGACTTTCTTCACAGAATTGGAAAAAACTACTTTAAAGTTCATATGGAACCAAAAAAGAGCCCGCATCGCCAAGTCAATCCTAAGCCAAAAGAACAAAGCTGGAGGCATCACGCTACCTGACTTTAAACTATACTACAAGGCTACAGTAACCAAAACAGCATGGTACTGGTACCACAACAGAGACATAGATCAATGGAACAGAACAGAGCCCTCAGAAATGATGCCGCATAGCTACAACTATCTGATCTTTGACAAACCTGACAAAAACAAGAAATGGGGAAAGGATTCCCTATTTAATAAATGGTGCTGGGAAAACTGGCTAGCCATATGTAGAAAGCTGCAACTGGATCCCTTCCTTACACCTTATACAAAAATTAATTCAAGATGGATTAAAGACTTATATGTTAGACCTAAAACCATTAAAATCCTACAAGAAAACCTAGGCAATACCATTCAGGACATAGGCGTGGGCAAGGACTTCATGTCTAAAACACCAAAAGCAATGGCAACAAAAGCCAAAATCGACAAATGGGATCTCATTAAACTAAAGAGCTTCTGCACAGCAAAAGAAACTATCATCAGAATGAACAGGCAACCTACAGAATGGGAGAAAATTTTTGCAACCTACTCATCTGACAAAGGGCTAATATCCAGAATCTATAATGAACTCAAACAAATTTACAAGAAAAAAACAAACAACCCCATCAAAAAGTGGGCAGAGGACATGAACAGACACTTCTCAAAAGAAGACATTTATGCAGCCAGAAAACACATGAAGAAATGCTCATCATCACTGGCCATCAGAGAAATGCAAATCAAAACCACAGTGAGATACCATCTCACACCAGTTAGAATGGCCATCATTAAAAAATCAGGAAACAACAGGTGCTGGAGAGGATGTGGAGAAATAGGAACACTTTTACACTGTTGGTGGGACTGTAAACTAGTTCAACCATTGTGGAAGTCAGTGTGGCGATTCCTCAGGGATCTCGAACTAGAAATACCATTTGACCCAGCCATCCCATTACTGGGTATATACCCAAAGGACTATAAATCATGCTGCTATAAAGACACATGCACACGTATGTTTATTGCGGCACTATTCACAATAGCAAAGAGTTGGAACCAACCCAAATGTCCAACAACGATAGACTGGATTAAGAAAATGTGGCACATATACACCATGGAATACTATGCAGCCATAAAAAATGATGAGTTCGTGTCCTTTGTAGGGACATGGATGAAACTGGAAAACATCATTCTCAGTAAACTATCGCAAGGACAAAAAACCAAACACCGCATGTTCTCACTCATAGGTGGGAATTGAACAATGAGAACTCATGGCCACAGGAAGGTGAACATCACACTCCGGGGACTGTTGTGGGGTGGGGGGAGGGGGGAGGGACAGCATTAGGAGATATATCTAATGCTAAATGACAAGTTAATGGGTGCAGCAAACCAACACGGCACATGGATACATATGTAACAAACCTGCACATTGCACATGTACCTAACCTAAAGTATAAAAAAAAAAAAAAAAAGAAATCACTAGTGATATACACTCATCCCAAACCTGACCCCAACCTCCTCCTTCTAACCAGGTAGGTAGTCCAATTTAATCTCTCGTAACATTCATGAGCAAAATGAAAATGTATATACTTTTGTCCCTAAGCTAAAGAGCTCACTTAGGAGATTCATGATACAGGCCGGGTGTAGTGGCTCACGCCTGTAATCCCAGCAATTTGGGATGCCGAGACAGGCAGATCACCCGAAGTCAAGAGTTTGAGAACAGCCTGGCCAACATGGTGAAACCCAATCTCTACTAAAAATACAAAAATTAGCTGGGTGTGGTGGCACGTGCCTGTAATCCCAGCTACTTGGGAGGCTGAGATAGGAGAATCACTTGAACCTGGGAGGCAGAAGTTGCAGTGAGCTGAGGTAGCACCACTGCACTCTAGCCTGGGCAACACAGCAAGATTCTGTCTCAAAAAAAAAAAAAAAAAAAAAGAGAGAGATTCATGATATAGTCCTAGAATTCGGAATTAATCTGATTCAACAATTTCCAAATACTGGTCCACATGCTGCAAGTGCAATTTCTTTTTCTTTTGCATTCTTCCTTGCTTCTTCCCTCTGTTCTCCAGTAACTATTCACCTCTTCCCTTTCTTGCCTTGCTTCTTCTCTTCGTTCCTGTCATTCATATTATGGAATATAGTTTTCTGGGCCACAGCATGATTTGAAACATGGGAGGGTGATCCACTTGCCCACCTAGCACAGTGTCTCTTTCACAGGATTCTTTACAAACAATTATTTGGCCTTTGTTTGAAGTGTCCAGTGCTCCTAGGTTTTTAAAGGAGCCCATTCTACTTGATATTTTTAGTAGTTACATAGTTTTCCAGTTTTTAATATTAACAAATTGGCAAAAGCAAGCAGGCTATTCTGTGTGAGACTCATCTGCCAAGTAACCTCAGTATGTCACTTTCCAGGAGCAAATAGCTCATGCATCTCCCACTCCCAAGTAATGATTCTCTGATTTTTAAAAACCACAAGGGCTCAATGTCTGAGACCACTCCTAAGGGTTTTAGTATGCATTTTGCGTTTCAATAAACTAATAGGAAGTAGGCTCCAAATTGGATGTGGTATGCAAGAGAGGGCAAGTTTTGAAGTTCTAAGAGCAAGACAGTTGGCAGCTGTTCTCCGAAGTTCTCTGCTTCATCTCAGAAATGGCTTTTGGATGGCCTGTGACCATACAATTCCACCAGATGATCTGCTCACTGGCCTGCAAACAACCTGGCCTCTCCATCGTCAATATTTAGCTCCTGCTATTCCCTGTGCCTACAACTTTCCAGAACTTTTCCTGTATTATTCATCTGGGCTTCTGCCTTATATTAGAATTGTCAGGGCTCTGAGTCCAAGCCTGCACATATACATCCAGATGGCCTGAGGCAATCGAAAACAACAAAAGAAGTGAAACAGCCAGCTCCTGTCTTAACTGATTGACCAACCTTACGACATTCCATTATGACTTGTTCCTGCCCTGCCCCAACTGATCGATTAATCGACCTCATGACATTCTTCTTCTGGACAATGAGTCTTTTTTTTTTTTCTTTTTTTTTTATTTATTTATTTATTATATTTTAGGGTTTTAGGGTACATGTGCACAATGTGCAGGTTTGTTACATATGTATCCATGTGCCATGTTGATTTCCTGCACCCATTAACTCGTCATTTAGCATTAGGTGTATCTCCTAATGCTGTCCCTCCCCCCTCCCCCCAACCCACAACAGTCCCCGGAGTGTGATGTTCCCCTTCCTGTGTCCATGAGTTCTCATTGTTCAATTCCCACCTATGAGTGAGAACATGCGGTGTTTGGTTTTTTGTCCCTGCGATAGTTTACTGAGAATGATGTTTTCCAGTTTCATCCATGTCCCTACAAAGGACACGAACTCATCATTTTTTATGGCTGCATAGTATTCCATGGTGTATATGTGCCACATTTTCTTAATCCAGTCTATTGTTGTTGGACATTTGGGTTGGTTCCAACTCTTTGCTATTGTGAATAGTGCTGCAATAAACATACGTGTGCATGTGTCTTTATAGCAGCATGATTTATAGTCCTTTGGGTATATACCCAGTAATGGGATGGCTGGGTCAAATGGTATTTCTAGTTCTAGATCCCTGAGGAATCGCCACACTGACTTCCACAATGGTTGAACTAGTTTACAGTCCCACCAACAGTGTAAAAGTGTTCCTATTTCTCCACATCCTCTCCAGCACCTGTTGTTTCCTGATTTTTTAATGATGGCCATTCTAACTGGTGTGAGATGGTATCTCACTGTGGTTTTGATTTGCATTTCTCTGATGGCCAGTGATGATGAGCATTTCTTCATGTGTTTTTTGGCTGCATAAATGTCTTCTTTTGAGAAGTGTCTGTTCATGTCCTTTGCCCACTTTTTGATGGGGTTGTTTGTTTTTTTCTTGTAAATTTGTTTGAGTTCATTGTAGATTCTGGATATTAGCCCTTTGTCAGATGAGTAGGTTGCAAAAATTTTCTCCCATTCTGTAGGTTGCCTGTTTACTCTGATGGTAGTTTCTTTTGCTGTGCAGAAGCTCTTTAGTTTAATGAGATCCCATTTGTCAATTTTGCCTTTTGTTGCCATTGCTTTTGGTGTTTTAGACATGAAGTCCTTGCCCACGCCTATGTCCTGAATGGTATTGCCTAGGTTTTCTTGTAGGATTTTAATGGTTTTAGGTCTAACATATAAGCCTTTAATCCATCTTGAATTAATTTTTGTATAAGGTGTAAGGAAGGGATCCAGTTTCATCTTTCTACATATGGCTAGCCAGTTTTCCCAGCACCATTTATTAAATAGGGAATCCTTTCCCCATTTCTTGTTTTTGTCATGTTTGTCAAAGATCAGATAGTTGTAGATATGCGGCATCATTTCTGAGGGCTCTGTTCTGTTCCATTGATCTATGTCTCTGTTGTGGTACCAGTACCATGCTGTTTTGGTTACTGTAGCCTTGTAGTATAGTTTAAAGTCAGGTAGCGTGATGCTTCCAGCTTTGTTCTTTTGGCTTAGGATTGACTTGGCGATGCGGGCTCTTTTTTGGTTCCATATGAACTTTAAAGTAGTTTTTTCCAGTTCGGCGAAGAAAGTCATTGGTAGCTTGATGGGGATGGCATTGAATCTATAAATTACCTTGGGCAGTATGGCCATTTTCACGATATTGATTCTTCCAACCCATGAGCATGGAATGTTCTTCCATATGTTTGTATCCTCTTTTATTTCATTGAGCAGTGGTTTGTAGTTCTCCTTGAAGAGGTCCTTCACATCCCTTGTAAGTTGGATTCCTAGGTATTTTATTCTCTTTGAAGCAATTGTGAATGGGAGTTCACTCATGATTTGGCTCTCTGTTTGTCTGTTATTGGTGTACAAGAATGCTTGTGATTTTTGTACATTAATTTTGTATCCTGAGACTGCTGAAGTTGCTAATCAGCTTAAGGAGGTTTTGGGCTGAGACAATGGGGTTTTCTAGATATACAATCATGTCATCTGCAAACAGGGACAATTTGACTTCCTCTTTTCCTAATTGAATACCCTTTATTTCCTTCTCCTGCCTGATTGCTCTGGCCAGAACTTCCAGCACTATGTTGAATAGGAGCAGTGAGAGAGGGCATCCCTGTCTTGTGCCAGTTTCCAGAGGGAATGCTTCCAGTTTTTGCCCATTCAGTATGATATTGGCTGTGGGTTTGTCGTATATAGCTCTTATTATTTTGAGATATGTCCCATCAATACCTAATTTATTGAGAGTTTTTAGCATGAAGGGTTGTTGAATTTTGTCAAAGGCCTTTTCTGCATCTGTTGAGATAATCATGTGGTTTTTGTCTTTGGTTCTGTTTATATGCTGGATTACATTTATTGATTTGCATATGTTGAACCAGCCTTGCATCCCAGGGATGAAGCCCACTTGATTATGGTGGATAAGCTTTTTGAAGTGCTGCTGGATTCGGTTTGCCAGTATTTTATTGAGGATTTTTGCATCAATGTTCATCAAGGATATTGGTCTGAAATTCTCTTTTTTGGTTATGTCTCTGCCAGGCTTTGGTAACAGGACGATGCTGGCTTCGTAAAATGTGTTAGGGAGGATTCCCTCTTTTTCTATTGATTGGAATAGTTTCAGAAGGAATGGTACCAGTTCCTCCTCGTACCTCTGGTAGAATTCAGCTGTGAATCCATCAGGTCCTGGACTCTTTTTGGTTGGTAAGCTATTGATTATTGCCACAATTTCAGAACCTGTTATTGGTCTATTCAGAGATTCAACTTCTTCCTGGTTTAGTCTTGGGAGGGTGTATTTGTCGAGGAATTTATCCATTTCTTCTAGATTTTCTAGTTTATTTGCACAGAGGTGTTTGTAGTATTCTCTGATGGTAGATTGTATTTCTGTGGGATCGGTGGTGATATCCCCTTTTTTGTTTTTTATTGCATCTATTTGATTCTTCTCTCTTTTCTTCTTTATTAGTCTTGCTAGCGGTCCATCAATTTTGTTGATCTTTTCAAAAAACCAGCTCCTGGATTCATTAATTTTTTGAAGGGTTTTTTGTGTCTCTATTTCTTTCAGTTCTGCTCTGATTTTAGTTATTTCTAGCCTTCTGCTAGCTTTTGAATGTGTTTGCTCTTGCTTTTCTAGTTCTTTTAATTGTGATGTTAGGGTGTCAATTTTGGATCTTTCCTGCTTTGTCTTGTGGGCATTTAGTGCTATAAATTTCCCCCTGCACACTGCTTTGAACGTGTCCCAGAGATTCTGCTATGTTGTGTCTTTGTTCTCGTTGGTTTCAAAGAACATCTTTATTTCTGCCTTCATTTCATTATGTACCCAATAGTCATTCAGGAGCAGGTTGTTCAGTTTCCATGTAGTTGAGCGGTTTTGAGTGAGTTTCTTAATCCTGAGTTCTAGTTTGATTGCACTGTGGTCTGAAAGACAGTTTGTTATAATTTCTGTTCTTTTACATTTGCTGAGGAGAGCTTTACTTCCAACTATGTGGTCAATTTTGGAATAGGTGTGGTGTGGTGCTGAAAAAAATGTATATTCTGTTGACTTGGGGTGGAGAGTTCTGTAGATGTCTATTAGGTCCACTTTATGTAGAGCTGAGTTCAATTCCTGGATATCCTTGTTAACTTTCTGTCTCATTGATCTGTCTAATGTTGACAGTGGGGTGTTAAAATCTCCCATTATTATTGTGTGGGAGTTTAAGTCCCTTTGTAGGTCACTGAGGACTTGCTTTATGAATCTGGGTGCTCCTGTGTTGGGTGCATATATATTTAGGATAGTTAGCTCTTCTTGTTGAATTGATCACTTTACCATTATGTAATGGCCTTCTTTGTCTCTTTTGATCTTTGTTGGTTTAAAGTCTATTTTATCAGAGACTAGGATTGCAACCCCTGCCTTTTTTTGTTTTCCAGTTGCTTGATAGATCTTCCTCCATCCCTTTATTTTGAGTCTATGTGTGTCTCTGCACGTGAGATGGGTTTCCTGAATACAGCACACTGATGGGTCCTGACTCCTTATCCAGTTTGCCAGTCTGTGTCTTTTGATTGGAGCATTTAGCCCATTTACATTAAACGTTAATATTGTTATGTGTGAATCTGATCCTGTCATTATGATGTTAGTTGGTTATTTTGCTCGTTAGTTGCTATAGTTTCTTCCTAGCCTCGATGGTCTTTACAATTTGGTGTGTTTTTGCAGTGGCTGGTACCGGTTGTTCCTTTCCATGTTTAGTGCTTCCTTCAGGAGCTCTTTTAGGGCAGGCCTGGTGGTGACAAAATCACTCAGCATTTGCTTGTCTGTAAAGTATTTTATTTCTCCTTCACTTATGAAGCTTAGTTTGGTGGGATAGGAAATTCTGGGTTGAAAATTCTTTTCTTTAAGAATGTTGAATATCGGCCCCCACTCTCTTCTGGCTTGTAGAGTTTCTGCTGAGAGATCAGCTGTTAGTCTGATGGGCTTCCCTTTGTGGGTAACCCGACCTTTCTCTCTGGCTGCCCTTAACATTTTTTCCTTCATTTCAACTTTGGTGAATCTGACAATTATGTGTCTTGGAGTTGCCCTTCTCGAGGAGTATCTTTGTGGCGTTCTCTGTATTTCCTGAATGTGAATGCTGGCCTGCTTTGCTAGATTGGGGAAGTTCTCCTGGATAATATCTTGCAGAGTGTTTTCCAACTTGGTTCCATTCTCCCCATCATTTTCAGGTACACCAATCAGACGTAGGTTTTGGTCTTTTCACATAGTCCCAAATTTCTTGGAGGCTTTGTTCATTTCTTTTTATTCTTTTTTCTCTAAACTTCCCTTCTCTCTTCATTTCATTCATTCCATCTTCCATCAGCGATACCCTTTCTTCCAGTTGATCGCATCTGCTACTGAGGCTTCTGCAATCTTCGCGTAGTTCTCGAAACTTGGCTTTCAGCTCCATCAGCTCCTTTAAGCCCTTCTCTCCATTGGTTATTCTAGTTATCCATTCTTCTAATTTTTTTTCAAAGTTTTTAACTTCTTTGCTATTGTTTTGAATTTCCTCCCGTAGCTCAGAGTAGTTTGATCGTCTGAAGCCTTCTTCTCTCAACTCGTCAAAGTCATCCTCCATCCAGCTTTGTTCCGTTGCTGGTGAGGAACTGCGTTCCTTTGGAGGAGGAGAGGTGCTCTGTTTTTTAGAGTTTCCAGTTTTTGTGTTCTGTTTTTTCCCCATCTTTGTGGTTTTATCTACTTTTTGTCTTTGATGATGGTGATGTACAGATGGGTTTTTGGTGTGGATGTCCTTTCTGTTTGTTAGTTTTCCTTCTACCAGACAGGACCCTCAGCTGCAGGTCTGTTGGAGTTTACGCGCACAGTGCGCTTCACCGACTGTCCTGTACCCACTGTTAGGCACTCCCTAGTGAGATGAAACCGGTACCTCAAGCAGAAATGCAGAAATCATCCGTCTTCTGTGTCGCTGGGGCTGGGAGCTGGAGACCAGAGCTGTTCCTATTCGGCCATCTTGGCTCCACACAAGGAGTCTTATGATCTCCCCACCAGGTCCACTCCAGACCCTGTTTGGCTGGGTGTCAGCAGCGGTGGCTGCAGAACAGCGGATTTTCGTGAGACCACAGATTCAGCTGTCTGATAGTTCCTCTGAAAGTTTTGTCTCAGAGGAGTACCCGGCTGAATGAGGTGTCAGTCTGTCCCTACTGGGGCGGTGCCTCCCAGTTAGGCTGCTCAGGGGTGAGGGACCCACTTTAGGAGGCAGTCTGTCCGTTCTCAGATCTCCAGCTGCGTGCTGGGAGAACCACTACTCTCTTCAAAGCTGTCAGTCAGACAGGGACATTTAAGTCTGTGGAGTTTCTTGCTGAGTTTTTGTTTGTCTGTGCCCTGCCCCCAGAGGTGGAGCCTAAAGAGGCAGGCAGGCCTCCTTGAGCTGTGGTGGGCTCCACCCAGTTCGAGCTTCCTGGCTGCTTTGTTTACCTAAGCAAGCCTGGGCAATGGCGGGCGCCCCTCCCCCAGCCTTGCTGCCGCCTTGCAGCTTGATCTCAGACTGCTGTGCTAGCAATCAGCGAGACTCCGTGGGCATAGGACCCTCCGAGCCAGGTGCGGGACACAATCTCCTAGTGTGCCGTTTTCCAGGCCCGTTGGAAAAGTGCAGTATTAGGATGGGACTGACCCGATATTCCAGGTGCCGTCTGTTTCCCCTTTCTTTGACTAGGAAAGGGAACTCCCTGACCCCTTGCGCTTCCTGAGTGAGGCAATGCCTCGTCCTGCTTCGGCTCACGCACAGTGCGCTTCACCGACTGTCCTGTACCCACTGTTAGGCACTCCCTAGTGAGATGAAACCGGTACCTCAAGCAGAAATGCAGAAATCATCCGTCTTCTGTGTCGCTGGGGCTGGGAGCTGGAGACCAGAGCTGTTCCTATTCGGCCATCTTGGCTCCACACAATGAGTCTTATGATCTCCCCACCATGTACCTTGTGACCCCCCTCCTCCGCCGGTAATAGATAACCGCCTTCTACTGTAATTTTCCATTACCTACCCAACTCCTATAAAGCAATCCCTTCCCCATCTCCCTTCGTGGACTCTCTTTTCGGACTCAGCCCACTTGCACCCAAGTGAAATAAACAGCCTTGTTGCTCACACAAAGCCTGTTGGTGGTCTCTTCACACGGATGCACTTGACAAGAATATCAATGTTTTTGCCTTCCCTTCCTACTCAACTTCATAGCAATACTAAATTCTTATCAACATGAAAGCAAGAACTACATGTGACTTATTTTTTAAAAATCTTCATCCAATTTCCAGCAGAGTGCCTTGGGTTCAAAATGGGCTTTCAGGGCAGGGCACAGTGTCTCATGTCTGTAATCCTGGCACTTTGGGAGGCTGAGGTGAGATGATCTCTTGAGGCCAGGAGTTTGAGACCCACCTGGGCAACATAGCAAGACCCTGTCTCTACAAATAATTTTTTAAAAAAATACCCACACACCTGTAGTTTTATATACTTGGGAGGCTGAGAAAGGAGGATTGATTGAGCCCAGGAGTTGGAGGCTGCAGTGAGCTATGATCATACCACTGTATTCCAGCCTGGGTAACAGAGCAAGTCCCTGTCTCTTAAAATAAAAATAAATGGGCTTGTAGTACCAGGGGAAAAGGGGCCATTACAGTTTTTGACCTAATTCATTCAAAGGGGAGGTCACTCACAATAGGAATTTCACACAAAAGAAGGAAGCACCCCATCACACGTTGTAATTGAAAACTGTGGCTCAAGAATCAGCTTGACGGTTTGCCCTTCTAAAGCAGAAATGTTTAGGCAAAGAGGACAAGCTGACTGAAGAGGCAAAAAGGACTGCTGAGTGATGGAGGAGGAAGATATGTAGGAACTTCCCTGAAGCCCTTATGTCACTGACTTGCCAATAAATTGGTTTAAACAACAATAACAACAACAACAAAAGCAACATGTCCAGGCCTAAATCTGATCCTTCCCTCAGACAGACAGTCACACCAGCATGTAGTCCGGGAGGCCCATTCTGTGCCCTCTGGTATGACCTTGTAGGGCAGGATCAGCAATGGAATCCTGGCTAGAGGAAACGACCATGTGTAAACAGTTCACCTCCACTCCTGAACTACAACACTGTTTGACATAGTTTAAGAGTGACGTTGACCTTCTTCTGCTAGCTCTGGAGCTAGCCAGGGAAAACAGCAAGACAGGAATGAGAGGAATGACAGTTAGCAGGTTACTGGTCTGCAAGATGTCCTCAGGGGGGTTTGGGGTTGGTGCGATGGTGAGGGCAGCTAGGGAATCTCCTAGGCCTATTGTCTTCTACCAGTGCCCCTGCTAATCGCTGAGAAAACTCCCTTGAGCCACATGCAAAGACGAAGTAGGTAAAAAATCATCCACATCTCTGCATAAGGCAGTTTTGCCACTGAAGGTGTTTTTTTTTTTTTTACAGTTGTCTAGTTTAATATCTCTTTGGTAATGACGGATGTGCAAGGAGTGGCAGGAAACTTTACCTAATGGTGGCAGGACAGGGTGTGTGTGTGTGTGTGTGTGTGTGTGTGTGTGTGTGTACATATCCACCACCCCCAACACATAGGCCCCTCAAGAGCTTCCTCACCTCTCATTCTCCTTTTCAGAAAGTTCTAGACCTGTGAATAGCACATTATGCTACGTTGCTTTATTGTATCACTGTCTATAATGACATAATTCACATACTAGCTTAATCTTTTAGTAATTCAGGATAAGCCTTTTTCTCCCTAAATAGTTGTTAACATGTGGAAGGCTTTATAGCCTTTTCCAGGTCTTTTGTGCCCTTTCATGCATGGCATAGTTCTGGGCATATGGGGACTACTCAGTGGATATTTGTGAATAGGCTCATCAAGCAACTTTATTACCTGATATTGATAGAATTCTATAATTTTCACTACACTATGACGTTGAAATGAATCCTAAGGGCTTATAGCCAAATCGGGAGAGACTGCACAGCAGCCCACTTCTCATGGCATTCCGTGTGTGCGTATAAGTGAACACGCCAGGCTGTGCTGTTGAGTAGCTGCTTAGGAGTGGCTGGATGGACTGCCTGGTGACTTTTTCCTTAAGCACTCAACCGAATTGTCAAATTCCTAAGTGGGTGGTGAAGCAGGAGAATAGTGTCTGGAGGCAGGGAACCTAAGGCTATTTCACGCTGACTTCCTAGAACTAACTTGAAAGGGAAACCCCAACTTTCCACGTCTAACAAAAGGACCAGAGGCTACTCCCTTTGACCTTTTCTGTGCAGCAGATGAGAAATTGGCTGTCCACCACAAATCAGACTGATTGCAGGTCGAGTCTTTTTATGCATAGAAATATAACTTTGTAACTTCACCCTAGCCTCTGATTGGTTGTTTTTTGCAACCAATCGGATGTTTGCACAGTAGTGTGACCTTTGTAACTTCATTTCAGTCTCTGGTTGGCTGCTTTCTGCAACCAATCAGACTGAGTGCCGACTACCACTTCATTTACATGAGGTGAGCATGAAGTGGCCAATGGAAAACTTCTAGGGGGTATTTGAACCCAGGAAGATTTCTGCATCGGGGCCCTTGAGCCACTGCACTGGTCCACTTCCACACTGTGGAGTGTACTTTCGTTTTCAATAAATCCCTGCTTTCATTCTTTTGTTGCTTCATTCTTTCTTTGCTTTGCTGGGCGTTTTGTCCAGTTCTTTGTTTAAAATGCCAAGAACCTGGACAACTTGAAGTCATGACCCTCTACCGCTGACAGTGGCATATGTTTAATGTAAGCACAATGTTAATAAGAACTAACATTTATTGAGCACTTATTGTGTGCCAGACACATCCCAAGCTCTTTCCATTAATTAAATCCTTGCCACAAACCTTGTTGTTATCCCTGTGTTAGAGATAAGAAAGGCTGCCCAGGCCCTAACTTCTTGTGAGGTGCATGCCTGTCTTTGAACCCAGGGAGCCTGGATACCGAGCCCCAGCTTTTAATCCCTGAGCTGTAGAAGAAAAATACATTTGCTCATGTTTGTATGTTATGTCTTGATCTGTCTCGAATAGATATGAAATTTTTTTTTTTTTATTTTGTTGTGCTCTCTGACCATAGTGTCAAGCAAGTATAGGGCCAATGTTGGGCACCGGCTTGGGATGTAGAGCTGCCGTTCAGCAGCTTGAATCTATGCACACAGAGAGCACGCTCAGAAAGGAACATATTACCCATTAAAGATGAAATGAGGCTAATGGACTGCTTTTGGGAAAAGACGAAATGTGGTCACAATGAAAGAATAGGGACATGACCATAATTAATGAAGTAATAATCACTTTTGAGCTTAAATAAGACCTAGTTCTTTGATTACAAGTGCTACCATTTGAAGAGAGCTGGCAGGGCCCCTTGGCCTATGGTCAATATTAGTAAAACTGTTTCATCTTAATGTTGCAGTTATGCTTGATCAATTTATCTGCCATTTCCAAGGAACTTCTGAGGTTTTCTTCTTCCTGTCTTTGTGCTTTCAATTGGTTTTAATCAGAGGCGAGATGCTGATTCAGCTTCTAGTTTGAATTTATTCAGCTGGTGCAAAGATTCCGTGACAGGATTGCATTTACATTTTTATCACTGTCTCTTAAACCTGAATAATTTATCATGTTCTTGCCAGCCCTCCCCCAATCATCATACAAAACCAGAAGGGAGTTCTTGCTTTTATAATCAGACTTATTTTGGATGTGCCTGGGTTTTGTCGTGGACTTCTGACACCCTCTCTTTTTCATCAGGGCGAAGTTTACGGGAAAGCATTTTTTTTCTTCCTGCTGATTAATTCAGCTTAGATTTGTCAGAGGTTTATTTGTATGGACTCCTTGTCAAAGCATGTGGATTCTGCAACAAATTAACTGGTTATTAAATTAAAGATTTCTGGTTAAGAATCTGTTGTGTACCATGGAGTCTTCTTTCCTGGACAATTTCACTATTTAAATGTGGGAATGATCGTCTTGATATAACCAACAAATTATGTTCATGGAAAGAGATGCTTCCCGTCATGCCAATAACTGAGATGTTACTGGTTATATATACACATACATGCTCAGGCGTACACTGATGTATCAGACCTGAATAAAATTATTCCATCTCTTTGTCTCTTAAGAAAAAACAGAAATGAATAAATGCATGTCCATGCACACACACAGCTACTCAAGTCAAGGCATTTTAGTGTAGGATGTTAGAAATACGTGAGTGTTTCCTTGAACTGGAAAAAACCCCGCTTAATTTATTATTTTATGAAAAGATTCACCTTGGGGCCCATTAAAGAGCTCCTTTTGTATATTTAAAATGGATTTTGAATGACCAAAACCTTAAGAATTACTCTGTCTCTTTCAGGGATGTGCTTTAGGGCTAAGGCATATTGGGATTTATGACTCTAAGAGTGGTATTAAAATATTGAACTGAATGTTAGCTGATATGTTTCCTTCCCCACCCCAGGCCACAACTTTCCCAGGGGATCTGAAGCCTGTAGCACATTGGGCTGTAGAGATTTTAACTTCCCAGTTCTAATAGGTTTCCAGATGGAAAATTGTATTTCTTTCTGGGAGAGATTAATGAGTGAACAATGGTGTCATGGTTAATTTTATGTGTCAACTTGGTTAGGTTATGATGCCTAGTTGTTTGGTCAAACACCACTGTGGATATGGCTATGAATGTATTTGTGGGTGTGGTTAACATTTAAATCAGTAGATTTTGACTAAAGCAGATTCTTTTACTCAAATAATGCAGGTAATGTGGGTAGGTCTCATCCAATCCTTTGAAGGCCTGAAGAACAAAGAGTGAGGTTTCTGGAAGAAGAAAATTTTACCTCAAGCCTGCAATGTAGAAATTCTGCTTGAGTTTCCTGCCTGCTGGCCTGCCCTGTGGGATTCGGAGTCAAGAAGGCAATATAACTCTTACCTGCATGTTCAGCCTGCTGACTTATTCTACAGATTCCAGACTTGCCAACTGGCACAGTTGCATGAGGAGTTCCTTAAAATCTGTCTCTCCCTACCTTTTCCCATCCCTCCTTTTGTTCTGTTTCTATGGAGAACCCTTACTAATACAAATGGCAGTCAGTCTTCCTGCTCAGCACCCCCTGAGAAATGATACACCTTGTGCCAGCAAAGAAGGCTAGGGTCTCTCCCCTCAACATACTGTCTTTCCTTTTAATGAAAATGTTTGGTGTACTTTTCTGTTGTCACATATAAACTGCAATTTGTAGCAGTTGATTTTCAGTGGGAAATTGTGAGATTTTTGTCATTTCCTAGGACAAATCCTGACATCTTTGAACTCTGTTCCCATACCACCTCTTCCATGAAGCCTTCCCTGACAACCCTCCCCATCACTTTCCTAAGGCGGCATTGGGTTTCCCTCTTCTATGTTCCCATAGTACCATCTACATGGATGCCCTTATCACTGTGTTTAGCATGTTGTATTACAAATATTTTATGTATGTCTTTTTCTTTCACTAATCTGAGCTCTTTAAGGCTGGGATTAGATTTTATGTTTGTATCCTTGGTGGACAGCATAGCATCTGCCTAGAGTGGGTGTATGTATATTTTTGCTGGACAAATGAGTGAATGAAAGGAAGGTTTTCTATTAATGTTTCCATGTAATCTCTAGAAGATTCTCCCTAAACTCCTGGAATGGATTGGAAAAAGCATAAACATTTAAGTCAGATAGAAAGGTCGGGAGTTGGAGACCAGCCTGGACAACATGGCGAAATCCCATCTCTACTAAAAAAAAATACAAAAATTAGCCAGACATGGTGGCACATGCCTGTAGTCTGAGCTACTTGGGAGGCTGAGGCAGGAGAATAACTTCAACCTGGGAGGTGGAGGTTGCAGTGAGCCGAGAACGCACCACTGCACTCCAGCCCGGGTGACAGAGTGAGGCTCCATCTCAAAAAAAAGCAATGTCCTTGTTCCAGTTACCTCACTTTCTAACCGTGAGCTAGTCTTTCAACTTCTTAGGCATTCCTTTTTCATTCTGTAAAATGGAAATGATAAATTCTACCTGCCTTATTGGATTATCATAAGAATTAAGTGACGTAAGTGATCTGATATTCCAGTAAATGAGAGGTGTTATTTCCTCCTTCTACATCACTAAGCATTTGTTCCAGAACACTTATTTTAAGTTCCCTGAACTTGAATCTGGAAAACAAACCAGTGATCTCTGGCTGTGCCCTAAGTTCCTACATCTTCCTTTTCTTATTAAGAAGAGGGCATGGGCACACTGGGTCCTGACTCAGCTCTGGTTCAGAACAATCTCTCATTCCAACTAAAGAAGGCTCCCTGGGGTCTCACACTTGGGCCACCCAACTGAGTGCCAGCAATGTCTATTTTCAAGGCAGAGCAATTATTTTGTTTGCTCTCAGAGATCCCCTAGATTAGTGATTCTCAATGTGGGAATGATTTTGTCCCCTCAGGGGACGTTTGGCAATGTCTGGAGATATTTTTGATGCCACAGCTGGGGTTGGTGAAATGCTACTGGCATCTAGCGTGGAGAGCCAGAGATATTGCTCAATATCCTACAGTGCACAGCCCATCCCTAGACAACAAGGAATTGTCTGATCCGAAATGTCAATAGTGTTGGGGTTGAGAAACTCTGCTCTAAGTAATACAAAATTGACACTTTTATCTTCAATACATAAAGGAAGATGAAACAAGTCACAACTACATCAAAAGAGAATTCCCTAGTAAATGTATTCATCTGCCTTTCTATTTTATTTCCAGACTTGACCACTACTTATTTATTCTCACTCTACACTAACATCATTATCTTAAATAATAGAGTTGTGTTACTGTAAAGCTAGGTGATATGAAACAAGGAAGCAGCTGTCTTTAGCAAGCCTGGCTCTGCAACTTTCTAGTCATGTGACCCTGGGCAAGTATTTTAACCCTTTCGATACTCAAGTGCTGCATCTATAGGATGGAAATACTGATATTATCTATTTCACAGGAGTCTTGTAAGCATTAACTGAGATAGTATATGAAGAGTGCTTTTATGCCGAGTGAACCCTCAATCAACTGTACTAGTTTGTATGCCTGGAAGAGCTGCTATATGGGATCAGAAAGAAAAATAAGGTATGGTGATTGCTCATTAGGTGAAAAGTACAGCCTGGTCAGGGGGCACTCAGTGATCACCTGTGGGTGTCACTGTATGGAATTGCCTCCTATGTCCAACACAGTGAGCATGTGTCATCTCTAGAAAAGAGAGATTTAGTCAGGTGAGAGCCACATCAGTACAGTACTATTTTAAAGGGCTGAGGAAAAAAGTAGAACATGGAGAAAATAATTCCTTTTTCCATTCCTATCACCAGCAGCACACCCACATTCCTGTATTCTAATGATACTCAAAAATCCAGAGTGGGAGATTTGCTTAGTAACAGAGTCAACTGGTGGTGTTATGGAAAAATATTTTGTTCAATCAGCAAAAATCACTTGTCAGTTAAACCTCTGGAGCCATAATCCTGTCACTGATTGACGCTGAGTAATGTTTCTCTTGGGCTTCTGGACAAGATCTGAGCTGCAGAGTAGGGCAGTCATGTAAATGTGCCTAATTGGTCGGGGTGAAAAGCTGTGGGCACTCAATCTGTCCTTGAGTTTAGGCTTGCCCAAGGGCAATTATAGGCAAATTAAAGGATAATTTTGTAGATAAATGACATCAGGAGTACATAACACTTGTCTGGTAACTATTGACTAATAACACCTACTCTGTATCAAAGCATGAGATGGATAGGATAAACTCTGGAATTTTATTTTTGCCAAGGGATTATTATTAATGCTCATCATAATTCACAGATTGTCGTGCCTTTCTTTTTGTTTGAGATATGTAAAAACTGTGGGGTGGTGAAAATAATCAGGAAACATCTAAAGTACTTAAAAGAAAGGGAGACTCTAGAAACAGATTACAATGCAGAGCCAAATTACATTTCCATATCTCATGCACAAATCCAGTTTACTTCATTTGGACCTCTCAAACAAGACAAAACAAAACAAAAAACACAAAGAGACTATATAATGGCCAGGCAGATTTGAAAAACATCCAAATAAAAATAAAAACTACAATGGTCAAAGTTAAATACTCAATGTATTTTAGACACAGATGAAGAGATTATTATTTATCTGAAAGATATGTATGAATAAATTACCCACAATGCAACACAAGGAGACAGGGAAAGCAGGCAAGTGTGTTAAGGAATATGAAGACATAATGAGAATACCTAACATACATTCAATAGAATTTCTGAAGGGAGAAGATGGAGAGAATGGAAGAGATTCAATCTTTGAAGAGATAATAACTAAGAATTTTCCAGAACTGATTAGTGTATTAGTCTGTTCTTACGCTGCTATGAAGACATACCCAAGACTGCATAATTTATAAAGGAAAAAGGCTTAATTGACTCATGGATCAGCATGGCTGGGGAGGCCTCAGGAAACTTACAATCATGATGAAAGGAGAAGCAAACACGTCCTTCTTCACATGGTGGCAGAAAGGAGAAGAATGAGTGCCCAGTGAAGGGGGAAACCCCTTATAAAACCATCAGTTCTTATGAGAACTAGCTCACTGTCAGGAGAACAGGATTGAGGAAACTGCTCCCATGATTCAATTATCTCCATCTGATATCTTATTAGTTCTGTCCCTGTACAGAACTCTAATACAATTAGCAAACAACATTGATACACAAAGTAAATACAAGAAAGACAAATTTAAAGTATACATAAATGAGGTACATTGTATTGAAAATATAGAACTCCATGATAAAATCAGCCAGAGAGAAGACACTAAACTAAACTAAAAATGTGGGAAATGTAGACTGTCAGAAGACTTGTCACAGCAACAATGGAAACCAATACCCAGCACAAAAATATCTCCAAAGAGCTAAGACAGAAAAAAAAATTGTCCACCAAAACTAGTGTCCCCATCAATATTGTCTTTCACAAACTAGGGCACAATAAATGCATTTTATACAAGCAGAAGAAGAATTTGTCACAATAGAACTTCATTTAAAAACTTATGAAAGACGTATTGCAGTAAGCAGAAAAATATTTTTCAGAAGGAATATCTGAGAAGCAAAAAGAAATAGTGAACAAAGCAATTGGCAAACATTTAGAGGTATTTAAACAGTTGATTGCAAACCATTCCTGCCCATTAAATAGATTGAGTGTGATTCTGATTTAAACTGCCTAGGTGGATCTCAAACATCAATATTTTTTAAAAGCTTCCCAGATAAGTGTAATCTAGGATGAAAATCATTGATATTAATAAACCTTGTCTGAATTAAATTATATATATAGTATATATGTAACATATAAATACATATACAATGGTAATAATTACTGACGTATGGGGTTTTAAAAGGACATATCCAAAATAGTGAATATCAAGCATATAAGTCAGGAAGGAGTTATGGAAGTTAAAATATTCAAAGACCCTTACTTCGTTCACAAGGATATTAAAAGTATAAATAAGCATTTTAAAGCTAACCAGGCATGGTACATGTTAAAGGTATCTGCTTTAAAAATATTAAGTTATAAATATAAAGGTAAAATTGGAAAAACAGTCAACATAGCTAGGACTAATATTCAATCTAAAAAAAAGACTGGGGAAAAAACAATGGTATAAAAAAGGAAACAAATGAGAAGTAAAAAGAAGACAGTAGAAACAATTCCAAATATAGTATGTCAGCAGTCTTGCCAATGTGGCTGGACTAAATCCATCCTTTAAAAGACAGAGATGGCCAGGTGCAGTGAGTCACACTCCTGTGTACTTTGGGAGGCCAAGGTGGGGGAATCACCTGAGCCCAGGAGTTCGAGACCAGCCTCAGCAGCATCGGGAGATCCTGTCACTACAAAAATAATAAAAAATATTAGCCAGGCGTGGTAGTGGGCACTTGTGGTCTCAGCTACTTGGGAGGCTGAGATGGGAGTATTGCCTGAGCCTGAGAGGTCAAGGCTGCAGTGAGCTGTAATCGTACCACTGGACTCCAGCCTGGGTGACAGAACAAGACCCTAGCTCCACAAAATTAATAAATAAATAAGACAGAGACTTTCAGTACTAGAGCTTTAAAAATGTACAATGATAGTCTTTACAAGAAACTCATCAGAAACACAAGGACATGAAATGTCTGAAAATCAAAGAGTGAAAAATGGTGTAATGGAAAAAGACATAGCAGAAAAACTAATAACCACAATAAAATTTTGGTATACATCCAAAATAAAAGTAGTTATCAGTAATAGAAAGAGTTACTACATAACAATAAAAGGATTAATTCCATAAGAAGATTTAACAATTACGATCTTATATTTAATAAACTGTGCTTAAAATAAAATTGATAAAAATGTGTCATCATGAGATACTTCAATTCATATATCTCAGTTATAAATTGGTCAAGAAGTAAAATAATATTAATAAATAATTACTTGTATTTTCAATGTATACCAGAGTTTTCTTTTGGTTATTAGTTTTTCTGCCATGTCTTTTTCCATTATTTCGTTTTTCCTTCTTTTATTTTCAGACATTTCATATCCTTAGGTTTCCGATGTGTTTCTTTTCTTGTAAAAAGTATTATTGTACATTTTTGAAACTCTAGTAATGAAAGTCTCTGTATTTTTTATGATGGTTATCATAACAAGAAGTATAGAATATTAAAACAAGGTTGATTTAATAGACATTAAAGAAAACTATATCTAAAAAGTAATAATAAACATTCATTTGATGCACATGTGAAAAATTTATGAAAATGGACCATATTGCAGGCCATATTAAGAAGTTTCAACAAGTGTTTAACACGTAGATATCTGTAGTTCATGTTCTCGGATCCAAGTGCAATTAAGATAGAAATGATTGGAGCTGGGCATGGTGGCTCACACCTGTAATCCCAGCACTTTGGGAGGCTGAGGTGAGCAGTGAGGTCAGGAGTTCGAGACCAGCCTGGCAAACATGGTGAAACCCCATCTCTACTAAAAATACAAAAAAAAGTAGCTGGACACGGTGGCAGGCACCTGTAATCCCAGCTACTTGGGAGGCTGAGGCAGGAGAATTGCTTGAGCCCCGGAGGTGGAGGTTGCAGTGAGCCAAGATTCTGCCACTGTCCTCCAGCCTGGGCAACAGAGGGAGACCCTGTCTCAAAAAAAAAAAAAAAAAGAAATGATTAACAAAAAAAAAAATTAAAATACATGCATATATTAATTTTAAAAATTCTAAATAACATGAGTCAAAAAAGAGTAATAATAGCATTTTAAAAATTCTTATGATTAAATCATAAGAAAGCAGGGAAGTGTGTTAAGGAATATGAAGACATAATGACAATATCTAAAATACATCCAATAGAATTTCTGAAAAGACAAGATGGAGATAATGTAGAATGAAAATACTACATATACAACTTTTAGCATCTAGTGAAAACAGTGCTAAGAAGAAAAATTATAGCTTAATATAATTAGGAAAAAATGTATAAAGTTACCTTAGGAAAGTTATATTAGGAAAAAAGGTATAAAGTTTTAGCCACTTAAGTAACTGAAATATAAAGAAGTAAGAATCCAAAACAAGTCATTGTCAAATAAAACAGAATAAATCTCTGGTAGTAGAAGAAAGAAAATAATAACTATAAGAGTAAAATTTATGAAACAAAACCTAATCACACAAATAAATAAACCAACAAAGTACAACTTCTCTTCTATTAATGTTTTCAGAGAAACAACTTCTGCCAAGATTGAGAATGAAAGAGATGGCAGAAATAAAAATATTAGAAATGAAAAAGGAACATAACTATACACATAGCAGAGGTATAAAAAATAAGACAAGAACATTAAAAAGTTTGTGGCAATACATTTGGAAACTTCGATGTAATGAAAAAAATCCTCAAAAAAATATATTACAATTGACTCAAGAAGAAATAGAAAGCCTGAACATTTCTATAAAAATGTTTAAAATGAAATCCATTGCTAACAATAATTCTGGGAAGAAAACACAAGCCCAGGTTATTTTCTAAGCAAGTTTTGCAAGGCATAATTTAAAATAATCCTCAATGAGTACAGTGTGCACCCTACCCAATCAGAACAGATGTAAATTTCAAACAGTGGGTACAGGTAGGCTTATGTGTACTGAGTATCAGTTCCAGCATTTCAAAACTTCCAAGAAAATGGTCTCTTGTGGGGATTATAAAAACAGAAAATTTTCCTTAATTCACTCTATAATCTTGATTCCAAAATCAGACCAGACACAAGAAAAAGAAAAAATTACAGATCATACAAACATTCATATAAAATTGTCTACACAAAACATTAACAAATAAAGTGAATGGTATATAAACTATGGTATAGTATAATAAAATTAAGTTTACTTCAGAAAACAAAAGTAGTTGCACACTAGAAATTTAGAAATCTAATTCATCACGTGAACTGAACGTCAGAAAATTATATATAACCATCTTGACAGAGGCCAAAAAGCATTTGATAAAATTAACACATATTTCATGGATTTAAATATTATACATGTACATATCTTATATATACACTTATGTATATATATATAAAAAACCATGTTATGAAACTATCCTTATATAATTTTCTAAGTACATTTCAAGTCTATATAATTTATGTATACAATGTATACTTACATAAATACATGGAGTTAGGTATAAATTATATATACACATATATGTATACAAATATACATTATATACTTATATATATGGGCATAGCTATGTATAATTTTAATTGTATATAAATATACATAAGGATATATGGTAGGGCAAGTTCAATTACTGTATGCTTTTATTTGGGGAGTTTCTTAGCTATTCTTGGCACTTTGTTTTTCCATACAAATTTTAGAATAAACTTGATAAGTTTTTAAAAAATCATTTAGGACTCTTCTATGAGAATTATACTAAATGTGTAAAGTTCTTTGGGAAAAAATTACATCCTTATGATATTTAGGTTCTTTATTCATTTAGATTGTTTTTCAGTTAAAAAAATTGAAAACATAAAATATATTTATTTTTCCTATCCTTGAGATATGGAAGAAAAATTTTCTTTCTTTCTTTCCTTTTTTTTTTGATAAGAGACAGGGTTTCAATCTGTCACCCAGACTGAAGTGCAGTGGTGCAATGACAGCTCATTGCAGCCTCTAACTCCTGGGCTCAAACAATCCTCCCGCCTCAGTCTCCCAAAGTGAGAATTTCTTAAATAAGACACAGAAAGGTTAACCAGAAAAGAAATGATTGATACACTTTGCTGTAATAAAAATAAAATGTCTCTTTATTAAAAGATATAAAGAAAGTGAAAAGCCAGCCATGTATTATGAGAAGCTATTTTATTGATACGAGAATTAACAAAAGTTTAACCGTTGAATATAGGAAGAACTACAAATATATGAAGGAAAATGTAAACAACAGAGAAATAAACCAGCATCTCGTAGAAGAGAAAATACAAATGGTAAATAAGCATATAAAATGTTTAGACTTACTAATATTCAAAAAATACAAAGTAAGACAAAAATAAAATACCCTTCTATAGCTTCTAAATTGGCCATATGAAGAAGTCTGGTTGAGGAGAAAATAGGTTAAAGGAACTCATAAGTTGCTGATAAGAGTTTGCTCTGAAAAACAATTTGTCATTCCTTGTAAAGTTGAATATTTGCATACCCTGAGACTCAGTGATTTTACTTTTAGGTGCATACCCCAGAAAAAAATACTTGCATATGAGCACTAGGAGATGCATAACAACGTTCACAGCAGCAGTATTCATGGCAGTGAAAAATGAAAAGAACTTAAATGCACATTGATAAAAACGTCTACTTATTTGTGTCATCTTTGCACAGTTGAATTGTGTGAGTGGAAATGATTGATCTACAGCTAGGAGAAGCAGCAGAGATCAAGCTCAAAAATATAATGTTGTGTGGAAAACGAATGGTTTTCTCAGAACACGAATGGTATGTGATGCTATTATTATAGTTCAGAAGTTAGCAATAGTACACTACTCTTTTATTGTTAAATATGTGTGTCACAAAATTATCAAAAAGGCAACTGAATTACAGCAACTGAATGGTTGGTTACCTCTGGGAGGTAGGGGAATGGCATAAGAAGAAATACATAGGTAGATAGAATGGAGTTCATAATGGCTTAGCTCTTAAATTGGAATGTGGGTACCTGAGTTCATTTTATTATTATGTTTCAATGCTTACAGACCCTATTTGGCATGCACTGGACATATATAGATATGTACATAAAGAAATAGCATAAGCCATGTTGTTGATAGGTGAGGCTGTAAGGAGTCTTATCTCCTACCAAGTGGGAGCATTGCTCTTTCTTGTTTAAATTAAATAGATTGGCTTTAACATAATGTTACTAGACAGAAGTTTCCAAATAGTTTTAATGAGAGTGGGCTTCAGTCAACTGAAACAAATCATCAAAATGAGAGCTTTGTAAAGAAGTTTCAAAGTAGATAGTGGAGGACATGCTTTAAGGAGACCCCAATAGTCCACTCTTGTGTAATCCCCTTGAGTGTGGGTTTATGACTTACTTGCAACCAACACAGTGTGGCAAAGCTGTTGGAAAGACACTCCCTTGATTAGGTTAGTTTATGTTATGTAAAGTTATGTAGTTATGTAAAGGTGAAGAAATGTCACTTTTGTGATTATGTTTTATTATATAAGGCTCTATCTTAGCAAACCAGGAGAGAAATTCTCCTGACGGCCTTGAAGAAGCAAACAGCCACCTGGTTAAGCCCCTGTGGATAGTGCCAAGTGGCAGGAAAGTGTGAGCAGCCTCTAGGACCTGAGGATTAAAGTCAGTAAGAGCTGGGTCCTCACTCATGCAGACTCGAGGACATGAATTCGACCAACGACTTGAATGAGCTTGGAAGTGGATTCTTCCCTAGTCCAGTCTTCAGGTGAGAAAGCAGCCTGGCCAACACCTTGTTTGCAGCCTGGTTGGAGCCTGAGCAGAGGATCCAGGTAAACGTGCTGGAATTCCTAACTCACAGTAACTGTCAGATAGTATAAGTGTGAGTTGTTTTGAAGTTGCTAGATTGGGGTAATTTGTTACACTGCAATGGATAACTAATACATGGATATGTCCATTTTCCTACAACACAACACAGTGCTTAACTCATACCTCAGTGTAAATGAATTTTGTGTGGTTATGTGTGGCTAGATGGATGAATGGAAAAAGTAAAACTAGCCCTCACCCCTTCAAACCCATCCCTCCAGGATGCCCACCTAATGTTCCTGATAACAGAGGGAGACTCCTGTCTTGGGAGGTGGGTAAGGATGAAGCTAGATCCATGTCATACTATGAATTGCGAGGCATGGAAGAAGAAAGGGTCTGGACCTGGGTTGTTTTCTCAAGCCCTTAACACCTGAAGAAACATATTCTAAACAACAGGCATAGATTTATCAGGAAGTGAATGAATTTAAGCTTCAGAGCATTCACTTATAGCTGTTTCTTCCAGTGCCCTGGGATAGGACTTAGCAATTTTCTTTTATTATTATTATTATTTTTTATTATTATACTTTAGGTTTTAGGGTACATGTGCACAATGTGCAGGTTTGTTACATATGTATCCATGTGCCGTGTTGGTTTGCTGCACCCATTAACTCGTCATTTAGCATTAGGTATATCTCCTAATGCTGTCCCTCCCTCCTCCCCCCAACCCACAACAGTCCCCAGAGTGTGATGTTCCCCTTCCTGTGTCCATGAGTTCTCATTGTTCAATTCCCACCTATGAGTGAGAACATGCGGTGTTTGGTTTTTTGTCCTTGCGATAGTTTACTGAGAATGATGGTTTCCAGTTTCATCCATGTCCCTACAAAGGACATGAACTCATCATTTTTTATGGCTGCATAGTATTCCATGGTGTATATGTGCCACATTTTCTTAATCCAGTCTATCGTTGTTGGACATTTGGGTTGGTTCCAAGTCTTTGCTATTGTGAATAGTGTCGAAATAAACATACGTGTGCATGTGTCTTTATAGCAGCATGATTTATAGTCCTTTGGGTATATACCCAGTAATGGGATGGCTGGGTCAAATGGTATTTCTAGTTCTAGATCCTGAGGAATCGCCACACTGACTTCCACAATGGTTGAACTAGTTTACAGTCCCACCAACAGTGTAAAAGTGTTCCTATTTCTCCACATCCTCTCCAGCACCTGTTGTTTCCTGACTTTTTAATGATGGCCATTCTAACTGGTGTGAGATGGTATCTCATTGTGGTTTTGATTTGCATTTCTCTGATGGCCAGTGATGATGAGCATTTCTTCATGTGTTTTCTGGCTGCATAAATGTCTTCTTTTGAGAAGTGTCTGTTTATGTCCTTTGCCCACTTGTTGATGGGGTTGTTTGTTTTTTTCTTGTAAATTTGTTTGAGTTCATTGTAGATTCTGGATATTAGCCCTTTGTCAGATGAGTAGGTTGTGAAAATTTTCTCCCATTTTGTAGGTTGCCTGTTCACTCTGATGGTAGTTTCTTTTGCTGTGCAGAAGCTCTTTAATTTAATTAGATCCCATTTGTCAATTTTGGCTTTTGTTGCCATTGCTTTTAGTGTTTTAGACATGAAGTCCTTGCCCACGCCTATGTCCTGAATGGTATTGCCTAGGCTTTCTTCTAGGGTTTTTATGGTTTAGGTCTAACATGTAAGGACTTAGCAATTTTCTATGTGTAATTTTGTATTCATTTCCTTGAGAGGGCCCTCATAAGACTCCAAAAGCTGAAGACTCCATAAACCCTGGGTCCATGTGCCTATGATAAATTATAGGGAACAAGGAGTCTAAGGATTCTCCTTCGGGCCTGCAGAGCATCTAGTATGATGTTTGCAAATAGAAGTGTTAAATAAGTACTTAAATTAGATTGCTGGATTCCTGAGGGTTTCTCACAAAAAATATTTCAGATCTAAAGATTTTGTTAATTAATACTTAAAAGTAGAATTATTGGTTGCGAACAATCATTTATAAATTGTCACAGTGTATAATTTTTACTCATTGACTTGTGCATTTTTGTCTGTGTGGTTAAGCCCTCTATATCAAATATGCTATGTGAAATACTCAAGGTTTTCTATTTCACTTCCATTTTGTGGTTGCTTGCTAATTCCTTTGGGGATATAGCACTGAGGCAGGGACTTAGACTGTGTCATCTACTGAGGTCCCGTCCAGATTCAGGATCTTCTTATGATTACTCTAGCCAATATTTTCAGGGAATAAATTGTTTTATGGAGGTCCAATATCTCTTCTAGGTCCTGTTGGTATCATTTGATGATCTAGAACAAGTTCAAGTGAAAGCCAGAGGAGAAGCCTGAGCCATGAAAAACAGACAGAAATATCAGTCATAGTGGAGGTCCATGTTACTCTCGGTGTGTTTCTTCCCTTCTTGTCTTTGACTTGCTAGCTATTGACTTTGTATGCTTTTGCCAGTCCTTTGAATCCTAGTGTGTGGAAATTCTTTTGGTGGTCTTTATAACTATCTCCTCTCTTGGAGGTGATACACAATTAAAGCCATACCTCCTTGACAATAATTTAATGAAAGCATTTAAATAATGTTGATTCTGTAAAAATCATCCAGCTACCATTTCCTCTACCTCCTCCTTCAATCTGTCAGCACCAGAAAAAAGACAGATCTTTGCCGAATCTCTATTTTGACTTTCTTGCCCACCAAGTCCTTCCTGCTTTCTCATGTCTAAAAGTGTCATTAAAACCTTAATGTCTGGAAAGTGAGCCCCATTTTCTTCAGTATATCCCAGAGTCTCTGATCCCCTGCTGAGACGGGAGAGTTCCTTGACCCCTTCGTGGGACTTGTGACAAGGGTGTGGCTCATTTACTTGGCTGCCATCCTCAAACCCCTTGTGGGAGCAGGAGTACACAGGTGAGTGGGTGCAGCAGCTGGGGTACCTTTGGGCATTTGGCATAAACAAACCCCGTATCAGCCTGTGGCAGCATCTAGGGTTTGCCTGAGACCTCTGGAGCCCCGGAAAGCATGTGTTACAAACAAGGCTCTTTTAGCTTTGCCATTCCTGGATGGCTTCAGTGTTAAACAACTCACTGAAGAGTCAGTGTGACAGCCTTTTTGGGTTCCTGCACCCAGTGCATCTTGAATTCTTGTCCCGTGTCCAGGAAGAATCAGGTCACATGAAAGGATTGAAGGGTGGTGTATGCAGAGGATTTTACTGAGTGATGGGAGTGGCTTCAGCAGGATGGGGAAATGGAAAGGGGATGGAGTGGGAAGGTAATCTTCCCCTGGAGTTCAACTGTCCCTAGCTGAACTCCTCTCCAACTGTCCCTGGCTGAACTTCTCTTGACGTTCAGATGCTTCTTCTTTTCTCTCCTCTGTCATGCCACTCCATTCTTCTGCCAGTGGAGCTTGGACTTTTTATGGGTACAGGGTAGGGGTCACAGTGGTCCAGGGTGGTTTTGGAAAAGACAACATTTGGGTAGGAAAACAGGAATGTATGTTGTCATTTAGACCCACAGGTCCAGGCCTGAGAGTGGAGCCCTTGCTAGGGACCCCACCCTCTTCCTCCCAGTCTTTCTCTGCTTCCTGTCCATATCACTACCCCACCATTCCTTTGAGCTTTTGGGTCACTGCACAGACTACTTACTTAAGGCTTTGCATGCTTAACTTCTACCTGTTAGACTCAAAGTCAAATCCAGGCTCCATCTTTGTTGGAAACCACTCAGGGCCCTAGAAACTTATGAGCATATCTTGTAGGCACTCGGGCTTTAGTTCCCAGGGCCTCAGGCCATACACTTGTCTCATATGGACTCTTCTTCTACTGCTAGCATTTCTGTAATGTGAATTAATGTATACCATTGACATATGGGTGAATAACATCAGTATAACATGGAACAGTGGGAAGAAGGAAGAAAAGTCCCCATTGTGGATGCTGTATTTGTACAAGGATCTTTTAAGCTATATTTTAAGAAAATTATAAAGTTTTCACTGCACTCAGGCCTTCTTCCTCAAGTTCACCCCAGATGCTTGCTGGCAAATTGCAGTTGCTCTTTGGCCACTTTAAGAGCAGACCTAACAGCTCAGATCTCCATTATCAATCATCAGCACTGCCCGACACCCATCAATCAGACCTGCTCTGAATGAAGGGCTGCCAGCATGTCCACCAATTGTCATTGTGTATTTTTAATGTCCAGTGACACTGAGCTTCCAGTGATTGCTTTTGTTTGTGCTCTGGTCCCTAGGTAGGCTTTGGGTAGAATCTCCTATCCTACTTTTCCATCAATCCTGTTGTTTGTAGTGTACAAGTGTTTTCAAATGCCTATATCATTGCAGAAATGTATTCCCTTGGTGCAGAATTGACCCTCCAGCAGTATGCACTGATGCCCACAGGACCTTGGAAGCTTTGCCTTGGTGCCCCACCAACCTTTGGTTTTCCAGTACCTTGAAATCGTGGTGCCAATTCATGGTCCACATCTGTTGTAGCATGTCTGCCACACTTGTGCCCATCCACTGAGCCTCATGATGAGAGAACTTCATTTTCCTAATTTCATCACTTTCTCACCTGTTTCAGGCTTTCCCACAGCTTCTCGACTAATGGGGTCATTGGTGTCTCTCTAGAAATGCCACTGTGCCTGAGTGTCTGGGATTGTTGCTGTGTTTGCTTTATGGGGAGAGGCTGAAAAGCCCAGTACAGCTATGCAGCTTGACACTGCCAATTTACCCCCAAATCTGTTAATGCACCCTGGAGCTGAAAGTCAGAGGCCACAGTTGCTCCACATTGAGTGGATAAACAAACCATAAATAACTCTGTGGGCACATCGTAAACGTGGGGCCGACCTGTCTCTTCTAGCCTATCTGTCTCTACAGGCTAAAGGAGTAATGTGAGTGAGGGTGCCTCCTTTCCAGGGGCTTTAGGCAACAGGAAGGGACCAAAACTAAAACCAGAAGCTCCTCTTATGGGTGGAGTAGAGCAGCTGGGCTTCATCTTTGCCAAAGTCAGAACAAGAGGAGGGGGTCTGGTATAACTGAAGGGGGGAAGATTACAGAATTGAAAAAACCAGGACTGGATTCTAAGGGGGATGAGGGCCTCACTTTCTGAAAACACTTTAAAATTAAATCTTGCCAATGTGTTTATGTATAAGAGCATATATGTGTGTGCATGTATATATGTGTACACCCTCCTCCCCTCCCAAACACACACGTCTGCACGACTAAGAGACTTTTATCCTCATCTGTTTAAAGAAAATTATGGGCAACGTAATCTGGTTAAGGCCATAAAGGACTGAAATTGGCCTGCAGATGTGTTCTCTTCAGTCCACAAAGTTTACAAATTATTTTTTATATGAAATGCCTTTAGAAAGCAAGTGTACTGTGCATACTCTGAAGTTTGCTGTAGTCCCCACCACTCCCTAACGTCACACCTCACAATGTCTGGGATCGATAGCAGGATTTCTCAACCCAGTGCTGATGATTCTTTGTAGTGCTGCTTGTCCTGTGCACTGTAGGATGTTTAAGCCACACCCCTGGCTTCTATCCACAAGATGCCAGTAGCACCCCCATTTACTACCCATGGCTGGAAGTTTTCTGACAACCAGAGAGGTAAAGCAATTTCCTCAAAGTCTCATACTGGGAGTAGTTCTATGATTTCATACTCCTGGCATAGTGCCCTTTCTTCTATAGTATGGATAGTAAATCCCCACATCACTTCATTTCACATTACATAAAGAATCTCCTGAGCTGCCTAAGCAGCATGTATAAGAGGTAGGTTACTTGCCATTTTCAACATATAGTTTGTGGTAAAATGGACAGCTGTATAATTCTGAAGTGTTGACCCCATCTCTAAACTCAGCTTTCTAACCCAGTTAAGTGGGAGAAATAGTGGTACCCGAGCTCAAGCCTGTCTACACTTGTATGGCTAGAAGATAGTTGAGGCTGGCATTATCTGATTGGTTGGTGCCTGTGACATGCCAGTGGTGAAATACTTTGAATATCACCCTGCCTGTCTTGTTGGGTTGTTGTGATGATTAAGTAAGACAGTCCAGTTATGCTTGGCATATTATAAACTCTCAACAGCTATGAGCTATTGTTCTTATTGCCCCAATTCATAATCAGGTAAAATAAGGAAGTCCCACCTACTGCTTTGACCTTATATGGCACCCCACGCCCCTCCCCTGCCTGTCCCAGCTACAGTGGCACATTCTTCTTTCTCTGCCTTGGCAATTTGGGCCAATTCTTGCCTCAGGGCCTTTGTACTTCCTGTACCTTCTGCCTAGAGTGCTCTTACCCCAGACTTTTATTTTGCTCCTCCTCGATGTCACTTTCAGAGAGTCCTTTCCTGACCTCTGTCGATTCCCTACCTACCTATCCAATTCTGCATACCCTTGGGCTATCTGGACTAATGTTTATTATTTATTATGTGTCTTCCCTCTTCTTCACAAAAGAGGAAGTTTGTCTTCTTTGCACTATAGCTCTGGCATTCTTTCATGTCATGGTAGTAGCAGAGAGCCTAGTGTACAGCTCAAGCGATCAGTGAATATTTGTGCAAGGAATACATTAAGCATAAACCCTTGTTCTCATTCCAAGTCCAGGGAATCTTTCACTCCATTAGATATAAGCCTATCTAGAAGAAGATGAATAAGACTCATTGACTGAATGATGAATTCATTCATTGATTCACTGACTCTTTCTTTAATGTGTTCGATTCTCTTATCTATTCATTCACGTATTCATTAATTAATTTAGCAAACATATACTAGGTACCCTGTTGGGAATCTACCTACTCTGTAGGGAGAAACTCAAATGAGCGAATTTCAGTTTCTATTATTATTCTTCATTATCATATGCAAGCAAGTAGGAAAAATAGAGGCTCCCACTTATAAAGAATGAAAACATGTTTTTCCACAGTAGCATTTCCCCAAAGTCTCTAGAGCCCATTGCCATAGAAAATTTCATACAGAGCCTCTACTATGTGCCAGGTGCCATCAAGGCACCATAGATTCTGAAATGGATAAGGTCTGGTTCCTAGACCCAAGTTAGTTTTGCATCTCACTGCCTTTTACTTTTTGTTCCTACTGCCTTATTCCATTGCTTATTACCTCTGGCCTGGACTATGGCAGAGCTTTATACTAGAAAGCACACACACTTGTCCATTATTGGTCAAGACAGTTCAGCTACTGGAAGGCCTCTGGGATGCAGTTTGCTGTGTTCTTTTCTATTTAACTACCACCAACTCATTCTAATTCTTAGGATTACCCTCTTTTTCAAGGCCATCTGTGAGCCAGCACACCACCTGCTCAACTCTTCTCTGTTGTGTGTTTTTTAAAACATATATACCCTTTTCATTCTAAGGATTTTACATCTAAACATTATGTGTAAATAGACAAGAATAATGTAAGTAATGAACCATAGAGAATGCTCTGGATGTCTGTGGATCCTGACACACTTTCTTAGGTGATGCTTTTAAGGTCCTTTGTTTGGGAAGTCAATCTGGTTGACTTTCTCTACTGGGTGCTAAACAGAGGAGTTTTAATTCTGGGTTGGCAGATGGCTGTTTTTGTGAGATTCTCAGCCACTCTTAGAGCTCACATTCCGATGAACTCTCCATCTAAGTGCCTTTGGAGCTGTGCTCTGCTTTGGTTTAAGAGGAAAGGGCTATTCCCCTTTTGCCTCCAGAAATACTTCCCCTATAGTTCGTGCAGCTGTTCAATGACTTTACAGATACTTCCATCACCTTCTCAGCTCCAACTTCTGAAAGTGCACCTCATCTCTCCTGATTATCCCCATTGACCCTTCTGCCTGCTCAAGAGACACAGATGCTAAAGGATAATTTTGACCAAGGTTTAAATGAGTGTGTGTGGATAAAAGAGAGCTCAGTGAAGCTTCAGGCCTTGCACATGAAAGAAATATCACCCATCTAGGGCTTTAAACAAACAACAGAATGTCTTGATGCCTGAGTGGAAATGCAACACCAGAGCAAACCCCATTATAGAAACTCAATTTGCCATCTAAAAAGGTGACCACCCTTCCCTTTACAAGAGATTTAAGAGCCAATCTTTGTTCCTTTACCATTGTACTCTGTGCAGTACACACAGTTTAGCAAGAAAACCAGATTCATGGCTTCCAGGGTGCCTGAGGATATAAGGGCTGAAGAAGTTTGCTGGTTCTCAGTGGTCACTCCAGTGTCGTTGTATTGCTTTAATATCCCTAAACCTTGATGCTGTTCCAATATAGTCTTTTGTAAAGAGGGAATTGATTCGTGCTCAATGAAAACACTGAAAGTCCTTCATTTCAGGACTGTAAAAGAGACACATGACAGGGCACTACCCGAATCTTCTGCTTTTTTTTCTGTGCTGCTCATATACAGTCTCCACTCCCCAGACAGTTAGTTATTGGGGTTCTTGCTGAAATTCATTCCTGTGTTCACCTATCAGTCAATACCAAGTCACCACTTAGCCTCAGTCATATTTTCTCTTTCCTGCTCTAGTTCTCCTGATCAGCATCTTCAACTTCCAAAGTCATGCAGGGGAATCTTAACCATACTATCACTAAGGTTAACCTCGATTTTAACACCAATATTTATGACAAGGGGACCATCACCTTAAGATGTTGGTTAAGGGTCGTGCTATGGCCTGAGCCAATGCAATGAAACACTTCCCAGTGCTTTGTCACACATTTTAGCCAAACAGCATTCACAGAGCTCTTTATGGTGACAGCTTCCTTAAACTTTGCCTCTAACCCCTCTAGCCTTGGTCCGTGAGGCCAGGTAGGATAGTAGACACCATTTCTTTTTCTTCATCACCATCCAATGGTCACAAATACTTATTCTGCGCCTTTCAAATAAAAACGGAAGCCCTCATGAAAGTCAATTCCAGCCACACCCACACGTCTGAATTTTCTTTAAGTACAGCCAATTCCATCTGGACTGTGCTAGGAAAAAGAACACAAGTCATTACCTTTGCAGGATGACAGAATAGAACTGATAAGGGTCGTCACCATCTGTCCCAGTGGGATTGACTTTGTTTCCTCCCCCACCATAGCTATGGTCTTTTGCTCTTTTGTCCCTGGCCTGTCATCTTGGTTTCTTGAGATTTTACATTAATTCACAGCCTAAGCCCATAAGGAATTAAATGCAGGTCTTGTGTGATTTGGCCCCCACAACAGAGACTGGGCAGGCAGGCATCTATACGACTCTCTCTCCTTGAGACTTGGCTTTTGTTCTGTTGTTAATCTACCAGGAGTTCCCAACCACAGGCCACTGACCAGTACCAGTTAGGAACCAGGCTGCACAGCAGGTGGTGAGCAGCGAGCAAGCAAGCAAAGCTTCATCTGTATTGACAGCTGCTCCCCATTTCACTCATTACTACCTGAGCTCCGTCTCCTGTCATTTAAGCAGAGGCATTAGATTCTCATAGGAGTGTGAACCTCATGGTGAACTGCGTGTGTGAAGAATCTAGGTTACGCATTCCTTATGAGAATCCAATGCCTGATGATCTGTCACTGTCTGTCTCCCATCACCCCCAGATGGGACCATCTAGTTGCAGGAAAACAAGCTCAGGGGACTCACTGATTCTACATCATTGTGAATTGTATAATTATTTCATTAAATATTACAACGTAATAATATTAGAAATAAAGTGTGCAATAAATGTAATGCACTTAAATCATCCTGAAACCATCCCCTCCCTGATCCATGGAAAAATTATCTTCCACAAAACCAGTCCCTGGTGCCAAAGAGGTTGGGGACTGCTGATAATCTCACATGTGCTCTTGAACAAATCAGATCCACTGGGGATTCCCCTGCTCCTCCTGGGGACTACTGGTCCCTCTGAGCACTGTTACCTCTGCTGGCATCACTTCAGCTCCTGCTAAAAATTGCCAACTTGCCCCTGGACGCTGTACTGCCTTTCAAATCCTTTCTCCTCTGCAACTTCAGTGCTTGGTTATTTAGCCAAACTTCTTATTGCCAACTCTTCCATTTTGATGAGTCCCTTCTCAAGAGGCTGTTCAGTCCCTCATGGAAATAGAGGTGAGGTCTCTAGGCACCCTGTTGGTGAACCAAACCTTAATTTAATGCCAGGGCTAAACCTACATAAATATTAGCTTGAACATCTACTGTAAACATAAAACAAATTGCAGGATGACTAGTGAATGGCCTTTCCTTATATTTCCACTAGAAATGGGATTAGCAACAAATGTTGTTTTATGTTTGTTATGAGCTCTGTTGGGGGAGGAATTTAAAATAGTTGGAGCTAGAAGTAGAACACAGAGAGAGGCAGGGACAGAGAGAGAATTTTGATGCTCAGCTAGAAGGCAAAAGAAGTGAATATTCTAAGTCTCCTAAATTGTTCCTATATAAATAACTATGATTACTTCATGTCATTTTCATTGCCTTGGGGGAAAAATGGGGTATTCTTGTACTGGACCACATTCTTCAAGTTTCTCCCCCACCCGCCTTTAACTAAGCCATTGTACTGGAGTTTCTAACATTTTCCAGAGGAGGTATTTCAGTGACTTTTCATAATTTATCTAATGCTATTAACTGTGGTCACTATCTACAATTTCTTACAAATGATTACTCGAAAGCCCATGTGTTTTATCCGAAGCCCATTTCCTAGTCAAAACTCAATTGAGATAGAGAACAGCTGCTATATGCTATGTACCCTGTGAACTTTATAAATATGCTTTGACTCATTAACTAGGTGGTTACTACTCCCTGCATCTCAATTTCTCATATTTTGGAAAGCTAGGGATCAGTTGTTCCAAAGTCATTCCTTCTCAGGTGTAGCTAATCCCATTTCTAGTGGAAATATAAGGAAAGGCCATTCACTAGTCATTTAACCCGCAAAAGCTCCTCCTCTTGGTCCCTCTAGTTCTGCACTGAGTGTCCTAACGATACTGAGGACCTTTGGAGGTCCTCATCCAAAGGTCTTGCTGTATTCCTTGTTGGAAGATGTAAGTGAGATAGAGAAAGGACAGAGGCAGGGAGCCATGACGAGGCAACTTCAGGGCCAAGAAGAAACTGTCATGAAAAGAGTGATAGAATGGAGAATATTGGAGGATGAGCTACAGTTCCTAAGTAAGCTCATTTCCTGTTTCTTCATAAAAACACTGACTGACTCCAGCTTAGCTGTTTTTGTCTGCTGATCCTGGTTGTTGAGCTTGTGGACACTGACAGACAGAAAGGGACCTTCTGGTGTCATTTTATGTGGTTTGATGTTTCCAAACAGAACAATCCTTATGCACTTTACATAAAACACAGAAGAGAGGTGGTAGAAATAAAAGGGCTAGAAATAGAAGTCTGTATAATAATAATACCAGCTGACATGCATTGAGCACTTACTTTAGGGCAGAATCTTGCTTACTTGCTCCCGTTATCGTATTAGTCTGGACCTTTTCAACTGCAAGTGATAGAACCCGATTCAAGCCAGCTTCCAATTTTTCTTGGCCTTGAATCCAGCTGTGCCTTGATTTCCAGTTCCAGGTGATAATGTCAACTGGACTTGTCCTTACTCGCCTTCCTTAGACTTCGCTTTCCTCAGTTTTCCTCTCTCTTCTTAGAGGCTCTCTTGCTCAGTTTTCCTCTCTCTTCTTAGAGGCTCTCTTGATGCCAAATTGGACACCAGTTAGTCCAGGCTTATGTCTCATCTGTATGGAAAAGTGGAGCTATTTCTTTGTATGGTTCTGACAAATTTCCCTGACAGGGTTTCATTGGCTATGATGGTGTCCTGAGTCCATCTCTGAGCCAACTGATGGTCATAGGTGTGTGACATTCAGTTGGCCAGGCCTGAGTCTCATGCCAGTCCGTGGGGCTGAGAGGAGGAAAAAGTGGTGCTAGAGTGAGCCCCTACTCAAATCACAAAGTCTGAGAGTGACAGGCCTGCTTCCCAATGCAAATTCAGTTACAGAAGAAGCAAGAGAGGACATATTATTCAATTTGTCTAAGGTTGGAGACCAAGTTTTCAGAATCCATTTCCTCTATGGTACCAGAGTTAGCTAAAAGAGCCACTTGTGGGAGATTTGAGATTCTGACAGTTTCACAGAAGCCACTCCTCTCTAACCACTGTCACAGCCAGACAGTTATGGATGGATGCAGAGGCTCCCAGTTTGTTCCAAGTCCAGCTTGTCTCCTCCACTCTTGTCCCTGCTAAACAGCAGAACCCCAGGCCACCACCAATCACTTAGCTGTGGATCCACTGATGTGGTGGTGTCGGGATCCCCTCCCAAGCTTACCTTCAGTGGTCTCACTTCCACCGCTGTGTTGCTTGGTTTCTCCAATTCTCCTGTGAGCTTGAATGTGTCCAGCCTCACCACAGACTCAGGATGCAGACCGCATAGTGTCCAATCCTCCAGTACCCCCTTCATGCCTCCTTCTACATCTGTGCAAGCTCCAATTCTGAATAAAATCCCTTATTCCCATAATGTTTACAGCAGCTCTGTTTCCCTAACCAAACCCTGACTGACAAGCTGGACAAGTAAAGGTGACATGTTCAGGATACCCACTGCCTCTATTTCATATAGGAGAAAGCAGAAACATGTTTCCCCAGAACTACAGGGCCAGGATTTAAACCCAGGCCTGTCTGACCCCAAAGCCCAAGGTCTTAGCTAGCAGCTACTCACCTGACGTGTACTTTTTCTTGTTTGCTACTAAATCATAGCAGATTCTACTCTCGCCTTTGAAGGGCCATAGAGGTATAGTAAGGCAGGTTCTTTTGGTTTTCTGAGAAGAAAAGAACACAAAACAAATAATTTTTAAAAGAAGAGACAACAGATTTAGATAACCCACTATTAAGTAGAACAAATGAACACACATATTCCACTGCTTGAGATTTGTGGAAAGAAGCCTGGGTGCCTCATGAGCTCTCATTGCCAGAACAAGCCTTGGTGTATGCCTTTTGGGGGTGTGCTTCCTTCCCTGGTGGTTCTGTCCATCTGTGGACCTCAGCCTGATTTCTGCATATCTAGCTGTCAGTGGGTGTCTCTAGAAGCTGGCCACGGCCACCCAGCCCAACCATTACACATATTCTGTCCTGCGTGTACATGTTCCATTCACACTTGCTTCTCATACAGCTGGTTCAACATGTATCCCCCACCCCTGCTGTTTTGGGCTTAAAAACTGGGAAAAGGCAGTAACCTCCTTTCCTTAGACATGCTCATAAGGCCTGAGGTCATTGTGGGGTTTTCACCAAAGCGTTCAAAGTCTTATCAGAGTGAATAGAATTGTTACTTCAAATAATACTTAAATCATTTAGTTTTGGGAGATTTGAATGGCAAGAGAAGGGAATTAAAGTGTTCAGGTTAAAAAATTAAAAATGCAGATGGTTTTCAGAAACTATAAAGTAAGTGAATGAATGGAGTTAGATGTTGAAGAAACCCTCTGACATGTTGGCTCTAGGAGAACATAAATTCCACTACTAGAAGGTGGGCAGGGACTTGGTTCACTGTGTGCCTGTCCCATCAAGGTGCTCAAGGACAATGTTTGTGGAAGGAAGGGGTAAACTGAGTGAGGCTTGGACTCAGGAACTAAACAGAATTAAGAATAGGTAGAGAGGGTGTAAGGGACAGTGAGTAGCTAGGAGTTGGGATGTTCTTGGCAAAACAGTTCAGCCTAGTCAGAATAATGTAGCAAAACTACTGGCATATGGAAGGACTAGACTCTCACATCCTGATGCCCAGGCCTTGGCTAATTCAGGATGACCACAAGAATCTCACTTCTCTGAGTCTGCTTTTCTCTTCAATTAAATAAGATTGAATTAGTTGGTCCCTGAGAGTCTTTGAGTTATGTGATTAGATAGAGTTGAGGAAAACCCAGAAAAGACCAGTACCCAATATGGGTGTTGCCAGTGGCTTGGGGAGGTGAGAAGGAGGGCATGGTACCTTTGCTGGGCTCCCGTCTATCAACTCCATCCTGCCCACGCTCTTACCCTTGCTCTCTACCCTCAAGGGCATAGGCTCTTTCTCTGCTTTCCCCGTCTTTCTGAACCAGCTCTGCTCAGTACCCACATTTCCTGGCAGCATAGTTGGCAGGCACCCTTAGGAGCACCTCTGAGCAGAGCAGATGAGGACAAAGGGGCATGGACCTCAACATGGGGCAGTGCTGTGCCAGGCCAGAGAGTCAGAGGGCAATTTATGCCCCAGCCAGAGCAAGGTGGCACAGGCAAGCAGAATGCACTCCCTGGGTCCCTCTGGATGCCAAACAGCACTGGAAATTTTCACGAATGCTAAATTCACTTGCCACTTTACAGGAAACACTGAGCCTTGAGCCATCTTTCCTTCAGCAGTTCCAATTTGTTTTTCCAGTTGCCTTTTTCCTTAGCCATCAGGACCATCTGCCCTTGGGCATGTGGGTCTAAATTGATGATCTTGTTAAATATCCAGAGACTCACACTCACACCTACACACAAGTGAAGTCACATGATAATCACCCACACTCCCCCA
This sequence comes from Nomascus leucogenys, assembly GCF_006542625.1. Lineage (NCBI taxonomy): Eukaryota > Metazoa > Chordata > Mammalia > Primates > Hylobatidae > Nomascus > Nomascus leucogenys. The sequence continues at coordinate 117,919,288 of NC_044402.1, read as the reverse complement.
TAGGCCAAAACACATTTGTGTACTTCCTGGCCTTGCCCCCCAAATAAACTTCTGGTCATTGAAATTTAGAAAGAACCAAAAAAACTAAAGCAGACTTTCTTACCGTATGAATGCCTAAATTCAAGCCCCATCTTTTTTTTTTTTTTTTTTTTTTTGAGACACTGTTTCACCTTTGTTGCCCAGGCTGGAGTGCAATGGTGCGACCTTGACTCACCACAACCTCCACCTCCTGGGTTCAAGCAATTCTCCTGCCTCAGCCTCCTGAGTAGCTGAGATTACAGGCATATGCCACCATGCCTGGCTAAAGTTTTGTATTTTTAGTAGAGACAGGTTTTCTCCATGTTGTTTAGGCTGGTCTTGAACTCCCGACCTCATGTGATCCACCTGCCTCAGCCTCTCAAATTGCTGGGATTACAGGCATGAGCCACCACCACCCTCAGCCTTCAAAGCCCCATCTTCACCCAACTTTATCATTATTACTATTATCTTGTAAACTCGTTACAGTGTTGTAATGAGTTTACATCTTGTAAGCTCATTTTTGGCATTTCAGATTTTATTTTTCAAGAATTTCAGAGGAATCCATTTATAGAATGAAATCACGTGGCAGAGATTAGAAAGACGTGTAGAAGTACCATTCTCTGGATTATCATTGCTGTTATTTATGGTTATCAGTGATGACAAATATAAAGATTGTGGGCAAACAAGAGGAGTGGTAGAAAGAATATTAGACTTAGATTCAGAAGCCCTGGTCCAAACCCTTATTACTAGCTCTGTGGCCTCAAAGAGATACTGTAACCTCTTAGAATTTCAATTACCTCTTTGGTAAAACAGGAATAACAGAATGTACCTAAAGGCTATAAGGTTTAAAAGAAATAATTGAGGTAAATATATATGGCATATATAGATATTCAGTAACATTTGAATAAACTTTGATTAATCCGTGCTTATCCAGAGTTCATTAATCTGGAGGTTTTGAAAGCCTAACTAATCATATTTTCCTTCTTGGTGCTGTTTGATAACTATTGTTCAGAATGAAGTCTGTGAGGCATTGCAAGATTTTGGTGTGTTCCCTGAATAACCAAATAAAGATAAAACCATATGGTTTTTATGTTATGGGGATTACTGAGTTTCAATAAATTAGCATACAATAAAATAATTTTCATGTGATGCAATGCTCAGATTTCAGATAACAAATGCAGCCATTGAAACCAGAATAATCCAGTCTTACTGACACAATCATTTCCATGTAAGGAGCCACACCTGACAAACTCAGAAAAACAGCTCCTTTGTGATTTTTTTGTGGAACTCTAGCATTGAGGAGCTGCCAGGGGGAAAAGAAATGCCCTTTTCAGTCCTCTTTAATTCCTTAGGTTCACATTCATCAAGATTCTGAACATTTTTAGAAGGGGTACGCTTCTTCCCTCATTCTCTACCCTAGTCATTTTACTACCTAGAGGCTATTGAATGAGACATGACACAATTGTTTAGTTTTCGCTGAGACAGAAACTGGGCTTTTCGTTGAGTTTAACACCCAACAATGTTTGTAGCCTTCGTTCTCCAGCCTCTCATTTAAAGTCATAATTAAAGGAATGTCTTGAGAGGATTTTGTCCCTGGCTGCAGAGGTTTCCGACCAGACAGCCAGTGAGGCATTCAGTGGCTTCATCCTTCCTCTCAAGTCTTCCTAGACATGGAAGGAGAGAGAAAATAGTTTTCTCACTGCAGTTTTTCATTTTGGGGGATTGATATGGACATACCTTCCTTTAATAAACATGCATTGAGTCTAATTTCCCAGAACATAACACGATTTACCTAAAAGTTTTGAATTCTTAGTCAATTCTCTGTTTATAAAACATTATATTAGATTAAATTTTAAAGCAATACAAACTAGATAGATAGATATAATCAGGCATCTCAGAACTTTTAAATATTTACTAAATCTGACTTAGATCAATATCATTTTCCTGGACTTGAATAGTTATAGTTCACCTGCCAACTTTGTAATTCTAGATCAACTATGTCATATATGATAGAACTTAGACCTTCTGGGTGGAGCCAAGATGGCTGAATAGGAACAGCTCCGGTCTACAGCTCTCAGCATGAGTGACACAGAAGACGGGTGATTTCTGCATTTCCATTTGAGGTACTGGGTTCATCTCACTAGGGAGTGCCAAACAGTGGGTGCAGGACAGTCGGTACAGTGCACTGTGCACGAGCCGAAGCAGGGCGAGGCATTGCCTCACTCGGGAAGCGCAAGGGGTCAGGGAGTTCCCTTTCCTAGCCAAAGAAAGGGGTAACAGATGGCACCTGGAAAATTGGATCAGTCCCACCCTAATACTGCACTTTTCCAACGGGCTTGGAAAACGGCACACCAGGAGATTGTGTTCCACACCTGGCTCCGAGGGTCCTATGCCCATGGAGTCTCGCTGATTGCTAGCACAGCAGTCTGAGATCAAACTGCAAGGTGGCAGCAAGGCTGGGGGAGGGACGCCACCATTGCCCAGGCTTGCTTAGGTAAACAAAGCAGCCAGGAAGCTCGAACTGGGTGGAGCCCACCACAGCTCAAGGAGGCCTGACTGCCTCTGTAGGCTCCACCTCTGGGGGCAGGGCACAGACAAACAAAAACTCAGCAGGAACCTCTGCAGACTTAAATGTCCCTGTCTGACAGCTTTGAAGAGAGTAGTGGTTCTCCCAGCACGCAGCTGGAGATCTGAGAATGGGCAGACTGCCTCCTAAAGTGGGTCCCTGACCCCTGAGCAGCCTAACTGGGAGGCACCCCCAAGTAGGGACAGACTGACACCTCACTCGGCCAGGTACTCCTCTGAGACAAAACTTCCAGAGGAACTATCAGACAGCTGAATTTGCGGTCTCACGAAAATCCGCTGTTCTGCAGCCACTGCTGCTGACACCCAGCCAAACAGGGTCTGGAGTGGACCTCTAGCAAACTCCAGCAGACCTGCAGCTGAGGGTCCTGTCTGGTAGAAGGAAAACTAACAAACAGAAAGGACATCCACACCAAAACCCCATCTGTACATCACCATCATCAAATACCAAAAGTAGATAAAACCACAAAGATGGGGAAAAAACAGAACACAAAAACTGGAAACTCTAAAAAGCAGAGCACCTCTCCTCCTCCAAAGGAACGTAGTTCCTCAACAGCAACGGAACAAAGCTGGATGGAAATGACTTTGACAGGTTGAGAGAAGAAGGCTTCAGACGATCAAACTACTCTGAGCTACAGGAGGAAATTCCAAACAATGGCAAAGAAGTTAAAAACTTTGAAAAAAAATTAGAAGAATGGATAATTAGAATAACCCATGGAGAGAAGGGCTTAAAGGAGCTGATGGAGCTGAAACCCAAGTTTCGAGAACTATGCAAAGATTGCAGAAGCCTCGGTAGCCGATGTGATCAACTGGAAGAAAGGGTATCAGTGATGGAAGATGAAATGAATGAAATGAAGAGAGAAGGGAAGTTTAGAGAAAAAAGAATAAAAAGAAATGAACAAAGCCTCCAAGAAATATGGGGCTATGTGAAAAGACCAAATCTACGTCTGATTGGTGTACCTGAAAATGACAGGGAGAATGGAACCAAGTTGGAAAACACCCTGCAAGATATTATCCAGGAGAACTTCCCCAGTCTAGGAAGGCAGGCCAACATTCAGATTCAGGAAATACAGAGAACACCACAAAGCTACTCCTCAAGAAGAGCAACTCCAAGACACATAATTGTCAGATTCACCAAAGTGGAAATGAAGGAAAAAAATGTTAAGGGCAGCCAGAGAGAAAGGTCGGGTTACCCACAAAGGGAAGCCCATCAGACTAACAGCTGATCTCTCAGCAGAAACTCTACAAGCCAGAAGACAGTGGGGACCAATATTCAACATTCTTAAAGAAAAGAATTTTCAACCCAGAATTTCATATCCAGCCAAACTAAGGTTCATAAGTGAAGGAGAAATAAAATACTTTACAGACAAGCAAATGCTGAGTGATTTTGTCAAGACCAGGCCTGCCCTAAAAGAACTCCTAAAGGAAGCACTAAACATGGAAAGGAACAATCAGTTCCAGCCACTACAAAAACATGCCAAATTGTAAAGACCATCAAGGCTAGGAAGAAACTGCATCAACTAACAAGCAAAATAACCAACTAACATCATAATGACAGGATCACATTCACACATAACAATATTAACTTTAAATGTAAATGGGCTAAATACTCCAATTAAAAGACACAGACTGGCAAACTGGATAAGGAGTCAAGACCTATCAGTGTGCTGTATTCAGGAAACCCATCTCATGTGCAGAGACACAAATAGACTCAAAATAAAGGGATGGAGGAAGATCTGTCAAGCAAATGGAAAACAAAAAGAGGCAGGGGTTGCAATCCTAGTCTCTGATAAAATAGACTTTAAACCAACAAAGATCAAAAGAGACAAAGAAGGCCATTACATAATGGTAAAGGGATCAATTCAACAAAAAGAGCTAACTATCCTAAATATATATGCACCCAACACAGGAGCACCCAGATTCATAAAGCAAGTCCTGAGTGACCTACAAAGGGACTTAAACTCCCACACAATAATAATGGGAGATTTTAACACCCCACTGTCAACATTAGACAGATCAATGAGACAGAAAGTTAACAAGGATATCCAGGAATTGAACTCAGCTCTGCACAAAGTGGACCTAATAGACATCTACAGAACTCTCCACCCCAAATCAACAGAATATACATTTTTTTCAGCACCACACCACACCTATTCCAAAATTGACCACATAGTTGGAAGTAAAGCTCTCCTCAGCAAATGTAAAAGAACAGAAATTAAAACAAACTGTCTCTCAGACCACAGTGCAATCAAACTAGAACTCAGGATTAAGAAACTCACTCAAAACCACTCAACTACATGGAAACTGAACCACCTGCTCCTGAATGACTACTGGGTACATAATGAAATGAAGGCAGAAATAAAGATGTTGTTTGAAACCAACGAGAACAAGGACACAACATACCAGAATCTCTGAGACACATTCAAAGCAGTGTGTAGAGGGAAATTTATAGCACTAAATGCCCACAAGAGAAAGCAGGAAAGATCCAAAATTGACAGCCTAACATCACAATTAAAAGAACTACAAAAGCAAGAGCAAACACATTCAAAAGCTAGCAGAAGGCTAGAAATAACTAAAATCAGAGCAGAACTGAAGGAAATAGAGACACCAAAAACCCTTCAAAAAATTAGTGAATCCAGGAGCTGGTTTTTTGAAAAGATCAACAAAATTGATAGACCGCTAGCAAGACTAATAAAGAAGAAAAGAGAGAAGAATCAAATAGATGCAATAAAAAATGAAAAAGGGGTTATCACCACTGATCCCACAGAAATACAATCTACCATCAGAGAATACTAAAAACACCTCTACACAAATAAACTAGAAAATCTAGAAGAAATGGATAAATTCCTCGAGAAATACACCCTCCCAAGACTAAACCAGGAAGAAGTGGAATCTCTGAATAGACCAATAACAGGCTCTGAAATTGGGGCAATAATCAATAGCTTACCAACCAAAAAGAGTCCAGGACCTGATGGATTCACAGCCGAATTCTGCCAGAGGTACAAGGAGGAACTGGTACCATTCCTTCTGAAACTATTCCAATCAATAGAAAAAGAGGGAATCCTCCCTAACACATTTTATGAGGCCAGCATCGTCCTGATACCAAAGCCTGGCAGAGACACAACCAAAAAAGAGAATTTCAGACCAATATCCTTGATGAACATTGATGCAAAAATCCTCAATAAAATACTGGCAAACCAAATCCAGCAGCACATCAAAAAGCTTATACACCATGATCAAGTGGGTTTCATCCCTGGGATGCAAGGCTGGTTCAACATACGCAAATCAATAAATGTAATCCAGCATATACACAGAACCAAAGACAAAAACCACATGATTATCTCAATAGATGCAGAAAGGCCTTTGACAAAATTCAACAACCCTTCATGCTAAAAACTCTCAATAAATTGGGTATTGATGGGACATATCTCAAAATAATAAGAGCTATCTATGACAAACCCACAGCCAATATCATACTGAATGGGCAAAAACTAGAAGCATTCCCTTTGAAAACTGGCACAAGACAGGGATGCCCTCTCTCACCACTCCTATTCAACATAGTGCTGGAAGTTCTGGCCAGGGCAATCAGGCAGGAGAAGGAAATAAAGGGCATTCAATTAGGAAAAGAGGAAGTCAAATTGTCCCTGTTTGCAGATGACATGATTGTATATCTAGAAAACCCCATTGTCTCAGCCCAAAATCTCCTTAAGCTGATTAGCAACTTTAGCAAACTCTCAGGATACAAAATCAATGTACAAAAATCACAAGCATTCTTGTACACCAATCACAGACAAACAGAGAGCCAAATCATGAGTGAACTCCCATTCACAATTGCTTCAAAGAGAATAAAATACCTAGGAATCCAACTTACAAGGGATGTGAAGGACCTCTTCAAGGAGAACTACAAACCACTGCTCAATGAAATAAAAGAGGATACAAACAAATGGAAGAACATTCCATGCTCATGGGTTGGAAGAATCAATATCGTGAAAATGGCCATACTGCCCAAAGTAATTTATAGATTCAATGCCATCCCCATCAAGCTACCAATGACTTTCTTCACAGAATTGGAAAAAACTACTTTAAAGTTCATATGGAACCAAAAAAGAGCCCGCATCACCAAGTCAATCCTAAGCCAAAAGAACAAAGCTGGAGGCATCACGCTACCTGACTTCAAACTATACTACAAGGCTACAGTAACCAAAACAGCATGGTACTGGTACCACAACAGAGACATAGATCAATGGAACAGAACAGAGCCCTCAGAAATAATGCCACATATCTACAACTATCTGATCTTTGACAAACCTGACAAAAACAGGAAATGGGGAAAGGATTCCCTATTTAATAAATGGTGCTGGGAAAACTGGCTAGCCATATGTAGAAAGCTGAAACTGGATCCCTTCCTTACACCTTATACAAAAATTAATTCAAGATGGATTAAAGACTTACATGTTAGACCTAAAACCATAAAAACCCTAGAAGAAAACCTAGGCAATACCATTCAGGACATAGGCATGGGCAAGGACTTCATGTCTAAAACACAAAAAGCAATGGCAACAAAAGCCAAAATTGACAAATGGGATCTCATTAAACTAAAGAGCTTCTGCACAGCAAAAGAAACTACCATCAGAGTGAACAGGCAATCTACAGAATGGGAGAAAATGTTTGCAACCTACTCATCTGACAAAGGGCTAATATCCAGAATCTACAATGAACTCAAACAAATTTACAAGAAAAAAACAAACAACCCCATCAAAAGGTGGGCAGAGGACATGAACAGACACTTCTCAAAAGAAGACATTTATGCAGCCAGAAAACACATGAAGAAATGCTCATCATCACTGGCCATCAGAGAAATGCAAATCAAAACCACAGTGAGATACCATCTCACACCAGTTAGAATGGCCATCATTAAAAAAGCAGGAAACAACAGGTGCTGGAGAGGATGTGGAGAAATAGGAACACTTTTACACTGTTGGTGGGACTGTAAACTAGTTCAACCATTGTGGAAGTCAGTGTGGCGATTCCTCAGGGATCTTGAACTAGAAATACCATTTGACCCAGCCATCCCATTACTGGGTATATACCCAAAGGACTATAAATCATGCTGCTATAAAGACACATGCACACGTATGTTTATTGCGGCACTATTCACAATAGCAAAGAGTTGGAACCAACCCAAATGTCCAACAACGATAGACTGGATTAAGAAGATGTGGCACATATACACCATGGAATACTATGCAGCCATAAAAATGATGAGTTCGTGTCCTTTGTAGGGACATGGATGAAACTGGAAACCATCATTCTCAGTAAACTATCACAAGGACAAAAAACCAAGCACCCCATGTTCTCACTCATAGGTGGGAATTGAACAGTGAGAACTCATGGACACAGGAAGGGGAACATCACACTCCGGGGACTGTTGTGGGGTGGGGGCAGGGGGGAGGGACAGCATTAGGAGATATTCCTAATGCTAAATGATGAGTTAATGAGTGCAGCAAACCAACATGGCATATGGATACATATGTAACAAACCTGCACATTGTGCACATGTACCCTAAAACCTAAAATATAATAATAAAAAAAATAAAAAGAAAAAAAAGAAAACAGAAAAAAAAAACAAAACTTAGACCTTCTAAGGTTGGGACTCAATAATATCATCCCTTGTAGTTCTTATAGTTAAAAATAAACAACTTGCAAATCCATATTGTGTTATCTAGTCTGACAATCTTAATATTTTACTTGGAGAATATAGCCAACTTTAATGTAATTACTAATATAATCATGTATCAGATTGCAATCATGTATATATCTGACCTTCTATTGTTTGTTTGCTCTTTGGCTCACCTGTTTTCCTGTATCTTTTTTTAATCCTTTTTTTGACTTATAATGGATTAATAACATATTTTTATGATTCCATTTTTTCTTCTATGAACATTTTTTAAACTATATTTTAGGGATTATCATGGAGATTATGACATGTAGCCTTGATTTATTATGGTCAAAACAGACTATCACTTTTACCACTTTCTCCACAGTGCTAGAACCTTTTAATTCTACTTACTTCCCTTTGCAATGCATTACATTTGTCGTCAATTTTAGTTTTACATATATAGTTGAACCTTGGACAATGAAGGGACTAGAGACACTAATACCTTGTGCAGCCAAAAATCTGTGTATGATTTTTGACTTCCCAGAAACTTAACTACTAATAGCTCACTGTTGACTGGAAGCAGTACCAATAATATAAACAGTTCATTAACACATATTTTGTATGCTATGTGTTATTATATACTGTGTTATTCCAATACAGTAAGCTAGGGAAAAGGAAATGTTATTAAGAAAATTCTGGCCGGGCGCGGTGGCTCACACCTGTAATCCCAGCACTTTGGGAGGCCGAGGCGGGTAGATCACGAGGTCATGAGATCGAGACCATCCTGGCTAACATGGTGAAACCCCATCTCTACTAAAAATACAAAAAATTAGCCAGGTGCAGTGGTGGGTGCCTGTAGTCCCAGCTACTCGGGAGGCTGAGGCAGGAGAATGGCATGAACCCAGGAGGCAGAGCGTGCAGTGAGCCGAGATTGCGCCACTGCACTCCAGCCTGGGTGACAGAGTGAAACTGTCTTGGGGAAAAAAAAAAAAAAAAATTCTAAGGAAAAGAAAATATATTTACTATTCGTTAAGTGGAAGTGGATCATCATGAAGTTCTTCATCCTCATCACCTTTGCATTGAATAGGCTAAGGAAGAGGAGGAAGAGAAAGGGTTGGTCTTGCTGTCTCAAGAGTGGCAGAGGCAGAGGAAAATCCATGTATAAGTGAATTTTCACAGTTCAAACCTGTGTTGTTTAAGGGTCAACTGTATTTGAAATGACAAAATACTGCAATTATTGTTTTGAAGAATCTATTAATTTATATTTGCCCACATAGTTATCTTTTCCAGTGTTTTTTATTCTTACCTACATTTTCATGTTTTCTTCTGGAATGATTTCTTTTTTTTCTAAAGAACATTTTTTGGTCTTTCCTGTAGACCATGCTTGGTCATGACAAATTCTACTATTTCTTTTCCTGAAAAATATTTTTCTTTCAGTTTAAAGTGTCTTTTCCCTGGGTATAGAATTATGTTTGGTATTTCCTTCTTTCAGTACTTTAACTATGTCCTCTGTCTCCTTATTCCATTTTCTCCTGGCTTCCATCATTTCTATTGAGAAGTCAGTTATAATTCTTATTGTTGCTGTTTTGAGAATACTTGTCTTTTTTTCTCTGGATGCTATTGATATGTTCTCTCTGCTCCTGTGTTTTTCAGCTGTTTGGCCATCATGTGCTTGGATACACTTTGGTTTGTATTTATCTTGTTTGGGTTTCATTAAGCTTTGTAAATCTATGTGATCATCACCAGCTTTTGAAAATTCTCAGTCATTATGTCTTCCAATACTGCTTCTGGGCCATTTCCTCTTTCTGCTTTTTCTACAATGTGAATCATATATATGTTAGGCTTTTTGACATGTTCTGCATGCCTCTTACAGTTTTTTGTTCCTTTTTACCTTTTTCCCCTCTCCATACCTCAGTTTGGAGACAGCAAAATACTTGGATCAAAAACATGTTAACTGTTGCTAAGTCCATTTAACGAGTTCCTAATTTCAAACATTGTACATTTTCTTTACAGAATATCTGTTTAATGCTGTTTTTAAAAAGATTCAAATTGCTAACTAAATTTATCCATACTTTAATCTCTTCTGTCCACCTTTGTTTTCTTGAAAATATTAATTGTACTTATTTTAGAATCCTGATCTTCTAACTCCAATATCTGAATTATTTCTGGGTCTGCCTCTGTTGTAGAATGTACATTGCATATAAAAGAACCACAGATGCTCCCGATGAGATGAACTTCTATACCAAGAGTGGTCCCCTTTGTTCTGTTAGGCAGAAAGGGAAAGGGTCAGTCATTAATTACTTCAATATAATCAGGAATTGAACTAAGCCTGGGCTGGGTTTCAATTGTAAAACCCAGTTCTACCATAAAAATACTACCATAAAAATAAGGGTTGGGTAAAACTATCTGACAAATTATAGAATACTTTTGAAGGTTCTAAACTAGATTGCATGAGGTCTTATTTTTAGCTTATAATTTTACTAAATAAAACCATCCTTAGATGAACAAGTTACAGATGCTGATGCAATAAAGAAAAGAAGGTAACATGATTGTATACATTAATAGCATGATTTCATTCCTTTGATTTTCTTCTGTTTGCCAGGTATGGCTCTTAAGTTTGTGATTGAGAGCATTAGTCCTGAAAATGGTGGGAGATTCAGTCCTTACCTTCACAGATTGTCAGTATAGCTCTTTAGCCTTACTTTCCACACAAATTCTAAATTTGGGAAATGTCTTGAGGTAGACCCCCTGCTCTTATGGGTTTTTCTTAGCACCATGTGTAAAGTTTTATGCTTTAAAGATTTCTATCTAGTTCGTTCAGCTTTCTTACACACCCAAAACTAGCTAAGTGTCCCACATGGCCATGCCTTTGAAGTCTTGTAAGTTTTCTAATGGGTAACTTTAAGTCTGTGTGACTGCCAAAAGCTTTGCCTGTTTCTCTTTACTTCTACAGGTGCCCTATGTGTTAGATAAGGCAATTTTCATCCCACATCTAAAATTGTCAAATGCTCCCAAATGGGAAAAAAAAATGACATGTTCATCAGATCACCTTGAAATGGTTTTCTTTCTGTAGCTTTGGTTTTTCCAGTTCTCATTGCTTCTCAGAGATCTCTGATTCTTCAAAATTGTGACTTTTTTGAGTAATTTGTATGGGCTTGTCTGACTGTGGCCATGGGAACAATAATCTATTACATCCTGCCCAAAAGGTGAAACCATAATTTTTTGAAAAATGTTCTGATTGGTTGACTCTGGTCAGTATAAATTTTTTTTTTTTTTTTTTTAGACAGGGTCTCTCTCACTCTATCACCCAGGCTGGAGTGCAGTGGTGCAGTCTTGGCTCACCGCAACCTCCACCTCCCAGGATCAAGCAATTCTCTGGCCTCAGCCTCCCCAGTAGCTGGGACTACAGGCATGCATCACTAAGCCTGGCTAATTTTTGTGTTTTTTTGGTAGAGACAGGGTTTTGCCATGTTGGTGAGGCTGGTCTCGAACTCCTGGCCTCAAGTGATCCACCTGTCTCAACCTCCCAAAGTGCTGGAAATACAAGGGTAAGCCATCACACCCAGTCAATAATTCTTACTATAATTAAACATTCATATGTTGACTTTAACATACACATGTTGACTTGCAACTCTTTTGGACTTTTAATCTATGTTAGACCTGTAACAGATACTGTATATGGGGCAAACTGTATAACCCAAACTCGTATGTAGTGTTTTCCATATTGAATCTGCATCCCTGCACCTTGATACTTCAGAAAAATGAGTGTTGAGTAAAACTATCTGACAAATTATAGAATACTTTTGAGACTGTATTCTGGTCTCTCTTATTTTTAGCTTATAATTTTACTAAGTAAAACCATCCTTAGATGAACACGTTGCAGATGATGATGCAATAAAGAAAAGAAGGTATACATTGATACATTGTATACATTGATAATATTGTTTCATTGTTACAAATCAGAGGTGACCTCGTTAGATCTAGCCCTCAGTTAATATGGAAAACAAGTTCAAAACCAAAATTATCATAATTGGCTACAAGTTCCAAGTTTCCACTTGTTTCTATCAACTTTCAAGTGAAGAGTAAATTATTTAATTTTGAAATTTGAGGGAGAATATTTTGGCACTATTTCAACCTAATAGATTCCCTAGGAACTGGGACACCCCACACTGGTCATTAAATAGTAGTAGTGTTAAAGCTTTCATTATGTTTTTTTTTTTTAGCAGACAGGTTGAGCAACTGGTTGGAATATTTTTCAATTCTAAATAATCTTGTGCAAAAGCTTCATAAGAAGCACTTTGATAAATCAGATGAGACCTCTTGTATGCTGGAATCTGTCCCAAAGTCCCTAGTATAGAAACCTCTGGTTTGCAGATGGCAGGCAAAAGACCTGGGGGAAGCTACTCAACTTTATCTTTCTATCAGGATTTGCAGCTTAGAGGCCTGCTCTCAAAAACTTTTGCAAACACCAACTACTCACCAATGAATGCAACTTTGAACTGTTTGCTATTCAAAATCTAACAAAAGCTTGGCTGACAAGGGAGATTCTAAATTCTATGTTTCGTTCAAGTTTGCTTAGCTGAAAGAATGGGCATTCTGAAGCTGTCTTTTTTATTTGTTTAGTTAATAATAATTATGTCACTTTTGCTTTGTAACGCCAAGAAACCCAGGAGTAAATCTGAACTCTTTTATTATATTTATGTTGGCCTTTGTACATCAGTTTTCTTCTTTGTCATGGTCTAGATTTTCTACTTTTCTATTTGTCTTTGTTCTTATTTGGTCTTTATTTTATTGTTTATATTTGTGCTGTAAGCTACCTCAAGTTCTTCTGAGCATCAGATAGCATATAAATACATACATAAGCTAAATGTAAATTTTCTTGAATCTATGGTGTCTCCGTATCTCTGTGATCCCAGTATGTTTTGAATGTTATTCAAATGGTACAAGTATCTATTTATCCTAATCTGAACTCTAGTAGAAAATGCCTGAAAATTCCCCTTTGAATGATCAAGAAGAGATTCTACAATTTTGTGAGCTTCCAGCTCTCCCAATTCTTCTTTCTCTACTTCTGCCAGAATTAGTTGTTATGGGAACTGTGGTTTTGAGTTGTTTATAACTACAGCATACTTGGCCTAATCCTATTTAATACAGGCACCAAATTTATACAAATCAAAACTGTAGCCATGATAGATCTGGTGAACTGAAATAGACATTCGGGATTATCATGATTAGGGAATTACAAATAGGGCTCAATTTGCAGGAGGGTCTCTTTCAGTAGCCGCAGAAGGGGAATGGAAAATAAAAGTAATAGTCCAGAATCTGTTAGATGCTAATCTCCTAAGAATCTAAAAGATGAGATTGACCAGATATAGAAAGAGAGAGAGGATTTCAGCAGAAATTAAAGATGCTTTTGGTTGAAGCATCTTCCATAATGAAATCTGGACCATAAGGAGTGATCCTTGGAAACCAGATGCCAAAATTTACCCGGAATAAACATAAGGACAGACTTCCCATTTCTGTGCAAGAACCAACAGCAGAGTAAGGAAGGGAGCACCACAGTGGCCTCACAGAGGATCAGGGAAGACACCTGCAGCAGCAGATATAGCAGATATGGGGAAACTCTTCCCTTGAAAGAATTGTGGGCAACACTTTGCCATGAGGAGACTGAAGCAGAAAGGGACTGGTTTCTGAGCACAAGTGAAACACCACCTATGTCTCACGGGATACTACTTGGGATTGCTCTGAGAAGAGGCTGCGCTCTGGCATCAGCAGCAGGTGTGAAGTCAGAGTGATGTTACTAATGTCATTGGTAAAGTTTAGGTTGAAGACATCTTCTTTCCCTCCAGGGTTTTTGCCAATCAAATATACACAGAAATACTTGAGTCAAATGGGATCAAAACACCAGCTTTGTTATCCAGATGATAAATCTTCCTAGAAAACTGGTTTGGGGACATACATCAAATGGGAGATCAAAATTGGGATTCTTAATTACTTACCCTTAGAACTGAACTAATTGGCCCCCAGTATGACATGTCTACCCCTCTTTCTTACCCGGATACTGGTGGAAAAGCAAAAACAGAAAAAGGGAGGATTTCCTGGCTTGTCCACTTAACATGTAGATACTGCCAGAGTAAAATGAGTCCTCTACAAATCAGGAAAGAGTTCATTTCTCTATGGGCCAAGGCAGTCGCTTGGTTAGAAAAAGAGAAAGCTTCCTTTGTGTATAAGCCATTGGCTGGTGGGCCCTCATAACATCTGGCATATGATTAGACAAAGGCAAGTCTTTTACACAAAGTATTTATAGGCCATATCTATGGGGACAGTGGCTATAGGGTATTTACTAAGTCAAGAGGGTGGTAGCTAGCCTAACCACGAGCAATTGCACAAGGGTGCTGATACGGACAGGAGACCAAAATACTGGGTAGAAGAGGGTGGTTCCCAGCAAAGTCCCCACTCTCAAGCCTGAAGACCCATGGCACTAAATGAGGACAGGCATTCCTGTTTTCGTGACCAAAAAGTTACATTTTGGCCTGCCATGCCCCCTATTATGCACTCATATAAACCCCGAAGCCTGGGCTCCAGAAGCAGACCAGCAAACCAGCAGACCAGCAGGTGGACAGCCCAACGATGCGGCAGAGAAAGAAGGAAGAGGAGGAACATCTGAACACCGAGAGGAGTTCAGCTGGGGGTGGTTGGAGAGGAGTCCAGCCACTGGGCAGCCCAACTCCAAGGGAAGATCATCATCCCATTCTATCCCCCCGTTCTGGGTTCCCATCCATCTGGCTGAAAGCCAGCTCCACCACTCTATAAAACTTCACATTCATCCTTCAAGATTGTGTGTGACCCAATTTTTCTGGGACACTGGGCAAGAGCTTGGGATACGGAAAGCTGTCACACTGGCCTTCTGCCCTTGTAAAAAGGCAAAGGGTCCATTGAGCTGCTTAACACTCAAGCTGCCTGTGGACAGCAAAGCTGAAAGAGCTTGGTAACACTGGGATTGCAGCACCTGTCCCTAGACACTACCATGGGGCTGAAGCCCAAAGCACTCACCCCAGCCTCTGCACCTGCCTGCCTGCCTGCCTACCTGCTCTGTCTCCCACAAGGGGTTTCAGCAGCAGGGTGACTGAACAGGTGAGCCACATCCTTGTCAAACATCTGGTGAGGGGCATCAGGGAACTCTCCCGTTTCAGTGCCACACATCTACCTGGTGTAATCAAAGCCAGAGTGGTCAACGTTGGAAAGTCTGACCTCTGCTTTTTACCTGTTTCCTTCCATCTACGTGCTGTCATTTTTTCAGACCGAGTCAGCCCTTGTGGTGGAACTCTCTGAGTTGTCAACACAGCCATCTCATGGAAGTGGCTCTCAAAGTCACCTGATGAGATTGTTAATGGAGAAAAGCCTTCTGAGGCCACCCTGTAAGTGCAAAGCATGGAGCCATAAATAATCCTGGAAAACTGGTTTGTGGACATACATCAAGTGGCCAAAACTGGGATTCCTACTACTTACCCTTAGAAGTGAACCAGTTGGCCCCCAGTGTGACACGTCTGCCCTGCTTTCCTACCCAGTCACTTTCCCACCCAAAGTAAGCATGGGGATGGGGGCTACACGTACAATACAATAGGTTCTGGATGTCTATGATGGATATATGGCAGGTTTAAAAAAAAATCACTCAATGTAAGTCAATGAAGTTGCATTAAATTGTTTCCATAGCTCTTGTAACAAAGCCCTACTGAGAAGCCACCCCCTCCTCCCAGATTCGGTTCATATATGATAGATGAATACTGTGATACTGGGGTGTAGGAGAGAGCCGTATGGCCATTCAAATTCCTGCCCTGGAAACATTAAAAATTACCCTGTGTCTTTCAGGGTTGCTAGCAAATGGATGCAGCCAGGGATTACAGATCTATGAGTGATAAGAATGGTCTATCAAATCTCCTTATTGAAAGAAAAGAAGGAGGCAGGGGGACAGGGGTGACATGACGTGGGAGGATCAGCACAAAGGGGCCCACAAAACAGATATTAATTCATTCCTCTTTCCAGTGCAATGACTTGATCCCAGAGACTATGTGGGATCAGGGGAGATCTTGGAGCAGGGCCTCCTGGACAGGGCCAGGTAGATCATCCTCTTGTCTGTGTGAGGGCAGCTCTGAGCTCCACAAGGCAAAGAATGCAATGGTGATCAAAGGGAAATGCTTTAGGTGTCTTTATGGCGAAAAATACATACACCACAATACTTCTTTCTCTTAATTCATTTACTATTATTGTGTGGACTCCTCACACAATGCCAATCACTTGTTAAAATTTAAACAATAATGATCATTTAATTGTTTTGTCCACTTGAAACCCAAAGGTAAATCCGGCTAATGCTGCCTCAAAATGGGCCAGGCATTTATTCGGTGGTTGTTGTCTTTGGGCTGGCTTTGTTTTCTGTTGATATTTGGTTTCCCTTAGTTTGGTTTGGTTTAGTTGGACCTGGTTTGATGCTGGTATTTGGGTTCACAAAGCCCATTGCTCTGCTGTCTGCTCTTTCCACACGGAATCCTTCTGGCTGAGGCCTGTCTGAACTGCCAGAGCAGGCCCTGGAGCCCTGACTCTGTACCTCATAGAATCTGTCTTCTTTTCAGGAGAGCTAAGTGTTAACATTGTCCTGAACACATTTGCCTTTCAAGAAGATTAATGGAGTTCAGTGTGCAGCAGATAAGCTTGTCTGGGAGGAGCAGGCGAGAGCTAAGCTGTGTCAACACAGCCTAAGGGCAGGAGAGAACCAAATTGATTACTCAGATACTCTCCACCTCTCCCTCCTTCCCCCTCCCATTTTCAATTCTAATACAATTTGATGTCTGTGTATAAATGCCAAGATAGATGGAGAATAAGCTTATGAAATGGCTGCTTGAAGTGCTAATCCATAAGAAATGCTAAAATGCACCCAGAAATGCAGCAAAATGGATAAAATTGGATTTCCCAGGAGGGCATTCCATGAAGTTGTCAAAGATTATGAGGACGTGCCACACTGGGGGAAGGGCTGCAGGTGCAAACAGACAATGCGAGACCCCCAGGGGGCCTGTGGGAGGACTGATGACTGCTAAAATTCCTTTCTGAGGAGGGTGAATCTGTTGATGCTATAATTCATTTTCCAAAGAAAAAGTGCAGCAAATTATTTTGCAAGGAGAGAAGTAGAAGGCATCCAGCAAGGGTCACCGTCCTCCACCCTTTCCCCATGTAGCAGTGACTATCACCTTTCAATAAATTGGAAAATAAATATTTAAAGGAGAATACCAAAGTGCTATCCTGCTAAGGGCAGCTGTATTAAATTGCCTCCAGTGTCTTTTCAGCCTGGAGGCCTTCTTGCCTCTGTAAGGGGCGGGGACAGCTTTCAGACAGATCTGTTTTGACCTTCCCTATAACAACAGCCTCTGGAAAGTTATCATGGATTCAAAACTCCTCCTTACTTGGGATGCCTCCAGTTGGTGTCTCTCTGTTTAAATGACCTAGAGATAGCAGACCTCAGGGAGGTTTCTGGTTCTCTTGAATTTAATAAAAATAGAGATAGCCACTTGCTAGCAGTGTGACCTTAAAGAAGTTACTGAACCTCCTGAGGCTCCATGTTCTCCTTCAGAAATGCATTATTATCTCAAGTTAACAAATGTAAATTATCTCAATTACCCATTTTTTCAGGATTGTCAAAGAATATTAGTAATGTCAAATTATTAAACAGATGTTAGCTATTGCGAATACTACTGCTACTGCTAATGCTGATAATAGAATAATAGTAGTGAATTTGCCAGCATTATGGAACTTATCAAAATTGCACAGGACAATGAGCAATTGTCTTAGGCAGGGGTTCCCAACCCCCAGACCACAGACTGGTAATGGTCTGTGGTGTGCTAGAAACTGGGCAGCACAGCAGGAGGTGAGCAGCAAACAAGCTTCATCTGAATTTACAGCCACTCCCCATTACTTGCATTACTGCCTGAGCTCTGGCTCCTGTCAGATCAGTGATGGCATTAGATTCTCAAAGGAGCACAAACCCTATTGTGAACAGTGAAAAGTGAGGGATCCAGGTCACGCACGCCTTATGAGAATCTAATGCCTGATGATTTGTCATTGTCTCCCATCACCCCCAGATAAGACTATCTAGTTGCAGGAAAACAAGCTCAGGGCTCCTGCTGATTCTACATGATGATGAATTGTATCATTATTTCATTATATATTACAATGTAATACTAGAAATAAAGTGCAAAACAAATGCAATGTGCTTGAATCATCCTGAAACCATCCCCCACCCCACCGTCTGTGGAAAAATTGTCTTCCATGAAACTAGTCCCTGGTGCCAAACAGGTTGGGGACCACTGGTCTAAGGTATACATTTCCATCAGAAAATGGTTTCAACCCATTCAGATTATAGTGTTTGGGGAAGAAAAAGATAAACAGATGAGAGACCTTGATGACATCGTAGAAGAGAAACTTTGTACAAGACGAATTTGCAGCTGAATAAAGTGTCTATCCCCTACATAGCCCCAGTGCATGAATGGTTGCTATGGACTGAATGTTCATGTCCCTCTCCAAATTTATATGTTGAAACTCTAATCCCCAATGTGATGACGGTATTTGTAGATGGGACCTTTAAGTGGTAACTCAGTCATGAAAATAGAGCCCTCATGATGGGATTCACGCCCTATTAAAAGAGACCTGAGAGACCTTGCCTCCTCCCTCTGTTCTCTGCCATGTGAGGATACAACAAGAAGACGGACATCTACAAAGCAGGTAGTGGGCCCTCAACAGACATTGGATTTACCAACACCTTGATCTTGGCCTTTTAGTCTCCAGAACTGTGAAATAAGCTACCCAGTCTATGGTAATTTGTTATAGTCACCTAGACTGACTAAGACAATGATTATGTGCTATAAAATGCCATGCAGTAAAATATTTTGGCTGGTCGTAGGGCCTGCAGCCCAGTTACCATGACAGAGTCCCTCTCCTCTACTCTTCCTTTCCCACCCTCTGTGATAGATGAGTTTTCTTCTGGGGTTCAAGTGCTTCTGGTCGGTAAACATGGGTGATCCACCTTCCCTTTTTATCCATGCAGCCATAGGTACAGGAAGAGATGGGCAGTATGAGTATTGCACACCCAGTGTCTAATAAACTAGGGTGTTCCCAACTGATGATAAGACATAGGACAGCAGAACAAGACTCCGGAGAAGGAACTCACTCCAAGGAAAGGGAAAGTCTGGATTTACACACTAGACTGTACATCACCATGAGAAAGAAGTAATGAAAACAGTGTGCTGCCTGAGCTAAAACTTGCCTGGATCCAAATAGGCATGTGTGTCCTGTGAGCAAAGCGTTATCATTATTTCAATATAAATGCCGTGACCCTTCGACATTCAAGTGACACACAGAGGAGCTTCTCACTACACATAGGTTATGAGAGGGGCCTCTGGCTTTGCCAAATCAGGTTCACTGTCATTTGAAATAGCAGATCCATTAGGAAACCCTGGAAGATCACGTGGTGACAACCAGACTTCTCTTTCAGGGTCTTGTCTCAAGGGGAGCATCTGGGCTCCTTTCTTGCTTATGGAAGATTGACCAAGATTTATTCACAGCCACAGAATATTCTCTGCAATAGCAGGTCAAAGGAACCATGGAAAGGGCCTGGAATTCCAACTATTAAAGATGTGGTTTCAGGGCATTTTAGTTTGGGGCATAAATACATGTGCAATCTAAATAATAATTAATACTTGCCATTTGAAAAAGTCTGCAACACAGGGTGATCTAATACCCCAGTCTTCTCAGGACTGAGGGTTTCCTGGAATGCAAAACTTTCCATCTTAAAAGTGATAATAAAATATAACTGCAACATAACATATATATAATGTGTGTGTGTGTGTGTGTAAAACATAGGTAGAGATATGACGATAAAAGTACACAGGTGGAGACACATACATACATAGGTAGAGACAGGACAACAAAAGTCACCAGGTAACCAGACCATAGGTAACCAGGTAACCAGACCATATATGAAACTGTACAAAACTCATGCCAGTTTGGAAAGCTTCATCTCACTCTGTCACTTGTCATATGTTGGACCTTATATGTGTTGAGAAGGTACCCACCCACGTTCTCAGTAGGTTAGTCCAGAGGGTTAACTGTACAAGGAGATGTATTTCTTGTGAGCCAACTTTGAGAAAGATGGATTGCAAATAACAAAGAATAGGACCCATTGTGCAGTGCCCAGCACCTGGAATCGTCCTCCCTGCCTGCACGCTACACCTTTTCTTCTTCTAGCCAGGATAGGGCAGAGTGGATTCTGTCCAAAAAGGAGAAAGCAGAGCCCCCAAGAGTAACAGTTCTGCATTCAGAGAAATAAATGTTTCTTAAAATTTTCTATACTGCCCCATTCAGAAGCTTTCCAAGGGGTGGGCTGATTCTCGCCCTTGTGGAAACAATCACTATGAAGGTTTAATGCAGGACTTTAAAACAAAATCCCATTTCCAAATTGAATAGTTTGTCTTATAGGAGGGATTTTGTTTTTCTTTTCATGCTGGACCTAAATTTGGCACCCTCTGGAAGTTTTATTGCATGGCATTACCCAAGAACTCAGCCAAATCTCCCGAGTCAGGAATGGCAGCTGGGAAAAGTTGAATGAATGGGCTATTTTTTTCCTTCTTTCCTTCCCTTCATTCCATATGTTTTTCAATTTCTGGCTCATAAATTTAATTAAATAAATATTTTAAAATATGAAAGATGGAGAATGTGAGAACTTGATAAATATGAAACGAGCTTCTAAATCTATGTACACGGCATTTGTGGGGCTATGCTCTATGTTTAGGTAAAGCGGTATTACGAAGCCTTTATAGGGAAGATGAATTAAGACTTGTCTGAAAGTGAAGAAAGATTTTGGTATCTAAGCATGGGTAATGGGGAAGCCATGGGAATGTGGATAGCACTGGGAGATAAAAGACTCTTATTATAAGCTCACAAGTGCATTTGTGGAAATGAAGATATTTCTGTCATCTATTTGTTGGATTAGCTTCACAGGAAGGCGGAGTGAGCAAATATGCATTGAATATTTACTTGGTGTTCCAGAGAGACATGTGTTGGCTCCAGCAGCAGCACCAGAGCACCAAAAATGAGGCATTAGCTTATTTTGGAGATGGCTAAAACAAAGATTCAGGGCATGTCTCAAAGTGATGTTGAAGAGGGGAAATAAGGCTGGTGCTAAAGAAGAACTAACCTGATGCTAAAGAAAGAACTAACCCATGTATTCTTTGACAAGATATGCTCAGGCCAAAAAATAAATTCTAAACAATCATTGGTTCTGTGGAGGGAGGCTTGCTTTTCATAGAGGCACAGGATAGCAATTCTGAAACTATTCTGTGTGAATTCTAGTATTGAGCAAATAAGTAAATATATTATAGAAGATGGCAGCCAGTGTTCTCCTTATAAGAGAAGGTAGTTACAAACATGGTGAGGGGAAATGTTAGCAACATTTCAGTGGTGTTGGATTGGAATTGGAGCTTTCAGTGGACTCATGGCATATACTATCTAGATAGCTACAAAAAAAGATCGACCTATGTGGTTATAAATATTGAGATGTATGTGGATGCAGGTGTGTGTGTATGTGTGCATGTGTGTGTACATACATCTATTTCCTAGCTGTGTATTCTTAGAGGGCCTAAAACCAAGGAATTGCAGTGCAGCGAGACCACCTGGCTTCCTGATCTTGGTTTTTAAATATTATTCTCTACTAAAAGGAATTAGGGCTCTTTGAAAAAAAAAAAAATGACTGATTCTGTGGCTAAGGGAGAGAAAGTAAAAGATGAACCTGAAATATATATATATTTTTTTCAGAAATTAAGAATGTTCCCAAAGAATGATGGAGACATTTCAAAAGGATACAGAAGCCAGATTGTGGGCACTTCTACTGGCCAACACTGGGACATCGTGGACATCAAAATAAACTTGTAATAGTAAAGGATTATAGCCTATTTATTAGATAAAATCAGATTTTTCTGATTTAACTAAATGAGTAGAAGGAAAAGAAAGCTCTTCCTTATATTAGAAAGTCAATTAATAAATGCAGAAAGGAATGAAAAAATTAGAAAAGCCACCACTTGGCAACCATGGCAGGCAGAATGGGGAGCATGCCTCCAGACAGTAATTCCTTTCAAACTGGTTTATAGGAACTCACTGAGCTTGCTGATCGACCTCTGAGAGGCAAAGTTTCTGAATTTTGAAGCACTGATTATATAAACTTAGACAGAGACATGCTTCATTATTTAATAGGACTGTGTCAAAAGCCTACTATTAGGACGATGTGTTGGGTGTGGAACAGGGTCTCTTCCTGCCAGGGACACTGGTGATTTCACTCCGTGTTCAGACTGATCTTTGAAGTTGAAGACAAGCAGAAGAATCCTTCTAAAATTTAGCCATGCCCATAGGCTGGGAGGGACACTGCTCCATTCAGAGGCAGCAAAGCACATTACTGTATCTCCTATAGAGCTTTGAGCAGTCCAGTGCACATGGAGAAACTTAATAAATGTTTGTTGAATTAATGAATGAACAAATGAATGGACCAAGTCAGGGATAAGTCTTACATTTGTCATCTAGGTGGTTAAGAAAGGAAAAAGTATCTGTTTCAAGAGGATTACAATCTAATTTTACTCCAATAGTAAAATTTACTCTTTTGGAATCTGAAGACATTCATGAGTCTTTGCATCTTATTTCCTGAATTCTAACTTCCCTTGCCTTTATGAATGACAGAGAAGATGCATACAACCTTTGTAAATGCTTCCTGAATTTGAACATTATGTTGCTTTGTGATTGCCTCCACTTGGGATTCCAAATGACATCATGTGGATTCACTGGAGGCCTTGGGTAGCTGGGGAACTGAGGGGATAAGATGCGCACACAGTACACAAGCACACGTACACCAACAACGTAAATAGACACGTAACTAGAAACAGCTGTGCAGAGTCATTTAGTAAAAGGTTGAGTAGCTGGAACCATCAGGAGTGGGTGGGAATGAGTTCAAGCTCCCCCCATGAGGCCTTCCTAAGGCTTTGCAGGAGGGCAAGAACAAGGTCTGGGAAGTGGGGAAATGGGATGGCTCAGTCTGTCCTTAGCATCTCGATCCTGGCTGACTCTCCACCTCTCCTCACCCTTGCAAGATTACACACTTTGATTTATGTGACATTTAGGCAGAAAGCAGCCTAGAGCACTCTGGGGGTATTAACCAAGAAGACATAAAAATCAGATTGGACCAAAGGGGAAAGAAGCCTCAGACATCTGCATGGGAATAAGAAGGATATTGTATGCTACTTGACCTGATCTCTTTCCTACTCAGGAAAGTCAGCAGATAAATAATAAAATTGATAGTGCATGGAGAGTTGAGAGGCAAGACTTGCAGCATTCAAGTCTGAATTCCTGTCCTGAATATGATATTTGTACTCCCCCCAACTCCCTGGTCTCCAAAGGAATCTGGTCTGTCACTAAACAGCATCTTCTCAATCTCCTCCATGTCATAAAGTGGGAGAGTGGGGGTAGTGGAAAAGGCATGTCTTTATTTTGAAGATGAGAAATTTACATTCTTTTTAGTTAAAATAATCATTTCTAAGGGGTAATATATTGTAGGATCAGAGATTTCTAGGACTGGAAGGATCTTTTAGAAACCGTAGAACCTAAGCCCCTTATTATACAGAGTCTCAGAAATCTGACACATGGAAAAAGAATTTGCCTGATGTCTCAGAAAGACTAGGCAGCATTGGCTCTATGAACAAGAGCTAAAAATCCCAATTCCAATACTACAAAGATGAAATGGTACACAAAACTTTACAATCTACACAACTGAATCGTCTTTCTTTCTCATCACACTTTGGTTGTCATCCAAAAATATCCAGCTCGATCACTCACCTTAGTCATCTGAAACAAGCTGAGCCAAATCCAATTCCTGTGCAGTTGCCACGCAAGGTTATGCCTCTGTCCAGTGGCCTCTGTGTTGCCAAGACTCTGTGAATTTGACAACAGGAATTTAGGTGGAGTTTTGAACAATGGCGGCATGGTTGGAACAGGCATGCAATTCCTAAAATTTATGAGTTGTGATTGTGTGTGATAGTGGTTTAAGTTTGGAGTTTGAATATTGGCTCTGCCACTTTGTAGCAGAGTGAATTTGGACTAGATGCTTACAGCCTACCTCATGAGATTAAATGAGATAATATGTGTAAAGCATTGAGTATAGCATCTGCATTAAAATAACCACCATTTGTGTAAAATGTATTAATACTGTCTTATCACTTCTATTTCTAGAATAAGTCTAAGCCAATATTTTTGTAAGTTTGTTTTGTTTTGTTTTGTTTGACATGGAGTCTCACTCTGTTGCCAGGCTGGAGTGCAGTGGTGCAAACTCAGCTCACTGCAACCTCCGACTCCCAGGTTCAAGTGATTCTCCTGCCTCAGCCTCCCGAGTAGCTGGTACTACAGGCGCCTGCCACCACGCCCAGCTAATTTGCATTTTCAGTAGAGATGGGGTTTCACCATGTTGGCCAGGGTGGTCTCCATCACTTGACCTCATGATCCGCCTGCCTTGGCCTTCCAAAGTGCTGGGATTGCAGGCGTGAGCCACCGCAGCTGGCCTATTTTTATAAATTTTAGAGGCCAATATGCATGGGAGTTTGCCTTCTCTTGCTGCCCTTAGGTCCTCTGCCACCAAAGCATGGGAAGAAAGTTAAGCTAGCTTACTGGAGAATCAGAGACACAAAGTCCTATGTCCCACATTGCCCTGACTGACAACTAAGCAAGTGCTAGACTGTGTGAGTGGGACCATCCTAAGTCATCCAGCCCCCTGCAGACTCTCCAGCTGTCTGCAAATGCATAAGCAAGTGGGGGAATGATCAGTTGAGATGTCCTAAACCAGAAGAACTGCTCAGCTGACCCAAAGAATTGTCAATTAAACAAACAGTTATTGATTTAACCCATCAGTTTTTGGGGAAGGTTGTTAACCAGCCAAAACTAATATGTGTTCATGTCCTGAATGAATGAGAGATGATATATGTAAGGAAGAGGCCAACAACCCACCACCAGAAGGATTCTTCTTTCAGCAGAGAGGATGGTTTTGCATGGAGTTATCCCCACCCTCTCCCTTGGCTCTTCCTTTCTGGGGAAGAGTGAAATTTGTGACCCCAGAAAGGAGACTGCCGGCTGGGTGTGGTGGGAGACCAGGATATGACCTGGCCTCATTAACGCCATGCGCCCTAACTAGCTGGGCCAATCAGTCTGTCTCTGTCCTCCTGGAAACTCTTACCACCCACTGTCTCCCAGACTAGAGCACCCCACCCACCAATCCTCCCTTTGAAACAAAGATGCATGCAAGCATGTAGTGGAAATGCTGGACCATGACACTTGGCAGAAGCCTGCCTCCAAGACTCTGTTGGGGTTCCAGGAGGCAGAAATGCCAAGTTGGATTCACAGGTGTCAGGAAGGCCTTACTCCTGGGCACAACAGGCTGCCATAAGGTGGCTTCAGGAAGAGAAACTCCACGTAGTCCTTCAGAAACTCATTCTCACCTTTCCAATCCTTTCTATGAAAAAGGTTTTTACTCATGTTACTTTAACCTATTTTGTTTTCTTATTTTTTTTTTTTTTTTTTTTTTTTTTGAGATAGAGTCTTGCTCTGTCCCCAGACTGGAGTACAGTGGCATGATCTCAGCTCACTGCAACCTCTGACTCCCTGGTTCAAGTGGTTCTCCTGCCTCAGCCTCCTGAGTAGCTGGAATTACAGGCGTGCGCCACCACGACCAGCTAATTTTTGTATTTTTAGTAGAGACAGGGTTTCACCATGTTGGCCAAGATGGTCTCGATCTCCTGACCTCAAGATCCGCCTGCCTTGGCCTCCCAAAGTGCTGGGATTATAGGCATGAGCCACCATGCCTGGCCTACCCATTTTCTTTATCTCAATTCCAGGCCATATCAAGTGCCAATTTTATTAGCATTTAATATTTCAAAGACAAAGATGTCTTGTTTGGAAGACACCATTCAAACCCTCCAGTCCTCTTCTTTGTAACAGCATATGAGGGTAAGAAGAGAACAAAAAATTATGTCCTCAGGTAGGTCAGTTTTACATGGTTTTAATTCACTGTTGCACATTCCATCTATGTCTACCCTTGTTTTTTGAAGACTCCCCAGCTCCTGGGCCCTTAAGAAAACAATATATATCAGAAGGATGGGTTTGGCAACCCTTCCAGAACCACCTTTTCTGCCCTAACGTACTTATGCCTCATTACATTCATTTTCAGCTCTTTGGTCCTGAACACTCTCCTGCCAATGGCCCTTCCAGCATTATCGACTTCAGCTTTCTAATTTGGTTTTATTCTCTGTTTATCTCTCTGATTTTAGCATTTCCACTTGAACCAGATGAGAACTCCTGCTCCAAAATCAGTGTCCTAGCCTATTATTAATGTCCTCATTTCTACCATTAGATAATCTTTGCTTTAAGTGAGGAGCCAGAAAACTTTTTCTATAAAGATCCAAATAGTAAATATTTTAGTCTTAACAGGCCACATATAGTCTTCATCACATGTTCTTTCTTGTTTTCTTTTTTAACATTTAAAATATAAACATCACTCTTTGCTTGAGAATTGTGCATAAACAGGTGTGGGCTAGGTTTGGCTTGCAGGTTCATGGCTTGCCTTTAAAGCAGAGTCTCTTCTTTAAAACACAATTCCTTTAAAGTAAAGCAGAGTCTATTCTTAAAACACAAATATTCCTGGAAATAGTGAATAACCAGCAACTCAATGTGAATTAATTCATTCTCCTTTCTAGTTCCAACTGGATGGAACAAGGTTTTAAAGAAGGGATGGGGGAGATAAGGATTTTTCAGGCCATTCCAGTTGTACAGTCAACAGGAAGAATACAAATCCTGGGAGCTTTGGACAAGAAGGAGGAAAGAAAAAGGGTCTGAGTCAAAGTGCTCTACCATGTGTTAACGGCTGTGGCCAGGATGATATTCAAAATATTTAACAGCTGGTAAAGCATGTGCATGACCAAATCAGAAGGACAGCAAGTAGCCTTTGTGCTGGATCAGGGACTGGAGGTTTCTGCTGCACCACACATTAATGATTTTGTTGCTGGATCTTGGGGCAATCCAGATGCAAGCTGGGTACAGAACTGGGAAGTGAGTGGTCATGTTTATTACAAGGCCTAAAATTTCATGTGCTGCCTTGACATGTTTTAGCTTCACAGGACCCAAAAAGGCCTAACTGCGAATTCTCCTATTCTTGTAACATATACCCCTTCACTCACCTCTCAGGTAGACCAGCTGCACACCACGTGGCCTTCAACCTAGTGAGTTTTAGTTCCCTGCAAGCCTACAAAAGTATTCAGACAAACCAACTACTTCCTCCAGTGGGAATCAGGGGGCACCTCACCCTCTTGTTACTGCAGAGTCTGCCTTCCACAGCCTCTGCTTGCTCACTATATATGTGCAATCTCCATGTGGCCCTGCAAGGCATTTGGCATCCTCCTCCTGTGAGCTGTGAGTAAATGTGACTACTAAACTGCTGTTAATCTCATCTGTCCATTGTTGGGTATCATGTTCAGCCATCTCATTCTGTGTAGGGTGGGGAATCTCTCCCTCACAAATGGGGTGAACAAGAAGTGATCAAAATGGGGTGTCACCCTGGATTTTTGAAGCAGCGACTATTTACCAACCAGTAAAGAAGTAGTTCAGTCTTTTAACAATCAGCACATCTGTATTTGAACCAGTATGGTTGTGATGGATTAGGAGTTCCTGCTACTCCTCTCCTCTAAATTTCTTGGATTGGAAACTGTCACTCTTCAGTTAGGAATGCTGAATGGATCCCAATGCTTTAGCGATGACCTGGACAGAATGAACTAGGGAGGCTACCACATTTGTTTAAAAGTGCACTGTTCTAGATATCTCTATAAGGAATAAATTACTGGGCTCTGTGCTAATCTGTTTGTGTTGCTGTAAAGGGATACCTGAGGCTGGGTGATTTATAAAGAAAAGAGATTTAATTGGCTCATGGTTCTGCAGGCTGTATAGGAAGCACCGTGCCAGCATCTTTTTCTGGTGAGGGCCCCCAGAAGTTAAAATCATGGTGGAAGTGAAGGGGGTGCAATGTGCATCACATGGCAAAAGCAGGGGTGGAGTCAGGGGGGAGGTGTTTCATGTTCTTTTAAACAACCAGTATCTTGCATGAACTCAGAGCCACAACTCAATTATCACCAAAGGGATGGTACTAAGCCATTCAGAAGGGATCCACCCTGATGAATGATCTAATCATCTCCCACCAGGCTCCACCACCACCACTGGGAATCACCGATCAACATGAAATTTAGGGGGAACACACATCCAAACCGTATCAGGCTCCCACAGTATGACTACAGTTCTTGTGTTATTGGAGAATAAGAGAACATAATAAAGAAACTGTACGTAAGGTCATCATGGAATCTCAGGGAAGGAAAGGAACTCACAAGTCATCTAGTGCAGTCCGTTATTTTTCAAATGATGTTGAGGCCATGAAAGGAAAATGATTTGCACAAGGTCACACTGGAGAAAAGCCTGAAAGAGAAAGGGCAAGGAGTAAACAGGAAGAGAGAAAGCAGTTATGAAAAAGCAAATGGAAGGTTGCTGTATGTGGTCTATGGTTGCCCATGAATGGGGAAGTGAAACTAGAACCCCTCAAAGAGCAAACTTGTCAAGTGCTTGGCTTCTAGCCCCACTCAGGAGTAATTATTTCAGTAAAAACAAATGGAACTTGCAAATAAAAGACATTGATATCACCATCATGATTAGTAACATTTTCAGATGTACTCATATTAACTCCTTGACATTGTTGTCGACTCTGAAGTAGGCAGATGCAACTTTTATTTTTATTAACACACCAGCATCCTGCATTGTGTTACTGTGCCAAGTCACACATCAGAAAGATTCTGACTCCAGGTCCTCCATTAGGTGAATGTCCTCTTTCAAGGAGGAAAAACGTCATCCCCGCTGGATGGACCTCTCTTTTTCAAACCAGCCGTCTGCTCAGTTAAAGTGAAATGCAGGGGTTTATACTGAAAGCAGGTGCTGAATTCCAAGTGAAGGCAGACATTGTCAACAGTGCTCTGACTAAGAGCTGGACAATGTGAAGCCTGTCCCAGGCTTTGGCACTAACCAGCTGTGGACACGTCATGCCTCTCACTGTAAAATGAGGAGTCTGCAAAGGATGACGTCTGAGGTGCCTTCCAGCCCTGCCATCCCGAGGTTATGATGGTGTGATGGGGTCAGGGCTGGTCCTGACTTCCCTTCCCAGTCAGCTGGTGAACGGGATATGAGCTCACAGGGAGGAACACACAGGAAGGCTTTGGGTGGAGTGTGCCTGCTAACATACATTAGAATACAGAATAATCTCACATCTTCCCATAACTTGTAGTGAGTCACCAGGGTGAGCTGTGGAACATTTTTCTCTGGTGTCTTCCAAACTATAGACTATTCCCCACATTTAAGACCTGTAAAAAAAATAATAATAATTTATGTATACACCATGTGGGAAAAGCTGGGTGAAATAGGCACTGCCCACTCATTACTTATGGAAATGTATGCTGGAGCCATCTCATTAAAGGGCAATTGTCAACATCCATCAAAAGGACAAGCACATATTCCTCTGACTCTGCAATTCCTTATTACGATGGACTAAATGTTTACATTGCTTCACAACTCATGTGTTAAAATCCTAACCCCCAGGGTGATGGTGTTAGGAGCTAGGGACTCTGGAAGGTGATTGGGGACTCTGAGCGAGGAGCCCTAGTGATTTGGATTAGTGCCCTTAATAAAAGAGGCCCCAGGGAGAGTCTCACCCCTCCACCACCTGAAGATACAGCAAGAAGGTTTACCAAACCCTGAATATGCTGGTGCATTGATCTTGAACTTCCCAGCCTCTAGAATTCTGAGGAATACATTTCTATTGTTTACAAGCCACCCAGTTTATGATATTTTGTTACATCAGCCCTAATGGATTAAGACACTCATCCTGGAAATTATCTGACATTATACCAACATACATATTATGTCACTCAAAGCTGTATTGATTCTAATAGCAAATGACTGAACACAACCTAAATGTTCATTAATAAGAGACTAGATAGCCAAATGACTGTTCTGTAGCAATCTCTTTAGCTATAAATTAAATGACAAAGATTTTCACAATTGGGCATGATTTCTAAACTGGATTATTAAATGACAAAAGCAAAGTGCAAAGTAAGGAAGTGCTAAAAAAAAAATGCCCTCAATGATTGGATTATATCAAAGGAACACAGGAGCCAACTGAAAGAGCTCCCAATAGCCAAAACTGGAACAATTTCAGCAATGAAATAAAGTAGAATTAGATTATGCTATGGACTGACTTATATGCCCCCAAAATTCACAGGTTGAATCTCTTACCTACTATGTGACTGTATGTGGGAACTGGATATTTATTTAGGAAGTAGTTAAGGTTAAATGAGGTCACAGGGAAGGGGCCTGATCCCATGGGATTGTTGCCTTTGTAAGAAAAGGCAGGAGAGGCCGGGCACAGTGGCTCACACCTGTAATCCCAGCACTTTGGGAGGCAGAGGCGGGTGGATCACGAGGTCAGGAGATCGAGACCATGCTGGCTAACATGGTGAAACCCCATCTCTACTAAAAATACAAAAAATTAGCCAGGTGGGGTGGTGGGTGCCTGTAGTCCCAGCTACGCGGGAGACTGAGGCAGGAGAATGGCGTGAACTCTGGAGGCAGAGCTTGCAGTGAGCCGAGTTCGCACCACTGCCCTCCAGCCTGGGCAACAGAGCAAGACTCTGTCTGAAAAAAGAAAAAAAGAAAGAAAAGGCAGGAGAGAGCTCCCTCTCTCTCTTTGCCATGTGAAGACACAGGGAGAAGGAGGCCTTCTGCAAGCCAAGAAAAGAGCCCTCACCAGAAATCAAATTGGCCAGCACTTGGATCTCGGACTTTGCAGTCTCTAGAACAGAGAAAAAACAAAATTCCCTGTATATGACATTTTGTTATGACAGCTGATTAACACGGGTTGTAACACAAAGTATAAAATGTATATGTATGTGTCCATATGGCTACAAATAAATGACTGGATAAATAAATAAATGGGGTAGAAATGACAAATCTCTTACGCAAAAAGTTTTCAAATAATTTGTGCAGTTATTCTTAAGGAGATAGAGCATAAATCCCACTTCTGAAGTGTAGGCTGTACCTAGTGCCTTCCTTCCAAAGAGTGTACAAAGAGAGAAAAAAAAGTAACTTCACAGTGAAGAAACCTAGCAAACACCTTCAGTCAGGTGATCAAGGTTAACATCCAGTGGTAAGTCATATTGACAGCATGTACCTTTGATATGAAAAATGGCAGTTCACCTCTGTGTTAGCGCATAACCTTAGTCTAACGGTGTGAAAACCTCAGGAAAATCCCAGCCAAGGAGCATTCTGCAAAATACCTGACAGCATTCCTCAAATTTGTCAAGGTCATCAAAAACAAGGAAAATCTGATAAACTGTTAGAGCCAAGAGACTCCTAAGGAGACGCAACAACTAAATGAACTGTGGTGTCGTGGAGGTAATCTTGCAACAGGAAAATGACATGAGGTAAACACAAAGGACATCTGAGTAAAGTACAAACTTTCATTAAATATAATGTGTCAATATTGGCTTATTAATTGTGACAAATGTACCTTACTAATGTTAAGCTATTATTAGTACAGGAACGTGTGTGGGGTGTGTGTGTGTGTGTGTGTAGGGGGTTAATGGGAACTCTCTACTTTTGCAATTTTTTATAAATTTAAAGCTATTCTAAAACAAAAGGTTTATTTAAAACAAAAACCAGTGTAGAGCAATAGGATTTGCATATTCGCTCTTGTATATTTTTAAAGGAATAATAAGGGACAGAATATAAACCTCTCTGGAAAAAATACACAAAATTAGAAAGGAACTGAATACATAAGGCTTTTTACAGTATTCCCTTTTGTATATTCTGAATATTGTTACATGGGGATATATTATCTATTGTGTAAAAGTTACGTGTGAAAATTAATAAAGATCTCAATGAAAAAACCATCCCTTATACTGGCACAAAGAGAGAGGTAATGACCTCAGAGACTCTGTACAGACTCAGGGTTTTGAACCCAACTGTGGTACTCCAATCCAAGTGGACTCTCACAGAGGTAGAGGATAACTAGGAAGATGTGTCCATATGGCAGGTGCTTTACGCAAAAGAAAATCAGCATAGAAAGTTGTCAGAAAAGGTCATAGAGCTTCAGAGATTTCATGGGATCAAGACATATAGGCCTCAGCATCTGGAGAAAGGAGTTGAGGGACCAGAGGGAAGGAGCAAGGTGAGATTTAAAACAACCAGACTACAGCCAGTGCAGCTGGTCCAGATGGTCCCTGCCTGTTCAAGCTTCCTCAGGCTCCTGTCCCCAGGAAGGGATGTGATGAGAGTGTTAATTGGAAATAAGGACTTGGATGTAGAAAAAGAAAATGCCTCAAACTTTTGCTCAGTCCTTAATCCAGGGGGCTGTGAGAGGCATTGAGTTTCATGGGCTTCTTTTGTTTATTGTTTTATATATACAGAAAGATTTCTATTCTTTTTGTATTACTATTCTTTTTGTTGAACTAGTTTTCCATTTTATGTGCTCCAGCCTAAGAAGCCTTAGTTTGGAGAATTCTGCAGACAGTCATATTCCTTTCACTATCCACACCGTATATTTGGGCCCTGATTAATTAAGTACTCAACTACATCTGTGCACTTTCCTGCATTGTTCTCTAGAGACAGCAAAGTGTGAGTCTGGTGCCCTAGACATAATCAACAAACTCCTTGGGGAGGAAGCGTGTCTTGTACGTCTTGTACATCCTGCAGCCGGCTCAGGGGTGGGCTAACAACTATTTCATCATTCTAGATCAACCTCTTCTCGGTTGGTTCCCCAACTTCTGTGTTAATGTTGTATCTTATAGCTGAGCAGAGCACACGATTTATTGTCCCCAAACAGGACATAATTGAAAATGAAAGTGTGATGGTATTAATAATACTGCAGGACATCAGGCATAAACTCAGATTGTCCTAGGACAAACCAGAATGTAAGGTCGGGCCCATGTGTAACATTTACTGTGCCCAGGGGAGGAGTACAAAAGGAGGCCCATCTATCACGTCCAAATATGTAAAAGCTCTACATGAAGCTAAGGAAGTATTAAATAAATCTGTGCTGTCCTCCTGCCACAATATGGTGGCTTGTGGTAAGCTGGCTGTAGTCCCAGCCTCTGGCCCCAGGATCCTGGGTTACCCCTTCTCTTTTTCCTCCCCAGGCATCTTCCCATGTCAAGAAGGGCCTGGCAGGCTCATGTGTAGACAAACTGGCTCACATTCCAAGCTCTGTTTTGGCTCCCCTGAAATAGCTGCTCCATGGCCACCCACTGAGTAGGAGGCAGGGTCCTTCCTTGGGAAAGGAATTTTGGGGTGCCATGTACCGAGAATATAGTCTAGAAGGTGGAGCGCCAGCTCTGGATGGACATGACCCTATAATCTGGTAGGTTCCTCATGCTCTGGGGAAGGGCATGACCAGAGGAGGGCCTGAGTGGTACCTCCAGATTGTGGAACCCATCAGAGAACTCCTCTTGCCTGATGTTATGAACTTAGTGGTATCCCCCCAAAATCCATAGGTTGAAGCCATAATCCTTAAAGGGATTATAATTGAAAATAGGGCCTGTAATGGGGTAATTAAAAAAAGTTAAATGAGGTCATAAGAATGGGGCCATAATCTCACAGGACTGATGTCCTTACAGCAAGAGGAAAAGATACCAAAGATTCGTACTCCCTCTCTCTCCTTTTCTTTTTCTCTCTCTACACATGAACAGAGAAAAGGCCATGTTAGGACACTGCCAGAGGTGGCTATTGATGAACCAAGGAGAGAGGTCAGCAGAACCTAACCCTGCTGATACCTTGATCCTGGGCTTCCTTCCAGCCTTCAGAACTGTGAGAAAACACATTTCTGTTGGTTAAGGTCCCCTGTGTGTGGTGTTTTGTTATGGCAGTCTGAGCAAATTAATGCAACTGGGAATGAGTATGATCCTGTGCACAGTCATGTTGATCTTAAATGGGCTCTAAGTGCCTTCCAAGTGTTATGAAACTGAGAGAAAGGGCCCTTGAAGAGGAAGGCATAGATCAAGAAAAGAAGAGTGGGAGGTAAAGAAAAAAGGCCATAGGTTCTGGAGCACAGTACATTGTCAGGAAGACTGGGGCCCGTGGAGCCTCTTCATTCATTCCTGCATTCATTTAACAAGCATGTGCTACATTCCCACTTGTGCCAGGCATTGTGCAGCATGATGGAAATGCAGTTTGAAGTATTAGGTTGCTGTTAAAAAACAATGGCAAGAACCACAATTCCCTTTGCACCAACCTAATAGAAAAGGCCTCTGCTCTGTATAGACCTGCTTTCTAGCGGGATTCACTGGGTGGTGCGGTCAGGATGGCCCGGTAAGTCCTACAGAGGTGGATGAGCAGTGTCCTTTTGGAAAAGCGTGCTGGTCCAGGATCCCTTAACCTCATTCTCCAAATGTTCATCTCAGAGAGTGACCCAAGGTCGCAGGAGGTCCCTGTTGCCTTGGCGATCACCTCTCCCTGGGCACCTGGGGCAATTGGAGGAGGATGGGTGTGATAAACCCTTCCAACATCTGAGCTCAGCTGGGCCCCAGATGGGTCTCCGGGTAAAAGAGTAGGACTGGGAGGTCACAGAGAGGTGAGCTCAGACAGGCTGTAATTCTTGGCTCTGGGTGTGAAAAGGTCGGTCAAGGCAGCAGCACTTCAGAGGGCAGTTGTGGGATTCCTGAAGGTCCTGAGGTGGGCATAGCCAGCTCCCAATCCCCTACCTGTCAGAAAGTCACTGGACTAGACATTTCCTGGACTCGCTGGCTACTTAATCCACCTGGGATCAGTTAGCCTTGATTTCCCACCAGCCTAAGAAGGGTGTTTCAGCACTTTCTTGCTTTATTTCAAAAGGAAACAAAGTAAAAATTGGGCTTTCCTCCTCCTCATCCCCCTCTTCACCTCCTCTCCAAACAGAAATGGATCTAGTTTCTGAAGCTTAGCTCAGTATCTCACACGTGGCATTATTCTGAGTCCGGATTTTTGGTAACGTGTGGTTCTCAGGGCCTCCAAATAAAGTCAGTCTGATTAGCACTGATCACCCAAATAATAAAAAATTAGTACTTGTTTACTTTTTTAGGGAGGAATTCTCTTTATTTTCCTCCATCTCACATCTTCTTAATTGTCAGCTCTTTTCAAAATTATAAAAGTGCCAGTTGGCCACCTATCAGAACATGCCTCTGGGTTTTCACGGTGTGGAAATTAGAAGTAAAAGAACCTAAATATTTTCAACTGCTGCTTCCAAGTGAGGGAACGGAAGAATAATATGTTCCACTCACACCTCAACCATGAGACCAGCTTTCAAAGGTTCTGGATACTGCTTTGAAATCCTCTTTGAAAATTTTAATCAAGCAAATCTCCCAATTAAAATGATATGGAAAAAATTCAAAATACTAAAAGAAGAGTCAATCTTATATTTTACAGCTAACTTTGCCTGGAAGGATGAGCGGCAACCTATGATTCTGAATGGTGTGGTCATCACTTGTGTTCATTTTTATTCTGTCTGTCTGTCTGTCATCTCTCTGTTGTCCTCAATTCTTTGAGTTTATCAAGTAACAATCGCCTCCCAGTCTTAAAAGGATCAGTGTAAAAGGGCTATGCAAATAGAGGAAATTCTGCTTCTGAAATGGAGGAAAAGATTGGTGTGAGTTAATATATCAACTTACTAGACTGAAAAGCCCTTTTCCACTTTTCTCAGGAGACTTTCACACTCCTGTGCCCATCACTGCACCCCCTATTTATGCCTGCTCCATGGGACCCACAAAGTCTTTCTCCTGCACGTTCTTGGAGAGTCTTAGGCCCCAACATTTAGCCTTGAATCTTCAAGTGGCCTCCATCCAAGATCCCCACCCTCATATCTGGTCCCCACCCAGTCCCTGGATCTAAAATTAGCCAATGTCCCAGTGTGCACCAGTCTGGTCTTTCTGGCTCTTCAGTCACTCAGTGGGTTGGGTTCTTGGCTGGTGATGCAGGAAGCCTTTGGGGCAGAAAAAGTGATCACACCAAACAGGCTTTAGTGCTTCCTCAGATTCCTAAGGAGGCCAGGCATGGCACAAATACCAAGTGACTAGAAATGACTGCTAGCAAGATAATGCCAGAACCAGCTTAGCTGGGGGATTCTGGCCCGGTGTCCCTTTCAAGCCCTTAAACAACTCCTGAAATTCCTCCCCCTCACAGAGCCCTCACAGAAGAACCAAAGGGAAAAAAGAGAGTGTGGGACTCCTGTTCTTTAAATGTGCTTACTCTCAAAATATATGGCATATATCATTGTTGGTTATCTACCCAATTGGCAAGACTGACTACGTGCTACAAAGCACCGGGCTGAGCAGGATATAAACAAAAAATAGAAAACCTCATCTCTAATGAACTTTTGCAGAATTTTGCAATCAAAACATCTAGGGGGCAAAAATTTATTTTCCCTTTAGTAAAACTTGTAAGTCTAATCTTTTTAAGTTTAATGTTGTATTTATTTTTAATGTTACATCTTTTTTTTCATACCTAGGGTCTCTTAGTGTCTTACTCTAATGCAGTATATCATGAAAACAGCAGTGTCAGAAGTCCTTGCAAAACATGGACTGATACCTAGGTGTTTTAGTTGGTTGTGTGACCTTGGTTACATCATGTAACTTCTCTGGAACTTCATTTCTTTTTGTGTCAAATAAAAATCAGTCTCAACGTTTAAAATTCCTTTCAGCTCTAAAGTCCATGATGCTATAATTTTGCAGCAATATGCATTCCTATACATGAACCAGCTGAGGTTTAGAAGTCATAGTCAACTTCTTCTTGCCATCATGGCTGGAAGCCTCAGAAACCATCATGGCCCATAGGGCAGGGATGAAGCTTTGGCATGTGCCTTTGAATGGGTGCTCCTTTGGGATATGGCACACAATTCCATGGCTTTTAAGTGGGATGGGGAGTTCACCTTCCATGAAACAAAGAACTTTCTAGGGCCTGGATGCTTAATGCAAACTTTAAACCCATAAGAGACCACCATGTTTCAATGAAAGAGGCTAATGGAAAACAGACACTGGGCCCACATTTGCACAATCTTGGAATGCCCAGCTCCTTCTCAGATCACCCCTCTGCTCTGTCGGTCATTGAGAAAACCAAAAGGCCTTTCCTGGCCTCCTTTCCACACCCAACCTGCCCACCCCAAAGGAAATCCTGATCAGAGGCCCTGGGCCGTGACCTCCTGGGGAATGTAGTAAATCCCACCCAGCAGGTGATCTTTAAGGAGCCTCCAGGCTTTGGTGCCTTGTGACTCCTGGGAAACCTGGGGTCTCTAGGGCAGGAGGTTGATTTCCAGAGAATTTTCCACAGCTCTATAAGCAACCTTAATGTCCCTCAACCATCTGCTTTGCCTGGGATGGAGAAGGTGAGCAGTCCACAGGAGATGCAAGCAAATGGAAGAGGCAGCTGTGACATTGTGTATGTGGTTGGGGAGGAGGAATATAAAGTTTCTGCAAATATTTCAAGAAGGCTCCTAAGAGGAGATGGGAGCCTGGAAGTATTTTAAAGGATGGGGAGGAAGGCAGCTTGGTAGCTTTGAGATTCAAGGGGAGGCTCTCCACAGGCAAAACCAAACTGATTAGATGCCTAAGTGCTAGAGGTTGTGAACTCTGTACTGCCTCCATGGGTGGTCTCGCTGTTGTGAAAATTACCCATTGACCCCAAGGAGAAAGCTGTGGGCTGTGCTGCCCGGGTTATGGCTGCTATTACTGCTTCCTTTAGTCCAGGGCAGGAGGCAGCCAAAGGCCTCTGCCTCACAAGGAGACCAGGCAGAGCTGAAGAGGAAGAGGTGGTGATAGACTCTCAGAGGGCTGTGTCAGGTCCAGCAAGGCAGGCACGCTGTCCACAAGCCTCCATCCTCCTCCCAAAGACCCTCCAGAACCAGCACTTTTCCCGCCAGATGTTTTGAATCTCCTTCCCCTTCCTAATTGAAGACAGCTTTCCTTTCTGCTTGAGAGGGAACAAGAGGAACATGCTCTGCAGCCCTTTCCCTCCTCTCCTCCCCTCTCCTTCCTCTGGAGTGGGAAAGCTCTTCATTTCCAAGCAAAAGGTGGGGTTACATCATTCATCCAGCCCCTTCCCAGCAGAAAGCAGTTCTCAGAAAGAAGCCAGCCCCTTTTTCCTGGTAGGAGGAATGTGGTCCACATCTCCCCCACTCCACCTCTCTTCCCTACAGGCACTTACCTAAATACGATGGCAGCAAAGCCCCTTCCCACAGAGAACCTATATTTCCCAATAGTCAGCAAGGAAGAACGCCTCAGTGCCCCAGATCAAACATTTGTCCCTGGAGAGCACTGCGGCCAGTTAGAGAAAGTATTCACTTTCCTCGCCAAACAGTACTGGGACCACCGCATTAGGAATAATCATAATTCAACTCTGGTTAGTCCCGAGGGCAACAAATTAGCATCAGAAATCCTTTCAAGATTCACCAATGGATCTGCACTGCATTTGCCAGCCCTGGTGTTTCTGTCAATGGAGTTTGAAATGCTGTCATTCTGGGAATCATGAGGCAAAGTGAAAGACCCTTACAGAGCACTGTGGAGTCGCACCCTTCCATCTCATCAGTAACCTACATTTTTCAGACCACCCAAGTCTGAGGGTAAAATAGGATCTCAAGAGCAAACACAAAATGTCTTCAGGAAAATACACTTCTGTTGTATAGAAATTTAAGCTCTCTCTCGAATTTCATTCAAGTACACTCCTGGGTTTCTGTCTCCCGTGGTGTCTCCTGGGTAGCCTCAGACGGTTTCTCACATGTGCTCTGCAAACTGCTCCTCTGGGCTGCCACGTGACATCTGGTGCATTTATCCCCTCTTGCCCTGGCACATTTGGGTAATGACTCCCAGTCACTGCCGACACTGTCACTGGTGTCTGCTCAAGGCATTTAATCCCTGCCAGTGTCCACTGCCAAGGTCGTTGATGTCAATGGTGGGGCATCCTTATCAATTACTACAGAAGATGCTGGCACCAATTCTCCAGATGACCTGCATACTAATATCCCAGGCCTTCTTATTTTTACTTTGCTCTCTTGCTGGCACCATTTGTAGTGACCAGCATCAAAAGTAAATAGAATCTTCCCTCTGCTCTAGAACCAGTGACTCCCTGATGCTAACCTCACTCTGGGTTCCTCATATAACTAAATGCCTGGCAGACTGACACCATCAGCTCTTCACAGATGTCACATCTCTTCTGAATCCTAGCATCCAGAGAGTTCAAATTCAAGCTGAAACTGATTTATAATTTCTGTGACCTTGGTGGTTAAGAACTTGGGTTTGAATCCGGCTCCACCACTTATTATCTCTGAAACTTAGTTTCCTTATCTGTAAAATACAGATTTTATGAGGCTGTTTATGGTACAATAATTCCTATGTCACAGAGTTGTGTTAAAGGTAATACATGCAATTTACTTAACCCCATTTTTAGATTGCAGTCAGTAAATGTAGACTATTAAAATTATCACTACTTTATTTTTTTTCTTAAAGAAGAAGGAGCTGAGATCAAGAGGAGTGAGGTGTGACTTATCCAAGATCACATAGCCAGTGAGTAGCAAAGCCAAGACAACATATCTCCAGGCACCTGATTCAGACTTCAGCCCTGTTGAACAACAGTGTGTTCCCATTGCTCCACAGGTGAGCTTCCACTTGAATTGTATTTGCTTGGTAGTTTTTTAAAATTTAATATCATTGATGAGTCTCCAGCTGAGAGGACTTAGTGACAAATGTAATCAATTGATGAGTTCTTCCTGTCTGCTGCATAGATAAAACCATTCGCTGAGACCATGGTATTGCAGTAAAGAAAGAGTTTAATTAATACAAGGCTGGCCATAGAGAAGAACTGGAGTTTATCACTCAAGTCAGTCTCCCTAAGAACTCAGAGGCTAGGCTTTTTATGGAAAATTTGGTGGGCAGGGAGCTAGGGAATGAGTGCTACTGATTGGTTAGGGATGAAATCACAGGAGTGCGAGGAAAACAGTCCTCATGTGCTGAGTCCACCTCTGGGTAGAGGCCATAGGACTGATTGAGTCATGAGTCTGGGAGGCATCAGTCAGTTGCCAGAATGCAAAAATCTGAAAAACATCTCAAAAGACCAGCCTTAGGTTCTACAATAGTGATGTTATCTACAGGAGCAATTGAGGAAGTCACAACTCTGTGACATTTGGCCACATAACTCCTGAGCAGTAAGGAAGTATAGAAATGATGCCTCCATTTGAGCAGAATTCAGGCCTTTTCCATAATCTTAATCTTGTGGCTTTTCATTAGTCTTACAAAGGTGGTTTCAGAACCTGAACAAGGAAGGGTTCTGTTTTAGGGAGAAAATATTATCATCCTTGCTTCAAAGTTAAACTATAAACTAAATTCCTCCCATGGTTAGCTTGGCCTGTGGGTAAGAATGAGCAAGGGAAGCTAGCCCATGAGACTGGAAGCAAGATGGAGTTGGCCATGCTAGACTCCCTCTCATAATCTTTGCAAAGGCAGTTTCACAAACGCAGCCAAAGAGGAAAAAAAAAAAAAAAAAAAAAGCAAAAGATGGTAAGAGTCAGACTGCAAGTTTCAGCGAGGCAGTGGGAATTGTCCATTAGTTATTTGATGATGGCCAGTGTCTTCAGCTGCTTGTTTTAAGTAGCAAGTTAAAAGACAAAGCATGGGTGATTGTTTCTTTATTTAAAGAGGCCAAACTTAAAACCTCCAAAGGGAAAAGGATTTTGACACATCCAGATCTTCGAGCTGGAACTAGAACCTAGGTCTAATACCCATTTTAATGTGATCCAAATCTAGAATATTTTCCCAAGGTTCCAGAGTTAGCCCTTGAGAAGAGACACATTTTTCCACATCAGTCTCTTATCAGGCTTCAGACCAAACAGGATGTCATGGGGTAGCCAGGAAGCCTTCACTCTTCAATCCTTCTTACTGTTGAATCTTAAGTGCCAAAGCCTTGAGAGGAAAAACGTTCTTCAGCAGCTGGTTTTACCTTTTAATAAAATAGGTAGTTGATTTTGTGGTGGTAATTTAAGAGAGGCTGGTTAATTCTCTGTACTAGCTAGCTATTGCTGCATAACAAATTTCTCTAAAAATGAGTGGCTTAAAATAGCAAACATTTATTATCTAAGTTTCTATGGGCCAGGATTTGAAAGCAGATCTCAAATTCCAGTTGGGTAGTTCTGGCTTGGAGTTTTTTTGTTTATTTGTTTGTTTTATTTTTTTTAGTTAAAGTCAAGATGTCAGCTGAGACTGCAGTCATCTGAAGGCTTGACTGGGGCTGGGGGGTCTGCTTCCAAGATGGCTTCCTCAGATGGCCATAGGCAGGAGGCTGCTTCCTCAAGACATGGAAGCAAAGAGTCAGAACAGATGCCGATGTCCCCTGGAGGAGTTACTGAGAGAGAAATCGAGGAGGAAACTGTAATGCCTTTTATGACCTAATCTCAGAAGCCACTCACTGTCATTTCTGCCACATTCTAATCTTTAAGAGCAAGTTACTAAATTCAGTTCACACTTAAAGAAAGGAGAATTAAGTTCCACCTCTTGAGAAAAGAAGTACCAAAGAATTTGTGAACAACACATTAAAATTATCACCTGCTCTATCAACCTAACCTTTATTCATTTGTTAGAAATTACATCATTAGTGAACCTGAGAGCTAATAAAATAACTTATTTTCATATTCAAACAATTTAAATTTAAATTTATGTTAAATGTAAATGTATGTATAGCACTGACCAGGGGTCGGAGGCTCAGGTTCTATTTTACACTTTGCTTCTGGCACAGCCTTGGGCATACCACTTCTCCTTCTGGGCCTCAGTTTCCTCTTCTGTAAAATGAGGTGCCTGCCTTTTCAACAAATGGTCCTGGGAGAACTGGATATCTATGGGCAAAAGAACGAAGTTGGATGCTTACCTGCACCATATACAAAAAATTAACTCAAATGGATCAAAACCTAAATATAAGACCTAAAACTATACAACTCTTAGAAAAAAACACAGGGTAAAAGCTTCATGACACTGGATTTGGCAGTGATTTCTTGGATATGACACTAAGGTCACAGTCAACAAAAGAAAAATAGACAAATGGAACTTCATGAAAAAATTTTTAAATTATTCATCAAAAGATAATATCAGTAAAGTAAAATGTCAACTAAAAGAATGAGAGAAAATGTTTGCAAGTCATATGTCTGATAAGGGATTAATATCCAGAATATTTAGAGAGCTTCTAAATCTCAACAACGAAAAACAACCTGATTCCAAAGTGGGCAAAGAACCTGAATAGACATATCTTTAAAGAAGATATACAAATGGTTAATAAGCACATGGAAAGATGCTCAACAGCACAAGTCATTAGGGAAATGCAAATCAAATCCACCATGAGGCACCACCTTACATTTATTAGAGTGGCTACTATAAAAACAAAACAAAACCCAGAAAATAATAAGCATTAGCCAAGATGTGGAGAAATTGGAACCCTTGTGCATTGTTGGTGGGAATGTAAAGTTGTAGAGATGCTGTAGAAAACAGTGTAGCAATTCTACAAACAATTAAAGATAGAATTACCATATGATCCAGCATTTCCACTTCTGGATGTATACCAAAAGAACTAAAAATGGGGTCTTGGCCAGGCACCATGGCTCACGCCTGTAATCTCAGCACTGTGGGAAGCCAAGGCGGGTGGATCACTTGAGGTCAGCAGTTCGAGACTAGCCTGGCCAACATGGTGAAACCCCCTCTCTACAAAAAAACACAAAATTTAGCCAGGCATGGCGGTACGTGCCTGTAATCCCAGCTACTCAGGAGGCTGAGGCAGAAGAATCACTTGAACCCAGGAGGCGAAAGTTGCAGTGAGCCGAGAGTGCACCACTGCACTCCAGCCTGGGTGACACAGCAAGACTCAGTCTCAAAAATAAAATAAAATAAAATAAAATAAAATAAAATAAAATAAAATAAAATATAAAAATAAAAATGAAAGTGGAGTCTTGAAGAGATATTTGCACACCCTTGTTCATAGCAGCATTATTCACAATACCAACCCAAGTGTCCATGGACAGATGAATGGATAAGCAAAATGTGGTGTATACATATAATGGAATATTATTGCCTTAAAAAGGAGGAAAATTCTGACATGTGCTGCAACACCGATGAACCTTGAGGACAGTATGCTCAGAAAAATAAGCCAGTCACAAAAAGAAAAACAAGATTCCATTTATATAAGGTACTTAGAGTAGTCAAAATCATAGAGATGGAAAGTAGAATGGTGATTGATTGGGGCTGGGATTAGTGGGGAATGGGTAGTTACTGTTTAATGGGTATAGTGTTTCAGCTTTACAAGATGAAAAGGGGTTATAAAGATGGATGGTGGTAATGGTTCCATAACATTGTGAACGTATGTAATGCCACAGAACTGTACACTTAAAAATGATTATGATGGGAAATTTTATGTATATTTTACCACAATAAAAATAATTGGGAAAAAAGCCAACAAAATAAAGGTGCCTGGACTGAAAAATTTTTAATGTCCCTTCTGGCTCTGATATTCTCTCTTCTAACATTATTTATTCAATTTTAGAGTTTATAGTCAATTTCTGACAATCTCCATCTATCTATCATCTATCTATCTATCTATCTATCATCTATCTAATCTATCCATCTATCTATCTACATATCTATATGTTTAACATGTTTTTGCATGTGTCTCTATGTTTCAAAAGCCTATTTAAATCTTTCATGGACTTTTAGTCTTTAGAGGGAAGGTGAGGCTGTTTATATTACAGGAACATATTTTACTTGCCCACAGCAGCCAGAGCACAGCATGCTATTACTATAAATGGGGCATGATAGTGTTTTGTTATGAAACGTCTTTTGATGTAGGACAGCTACAGTCCAATGACTTCCAAATATATTTCATCCTACTGTAAAAAATAAAATGACAGATCTTCTCATGCCCACGGGGTCTCTGCACACATTTCCAGGAATTTGAGGCCATTTACTAAATCCAAACAGAAAAACATTGTTTTAATGGTTATAGATGTGTCCACTCACCTTTGAACAAGGCATGCCTCCTACTCCTTGCCTCTCATGTCTGAAGCCCAGCATGAATCAGTCGGTCTAGGTAAAAAAGGAGGAACATACCTGAATATCTTTTTGAGACATAACACCAATCTTCCAA
Source organism: Nomascus leucogenys (assembly GCF_006542625.1). NCBI lineage: Eukaryota > Metazoa > Chordata > Mammalia > Primates > Hylobatidae > Nomascus > Nomascus leucogenys. The sequence continues at coordinate 117,874,695 of NC_044402.1, read as the reverse complement.
GTTGTTCCACAGACCACCCTGACTATTCCTTACCCCACCATCCCACTTGAAAAAAACCCATTAATCGGGTAGTCTCTTTATTTCCCCTCAAAGGCAGCTCAACTTTAGAACAAAATGCTTAGGGGGAAAAAATACCTTCATTTAAAAACAGCAATACTCTCAGATTAGGAATTGAAGAAACTGAGATGGTTGTTCCAAGTTCTTCCCTAGTCTCTGGGTCTTCCCTTGCAGTCCCTTTGTGCATATACATTTCACACAACTGTTCATGCAGGTCTGGAAGGGGGTTTTGCTGAAGATATTCATGGCAGTGGTGTTTGCAGTAGTAGCAGGAGTTAGAGTCAGGCAGCAAGCAACCATCTGCAGGGAGCGGACAAGTAAAATGTGGTAAAGATATGCTATGGACACCATGCAATGATTAGAAGCATATCAGTTATCTATTGCTGTGTAACAAATTACTCCAAGTTTAACGTCTTAAAACAACAAACATTTATTATATCATGGTCTCTATGGGCTAGGAGCCAGCATGGCTTAGCTGAGTCCTTTGGCTCAGGGTCTCTTACAATGCTGCAATCAAGTGTTGGCAAGAGCTATGGGTCCTCTCAAGTCTCTACTAGACTAGAATAGGATTTGCTTCCAAGCTCACCCACGAGGCTGTTGGCAGGATTCAATTCCTCACTGCTATTGGACTGAGGGCTTCAATTCCTTGCTGGCTGTTGGCTGGAAGCCTCTCTCCAGTCTTTGCTGTTAGGCTTTCTACAAGGTGGCTCTCAAAATTTCAGCTGGCTTCCACCAGAGTGAACAAGGGAGGGCACAAGAGAAGAAAACAAAGGCTTTTTATAACTTAGTCTCAAAAGTAACATACTGTCACTTTTTGCCACATTCTGTTCACTAAGAGCAAGTCACTAAGTATAGTCCACAATCAAGGTAAGGTGATTGTACAGGGACATGGGTACCAACAGGGCACCATCATTGGGAGCCACCTTAAGAGCTGCCTACCACAAGAAACAACAGGTCAAAGGACCATGCAGCATTAAACACAATACTTCACAGATAAAGGCAAGAGTTAGGGTGAAGTCTGCAGCTGAATACAATTTGTCTAAATTAAAATACACAGGAACAATGTTATATGCTTTACAAAGATACAAACAAATTCAGAGTATAAAACAATCACGTTGTAATGTTTGCCTGCTGGGCATGGAGAGCTGGTGGGGAAATGAGAATAAATAACCACATAAATCCAGAGAAGGGCCTTGTAGATACAGAACTAAATTGTGTACTATAAACTCAAGACCAAGTTCAAGTCCTTGCACATGAGATTCAAAAGAAAGGAAAAGTAAAGTAACAAAACACACACCCTGGGTCTCTCAAACACTCAAGTTCCCATGGAAGGGTCTTATCAAGATTGATGTCTGAGGGAGCTCCCTACCCAATGTCACACTGGATTAAAGTCATCTCAAAGTCTCAGAGATTCTTACCGAGTAAAATAGCATCTGTGTTAGTGGGGCATACCTTGGGGTCTGTAAGACAGCTCTAAGAATTCAATGTACATAAAACATATCCACTTGGTGACCACATGTCTCAGGACTAAAGGCTTTCCTGAATGTGGGACTTTCAATGCTAAAACTTGGATAATTTGGTCACCTTATCACCTGAGGAGTTTGTCTAAAAATACAAATTGAAGCATCCTCACAAGTGATTCTGATTCAGTTTGCCTGAGCAGGACCAGTAATCTGCAGGCGAAGCAGAGCCAGAAGTCCTTCTAATACAGATGGTCCATGGACCACCCTTCTAGAATTCTCTGTTATAGAAGGACAGTTTTGAAAGCTACTTCTGGTAGCACCAAAGGTGACAGCCACTCTCAAGTCTGTAATCACAAGTCTCATGCAGCCACCTGCTGCAGTATCACTATTACCTGTTGATAATCCCAGGGCTCTAGTTCACAGTTCATTGATTCTAGTATTTCTCTTCCACGAAGGCAGGCCTCAAGATCCAGGAGGCAAAGTTCAGGAAGGGGTCAAGACGGGAGTTTAAGAAGCAAGATTTTCCTGACTGGCTGTTAGAAGAAACCACATCCCACGGCTGGATTAGCCATCTCCAGAAAAGTCTGGCAGAAGTTACCCACCCACACGACAATCTGAAGAATGTGCTTATAAGATTAAAGTGACCTCTAGGTCTTCAGGAAGCAGCTGCGTCAAATGTAATCTCTGTAAAATATTTTTCATATTTAGAAAATATAAAAGCTTACACAAGTACATTAACATGATAAAATAATGATGAGATAATGGCAAGTGTCTCTCACATCTAGCTGGAGGAGGAGGGGAGTCCCGATGCTGACGTTGAGGGGAGGGGATTTTGAGAAGCTGCAGATATATTAGGTAGACATAGCACCATTAAAAGGGTGTGTCAAACCATAAAAGTTTGTAAAACATTCTTAGTAACCAATCAATAGTCCTTGCTCTATTTTTCTATTCACAGAGTAATCTTTTGATCTCCCATTATTCTTTGTTCTCTAAATACAGATTGAGTAACTTCTATGTGAGAGGTACTGTGAGAAATATTTGTATTTTGGTCTTAATTTTTTGTTGGATTTTAGGTTTTATGAAGGTAGACTCTAACTAGCAGAAGACGAATGCAAATAAAGCAGTATTTTGATGGTTTCAAAGAAGTCAGCTGTAGTGATAAGAGCAGTTATGGTTTTAGAGTCCTCCAGAAGCCAACCCCGAGACAAGAATCCAAGTAGTTTTGGGAAACGATCCCAGGAAATACATAAAAGAGAGTGGAGAGTAAGTTACGGAAGGCAAAGGAGCTGATAAAAGATATCTGCCAAGCCAATTACCATTGCGGGCAACTGATGTTACAGCCTGCTGGGGAAGTCTGGGAGACAATAAGAGATTCTATGCTGTCCACACTCTAAAATAGGTTTCAGAGTTATTCCTAACAAGGGGTATTCAGCCACTGACTCTCCATTGGTCATTATCTGAGTGTCGCTTCTTGGGAGATTGATTACATCTCAGGCACTTCTGCTCTGCCCTGTATGAGAGCTGAGCATGCTATCTTGACTACATAGAGTCATGAATGTTTTCTATAAACAGGTTGAGAAAGTAGAGACAAATACCAAGGGGATATGGGTGGGCTAGCAACAACATCTGCCATAATAGCTCACAGTTGCTGCATTCTTACAGGGCTCCACAGACTAGATTAAATATATATTATCTCATTTAATATCTGATTAATATTCATTTTCCAGATCAGGAAACAGATGTGAAGTGAAAAGAGACTTGTATATGATCTCACAGTCAGCACATGGTGTGGCTGGGGTTTGAACCTTGACAGCTGGGTTTTAGAATCCAAGATTTTGGCCACTGTACTCTACTGGCCCCTTGAAGAGTTTGTATCTAGGTGAGGGAATAGAAAGAGATTTCAAGATGGGGGTGTAAAAACCAGCTGTTTCATGAAATATGAACCAGATTTGAGTCTGGGATTCAGCACTGGTATAGAAGTGCAGACATGCAATGAAGTTCAAGATTATCAAGGGTCCTGTTTGGCTAAAATATAAATCATAGGTAGTGGAGGATATTGGGGAGGATTCTGAATGCCCAGTTAAGAAGCTCACACACAGTGGGCTTGACTGTAAGGAACTGTTGAGGCTTTTTGAGCAATGACATGATAGAAGATGGGCTTGAATAACATTAAAGAGTGTTACTAAAAAAAGCCATATTATTTTAAAATAACATTCAACAGGAAGCCATGAATTGGTTGGATTGATCAAAAAAGAGGGAAAGATGAAAGAGCATGTGAGAATTCAAGAGTTTCAGGACACTTGTCTCAGAGACCCGGAGTTACTGTGGCATGATAGGACAGCTAAGAAGAGCAGATTCCAGACCAGGTCATGGATATAGAGTGCTCAGGAACTCTAGTCCCAGATATCAGTGTCTTTAATGGAATACAATAGAGAAAAGGACCAGAGTGGCTAGCTTGGACTTAGGTATGGCTGAACTTTCTAGTTCCACTTCAGCTTATAGTCCTAAGATTTGCTACTCTAAAGAGAATTTAATCTGTTTTCCCAGCATTGATCAGACTCCAAGTGAACTGGTGGAATTCCTTTTACTAAAAAAAAAAAAAAGCCTGGACACACCATGGACCACGCCTGTAATCCCAGCACTTTGGGAGGCCAAGGCAGGTGGATCACAAGGTCAGGAGTTCAAAACCAGCCTGGCCAACATGGTGAAACCCCATCTCTACTGAAGATACAAAAAATTAATTGGGCATCGTGCTGCATACTTGTAATCCCAGCTACTTGGGAGGCTGAGGCAGGAGAATCACTTGATCCCAGGAGGCAGAGGTTGTAGTGAGCTGAGATCATGCCATTGCACTCCAGTCTGGGTGACAGGGCGAGACTCTGTCTCAAAAAACAAAAAAAGTGAATGATAGTTTGATGACTCAATCAAAGGTGGCTTGACAGATACCTTTTTTTTTTCTTTGAGACAGAATCTCGCTTTGTCACCAGGCTGGAGTGCAGTGGTGTAATCTCAGCTCACTGCAACCTCTGACTCCCTGGTTCAAGTGATTCTCCAGCCTCAGCCTCCCGAGTAGCTGGGATTACAGGCACGTGCCACCACGCCCAGGTAATTTTTGTATTTTTAGTAGAGATGGAGTTTCACCACGTTGGCCAGGATGGTCTTGATCTCCTGACCTCGTGCCCACCAAAGTGCTGGGTTTACAGGCATGAGCCACTGCACCCAGCGTCCTTTGCCTTCCCTAACTTACTCTCCACTCTCTTTTATGTAGAGCAATGCATTAGTGACATTCATATTGCTGATGAGCGTGAAATACTTACATTGATGGCTGATTGGTGTATTGTTTTCCTGGAAAGAGGCACTTCTTTTTCTTCTTTTGCTAGGTGGTTCTTTCTATTCTGGAACCTTAAATGCACACCTAGTCCAAGATTCCATATTTACCTTCTCTCTGGACATTTAATCATAACCCTCAACTATGTCTTTTCGCTGATGACATTTCAGTATCTCTAGAATTCATCCTTTCCCTTGAACATAGTTTCCAACTGCTGGGTTGATCAAAAAAGAGGGAAAGATGGAAAAGCAGGTAACAGGTATGGCAATAATTCAGGAGTTTGAGGACACTTGTCTCAGAGATCCAAGATGTCACTACCAGGATATTCCACTAATGCCTCAAACTCAACGTGACCAAAAACAAGCCGGTCACATTCTTCCACAAACAAGTTTGTCTTTTTCTGACTTCCCAGTTGATTCATGACCCCATCATTCCTCAACTTGCTGATACTTGACCCTTGGAACAGCCTCTGACTCCCTCTTATCAACTGTCCACCCTAATGAATGCATGCCAAAACCTTGTTTATTCTACCACCACATCTCTTAAAGTTGGCCAGCCCCTTTGTCTTTATTCTAGTATAGTGTATTGTCAAGAGTCAAATTTACAACAAATCTAGTTTAAAGGTCTAGTGGGCTTTTATTCGTGATTCTAGCATAGGGCAACACCACATTCTATAAAATAGAATAAATGTTCCAAGAAGCTGAGTAGAAAGGGTTGGCTTTATAGGCAGAAAAGGGCTGGAGAAAGCAGAAACAGAAAAAAACTTGAATTGATGGTTTCAAATTACTTTCCTCAGAGAGTTAAAGCAGAGGGAACTTCTTTATCATGAGGTTTCAGGTAAATTGAACCCCTTTTGATTGGTTGCTGTGAATTTCCTGTTTTCTTGGAAAACTCTCACATTTTAGAGTTCAGTGGCACCTGAACATTGATTATGTGGCACTTAACATGAGTGACTCCATTCTGGTTTGGTCTGGTCTGCTGGGGCCTAGTGAAAGGGGCTAATCCAAAACAATGGCCTCCCATAAACTTTGTTTAATAATAGTATATAGTATTGTATGGTATAGTATAGTCTAGTTGAGGTTTTTGTTGTCTGTTGCTTAGCTTTTTACTTGGAATATAACCACACTCCTTATACTGCCCTCCTCCAAATAAATAGCACCTCATCTTCCTGTCAGTCTGATATGGTTTGGATTTGTGTCCCCACCCGAATCTCATATTGAATAATCCCCAGTGTTGGAGGAGGGACCTGGTGGGCGGTGAATGGATCATGGGGGCGAATTTCTCACTTGCTGTTCTTGTGTAGTGAGTTCTCCCAAGATCTGGTTGTTTAAAAGTGTGTAGCACCTCCTTCTTCTCTCTGTCCTGCTCTGACCATGTGAAGACGTGCCAGCTTATTCTTTGCCCTCTGCCGTGATTGTAAGTTTCCTGAGGCCTCCCTAGTTACGCTTCCTGTACAGCCTGTGGAATTGTGAACCAATAAAATCTCTTTTTAAATAAATTATCCAGTCTTAGATAGTTCTTTATAGCAATATGAGAATGAACTAACACAGCATCTCATAGGATTTTGCTATGTATCATTTCTATGTGTAGCTCTCTTATGATAGTAATAGCTAAAAGCAATAGTAGGTGCCAGGCATTGTCCTACATGCTTTACGTACATTATCTCTTTTAATCTTCACAGAAACCTTTTGGGATAATACAATTGTGAGCCACATTTTACACATGAGAAAACTGAGGCACAGAGAGGTTAAGTGGACTTTCCCAGGGCAGGAGCTGAATTGGAATCCAGGCCTCTGCATCTCCTAATAACAAAGTGCCACATTGAACCTCTTGTCTTCTTTTCCAGACTGTAAATTCCTTAAGATGAGGATTTCTCCATATAACCAAGTGACTCTTGCACAGTGCCTTACTAATTGTAGCGTGAATGAATGACAATTTTGCTTGATGGTAGAATTCAGGGAAACATCAAGCTGGAAGTCATTTGGTCCTGCTATTCCTGTAGAAGTGAGACTGTAGCTAATTCATTCTGGATGATAAACTTTAACCAGATCAGATCATTCAAGTAGGCCCTAGCTAGAGTAGAAATGACCCAAGAGAAATCAGGCTGCAACCTACATGAAATCAGACATTGGGCTCAAATGCGTGTGTTAAGCTCTGCCTCTCCCTTAAGTTCCATTATTTATAGACTCTTTTTCTTTTGCTGCATACCTGAAAACCCACACTCTTCTTAACTAACAAAAGAAGAATCTGAATTACAGACTTAGAAACACAGAGTATGTAGTAAAAGAGCATTTGCAAATGTAGGCGGAGCAGAGGCCCTCTGGGAGGCTCAGTACAATTACTTTTTGGCTGAATGACCTTGCAAACCTCTTCTAGAGGCTGAGCAGTGCTATTTCATGCCTCTATCACAGCATTTTCTCTCTGAAAAATCAACGACCCAAGAAAGCAGTTGGTGGCAGGAGGAGAGAGTCCCTGAGCTAATCCTTGAGGTTGAGGCAGAAACACAGCTGTTTTGGATTCAGCCTGGGGAGATCAAGGGGAGACATGACTGCTGTATTTAGAGAGGCTTGTCTTCAGTTGGCATCATTCTGAGCACTCCAGTTCTCTGTCAATAAGCACTTTATGGGAGAGATAAATGGATTTGGAGCTGAGGATAGGGGAGGGTGTCTGGGAAAGCATAAACATATTATCTGAGACCTTCCATCAAGCCCCTTCACTGAAGTGCTCAAGGACTCAGACATTGAGTTTAGCAGAGGCAGAGTGGGAAGGAGGGAGACTCTGCAGCCCTTTGGGTGAAGCCAGCTGCAGAAGTCTGGTCTAACAATAATAGACAGCATTAGAAGATCCGGCCTCTGTAGCTTGCTTCACCCACAGTGGTGCCAGGTTCCGTGCTGAGGGATTATCAAATGACAGTTTGGCCACCATCTTGACAATAAGACTAGAAACAATTGGCCTCCTATGAAGAGAAAACATGAACATTCATTCTAAAGGGGTATTGGTGAAAATGTAAATTAGTACAACTATTATGGAAAACAGTATGAAGGTTTCTCAAAAACTTAAAATAGAACTGCTATATGATCTAGCAATCCCACTTCTGGGTATATATCCAAAGGAAATGAGGTCCATATGTTGAAGAAATAGCTTCACTCCCATGTTCATTGCAGCACTGTTCACAATAGCCAAGACACAGAATCAACCAAAGTGTTTACCAACAGATGGATGAATGGATAAAGAAAATGTGGTTATATAAACAATGGAATACTATTCAGCCTTAACAAAGAAGGAAATCCTGTCATTTGCAACAATACAGATAAACCTGAAGGACATTATGCTAAAAGAAATAAACCAAGCACAGAAAGACAAATACTGCATGATCTCATTTATATGTGGAATCTAAAAAAGACAAACTGGCCAGGTATGGTGGCTCACATCTATAATTCCAGCACTTTGGGAGGCCAAGCTGAGAGAATTCCTTGAGGCCAGGAATTAGAGACCAGCCTGAGCAACATAGCAAGACTCTGTCTCTACAAAAAAATTTAAAAATTAGCTGGATGTGGTAGTGCATACCTGTAGTCCCAGCTACTTGGGAGGCTGAGGCAGAGAGATCACTGGAGCCTAGGAATCTGAGGCTGCAGAGAGATCACTGGAGCCTAGGAATCTGAGGCTGCAGTGAGCTATGATTGTGCTGCTGCACTCCAGCCTGATCAACACAGTGAGATCCCTTTTCTTAAAAAAATAAAAATAAAAATAAAAATTAAATAAATAAAAAAGACAAACACACAGAAGCAGAGAGTAGAATGGTGGTTACCAGAGGCTGGGGCATGGGTGGGGTAAGGTGGTGGGATCAGAGAGATGTTAGCCAAAGGACAAAAAATTTCAGTTAGACAGGAGAAATAAGTTCAAGAGGTTTGTTATACAACACGATGACTATAGTTAATAACAATGTTTTATATTCTTGAAAATTACTAAGAGAATAGGTTTTAAGTGTTCTTATAACAAAAAAGTATAACTATATGAGGTAATGCATATATTGATTAGCTTGATTTAGCCATTGCACAATGTATACATATATCAAAATATATTGTACACCATGAACACATGCAGTTGTTGTTATTTAAAAGTAAAAAATAAAAATTTACCAAAATTAAAAAATAAATTTAAAAACAAAGAGTGGGTGGCAATATTCTGCAAACATGGGAGGTGAAAGTAAATACTTGAGTAAATGAAAGAAAATGTTGCTATATATTTTGCATAATTACATCCCTTCCCTACATATTTTTAGATCCAAAAAGAACCCTTCCCGAGAAAGTATAGGCTTTTGGAAAGGTAGATGCAGGCACACTCTGGTCTTGAGATACCAAAGCATTTGTTAATGACTTTATGTTATTAAATATGGCCTTCCCATAGACAGCACGCCAAGGAATCGGGCATTAGTGTTGAGTTTTGAAGATCATGATTCTGGAAAAATGACATCCTTAGCTCAATTCCCCTTCAGTGCAGCTCAGGTGTTCCTAAATCCTCTAGAAGAGTTTTGTGCTGTTAGTAACTGGCTGATTACACAATCTTCAAATAAGTAAATGCATAGCTCCTATTCTTATTTTACCAGATAGATGCCATGTCCTAATCCTAGTACATTCCCTCTCCCAATGCATTTGCTGATACAGTGAATGCATGCTCCATTCTGTTGCTCTGATTATACCCTTCTTTTATACACTTTCTGATCTGGCAGCTACCCAAAGCTCTACTCTTAACATCTGTTACCTTCTTTGCCACACAACCCTCCTCTAGCACCCCAGGATAAAGAAGTTTTTCCCGTCTCATGACATAGAGTTCTTTTGCTCTAGAATCAGTTAACTGTTCTCATTGCATTTTCATTGAAGATGTGGATGTCCTCTGTTACACCTCTCTTCCTTTCTTATATTTTCTATGTTTTCATATTTCTATGTTTTGGACTATGCAGCTCCTTCTGCCTAGACTTTATCTCATGCAGCTCCACTGTAACATGCCCCAAACTGAACTCTCTTCTCTTCATTCCCTTGCCTCTTCCTCCACTCTGCCCCTAACACTCCCAGCCTCAGATTTCTCATCTGAGTGATTAACACCATCATGAAATCTCTTCCTGAAATAAAAGTTTAAATATCTTAGATATACCTATTTTTCTCACCCTCCTATATTTCTCTATCATTTTCACTTTCAAATCTACTTCCTAACTTTCTTTCCTATCCTTCTTAGCCTTGTTCCCATCATGTCTCAGTGGACTATGGTTATAGCCTCCTAACAGGGTTCCATCCATTTTCTACACTGCCTCTAAAGTGGCTATTCTGAGAAAGGATGCTCAGTGGAACTTTTCCTGTGGTCTCACAACTAGCGTCCTCACCATCAATACTCTAGGAAGGGTGCTTCTTTCCTCCCTGAGCCCAGTTCTATAAAACAGAAGATAAAGGAAGAGTGGTGAGGACAATCATCAGACTGATGACTTGCAGGTCAAGTGGGGAATGAAGTATATTTCTCTTGCCTACACCAAGAGAGGGTCAACCAAGATAATCACTTTTAGAGACTCCAGATGCTCCAAGAAGTGAACGCTGGAATCCCATTCCCTTATAAGAGGTTTGCTTGAGTTACACACTTGATGAACCTGATGAGCTTTCCTGCATGCATTTTCCTCTCAACAGCCTCCACCCCTTCTCACTTCCAGCAGGAAAAAAGACAACTTGATAGAAAAGGGTCATATTCCCTCCTTTTATCTTTGCACGGATACATGGGATTTCTTTGGGTCAAATGGACACTACAGAATGAAGCTGAATTTATGCTGTTTTGGAAGATTTTGTCTTCCCTGCTCTCCACCAAAGAGATATGGCCAATGTATCCTAGCACCCAGTAACAATAGGTTGTGACACCATGAAGCAAGGAAAACTCTGCTGGAAAAAAATAAGCTGGGACTCGGTCTCTCCAAATCCGGCAACTGATATGAATCCCTTCTCCCCAAGGGGTCAAGAGGTAGCATTTGTATAAGGCACTCACCACCAGCCACATTGGTAAGAAAGGCGGAAACAACCATTGGAAAGAAGACTAGGAAGGAAGCTGCTGGAGTGAGATACACGCATCCCTTCTGTCTTGGTGAAGAATTCCCAGTGACTCCTTATTCCCTACACTATAGCATAAAAATATATACTCTTTGCATAACTCATAAGGCATTTGTAATCAAGCACCTTTTCCCCTCATGCTGTTCTTTACTTCTTATTCTCATTTTCAACACTTGCAATTGTCCCAATGTATCAGACACCCCCACCACTGTGTCTTCGCAAACAGTTTCTTCTACCAGGACAGCACTTCCCTACCTAATCTACAAAAAATTCCTTCAAGTCTTGGTTTAGGCAAGATATCTCTGTAAAGCCTTTCCTAATGTGTGCAGGCAGAATGACTTATTTCTTCTACCATATTCCTCTGGTACATACAATTCAATTATCTTACTGAGTCACTTCTCAAGACACTAGTCATGTGTCTGTCTTCACACTAAGCCATAAGTTCTTTGAAGCCATCTACGGTGCTTTCCTTTGTAATCCCACTCTCGGAGGTGGAGGGAAAGGGCTGTTGAACTACAAATCTACAGCCTGGACCAATAACATAACCAGATACCATGTGAAACTTTGTTTTCAAGAGATGCCTTAAGTCTGTGTTGATGTAGACTTTGGGCTGAAGAGACAAAATCCGATTTTATCCACCAAGGTTCTATTTGAAATATCTTCTTCTCAACATCTGATACCAACTTCTCAATTTCAGCCAGTTCTAAAAGGCCTGTACCCACCCTGACTCAATGTACACCCTCCCTATTCTACCACAGTGGACTCTCAGTTATCTACAGGAAGCCAATTTCTCCACATCTCTGACCAGGGCTGGTATGTGGTATTAGGACATAATGTAAAAAATGCATTTATTATATGCTATTTTAGTTGCTTCTCTCTTAGTATAAATCCAATCTTATTTAGGTTACAAGATTCTAGAAGGCAGGCCTTATATGCTCTGTATTCCACATAGTGGAAATAAATACTTCTAATTCTGTAAATGATTTCTTAAAAGTCATACTGAGCCAAACACTGTGGAAAGTGGTAGATATTACGGCCTCTGCACTAAAGGACTTTACAGAGACTAGCCCTTTCCGTCTTGGAAGACTGTCCTTTTTGACCTTGAGGGAAGCTCCAGAGATGGCCTATGGCACGGTGAGGACAAAGAGGGCAGTCAAAGCAGCTGGCCAGGCCATCAGGGAATCCACCCTGCAATCAATAAGGTGACACAAGTCCCGTTCAAATTATCCTCACAATCTTTTAGCTTTCTAGCCCTGGAGCTCTCTTCATCTGTCATACTTGGTTTTGACTACATAGTAACTGCCACAAGAATGGGAAATAGTAAAAAGAGATGGACCTCAGAATGAAAAGTGATTGAATTCAAATTTAATTCAGCCTAAATATAGCTAATGAAATTTAGTCACTAATTTTGCAAGGCTGACCAGTCTCATATAGTCCTAATATAAATCCAGGAGAGTTGTTTGGATCAGGGGATTGTGTTGCCCTGATCATTTCCTTGGCTTTCTCCATTCCCTCACTGGCTGCTTCCTCACTGCAGATTTGCCCAACATACATGCATAGACACCACACAGAGGATACCCTTTCTTTCTCCCACTTGTCAACTAAACCCTCTCCCTTTCCCTGAAGTGATTCTCTACCATCACCATCTCTCAAAAATCATGCTAAGTTGCAACAATTGTTTTTATTTTGTTCCCATGAATGAGATATTAACAGTTCAAGTCTCTAAGGTCTTTCATTTCAATCAATAATACATATTCCTGAAATTCTAAATATAAGTGGCCTCTGACTACATTTCTCAAGTCTTAGATAAGTATGCCTGCAGTCTATAAACAGACTATGTGTGTGCATGTGTCAGAGAAACTACATGTGTGTATGCATATTATATACATGTATGTACTGAGAGAGAGACAATGGCACATATGATCCATCAAGAGTAGAAATATATTTTCTTCTACTCCTTCACTCTCCCTCTACTTTTGTCTCTGGGACAAAAGCTTTGCCTCCATCCCCGCTTGCTCACATCCACCCCTCCCTTCTTTCACTCTGACTTCTAACCCTTTTTCTCCCCATTAACGCCCCCCACCTTCATTTTAAACCCAGTTTTATCTGGATCCTCTCAAGGAATTGCACTGTGGTAGTCAGTGCAGAGACCCAGCCTCCAGGCTAAACTCTGGTGTGTCATTTAGTTACTAAGGACATTAATCTTCCTCCTTAGTTCTCTCTTAAGGATTATTTAAATTGGGCAGATTGAGAATCCATCTATTTCTTTAAAGCCCAGTCCATGAATAGCTGTTAACACAATGCAAGAGTTTAAGGCATTAAGCATGTACCTGCAAGTACTTTGCAGTTCTTCATTTCCTTCCCTCTGGGAGTGCTTTCCAGTAGACAGGGGGAGGGGAGGGAGCAGAGCCTAAGTAAGCTGATTTATCTGGAAAAGCACTCCTCTCCATCTTTGCCATTTTAATAAAGCTTAGCTTGGGGAAAGATTTGGAGGCCTTCAGGAGCAGGCCCGTTAAAACAATTGAGGAGTGTGTGAAACACAGCTCAGGCTCTGCATCCCAGTCTTCAAACTGACGTCACCTCATAAATCCACAGGCACAGCCTGGACCCATCAGCGAGCTGCTTTTTCAGGAGATTAATTATTTGTTCAGACAGGGGTCAGGTGGAGGGTCTTTGAAAGATTCCTTCAGTGTTTTGCCCCACCTCCTCTCATGGGGGTGAAAAATGGAACTCTCTGTACAGCCAAGCTGTAGAAAGAATACTGCGTGCAGAGTCAGAAGGGACGTGTGCAGCGTTTGACCCACACTGCCCAATTAAGACATGAGGGGACTGAGGGGCCAGAGAAGTGAAGGGGCTGTGCATTAGCTCTCCTTACCTTGCTGTCTTAAGGTTATAGGTTTCCAATTTGTCCCCAGGGCAGACTTCAGTCAGGCTGAAAATGCAATAAATTGAGAAAGGCATGGCGTTAGGGGAAGCCATATGACAGAAGGACAGTTGGACAGTGTCTGCAATCCAAGGGGGTCATGGAGGCTCTGGGAGGCCTCACTGTCAGCCCTGGAGCAGAGGTTTCTTTCCAGGAAGTGCGGGGCTTTGCACATCGACCACCTGGATATGTCTCTGGGGAATCACTTAGACACACTCAAGAACAGCAATCACTTAACAAAAAGCAGAAGAGAGGGAAAAAGGCTGAGGTGCAGCAGTTGTCAAATGCATGAGAGTTTCCAGAAGGAAGATTGCAAAGGCTCTGTACTCTCAGGGCAGGATAATGGGAAGGGAGATTTTCTGAGAAAGGGGGTAGGGATTAATTAAACTGGAGTTAGTCAGAAAGGTACTCAAATTTTGTTCACCCATTTTAGGAAAGTTTTAAACAGTGGTTTGTTAGTAAATGGTTAAAAACTGTCAGGGGGAGGGGGGTGGCTGTTCTACTTATCATCTGCTGATTTCTGTGGTGTAAATACTCCCTTTGACCCTGATTTCAAGCACCAATGTGAGGTCACTGAATGTGGAGTTGGGAAGAGATGGGAAAAATAGGGTCTTCTGAGCTGGTGCAAGCTGGCTCCAGCTCTTCCCTGGTTGTAATAAATATGCTAACAGGGTTCCTAAAGAATGTTCTCAATTCTCGTGCCCTAAGAGGCTACATGGTCCACCTAAAGGGGCTGGAATCCAGTCCTAGTGTCAGTTTCTTCCTGCCATCCAATCCCAGCTATCAGTTGACAATTTGTGCACTTTTCTCTCTGTATTTCCATAAAAAGTTGAAATATTAAACGGTGCAAAATAAAGAAGTCTTGCTATCCCCTGCAATTACAAACGTATAAAATTTGGCATCCTCAATTCTCATCATCATTTCTCTAATAGTTCTTGTCTTTGATAAGGCACAGGATTGGGTTGTATTGTCAGTGAGCAAAAAGAAGAACTGCAGACTGCAACTGTTGGAACTGCAACTAGTGTGCAGTCCCCTATTTGAAGAAATGGAAAGAGAAAGCCTAGCTCTCCTTTCAGGTATAGGGCCTGATCTGTGCAGCCTGATGGGAATCAGAGAGTTCTGGAATGCAGCTCCTTTCATAGCCCTTGGCTCCTCTGCACGCCCCAAATAAACACAGATTGTCAGTAGTGGTTTCAGATGAATCCCCCTGCAAATGCTGGCATAGCAGGCTGGGGCAGACACGGGTCTTACCCTCCAGGGAGGGAGCCCGGAGCAAGACTGCCACGCAGAGATGAAGTTGAAGAGGGGAAGGGGAGGGGGTCTATGAAAGCCAATGGCAGAGTCCTGTGGTTTGGCAGTTGGCCTGGGAGCCCTGGAGCCTTCTGGGAAAAAGCCAGGAGGGGAGGACAGAGTGAGGGAGAAGGGGTGGGGGAACTGCTTCTCAGGGTTGGGCTGGCGGCTGCGCCTGTCAGGGCCAGAATTGTCGGCTCTTTTCTGGAGTGACTTACTACATACAGAGAGGAGGAAAATGAACTAAGGTGCACTGGGCAAGTCACAGCCAGGATTTCCCTCCAATCTCACAATAGGCCTACGAGGCAGATTTTCATCACCATTTCTCAAATGGGGAAACTGAGGCCCCACAGGTAAGAAGATTGGCCTGTGCCACACTAATATTAATGGCTAAAGGTGAGATTTGATTTCACCCCTTTCTGCGCCCAAGGCCCTGATCTCCCCTTGGTTTTATGCTCCTTTTTGGCACCTCTACATCAAACCCTTTGTCTCCACCAGCCAACCTAGTGTGACACCTATTTGTCTGATTTTAGTTTGTTTCACCGTTTTGTAAACAGGTCCCTTGGTTGTTGAAGGGGCTGTCCTGGCTGACTGTGGTGGCCCCATGTGAGGACAAGGGAAGGGACTCTTGGCCTCCAGCTTGTCTGTGGGGCCAGGATCGATGTGCTCCTGGAATCCACACCAGAGAATCTTAGCTGTGTCGGCACAGCCAGGACACAAGTGCCATCCTCCTGCCAGAAGATTGTTAATAACGCCAACAATTTCTTCGACTTCTGGCTGTGGATACCAGCAGCCTGTGTTAAGTCAACTGTGTGTCCTCACTAGCATGTTGGCGCGGGTCAGCTGCTCAGTCATAAATCCAGACATGTCTATCTATCTGTCCATCAGTCCTTGTGGCCACACTGCCCTTCAAATCTTTCCTGCACAAACATGAAACTTAACACGAACTCCTCACAAGGGCACTCAGCCCTTGGCTTTCACTCGGAATAAATAGGCGGGTCTCTAGATGCAAACACCCTGCCCAAAGTGAAACGCAGCCAGCACAGCCACCTGCTGCCTCCCCTCTTGCACCCCTCACACTTTCTGGGTCCCTCGCCACTGCCGTTTTGTTATTCTCTATTCAAATGTCAAACACTAAAGTTCCTAGTTGTTTTAATAACTTTTGCTGAATTTCTACAGTTTTAATACAGTATTCTGTTTCCATTATTGATAAGATGATGGCTTTCCTGGCTGGGAGAGTCAGTAAGAGCTTTTTCTCTCACTTGAGCAGGTCTATTTTATCATTGTGCAAATAGGAATACTGTACACGGACTTCCATAGATGATAGTGACGCTACCACCCACTAATAATGATAATAAATGTTAGCTGCTACTGCAGCCACTGCTACAGCTAACGTTTATTGAGGACTTACTATGTGCTGGGCAGTATGTATTAAATGCTTCATAAAGATTAAGTATTTGATCCTCACAATAACTCCATGAAGTAGAGCCCATTATTTTCTCCATTTTCGTAAGAAGAAAATGAGATTCAGATGAGTGAAGTTGCAACTCACTTAAGTCTTCAAAACTAATAAATAATAAATCTGGTGCCAGAATTTGTGTTTTTGACTACTTTTCTATAGTGATATGAACCCCAAATATGCATGTGTATGCATGTACAAAATTAAGCTTCACTGTATAAAGCGGTCATTTCAAAGGTCAGAAACTTCAATGTTAGCAATTTCATGATTCAACCTAAAACACTTCAGCCAGAATTTTCTGAATATGGCCGCCAGACTTGATTATCCTTAGACTTTGGTGCCTTTCCTAGAACAGGCCCTCAGTCAGTAAATGTTTTCTGAGCATAAGAGTGAGGAATTGAGTGGGTGCAGGAATGACAGAGAGGGGTGTGAATGATCACAAGCAAAGGCAAGTTTCAGTTGCAGGGGGAATGAGTTTCAGGGGGCACAGCAAGGGGTGTGGGCATGTGCGTGTGTGCATGTGTGTCCAAGGACCTGTGCCAGTGGTGGGTGGGTGCAAGCCCCTTTAAAAGCTACACCCTGTTATCTTCCCTGTGGAGTGATGTGACCACTCACATTTCCATCCATCCTATATTTCTCATGGCTGCCACAACATAGTACCTTCAAAAGAAATAATCGAATAGATATTCTTTTGAAGAAAGTGTTATAGGCTTAGCCAACTCCCATAACTCCTTTCTAATACCAGTAACCTAGGTTGAGAGGGTGTTGGTTTCAATTCGATGGGAATTGATTTGAGAGCAAATCATCCCGTGGTCAGAGCCCCTGGAATCAATCTGTCCTCTCATCTCACTTTTGCTTTCTCTTTCTTCTCATTATCTGTTAGGATGAAAGTAATGTAAACCTGATTCTCCTTTGTAATCTCCGCAGCCCAGGGGACCTGGTGGTGAGGGGAGGCTGGAGGTGCTGGAGAAGAGTGTCAGGGAGAAGGAGGAGCCTTGGGGTAGGCACCAGGCTCTCTGGGAGGAAGGCGCATCAGGAAGACAGGTGCAGCCCGACTTTGCCAGATGGGATGTTCAAGGCACCCAAGGAGCAAGGACACCAAACCCTAAGATCCAGAAAGCAGGAAGGCAAAGCTTAGAGCTTCATTTATCCTCCCTGGGACGCCTTTGGACATAATTCAGGAAAGAGAAGGAATAAAGTCAGCACAAAGGTGTGAAAGGTGGGTCAGATACCAAGGGGAACAATATGTAAGAGAGGTCAGAAAACATACCCTCTGCTCACCCCTGCAAAGCAAGGTCACCATATGCTTTAATTTTGTGTCGCACACTTCTGTCCGTAAAAATGTTTTTAATACATCTGCAAATAAATGGATGTTAATATTTGAATAATATACACATTTAGTACCATGATGATATACTATGTACATTATGAAAGACACAAAAATATAAATTAAAAATTGATAAGATAAAAATAAGTAAGAAAAGAAGTTATATTTTCTTTCCACACTCCCAAAGAATCATCTCACGTACCTCTGAGGTGAACTCACGTCGTTCTGCAGGCCTTTGGGTTAGAACACTGCTGCCAATAGAAATATAATGCAAACTGCATATGTAATTTACATTTTTCTAGTAGTCTTTTTTTAAAATGTAAGAAGAAATAAATGAAATTCATTCTAATAATAAATTTTAATCTAACCCAACATATCCCAAGTACCATTATCTCAATGGGTAATCAATATAAAATTATTGAGAGATTTAAAGTTCTTTATTTTGCAACAAAGGCCAATAAATTTGGTGTGTATTATACACTTATGTCACATCTTCATTTGGAAAGCCCACATTTCAAGGGTTCGTCAACTACATGTGGCTAGTGTCTACTATATTAGATGGTATGGGGTTGAAGGACTATGATACCAGAGGAATGGGAATCCTAGGGAACACTGAGTTTCTGTTTGCAGTCAAGGCTGAGAACATTAGAATAAGGATGCCTAGTGCACCATTGCCAGCAGTGGAACTGTAATCTTCCAGTTCCTTTAACCAGATGGCCTTAAAATAAGCACACTACACAGGTTGCAGAGTAACATGATTCCATGAAAAAGGAATTATACATAAGTACATAAACGTATGAGCATAGCAAAAATATGCATGAACACACATTAACAATGAATATTGATCACCTTGAGGATATGGAATAGGAGGACAGTGAGCAGCAGAGTATTAAAATTTTCTACATATGTATCTATATAGTTTGAGTTGTCAAAATCTGTATTTATTTTTAAAATATTCTAAAGGACAATAATTTTCAAGCGCATATTTTTTTTTCAGAAAGTATGCAGGCTGAATCCTTATTGATAAAATAATATTTCCTTCAGTTATGGAAACCTAAACCTACTGTAGAGTCAACGTGTTCCTCTTATTGAATGAAAGAGTCTTCTGTCTTTTTTATTATTTTTTACATGGAGGAAGAGTTGGGAAAGGGATTTTGGGCTTAGGGTTGCCAGGGAAAATGCAGGACACACAGTTAAATTTGAATTTTATGTGAGCAATGATTAATTTCTTAACATAAGCATGCCCCATGCCATATTTCCTTTGAATGATCCAGGGATAACCTAAATATTTGCTCGGAACATAACGTATTTATTTATTTTATTTATTTTTTATCCTTGTTAGGAGGATGTCAAAGTGCATACATATTTATGCTAAAAAATTATTCACTGTTTATCTGAAATCCAAATTTTACTGGACACTTTTTTTTTAAAAATCAAACCCAGCAAGCCCGTTTGGGCTGTCATTATCACAAGTGAACTGCTGTGGTCTTGCATGACTGCTTTTCTCTGCACCGCAGGAAAGTGCTACCTTCAACGGAATTATTCCCATCAGTGGTTCCCAACTGGGATGTGGTAGAGAGGTGCTTCTAATTCCTCCTGCCAGTACAGTAATTATGAAAGTAGATCCACCTTCCTGTCTCTCATCTTCTCAACCTAGTTCCCTTCCAAATAAGTTCTTAGTTTCTTGAATTTGAATTCCTTCTCTAAGGTGTTTTCAAAAACCTGACTGGAGAAAAGACAACATTCTTAAATATCCCAAATAAGCACATTACTAACTTATGGCAGGCAAAGCTACCTATTTTAGTCTCAGTTCTGAGAGAATTTATGGTATTTAACAAGGAATATGCTCCACTGTTTTTTTATATACCTATATGCACCACAGTGCTGGAATCATGGCAAGTGGTATAGCTGTGTGTTGTACGTGTGTGTGTGTGTGTGCATTGCGTGTGTGTTGTGTGGGTGCGTGTTGTGTGTATGTGTTGTGTGTGTGTTCACCCTGTTATCTTCAACACACAGTGGTATAGCTGTGTGTTGTGTGTTGTGTGAGTGTTGTATGTTATGTGTGTGGTGTGTGTTGTGTGGTGTGTGTGTGTTTTGTGTGTGTGTGGTGTGTGTTTTTTGTGTGTGGTGTGTGTGTTTTGTGCATTGTGTGTTTTTTGTGTGTTGTGTGTTTTTGTGTGTTGTATTTTTGCATGTTTGTTGTGTGTGTGTGTTTTTGTGTGTGGTGTGGTGTGGTGTGTGGTGTGTGTGTGTGTGTTGGGGAGAGGGGGTTAGGAATACCCTATACCCAGGGCATTTCCACTGCCCGTCACTGGTTGCTGGTGACCAGATGGACATTGACTTACATCGGGTTTTCAGAATCCCAAAGAGCATAACATCTCATGCATCTCTTTTCATCAAATTCAAGTTTTCAGGTTTATTAGACAAGGTCTTGTTCTTTTCTTTTAATGGTTCAGGGATAACCTTAACCTCAAAAAGCTAACTTGTCAATCCACCCCAAAATGCAAATCCTTAAGAAATTAGCCTGGGCACTTGTCTCAAGAAAACACAGTACTTTTTCCCTGGCATTTTAATGATACAAGAATTCTTTGATCCGGAGCTTTCTAATGTCTAATCCATTAGCAGAATTGCTTTTTCCATCACAGCCCTCTTTACCAGATTCAATTAGCACTGTCTACAGAGTTATGCGAGAGATTGAAAGACAGATGCTTACTCCAGTCTCCAAAGATCTCTATGTGTATCTTGAGTGCTGTCACTCAAAAAATAAGACATGAAGATATAATTGAGAGAAAAAGAAATAAAAAGTATAAATATATAAAAAATCCCAAAGTTATCAGTACTCAAAGAAACTAGTTAAGTTGAAATAATACATTTTAAAGATGCATAATGTTGGCTCTAGCCTTGGTGTTCTCAACCTAATCAGCTATTCAATTTCAGCTTTTTTCTTCTTCAACATCAGTCCAGCAATTCCCAAACTTTGGTATATTTAAAATCATGTGATCTCACAGGTTCTTATCATATGAAGTCAGCACAACAATATTAGTAATATGAACAATGCATAACATGCAAAATTGGGTAAGAACTCTAAGTATAACCTTTAATGATCTTGTGTGCTTTATATGTTGAAATTCTACTTTGTTTGAAACAGATATGTATGTGACTGATTGAAAGAGTAAAATGTTTTAATAATTGTAATGATTATGAAAGCTATTAATTTCATGAACACACACAATTGCTAAGAATTTCCAATTAGCTAAATAAGAAAATATATTTCTGGTTTTTAATACTAATAGTAAAATAATATACTAGTTAGATAAACTTAGAGCATAATATGCTGTTGTTTTTATTTTTTTTCAAGATAGAGTTTTGCTCTGTCGCCCAGGCTGGAGTGCAGTGGCACGATCTTGGCTCACTGCAACCTCCACCTCCTGGGTTTACGCAACCCTCCAGCCTCAGCCTCCTGAGTAGCTGGGATTATAGGTGTCTGCCACCATGCCCGGCTAATTTTTTTATTTTAGTAGAGATGGGGTCTCACCATGATGGCCAGTCTGGTCTCGAATTCCTGACCTCAAGCAATCCACCCACCTTGGCCTCCCAAAGTGCCGTGATTACTGGTGGGAGCCACCGTGACGAGCCCATTATATGCTTTTTAAGGCAACACATTTATAAAAGTTTCAATGATAAGTTAGCATAATATACATCCTCCTAGATAGGCATATAATAGATCAAAATTTTAATCTTTTGAAAATTTTTTAGGTATAAGCATTTATAAAATAAAATTAACATGAAGCAAAATAACCTTAAAACACTATATTTAATATTTAGTTGTTTAATCCCATGTAGATCATGATTCACTAAAGAAACATATATACTTTATTAATTTCTCTAGGTTATGAGAGCAGATTAAAAGCACAATGTTAACTTTGTCATCTCAAGCTGTATTATGGAGAAAAGAACAATATCCTTTATACATTCTATATTGACAAAATAAAGAATATTAAATGCAAATAAAGGGAGAATGTTAGAAAAAAATTAAGTACTTCAAAAATATCTTATTTCCCCACTGATCACAAATGAAAAGTTCTACTTAATATCACAAATGCTCAGATAATGACTGCAAGAGCAATAAAATAGCGCCCTATTCTGAGAAAATACTATTCTTGCACTGTAATTCAAACTTTAAACATGTAACTTAGATATTTTAACAGCAACATTCATAATTACAACTTTTTTTTTTTTTTTTGAGATGGAGTCTCACTCTGTCACCCAGGCTGGAGTGCAGTGGCACGATCTCTGCTCACTGCAAGCTCCGCCTCCCGGGTTCACGCCATTCTCCTGCTTCAGCCTCCCAAGTAGCTGGGACTACAGGCACCTGCCACCACGCCCGGCTAAATGTTTGTATTTTTAGTAGAGATGGGGTTTCACCATGTTAACGAGGATGGTCTTGATCTCCTGACGTCGTGATCCACCCGCTTTGGCCTCCCAAAGTGCTGGGATTATATAATTAAATTTTTAAACAAAATTTCAGGATAGTGTTTGTATGTCCTAATTTTATTTTATGATGATGATATTTGGCTTCATGTTTTATTTTAGATAAATAAAATTTTGGGAAAAGACTATTTTTCCATTTGTTATCTGGCCAAATGTTCATTTAGTGCATGTCTGATTTACTATTTTGAAAGACTCAATGAGATAAGAGAGCTAGTATTCAGACTAAAATTGACACCCAAAACCACTATCAGAAAGAAAAATGTCTTCTCTAAATGTAGTTGTCCGTTTCTTTTTTTCTAGAGCTGGTGAATAAAGCAAACAAAACAAAACAAAACAAAAATCCCAAAAAACAAAATACCTGTCAAGTATCAAAGCTACAGAAAAAACAGTTTTAAACATGGAGGAGCTCAGAAAATTTTGTACCCATGAGCCCCTTTAGAGAAACCTACTTGAAGATAAAATTCATCCAACAAGAACTTAATGAGGAAACTTTATCAGTGGTGAATTTTAAATCTATTTTAATTATACATATAAGACGAAAGAGGAAACGAGTGAAAGAATAAGACATTATATAATATATTCAATATATCATGTCTTCTAAGTTTTGACAATGTAAAAATAATGCAAAGTTTACACCAAACATATTAGTCTTATTAAAAATGTGAATAGACTTAATTCACCTATTAAAAAATACTTCCATCATGGCTGAAAATATGAGGCTCAACTGTATACTGATTATTTTTAAAAAACCTAAAACAAAATAATTTGAAAACAAAATAATTTGGAAAAAAATGCAGAGAGGGTTGGGTGCGGTGGCTCATGCCTGTAATCCCAGCACTTTCGGAGGCCAGGGTGGGCAGATAACAAGGTCAGGAGATCAAGACCATCCTGGCTAACACAGTGAAACCCCATCTCTACTAAAAATACAAAAATTAGCTGGGCATGGTGGTGCATGCCTGTAATCCTAGCTACTCTGGAGGCTGAGTCAGGAGAATCACTTGAGGTTGCAGTGAGCCGAGATTGCGCTGCCATTGCACTCTAGCCTGGGCAACAGAGTGAGACTCCGTTTCAAAAAAAAAAAAAAGCAGCAAATGGAAACAATTAGAAAGCAGGTGTAGGGATATTGATGTCAAACAAAGTAGGCAAATTAAATGAGGCAAATAAGGTGACTTTTTTACGGGTTTTGTTTATAGATCTGTATTTTGCAATCAACAAGAGAAAGTTTTAGAGAATAATATATTTGGTTACAGTTCTGCATATCTTTAGTAAATACAAAGCCACATGATATTAAATCTGGCTGTAAGTAAGGTAAAGTTGAAAAATTCAACCCGGAGTGGAGCCAAGATGGCCGAATAGGAACAGCTCCGGTCTACAGCTCCCAGCGTAAGCGACACAGAAGATGGGTGATTTCTGCATTTCCATTTGAGGTACTGGGTTCATCTCACTAGGGAGTGCCAAACAGTGGGTGCAGGACAGTCGGTGCAGCGCACCGTGCACCAGCCAAAGCAGGGCGAGGCGTTGCCTCACTCGAGAAGCACAAGGGATCAGGGAGTTCCCCTTCCTAGTCAAAGAAAGGGGTAACAGATGGCACCTGGAAAATCAGGTCAGTCCCACCCTAATACTGCACTTTTCCAACGGGCTTGGAAAACGGCACACCAGGAGATTGTGTCCTGCACCTGGCTCGGAGGGTCCTATGCCCACGGAGTCTCGCTGATTGCTAGCACAGCAGTCTGAGATCAAACTGCAAGGTGGCAGTGAGGCTGGGGGAGGGGCACCCACCATTGCCCAAGCTTGCTTAGGTAAACAAAGCAGCCAGGAAGCTCGAACTGGGTGGAGCCCACCACAGCTCAAGGAGGCCTGACTGCCTCTGCAGGCTCCACCTCTGGGGGCAGGGCACAGACAAACAAAAAGTCAGCAGGAACCTCTGCAGACTTAAATGTCCCTGTCTGACAGCTTTGAAGAGAGTAGTGGTTCCCCCAGCACGCAGCTGGAGATCTGAGAACGGGCAGACTGCCTCCTAAAGTGGGACCCTGACTCCCGAGCAGCCTAACTGGGAGGCACCCCCCAGTAGGGACAGACTGACACCTCACTCAGCCAGGTACTCCTCTGAGACAAAACTTCCAGAGGAACTATCAGACAGCTGAATTTGCGGTCTCACGAAAATTCCGCTGTTTGGCAGCCACCGCTGCTGACACCCAGCCAAACAGGGTCTGGAGTGGACCTCTAGCAAACTCCAACAGACCTGCAGCTGAGGGTCCTGTCTGTTAGAAGGAAAACTAACAAACAGATAGCACATCAACACCAAAAACCCATCTGTACATCACCATCATCAAAGACCAAAAGTAGATAAAACCACAAAGATGGGGAAAAAACAGAGCAGAAAAACTGGAAACTCTAAAAAGCAGAGCACCTCTCCTCCTCCAAAGGAACGCAGTTCCTCACCAGCAACGGAACAAAGCTGGACGGAAATGACTTTGACGGGTTGAGAGAAGAAGGCTTCAGACGATCAAACTACTCTGAGCTACAGGAGGAAATTCAAAACAATAGCAAAGAAGTTAAAAACTTTGAAAAAAAATTAGGTGAATGGATAACTGGAATAACCAATGAAGAGAAGGGCTTAAAGGTGCTGATGGAGCTGAAAGCCAAGTTTCGAGAACTACGCAAAGACTGCAGAAGCCTCGGTAGCCGATGCGATCAACTGGAAGAAAGGGTATCAGTGATGGAAGATGAAACGAATGAAATGAAGTGAGAAGGGAAGTTTAGAGAAAAAAGAATAAAAAGAAACGAACAAAGCCTCCAAGAAATTTGGGACTACGTGAAAAGACCAAACCTACGTCTGATTGGTGTACCTGAAAGTGACGGGGAGAATGGAACCAAGTTAGAAAACACTCTGCAAGATATTATCCAGGAGAACTTCCCCAATCTAGCAAGGCAGGCCAACATGCAGATTCAGGAAATACAGAGAACGCGACAAAGATACTCCTCGAGAAGAGCAACTCTAAGACACATAATTGTCAGAGTCACCAAAGTTTAAATGAAGGAAAAAATGTTAAGGGCGGCCAGAGAGAAAGGTTGGGTTACCCACAAAGGGAAGCCCATCAGACTAACAGCTGATCTCTTGGCAGAAACTCTACAAGCCAGAAGATAGTGAGGGCCGATATTCAACATTCTTAAATAAAAGAATTTTCAACCCAGAATTTCATATCCAGCCAAACTAAGGTTCATAAGTGAAGGAGAAATAAAATACTTTATAGACAAGCAAATGCTGAGTGATTTTGTCACCACCAGGCCTACCCTAAAAGAGCTCCTGAAGGAAGCACTAAACATGGAAAGGAACAACTGGTACCTGCCACTACAAAAACATGCCAAATTGTAAAGACCATCAAGGCTAGGAAGAAACTGCATCAACTAATGAGTAAAATAACCAACTAACATCATAATGACAGGATCACATTCCACATAACAATATTAACTTTAAACGTAAATGGGCTAAATGCTCCAATTAAGAGACACAGACTGGCAAATTGGATAAGGAGTCAAGACCCATCAGTGTGCTGTACTCAGGAAACCCATCTCACATGCAGAGACACACAGACTCAGAATAAAGGGATGGAGGAAGATCTGTCAAGCAAATGGAAAATAAAAAAAGGCAGGGGTTGCAATCCTAGTCTCTGATAAAATAGACTTTAAACCAACAAAGATCAAAAGAGACAAAGAAGGCCATTACATAATGGTAAAGGGATCAATTCAACAAGAAGAGCTAACTACCCTAAATATATATGCACCCAATACAGGAGCACCCAGATTCATAAAGCAAGTCCTGAGTGACCTACAAAGGGACTTAAACTCCCACACAATAATAATGGGAGATTTTAACACCCCACTGTCAACATTAGACAGATCAATGAGACAGAAACTTAACAAGGATATCCAGGAATTGAACTCAACTCTGCACAAAGTGGACCTAATAGACATCTACAGAACTCTCCACCCCAAATCAACAGAATATACATTTTTTTCAGCACCACACCACACCTATTCCAAAATTGACCACATAGTTGGAAGTAAAGCTCTCCTCAGCAAATGTAACAGAACAGAAATTATAACAAACTGTCTCTCAGACCACAGTGCAATCAAACTAGAACTCAGGATTAAGAAACTCACTCAAAACTACTCAACTACATGGAAACTGAACCACCTGCTCCTGAATGACTACTGGGTACATAACGAAATGAAGGCAGAAATAAAGATGTTGTTTGAAACCAACGAGAACAAAGACACAACATACCAGAATCTCTGGGACACATTCAAAGCAGTGTGTACAGGGAAATTTATAGCACTAAATGCCCACAAGAGAAAGCAGGAAAGATCCAAAATTGACACCCTAACATCACAATTAAAAGAACTAGAAAAGCAAGAGTAAACACATTCAAAAGCTGGCAGAAGGCTAGAAATAACTAAAATCAGAGAAGAACTGAAGGAAACAGAGACACAAAAAACCCTTCAAAAAATTATGAATCCAGGAGCTGGTTTTTTCAAAAGATAAACAAAATTGATAGACCCGTAGCAAGACTAATAAAGAAGAAAAGAGAGAAGAATCAAATAGATGCAATAAAAAATGAAAAAGGGGATATCACCACCGATCCCACAGAAATACAATCTACTATCAGAGAATACTAAAAACACCTCTACACAAATAAATTAGAAAATCTAGAAGAAATGGATAAATTCCGCGACAAATACACCCTCCCAAGACTAAACCAGGAAGAAGTGGAATCTCTGAATAGACCAATAACAGGCTCTGAAATTGTGGCAATAATCAATATCTTACCAACCAAAAAGAGTCCAGGACCTGATGGATTCACAGCCGAATTCTACCAGAGGTACAAGGAGGAACTGGTACCATTCCGTCTGAAACTATTCCAATTGATAGAAAAAGAGGGAATCCTCCCTAACACATTTTATGAGTCCAGCATCATCCTGATACCAAAGCCTGGCAGAGATATAACCAAAAAAGAGAATTTCAGACCAATATCCTTGATGAACATTGATGCAAAAATCCTCAATAAAATACTGGCAAACCGAATCCAGCAGCACATCAAAAAGCTTATACACCATGATCAAGTGGGCTTCATCCCTGGGATGCAAGGCTGGTTCAACATACGCAAATCAATACATGTAATCCAGCATATAAACAAACCAAAGACAAAAACCACATGATTATCTCAATAGATGCAGAAAAGGCCTTTGACAAAATTCAACAGCACTTCATGCTAAAAACTCTCAATAAATTAGGTATTGATGGGACGTATCTCAAAATAATAAGAGCTATGTATGACAAACCCACAGCCAATATCATAGTGAATGGGCACAAACTGGAAGCATTCCCTTTGAAAATGGGCACAAGACAGGGATGCCCTCTCTCACCACTCCTATTCAACATAGTGCTGGAAGTTCTGGCCAGGGCAATCAGGCAGGAGAAGGAAATAAAGGGCATTCAATTAGGAAAAGAGGAAGTCAAATTGTCCCTGTTTGCAGATGACACGATTGTATATCGAGAAAACCCCATCGTCTTAGCCCAAAATCTCCTTAAGCTGATTAGCAACTTCAGCAAAGTCTCAGGATACAAAATCAATGTACAAAAATCACAAGCATTCTTGTACACCAATCACAGACAAACAGAGAGCCAAATCATGAGTGAACTCCCATTCACAATTGCTTCAAAGAGAATAAGATACCTAGGAATCCAACTTACAAGGGATGTGAAGGACCTCTTCAAGGAGAACTACAAACCACTGCTCAATGAAATAAAAGAGGATACAAACAAATGGAAGAACATTCCATGCTCATGGTTGGAAGAATCAATATCGTGAAAATGCCATACTGCCCAAGGTAATTTATAGATTCAATGCCATCCCCATCAAGCTACCAATGACTTTCTTCACAGAATTGGAAAAAACTACTTTAAAGTTCATATGGAACCAAAAAAGAGCCCGCATCACCAAGTCAATCCTAAGCCAAAAGAACAAAGCTGGAGGCATCACGCTACCTGACTTCAAACTATACTACAAAGCCACAGTAACCAAAACAGCATGGTACTGGTACCACAACAGAGACATAGATCAATGGAACAGAACAGAGCCCTCAGAAATGCTGCCGCATATCTACAACTATCTGATCTTTGACAAACCTGACAAAAACAAGAAATGGGGAAAGGATTCCCTATTTAATAAATGGTGCTGGGAAAACTGGCTAGCCATATGTAGAAAGCTGAAACTGGATCCCTTCCTTACACCTTATACAAAAATTAATTCAAGATGGATTAAAGACTTACATGTTAGACCTAAAACCATAAAAACTCTAGAAGAAAACCTAGGCAATACCATTCAGGACATAGGCGTGGGGAAGGACTTCATGTCTAAAACACCAAAAGCAATGGCAACAAAAGCCAAAATTGACAAATGGGATCTCATTAAACTAAAGAGCTTCTGCACAGCAAAAGAAACTACCATCAGAATGAACAGGCAACCTACAAAATGGGAGAAAATTTTCACAACCTACTCATCTGACAAAGGGCTAATATCCAGAATCTAAAATGAACTCAAACAAATTTACAAGAAAAAAACAAACAACCCCATCAAAAAGTGGGTGAAGGACATGAACAGACACCTCTCAAAAGAAGACATTTATGCAGCCAAAAAACACATGAAAAAATGCTCATCATCACTGGCCATCATAGAAATGCAAATCAAAACCACAATGAGATACCATCTCACACCAGTTAGAATGGCCATCATTAAAAAGTCAGGGAACAACACGTGCTGGAGAGGATGTGGAGAAATAGGAACACTTTTACACTGTTGGTGGGACTGTAAACTAGTTCAACCATTGTGGAAGTCAGTGTGGTGATTCCTCAGGGACTTAGAACTAGAAATACCATTTGACCCAGCCATCCCATTACTGGGTAAATATCCAAAGGACTATAAATCATGCTGCTATAAAGACACATGCACACGTATGTTTATTGTGGCACTATTCACAATAGCAAAGACTTGGAACCAACCCAAATGTCCAATGATAGACTGGATTAAGAAAATGTGGCACATATACACCATGGAATACTATGCAGCCATAAAAAATAATGAGTTCATGTCCTTTGTAGGGACATGGATGAAACTGGAAACCATCATTCTCAGTAAACTATCACAAGGACAAAAAACCAAACACCCCATGTTCTCACTCATAGGTGGGAATTGAACAATGAGAACTCATGGACACAGGAAGGGGAACATCACACTCTGGGGACTGTTGTGGGGTGGAGGGAGGGGGGAGGGACAGCATTAGGAGATATACCTAATGCTAAATGACGAGTTAATGGGTGCAGCAAACCAACATGGCACATGGATACATATGTAACAAACCTGCACATTGTGCACATGTACCCTAAAACCTAAAGTATAATAATAAAAAAAATAAAAGAAAAGAAAAGAAAAAGAAAAATTCAACCCATATAAAATTACTTTTTGGAGAGTAAGTATGCTAATGAGTAATTATTTCAATGACCTTTTCTTTTTATGACTGTTTGCAAACTGATCCCTTTTCTCCAGTCATTGTGACTCACCAATGTTTCAAACTGCACTCTTTACTTCAGTGTTACCACCCAGGGATTTCTGAGGCAGCATAAGTTTGGTTTCATAAAAACAGTAGATACTTTAACTTTTCAGTGACTATTTTTAAATCTGTAAACCCAATAATCATATTAGTTAGCCCAGTAACTATAAAAACATTGAGATTTCAGCATTGCAAGTCATGATCTCTTTGTGCTTTTTAAATTAAGCTGCTTTGGAATCTTTTTGGCATTTATCAGTCATTTGTATTTCCTTTATACAAATAAAAGAATATATTTAAAATAATTTTTAAGGTTAAATATCACGGAGGGCTTATCAGTACTTTTTATTTTTAAAACAGCATAAATCAGTTATTATTTTTTCATTCAGTATTTGGAATAGTTGAAATTATTTCTGTTCCCTCCTTACATCAACCAACATCACTTTTTTTCATGACACTAAAAGTTACAGGTATCCCTGCAAAGTTTTTAAGTAAATGAGAGAATCACAGTGGAGTCTCAATCAGTTAACAATGTAGATCCATTAAAAAAAAGAAACAACAGAATATTAAAAGAAAATCTTCAAACTAAAAAAAAAAAAAAAAAGCAAAAACAAAATCCTCCTAAGAACTAAAATTGAGTACATGTTGTCATTGATTCTATACTTGTATCCCCTGTCTGATTAGACTCCTCTTTCTCATGTTGTAAGATATGTTTGCTGAAATCTTCATGCCAGGTTTTCAGGACATTTAACATGAAAAAGCTATGCTACTACCACATCTAAGGGAATATAAGGGTACTGATTCTTCACTAATAGACTTCATATCCAAAGATGAGCACTGAGTCTTACTCCTCTGCATTCACCTGCATCTTCTCAGGAGATAATACTTGCTGTGCAAATAAATGAAAGGTCACATTTTAATGATAAGTGCCACAATTCACAATAAAGGTATAATAGTCACAGTTATCTATGCACCAAATAACACAGCAACATATTTTGAAGCAAAAATTGCAGAAATGTAAGGACACATAAATGGAAACACATAAATAATAATAAAAAACATTCAATGAGTTGCTTTCAGTATAAGATAAGTGGAGGGCAGGCATGGAGGCTAACATCTGTAATCCTAGCACTTTGAAAGGCAGAGGCAGGGGGATCACAAGAGGTTCGGAGTTCGAGACCAGCCTGGCCAACATGGCAAAACCCCATCTCTACTAAAAATACAAAAATCAGCTGGGGGTGGTTGTGCATGCCTGTAATCCCAACAAAATGGCTCGGAGGTTGCAGTGAGCCAAGATTGCGCCATTGCACTCCAGCCTGGGCAACAGAGTGAGACTCTGCTAAAAAAAATAAAAAATAAATAAAAATAAAAAAGATAAACAGGCAAGATAAGTTAGGATATAAGACAACCTAAATAACATAATTACTAACATAGCTCTCATGGATATATATCAAACCTGATAATAGAGAACATATATTCTTGAGTGTGCATGGGGGATTTAGAAAATTAATCATAATTTAGGATATGTTAAGTAGCAAAGAAAATATCAATAAGTTATAGAAATATTATAAAGAACACTGATTACAGTGTAAAAACACTAAAAATATTAATAAAGAAAAAGCTTATTTTATCTAGAATTTAAAAATATTAAACAACTCTTCAATAAAAGGGATATACAAACAAAATTATAGAATTTTTAAAAGGATTATGGTAAGTTATGTAGATACCCTGCACTGATGCAACAAAAGAATAAAGCAGAATTTTGAGGATGCATTTAAGCATTGGTCAGAAAAATTCTTAGCCTAAAAATAAGTGAATTAAATTTCAGCTAAGGATAACAAAGTTAGACCCAATGGTGTACTGTCTTCAAGAGATCCATCTCACACGTAATGACACCCATAGACTCAAAGAAATGGAAGAAAATTTACCAAGCAAATGCAAAACAGAAATAAGCAAGAATTGTAATCTTAATTTAAGACAAAACAGGCTTTAAGCCAACAAAGATCAAAAAAGACAAAGAAGGGCATTACCTAATGATAAAGGGTTCAATTCAACAAGAAGACCTAACTATCCTAAATACATATGCACCTAACACAGGAGCACCCAGATCATAAGGCAAATTCTTAGAGACCTACAAAGAGACATTGACTCCTACACAATAATAGTAGGATACCTCAACACTCCACTAACAGTATTAGACAGATCATTGAGGCAGAAAATTAACAAATACATTCAGGATCTGAACTCAACATTGGACCAAATGGTTCTCATAGACCTCTACAGAACTCTCCACCCCAAAACAACAAAATATACATTCTTCTTTTCACAACATGGCACATACTCTAAAATCGACTATGTAATTGGACATAAAACAATCCTCAGAAAATTAAAAAGAATCAAAATCGGCCGGGCACGGTGGCTCATGCCTGTAATCCCAGCACTTTGGGAGGCCGAGGCGGGCGGATCACGAGGTCAGGAGATCAAGACCATCCTGGCTAACACGGTGAAACCCTGTCTCTACTAAAAATACAAAAAATTAGCCGGGCGAGGTGGCAGGCGCCTGTAGTCCCAGCTGCATGGGAGGCTGAGGCAGGAGAGTGGTGTAAACCCCAGGGGGCGGAGCCTGCAGTGAGCCAAGATTGCGCCACTGCACTCCAGCCTGGGCGACAGAGCAAGACTCCATCTCAAAAAAAAAAAAGAATCAAAATCATGCCAACATACTCTTGGACCTTGGTGCAATATAAATAGAAGTCAAAACTAAGAAAATTGCTCAAAACCACCCAATTACATGGAAATTAAACAACATGCTCCTGAATGACTTTTGGGTAAATAATGAAAGTAAGGCAGAAATCAAGAGGTTCTTTGAAAATAATGAGAACAAAGACAGAACATACCAGAATCTCTGGGACACAGCTAAAGCAGTGTTAAAAGGAATATTCATAGCACTAAATGCCCACATCAAAAAGCTAGAAAGATCTCAAATTAGCAATCTAACATCATGCCTGAGAGAATTAGAGAAGCAAGAACAAATTAACCCCAAAGGTAGCAGAAAACAAGAAATAACCAAAATCAGAGCTGAACCGAAAGAAATTGAGACATGAGAAGCCATTCAAAAAATTAATAAATCCAGGAGTCAGTTATTTGAAAAAATTAATAAGATAAGCCACTAGCTAGATTAATAAGAAAAGAGAGAGGATCCAAATGAACACAGAAATAACAAGGAGGATGTTACCACTGACCCCACAGAAAGAAAAGTAACCATCAAAAACTACTACAAACACCTCTATACACACAAACTAGAAAACCTGGAAGAGATAAATAAGTTCCTGGACACATACACCCTCCTAAGACTGAACCAGGAAAAAATTGATTCCCTGAACGACCAATAATGTGCTCTGAAATAGAATCGGTAATAAATAGACTACCAACCAAAAAAAGCCCAGGACCTGATAGACTCATAGCCAAATTCTACCAGTTTATAGAGAAGAGCTGGTGGAATTTCTACTCAAACTATTTCAAAAACTGAGGAGGAGAGACTCCTCCCCCAACTCATTCTATGAGGCCAGCATCATCCTGATACCAAAACCTGGCAGAGACACTTACACCTGGCAGAGTAAACATCAGGCCAGTATCCTTAATGAACATCAATGCAAAAATCCTCAGCAAAATACTTGCATTGAATCCAGCAGCACATCAAAAAATTAATCCACCATAATCAAGTAGGCTTCATCCCCAGGATGCAAGATTGGTTCAACATATGCAAATCAATAAAATGTCATTCATTAAATAAACAAAACTAAAGACAAAAACAACATAATTATTTCAATAGATGCAGAAAAGGTTTTTGATAAAATTCAACACCTCTTCATGTTAAAAACTCTCAGTAAAATAGGCATTGAAGGAACATACCTCAAAATAATTGAGACATCTATGACAAACCCATAGCCAACATCATACTGAATGGGCAAAAGCTGGAAGCATTCTTCTTAAAAACAGGCACAAGACAAGGATGCTCCTCTCGCCACTCCTATTCAACACAGTATTGGAAGTCCTAGCCAGAGCGATCAGGCAAGAGAAAGAAATAAATAGGATCCAAATAGGAAAAGAGAAAACCAAACTAACCCTGTTTGCAGAAAACATGATCCATAGTCTTGGCCCAAAAACTCCTTAAGCTGTTAAACAACTTCAACAAAGTTTCAGGATACAAAATCAATTTTCAAAAACCACTAGTATTCCTATACACCAACAGCAGCTAAGCTGAGAGCCAAAGCAGGAAGGTAATCTTATTCACAAGTGCCACAAAAAGAATAAAATACCGAGGAATATAGCTAACCAGGGAGGCAAAATATTTCTACAATGCAAAGTATGAAACACTGCTCAAAGAAATCAGAGAAGTCGCAAACAAACGGAAAATCATCTCATGCTCATGGATAGGAAGAATCAATACCATTAAAATGGCCATAGAGCCCAAAGCAATTTACAAATTCAGTGCTATTCCTATTAAGCTACCAATGACATTCTTCACAGAACTAGAAAAAAATATTTTAAAATTCATATAACAAAAAGAGCTCGAATAGCCAAGGCAATCCTAAACAAAAAGAATAAAACTGGAGGCATTATGCTACCCAACTTCAAACTATACTACAATGCTACAGTAACCAAAACCACATGGTACTGGTACAAAAACAAGCACATAGACCAAAGGAACAAAATAGAGAGCCAGGAAATAAGGCTACACACCTACCTACAATCATCGGATCTTTGACAAAGCTGACAAAAACAAGCAATGGGGAGAAGACTCATTCAATAAATGGTGCTGAGCTATCTGGCTAGCTATATGCAGAAGATTGAAACTGGACCCATTCCTTACACCATATACAAAAATCAACTCGAGATGGATTAAAAACTTAAATGTAAAACCCAAAACTATAAAAACCCTGGAAGACAACCTAGGCAATACCATCCTGGACGTAGGAAAGTGCAAAGATTTCATGACAAAGACACCAAAAGCAATCGCAACTAAAACAAAAGTTGACATATGGGACCTAATTAAACTTAAGAGCTTCTGCATGGCAAAAGAAACTAGCAACAGATAAGACAGACAACCTACAGAATGGGGGAAAATATTTGCAAACTATGCATCTGACAAATGTCTAATATCCAGCATCTATAAGGAACTTAAACAAATTTACAAGAGAAAAACAATCCCATTAAAATGTGAGCAAAGGACATGAACAGACACTTTTCAAAAGAAGACATACATGCAGCCAACAAGCATATGAAAAAAGGCTTAATATCACTGAGCATTAGAGAAATGCAAATCAAAACCACAATGAGATACCATCTCACACCAGTAAGAATAGCAGATGATAGAGGCTGGTGAGGCAGTGGAGTAAAGGGAACACTTACACAGCATTGGTGGGAGTATAAATTAGTTCAATCATTGTGGAAAGCAGCAGGATGATCCCTCAAAGAACTAAAAGAAGAACTTCCATTTGATGCAGCAACCCAATTACTGAGTATATGCCCAGAGGAATGTAAGTCATTCTATCATAAAGACATATGCACGTGTATGTTTACTGCAGCACTATTCATAATAGCGAAGACATGGAATCAACCTAAATGCCCATCAGTGACAGATTGGATAAAGAAAATGTGGTATATATGCACCATGCAATGCTATGAAGCCATAAAAAAGAATGAGATCATGTCTTTTGCAGGAACATGGATGGAGTTGGTGGCTATTATCCTTAGCAAAGTAACACAGGAACAGAAAAGCAAATAGCGCATCTTCTCACTATAAGGGGGAGTTGAATGATGAGAACTTATGAACACAAAGAAGGGGAGACACTGGGGTCTATTTGAGTGTGGAGGGTGGAAAGAGGGAGAGGGACAGAAAAAATAACTATTGGGTACTAGTCTTAATACCTAAGTAATGAAATAATCTGTAAAACAAACCCCCAAGACATGAGGTAACCTATATAACAAACCTTCACAGGTACCGCCAAACCTAAAATAAAAGTTAAAAACTAATTAATTAAGTAAATTTTCCCTAAAAGACTAGAAAGAACAACAAAGTAAAGCAAAAGAAGGCAGAAGGAAAGACATAGTAAGTAAAACAGTTGTAAAAGAGGCACAGAATAGAAAAACCTCAAATCTAATGAAATCTGAAATTCTTTTCTGTTTTTTGAAGAAATTAATAGCATAGACAAACCACTAGTCAACTAATTCAAGAAAAATGGAGAAAGCAGAAATCAATAAAATAAGAAGTGGGGGGAAAACTACTACTGAAATGAAAGAAATTTTTAAAAATTAAGGTATGACTTTGTAGATCTTTATGAAAATAAATTTGAAAATCTAGATAAAATATGTAATTTTGTAGGCCTACACAATTACACAGTTTACAACAACTGAGCCTGTTGGAGATAGGAGGCTTAAACATACCAATTTTTATAGATAAAATGGAATAAATCATACAATAGAGCACCAGGCTCAGATAGTTGATTGGGGAATGGTAGCGGAGGAGGGTGGATTTTACCATGCCTTCAAAGACCAGATACTTAAAATGCTCCATGAATTGTTCCAGAGTTTTCAAAATACAGGAAAACATCTTAATTATTTTTATAAATCAAATGTAACATTTACAACTAAACCTGATGAATATGGTACAAATAAAGAAATTTACAGGTCAGTATCACTTAAAACTATCAATATAAAAGTTTGAAATAACAGAATCTAACACCACATAAGGAAATGTATACTTTAATCAAGTGTATGTCTCAAAGATAAAAGAAATTAGGGAATTAGAAGTTAGAAAATCCAAAAATATGTATATTACAACTTCTAAGAAAAACAATCACATTATAATCTCTATGGGTGGTGAAAAAGCCCTCAATAAAATTTATTACCCTTGCCTAATTTTAAAAAATCCAAGAAAACAAGAATTGATAGTTTCTTAATGTATTAAAGGTAGATGTAACTTGGTCCTAAAGTCAGCATCTTAATGAAGAAACATTAGCGGTATCTCCATTTACGTCCAGAATAAGGCAAGAATGTACACTCTCTCTACTACTATTCATCACTGTACTGGATGTATTAGCTAGGGCAATTACACAAGATAAATTGGAGTCCCTTCCCTCCAAAAAAATAGAAGAAGTAAACCTATCTCTGCTTGCATATTATATAATTATGTACCTGTAAAACCCAAGAGAATCAACAACAAAGCTAAACTATAAAAGTATTCATTATATGAATTTGCATATAAAAATCAATAACCTTCATATACACACAGAAACATCAGCCAGAAGTTGATAATGGTAGAAATAATGTATTTACTTTAGCAACAAATAAAATTAATTTAACAAGAAATATGTAACAATGCAAAATCTTTATGAGAAAAACCTTTAGACATGTTTTAAAGGCACAAAAGTGGACTTGAACAAATTGAAAGACATACCATGCCCTTGGATAAGATGACACCACGTCAGGAATAAAGGTCAGTTCTTTCAAAGTTACTTTATACATTTAACGCAATCCCAATTATAACACCATAAAAATTTTTTTATGAAGCTCATCTTCATTTGAAAATGTAAGCACACCAGAATACATGAAAAACCTTGAAAAAGAAAGCTATGGGGAGATACTAATTTTCCTAGATATTAAAACATATAATAAAGCCTCAATAATTAATAATGAATAAAGTCTCCATAAACAGCACTGGCTCATTAGAGAGGATGTCACTTGATATGCCCTCATGAGAGGAATTTGGTAAGATCAAATAAAACTGTGTTTATGTTTACCTTTTTGCCTGGCAATATCACTTCTGGAAGTTTCCTTGAGAATTCAAAAGGTTATACCTAGTAGCATTATTTATCATTGCAAACTATTGGAAATAACCTATATGCCCATACATGGAAGTGATGTTGAATAAAATATGTTATGTTATAAACATAATGGAGTCTGTGTAGCTGACAAAGAAGAATGGAGAAAGAACTCTATCAATGGGTGTTGAAGGATTTCCAGGAGAAAAGCAAAATATTCAAGAGTACAAATAGTTTGCTACCTTTTTTTTAAGAAAGAAAAGTAAAAAAAATAAACAGGCATCTGCTCATTTCTGCAAAATTAGTGCAAAAATAAATGCAGTCAGTATTAACCAGAGACTAATAAGACTGGTTACCATTTTAGTCTTCCATGATCACAATTTAGTGGCTTAAAATAAAGCCCATCTATTAGCTAATGATTTTATAGGTTAGAGTCCAGGTAGGCTCAATTGGGTTCTCTGTCAAGAGTCTCATAAGGT
This sequence comes from Nomascus leucogenys, assembly GCF_006542625.1. NCBI lineage: Eukaryota > Metazoa > Chordata > Mammalia > Primates > Hylobatidae > Nomascus > Nomascus leucogenys. The sequence continues at coordinate 117,836,367 of NC_044402.1, read as the reverse complement.
CAAAATGAAGGGAGTCAGCTGGCCTGGGTTCTTCTCTGTAGGACTCTGAGGGAAGAATTCACTTCCAAGCTTATTGGATTTTTGGCAGAATTCAGACTCTTTCAGTGGTAGGACTGAGGTTCCTGTTTCCTCGCTGGCTGTCAGCTAGGACTGTTCTCAGCTTCTCAGGTCTGCGTTCCTCGCCACATGACCTTCTCCATCTCCAAGCCAGCAGTGGTGCATTCAATCTCTCTGATTTCCCCTTCTGCTATCAGCCAGAGAAAACTCTCTGCTTTTAAAAACTAATCTCCCTTTTGTCATATAAGGGATATGTAATATATAATATCTCATCATATTCACAGCTTCTACTCACCCTTGAAGGGGAGGGCCAAGGTCACTGGGGACCATTCTTAGAATTCTGCCCACCACTATTACCAATAAAATGTGAGTGAGAGGAAGTGTGAAGAATAGATGGAACAGGGAGAATGATACTTTTTGCATATGTCTATTGTACTGTTGTGACTTTTGGAATTTTTCGTAACATTTCACCAATTAAAAAAAAAAAACGCAAGAACGAGGAAGAAAAAATTCCAAAAATGTAAATCAAACAAAAGCAAATGAGCTAAGTGAAATACCAAATGAATGATATAACTATACTAAATTGGGAAAGAAAACCTAACCTGAATAATTTCTGAGCATAGTATTTAAACTATATGTCCTTAGGCTAAAGGGAAAAACACAGCCTCTAAAATATATTGACCTCTAGTTAGTAGGCTTCTTTTATTCAAAGAGGCATGGGTTAGCAATTTTGAAAATACTTTTTGTGTGTTGAGTAAATAGGTAAATGTACTGTGAAATGGCTGTTGTGTTTCTTGCTGTTGGATAAGGGAGCTTCAACTATGGAAAACGGGAAGGGTAGCATGAATCCCACGCCACTAAACTAGAATTGAAGGTATCAGTGGAAGCAAATAGTTTTTACTATACCTGGGTGGTAATAAAATAATATATAGAAAACTATATAATATAATGAAATAATACGTAGAAATCTATATAGATTTAGAAATATGGAAATCTATATCTATATAGATATAGATTATGTACAGGCACATCCCATTTTATTGCCTTTTGCTTTATTGCATTTCACAGACACTGTGTGTTTTATAAATTTGGGGTTTGTGGCAACCCTGCATCCAGCAAGTCTATTGGCCCCATTTTTTTCAGTACTCTGAACTAACTTCATTTCTCTGTGTCACACTTTGGTAATTCTCACAGTATTTTGAACTCACTTCATGTCTCTGTGTCACACTTTGGTAATTCTCACAGTATTTCATCTTTATTGTCATTAAAACTATTATGGTGATCTGCAATCAGTGATCTTTGATGTTACTACTGTAATTGTTTTGAGCCACCACTAATTGTGCCCATTTAAGAAGGTGAACTTAATCAATAAACGTTGCATATGTTCTGTTAATAATCAATAAACTTAATCAATAAATATTTGCATATGCAATAAGCATTTGCATATGCAAATATTGCATATTGCTCCACTGACTGGCCGTTCCCCCACCTCTCTCCCTCTCCTAGGGCCTCCTGTTTCTTGAGACACCACGATATTGAAATCAGGACAGTGAATAACCCAATAATGGCCTCTAAGTGTTCAAATGCAAGGAACAGTCAAGGTCTCTCACTTTAAATCAAAAGCTACAAGTGTTCACCTTTAGTGAGGAAGGCATGTCCAAAGCCCAGATAGGCTAAAAGCTAGGCTTCTTATGCCAAACAGTTAAGTTGCTCATGCAAAAGAAAAGTTCTTGAAGGAAATTAAAAGTGCTATTTCACTGAGCACACAAATAATAACAAAGTGAAACAACTTTATTGCTGATATGGAGAAAGTTTTAGTGTTCTGGATAGAAGATAGAACCAGCCACAGCATTTCATTAAGTCAGGCCCTAACTCTCTTCCATTCTATGAGGGCTGAGAGAAGTGAAGAAGCTACAAAAGAAGCTAGCAGAGGTTGTTTCCTGAAGTTTAAGAAAGAAGGTCTCCATAACATAAAAGTACAAGGTGAAGCAACAAGTGCCGACAGAGAAGCTACACCCAGTTATCTGGAAGATCTTCATTCCTGTCTTATTTTAAGAAGATCTAGCTAAGAACATTGATAAAGGTGGCTACACTAAATAACAGATTTTCAGGGTAGACAAAACAGCCTTATATTAGAAGATGCCATCCATCTAAGGCTTTTATAGCCAGAGAGAAGTAAATGCTTCAAAGCTTCAAAAGTTGGTCGGGTGTGGTAGCTCGTGCCTGTGATCCCAGCACTTTGGAGGGTGGATCACAAGGTCAGGAGTTCAAGACCAGCCTGGCCAAGATGGTGAAACCCCATCTCTACTAAAAATATAAAAATTAGCCGGGTATGGGTGGCGGGTGCCCGTAATCCCAGCTACTCGGGAGGCTGAGGCAGAGAATTGCTTGAACCCAGGAGGTGGAGGTTGCAGTGAGCTGAGATTGCGCCACTGCACTCCAGTCTGTGCGACAGAGTGAGACTCCATCTCAAAAAAAAAAGAAAAGAAAAAAGAAAAAGACAGGCTGACTCTCCTGTTAGGGGCTAATGCAGCTGGTGACTTAAAGTTGAAGCCAATGCTCATTGACCATTCTGAAAATTCTAGGTCCCTTAAAAATTATGTTAATCTGCTCTGCCTGTGCTCTATAAATGTAACACCACCACCTGGATGACAGGTCTGTTTACAGCATGGTTTACTGTATATTTTGAGCCCACTGTTGAGACTTCCTGCTTAGAAAAAAAAGATTCCTTTCTAAATATTAATGCACACTGACAATGTACCTGGTCATACAAGAGCTCTGATGGAGATGTACAAAAAAATTAATGCTGTTTTCATGCCTGCCTACACAACATGCATTCTGCAGCCCATGGCTTAAGGAGCCATTTCAAATTTCAAGTTTTATTATTTAAGAAATAATTTTGTAAGGAGATAGCTGAGTCATACATAGTGATTCCTGTGATTAATCTGGGCAAAGTAAATCAAAAACCTTCTGGCAAAAAGTCACCATTCTAGACGCCATTAACAACATTTGTGGTTCATGGGAAAAGGTCAAAATAGCAACCTTAACAGGAGTTTGGAAGAACTGATTCCAAACCCTCATGGATGACTTTGAGGAGGAGTTTAAGACTTAGGTGGAGGAAGTAATCGAAGATTCAGTGGAAACAGCAAGAGAACTAGAGTTAGATGTAGAACCTGAAGATGTGAATTGCTGCAATCTCAAACTTGAATGGATCAAGCTTGAATGGATGAGGAGTTGCTTCTTATGGATAAACAATTAAAGTGGTTTATTGATATGACATTTACTCCTGAGGAGATGCTGTGAACACTGTTAAAATCAAACAAAGAATTTAGAATATTACATAATCTTAGTTGATAAAGCAGTGTCAGGGTTTGAGAGGAGTGACTCCAATTTTGAAAGAAGTTCTTTTGTGGGTAAAATGCTATCAAACAGCATCGTGTGCTACAGAGAAATCTTTTCTGAAAGGAAGAGTCAGTCAACGTGGCAAACTCCATTGTTACCTTATTTGAAGAAATTGCCATAGCCACCCTATTCTTGCAACAAATCGGCCTTATCAGTAAACGGCCATCAAAAATAAGGCAAGAATCCCCATCAGCAAAAAAATTGCAACTCACTGAAGACTCAGACGATTGTTAGGATTTTTTTAGCAATAAAGTATGGTTTAATTAAGGTATATACTTTTTTTAGACATAATGCTATCACACAATAGACTATAGTATAGTGTAAACAATTTTTATATGCATTAGAAAACCAAAAAGTTTATGTGACTTGCTTGTAATATTCGCTTTATTGTACAATATCTTTGAGGTATACCTGCAGATATAGACATGGATATTACATACGTATACACATAAATTTGCATATATGAGTGTATGTGTGTATATACATCTGCTGTCTATCTCTGCTGACAGGCCCTAGAAACAATGGCACCCTGTAGCAATCAACCAAAATGACATTTGCCACTAAAAGGAATCAAGCCCTTTTGAGAAATGGCTGATTCTGGAAAAATGCAAGATTAATTGAGAATATGGTGGTGTGCCAGAAAAGTGAGCACATGTTAAAAGAATGATGTAGATATGTCAAATAGACACAGGAACCAGCTTGAAAGGGCTTAGACTGAACAAACCTGGACAATTTGCGAATCAAAATAAATAAGCATAGTAAAGAAACACAATTCACAGAAAAAGAAATACAATTCACAGAAAAAATAAAATTCATGATATAAATGGATAAATGAATGAATAAATAAGAAAACAGGTGATAAGGAAATGTTCTTTCTTACAGTAGAAAGCCAACCAATAATCATAGAAATAATTCCAGGGGTCAATTAAAATGTCACTCTTTGGTAACCATTATAATAACAATTGATTTAGGCAAAAATCTTCAATGGATGCTAAAACTAGCAGCTGGAAGTTTAAGGAGTAACAAGATACTTACATAATCTTAAGGTACCCTTCCACAAGATTCTCATTAATTATTAGCTAACTAACTAGTAATTTTATTATTGAGGAAACTGGGTAGACACCACCTTAATCAAGTGATCAAAATTCCCATCACCAGAAATGAGACAAATAAGATACCATACGTCCCCTGATGTCATGCACTGAGAAGAACGTATCACTTCTGTGATATTCTTGCCAAAATCTCAGAACCTAAATCTAATCAAGAGGAAACATCAAACCAAACCAACTTAGGTGACCATTTATCAAATAACCAAGGCTTGCATTCTTTACAGTTGTCAATGTCATGATAGACAAAAAAGACTGAGGGACTGTACTAAATTAAAGCAGCCTAAACAGGGACAGCAACTGAAAGTAAAGCAGAATTTTCCATTGCCATTAAAATATTATTAGTACATGTGGAAAAATACAAATAAGCCCTGAGGATTTGAATATAGCTATAATGCATCAATATTACTTTCCTGATTTTGATAATTATCTTGTGGTTATGTAAAAGAATGTGCTTCTTTTTAATAAATATGTACTGTAGCATTAGTAGTGTTTAGGAATAAAGTAGCATCCTGTTGGCAACTTTCAAATTGATCAGAAAAATTTATATATGTATATGAATATACATGCAGTATGTTACATATGTTTGTATTTATATAACAGCCTCAAATTTCACTTCTCAGCATCCATTTCTAGAAATGGTTAGATTGGAGAACCAAGGCCCATATCCAAAGTAGGGGTTTCCTACTCCTTTCTTGTTAAATATAGCTAATCTGCACAGAAGGGTCAGCTAGAGGCGAAGACATGAGAAATGTCAAGCTCCCCACCTAAGTGACGTGGGAGATACTACATGAAGTTCAAGCACATCACCCCTGTGCCTGATCACAGGGTGGGGTGGGACTAGGGAGCAAAAGAGACAAGAGGTTGTGCCATGGCTGAGCAGTCAGTGATCTCCAGTGCCTTAGTACTAAACAACCAGGAAATACAGTTGTCCGAGTTTCAGGCTCCCACACATACCAAAAAAGATGGAGGGTAAGAATTCCCCTTTTAAATATGTTGGTAGAAAGTTCTACCTCTCTAGACTTACATGGGCACGACATGAAAGTTTCCTCCCTACACCCTAAAAAATCTGACAGTTCTTCACCCCTGCTTCAGGGCAGGATGGAGGAGAAAACTCAGGCCAGTGCCTCACCATCAAAAATGTCACACTATAGAGACCTGAAGGAGCTTCAAGCCTCGAGGCCTATAGCCATGCTTGAGAAATAGCCTGTCTGGGGATGAGCCTTTGCTAGTTCAGTTAACAGTGACACCCTCTCTGCACACAACCAGAAGACTCCGGAGAAGGGAAGCTTCCTCAGTACTCTCAGGTAGACAAAAAACACCCCTTTGACTTCCATCCTCATCAATATCAGATACCTGCTTTCTCAAGTGCCTCTTCCCTAGATGACTCCATTCTTGATAAACCCAATGGTCACTATCAATACTGCTAAAATCAACAGATAAAAGAGCTACTTCAAAATTGCTGGGCCCCAAAGCTGCTAAAGCCAGCCCCAATAACCTGCCCTGTCAATTCCAGCTGTTTCCAAAATTAATATCCTTTACTTATAATCCAATTTCATCCTTAACCACAATACAATTTGCCTCTTGCCTAGGGGCACAAACTATCCCTGAACGGCCAAACTAGCAGCCCAGACCACCTGCTAAGGACAATGGGGCCAGTCTTTCATGTGGGGCTGTACTTTTTAATGCCAGCCTTTGTGTAGTTACAGTTCATCCCTGGCCCCATTTTAGGCACCTCTATGTTGCTAGTTCCTTCATACGCCTCTGCTTCTCTTCCTTCTAATTAACTTCCAAACTTAAGGTGGAGACTTAGCATTGGTATTGTAAGAAAAAGCCAGCCTAAAGCATTCTCCTAAGTGACAAGAAAAAAATAATGTCATGGCCAACAAGAAAAAAACACATTTTTGCCTTAGGGCCTGAACTAGTCTAGGCCATTTAGCCTGCCTGATAAGTCAGACTGCCAAATAAGAGAAGCAAGAGTTGGGAGGGATATCTCTGCTTCCTCCCTTTTTAGGGGATAGTATTCTCACCAACTTGTAAAGCATGCCCCACCCCAAAACACCATACCGAACAACTGCCTTGGTTTGGTCCACTGCTCTCACCAAGGTCCCCAAGAGGTGATCACAGGAAGTTAGTGGCAAAAGAAAGGGGAGTGAAGTAGAGATGGGGGGAAGCATGCACAAGGCTGTCTAATTGAGCTGATTTTCACTGTGCATAGCAGCAGGTTACTACTGGTAGGGGCCTGCAAGGAACAGTGGAGAATGTGATTCAAAATTGCTCCTCCAAATGACAAGTGAGGTCTGAGTCTGGTGGAATTGTGGCACAGGGTACTATATCATTTGCTATGACTCCCATCAATCAGGTGAGCAACTCTTCTCCCTTTGGTAAGCATATGGGGGTGAGAGTGGCATCCAATGTCATTCACCAGTTATCAAGGCAAGGAAATAAGCCCTGGTTTTACTGTACAGTGCCTAAAAAGTAAAGCATCTAGAAAAACTAAACATTATATCTGCCTAATGTGCACTCTATGAGTAGAGGCTTGTCTGCTTTTCATTTTGAGGTCTTCTGAGACTTCCTAACATGGCCAAGAAAACTCTTAGATATACTTTGGTGTTCCGGTTGTACAAAGCTTATACTCCTGCTTGAAAATAGTGGTATATTAGTTATCTATTGCTGCATAACCAATTACCCCTAAGGTTGGAGGCCTAAAACAACAAAGATTCACGATCTCAAAGTTTCTGAGTCAGGAATTCAAGAGCAGCTTAGCTGGTGGCTATGGCCTGGGGTCTCTCATGAGTTTGCAGTTAAGACTTGACCAAGCTGCAGTTGCCTGAAGGGCTTAACTGGGGTTAGGGGCTCTGTTTGCAAGATGGCTCACTCACGTGGCCATCGGCAAGAAGCCTCGGTTCCTCACTGACCACTAGCAGCTGCTCTGCATGTGGCACCCTCCATGGGTTGGTTGTGGGTCCTCATGATATGGCAGATGTCCTCCCCCAGAGCAAGTGATCTAGGAGAGACAGGAAGATGGAAGATGCAATATCTTCCAGAATCAATTTTTGGAAGTCATACTTCACCACTTTTGCCCTATAATATTTTTTAGAGGTAAGTCATTAAAAATAGTCCATACTTGGAAGGAATTAAGCTCCATTTCTTTCTTTCTTTCTTTCTTTATTATTTTTACTATTATACTTTAGGTTTTAGGGTACATATGCACAATGTGCAGGTTTGTTACATATGTATCCATGTGCCATGTTGGTTTGCTGCACCCATTAACTCGTCATTTAGCATTAGGTATATCTCCTAATGCTGTCCTTCCCCCCTCCCCCCAACCCACAACAGTCCCCGGAGTGTGATGTTCCCCTTCCTGTGTCCATGAGTTCTCATTGTTCAATTCCCACCTATGAGTGAGAACATGCGGTGTTTGGTTTTTTGTCCTTGCAATAGTTTACTGAGAATGATGGTTTCCAGTTTCATCCATGTCCCTACAAAGGACATGAACTCATCATTTTTTATGGCTGCATAGTATTCCATGGTGTATATGTGCCACATTTTCTTAATCCAGTCTATCGTTGTTGGACATTTGGGTTGGTTCCAAGTCTTTGCTATTGTGAATAGTGCTGCAATAAACATACGTGTGCATGTGTCTTTATAGCAGCATGATTTATAGTCCTTTGGGTATATACCCAGTAATGGGATGGCTGGGTCAAATGGTATTTCTAGTTCTAGATCCTGAGGAATCGCCACACTGACTTCCACAATGGTTGAACTAGTTTACAGTCCCACCAACAGTGTAAAAGTGTTCCTATTTCTCCACATCCTCTCCAGCACCTGTTGTTTCCTGACTTTTTAATGATGGCCATTCTAACTGGTGTGAGATGGTATCTCATTGTGGTTTTGATTTACATTTCTCTGATGGCCAGTGATGATGAGCATTTTTTCATGTGTTTTTTGGCTGCATAAATGTCTTCTTTTGAGAAGTGTCTGTTCATGTCCTTCGCCCACTTGTTGATGGGGTTGTTTTTTTCTTGTAAATTTGTTTGAGTTCATTGTAGATTCTGGATATTAGCCCTTTGTCAGATGAGTAGGTTGTGAAAATTTACTCCCATTCTGTAGGTTGCCTGTTCACTCTGATGGTAGTTTCTTTTGCTGTGCAGAAGCTCTTTAGTTTAATTAGATCCCATTTGTCAATTTTGGCTTTTGTTGCCATTGCTTTTGGTGTTTTAGACATGAAGTCCTTGCCCACGCCTATGTCCTGAATGGTATTGCCTAGGTTTTCTTCTAGGGATTTTATGGTTTTAGGTCTAACATGTAAGTCTTTAATCCATCTTGAATTAATTTTTGTATAAGGTGTATGGAAGGGATCCAGTTTCAGCTTTCTACATATGGCTAGCCAGTTTTCCCAGCACTATTTATTAAATAGGGAATCCTTTCCCCATTTCTTGTTTTTGTCAGGTTTGTCAAAGATCAGATAGTTGTAGATAGGCGGCAGCATTTCTGAGGGCTCTGTTCTGTTCCATTGATCTATGTCTCTGTTGTGGTACCAGTACCATGCTGTTTTGGTTACTGTGGCTTTGTAGTATAGTTTGAAGTCAGGTAGCGTGATGCCTCCAGCTTTGTTCTTTTGGCTTAGGATTGACTTGGTGATGCGGGCTCTTTTTTGGTTCCATATGACCTTTAAAGTAGTTTTTTCCAATTCTGTGAAGAAAGTCATTGGTAGCTTGATGGGGATGGCATTGAATCTATAAATTACCTTGGGCAGTATGGCCATTTTCATGATATTGATTCTTCCAACCCATGAGCATGGAATGTTCTTCCATTTGTTTGTATCCTCTTTTATTTCATTGAGCAGTGGTTGGTAGTTCTCCTTGAAGAGGTCCTTCACATCCCTTGTAAGTTGGATTCCTAGGTATTTTATTCTCTTTGAAGCAATTGTGAATGGGAGTTCATTCATGATTTGGCTCTCTGTTTGTCTGTGATTGGTGTACAAGAATGCTTGTGATTTTTGTACATTGATTTTGTATCCTGAGACTTTGCTGAAGTTGCTAATCAGCTTAAGGAGATTTTGGGCTGAGACAATGGGGTTTTCTAGATATACAATCATGTCATCTGCAAACAGGGACAATTTGACTTCCTCTTTTCCTAATTGAATACCCTTTATTTCCTTCTCCTGCCTGATTGCCCTGGCCAGAACTTCCAGCACTATGTTGAATAGGAGTGGTGAGAGAGGGCATCCCTGTCTTGTGCCCGTTTTCAAAGGGAGTGCTTCCAGTTTTTGCCCATTCAGTATGATATTGGCTGTGGGTTTGTCATAGATAGCTCTTATGATTTCGAGATACGTTCCATCAATACCTAATTTATTGAGAGTTTTTAGAATGAAGGGTTGTTGAATTTTGTCAAAGGCCTTTTCTGCATCTATTGAGATAATCATGTGGTTTTTGTCTTTGGTTCTGTTTATATGCTGGATTACATCTATTGATTTGCATATGTTGAACCAGCCTTGCATCCCAGGGATGAAGACTACAAAGGGACTTAAACTCCCACACAATAATAATGGGAGGTTTTAACACCCCACTGTCAACATTAGACAGATCAACGAGACAGAAACTTAACAAGGATATCCAGGAATTGAACTCAGCTCTGCACAAAGTGGACCTAATAGACATCTACAGAACTCTCCACTCCAAATCAACAGAATATACATTTTTTTCAGCACCACACCACACCTATTCCAAAATTGACCACATAGTTGGAAGTAAAGCTCTCCTCAGCAAATGTAACAGAACAGAAATTATAACAAACTGTCTCTCAGACCACAGTGCAATCAAACTAGAACTCAGGATTAAGAAACTCACTCAAAACTGCTCAACTACATGGAAACCGAACAACCTGCTCCTGAATGACTACTGGGTACATAACGAAATGAAGGCAGAAATAAAGATGTTGTTTGAAACCAACGAGAACAAAGACACAACATACCAGAATCTCTGGGACACATTCAAAGCAGTGTGTAGAGGGAAATTTATAGCACTAATGCCCACAAAAGAAAGCAGGAAAGATCCAAAATTGACACCCTAACATCACAATTAAATGAACTAGAAAAGCAAGAGCAAACACATTCAAAAGCTAGCAGAAGTCTAGAAATAACTAAAATCAGAGCAGAACTGAAGGAAATAGAGACACCAAAAACCCTTCAAAAAATTAATGAATCCAGGAGCTGGTTTTTTGAAAAGATCAACAAAATTGATAGACCGCTAGCAAGACTAAAAAAGAAGAAAAGAGAGAAGAATCAAATAGATGCAATAAAAAATGAAAAAGGGGTTATCACCACCGATCCCACAGAAATACAATCTACCTTCAGAGAATACTACAAACACCTCTACACAAATAAACTAGAAAATCTAGAAGAAATGGATAAATTCCTCGACAAATACACCCTCCCAAGACTAAACCTGGAAGAAGTTGAATCTCTGAATAGACCAATAACAGGCTCTGAAATTGGGGCAATAATCAATAGCTTACCAACCAAAAAGAGTCCAGGACCTGATGGATTCACAGCCGAATTCTACCAGAGGTACAAGGAGGAACTGGTACCATTCCTTCTGAAACTATTCCAATCGATAGAAAAAGAAGGAATCCTCCCTAACACATTTTACAAGGCCAGCATCATCCTGATACCAAAGCCTGGCAGAGACATAACCAAAAAAGAGAATTTCAGACCAATATCCTTGATGAACATTGATGCAAAAATCCTCAATAAAATACTGGCAAACCGAATCCAGCAGCACATCGAAAAGCTTATACACCATGATCAAGTGGGCTTCATCCCTGGGATGCAAGCTCCATTTCTTAAAGGAAAGTATATTAAATAATTTGTGAGCATATTTTATTTAAAGCTACTCACCACAAGTGGGATGGCCACTAGAGTCTGGAGAGTCTCAAACTGTAACTCCTTGAATTCAGCTGGAGTCAGTATAGCATAGCAGAGTAGGGTGAGATTCAGGTTCCAATGGACTCAAGGGTGTGACTTGGCCAAGACAAGCTCCTGGGAGTGCCACCTCTGCCATCTCGCAAACCCCACACTCAGAACGAATTCATCTTTGGTTTAATACTCTGTTGCCATCTTGAAATTAAAATTCTTGGTATTTCTTAGTAATTTTGTTTTTGTATTTGTGTTTTGTAAGTGAGGTCCAATGATACTATAGAGCATGTGCAGGAGCAGAGGAGATAGCTACAATAAAAGCGTTTACTGACATTTCTTACTGTCCTATTTGCATATAGTGTTCATAAAATCCCATGAGCACAGGATTCTGATGAATCTGCAGTGCAGGGGAGCTCAGAGGGGACTCAAAGCAAGTACAAGGTAAGCATGTTATGTGTATGACTAAGGATGTGGGGACCACACCACTGACAGTCCCAGGAGGCCACATTTTTCATTCAAGCCAGAAAGAGGGCAAGGACATTCTAAGAAACAAGAATTAGCAAGGGACTCTGTCATATCCTTTATTACTCATGTTACTTCCTCTATTAGTCAACCACTTGCACTGAAAATGATACCACAGAAGGAAAGAGAAAGATAGGGCAAACCATAGTGCCTTTTCTTTTCAGTCCTCTTACTCATCAGGAAGTCAAAGGTAGAGAGTGTTGATAGAATATGCATATTATTAAGAAGAAAAGTACAAATACTTGGTTTGGTGCAGTGTTTACAGTGTTCTGATACGAGCAAAATATATATGCATGTACAAGCTATGAAGTATAAATTGTGTGATTTCAGTAATTTCTCATAGGAGTGAAATACTCTTATTTTGCATCTAAAAGTGTCATTGCACAATATCAAGATGAATGGTAAATCTATGCTAGTAATTTATCATTTCAATTTTTCTTTATTTAGAACATGAAATAGCAAATTGAAAAACAACACGACCATGACAAGTCAAGGCAGACTGTGAAAGAAATAAAAAAGCTTTATATTTTACTACCTCTAATGACAGTTTTCCCCTGCCTTTTATTTCAAAAACACATTCAGTCTGTAGCATATAATGAGGTTATGTAACCCTGAACAGTGATAGAAATGATCAAAATACAAAGGCATGGTAATTTATAGGTAGCTGAGTGTAAAACATAAAAAATAGCATTCTCAAGTCGTTTTTTCAGAGGTCCATAGGTGTTGCTTATAAAATAGAGACTACAAAGCCTTGAATAAAACAGGTTAGCAGGAGCAAGATATGGTTCAAACCGAGAGTCCTCTGCCAATTCAGCGGGATTGGTAAAATCCAGGGAGAGAATGATTCTAATTTCAAGAAGAAAAGCACTAGACGGAAAAAAGGAACTGAGAAACTGAGAAGCAGAAGTATTATGTTGATGCAAAAGTAATTGCGGTTTTTGCGGTTACTTTTAGTGACAAAAATCGCAATTACTTTTGCACCAACCTAATATATATAGTAGGCCCAAGGCAGTGGATCTGGTTGACAGATATTAGGGATGGATTGAAGGGAGAAAGGGGCAGAAAAAGAGACAACCAAATAGCTTAGACACATACTTCTAAGGCCAGAGCCTGGGCACCAGTAGCAGGGCTGAGTGATGTGGCCACGATCTTCAACTCAAAGAATGTTCAAGTAGGAGGGACCCCAGAACTCATCTAATTCAAACCACTTATTATCAGTGGGATAAAATGAGGCACAAAAAGGGACATGACTTATCCAAAACTATGGAATTTGTGAGTAACAGAAGAGAATATTTTAATTTATGCCTTTTCTGCTGTATCACAAAGTCAATTTATAGGCCAGGTGGGAAGACGTAGGATCTATACTAGAATATATCTTTCTCCCCTAGAAAGAGAAAGTAGAAAGACGATCAGCTCCACTTGGAAATAGCAATTATGGTAAAAGAACTAGCTCAAAATCCCATGCCCAAATTAACATCTGGTTCTCCAGCACTCACGAAGTTTAAGGCATGTGCTGGGTACAAGGAAAAAGCTCGAGGCTCCATGATTGTTTTCCTGGTAGACTGTTTGGCCCCTAAGGGTCAGGGACCAAATCTGATTTACCTTTCCATCTCTAACACCTGGACAATAGTCGTCTTTGACTATTTGTTTTCAACAAGTAATTATTTTATTCCTAGGGTCCCTTGCGTTTCTATTCTCCTAATATTACATATAAATTAACTGAGATAAGAGAAGTAAAGAGATAAGTCAGGGATCACAGAGTGAATGAATGAAGAGCAGAATTCAAGTCTACCTTTCTTGGGCTCTTTCTCCTCACCATTGCTGTTGCTATTCCCTCCAAAGGATTAGGACAAAGGAAAGAGATGAAGCAAAAATGGATACAAAATTGAGTAATAATACAACAATTAAATAATCTGAAAATCAAATTCTAGGAGAAAGATCTATGAACTGGAATATGAATATGTAGTAAGAGCTTCTTTAGAGTCTAAGGCTGGACTGTTCATAGGCACATTGGCATTTGTAGCATCTAAAACAAGGCTTGGCATATACCTCCCATTGCTACTAAAATAATAGATAGTATATCCTGTAGTTAGACTGTTCAGCAGCATATATCAAGTGCCAGCTTAGTGCTTCAAACTTGAGTTACGTTGACAGAAGCCTTCAAAACAATATTGTGTGAGATAAACACAATGGTTGCAGTCTGTGGCCTGAAATTCTTTTACTGTGGGAAAGCCAGTTTTAAAGATGATTTGAAGGTCAAATGAGGTCACCTCTAAAATAATGTAGCATTTACTGGACTGCAGTGGGCAAGGGAAAGCAAAGAGGTTTTTTGGAGAACTTAGACTTTGGAGAACAGTTATGCTCTTGGATGGCATTATCCAAAGATGGTGGCAGTGAGTGGAATCCAATAACCACACTACAAAAGAACATAATCTGAGCTATGGGTGAAGTAGGGGAGTGAGGGCCATAGACAAGAGGCCCTTCAGAGTTTCTCAAATCTTTAAATATCTTTCAAGAAGAGGGACCCTATAGCTCTTTCAGGACCGTCACATCAGCTTATTTATGATACCATAACTCTAACTGTACTATAAGTCACCAGAATTGACAGCAATTTATATAGGTTTGATTTTTTTTAATGACTAGAGAAAAAAATAAGTATCAGTTACTTTCTTGACCTACCAGGCCAGTCTCTGCAGAAAGAGGGATAAAGCATCCTTGACGAGGAACAAATAAAATTATACTGTGAAGAAATTTCCAACTGGTCAGATCAGGATGTAATTCTCTTGTTTGTGTTTTTCTTAGAAAGCATTTCCATTTTGCCTGGCTCTGGAAACAAAGCCAATGTCTGCTTTAGAGGAACAGAGATTTCCAGTAAGTTGGGCTGGCAATAGTGGCTGGGTGGGTGGGATCATAGGGAGGGTTTGTGGGGGGACAGTTCTGAAACCCATGTGCAAGCCTAGAAAGGGCGAGATGGTTGGTTTGCCTCATATTCTCAGATCAACAACGCCTCTGAGACATTTTTATGGGCCAGGGAGGGATGAGACTGAGTCAGAAGACAGAGCCTAGACACCTCCAATACCCTTGCCTCAAATAATTAACAAACCACAAAAGCAGGGTGGGAAAGGAGGGAGGAAAGGAAGCAGAAGTGAAGACAGACTGTTCTCCCACTGTCTGCTGGTCAGACCTAACAAGGTTATGCTTCATGCTGGGTTTCACAATAGCATCAACCTCAGGCTCAGAAACATGTCTTAGAACAAGTCCCTGGAGATCAAGAACCATGTTCTTCTCTTCCTTCTCTCCAAATCACTTCCTTTTATCTATTTTTCCAGCATGGCGAATGAGAAAAAGGACACAGACCCAGGATTCAGAAAGGAAATGAGGACAGAGACTAACACTGTCTAAATACATAAAAGCAGAAGACATTTTCTCAGGTGAGTTATATACCTGCCTTATTCACATGATCTTCACAAGTCAGTCAGAAAACTTCGGTTTCAGTCCTGGTTCTTACACTAAAGGGTTGAACGACTGTGAACAAGTCCCATTAAGTTCTGCTTTCCTCACTGAGGAGTGCAGAGTGTGTATAAAATGGGAACAATGGTATTTTCCCAGTTACCCTAGAACATTGTTTCAAGAATCAAATGGGATAATAAAGAAGTATTTGGTGAGCTGTGAAATGCTGAACATATGTAACGAATTATTATTTAGCCAATAAATGTCTCTCCAAGACACTAGTCTCTGAGATTGCTCCACTTGAGAGATAGCTCTCTTCTCTATTTACCTCAAACACGTATTCTGACTCCGATCCAAAGTCACTTGGAAATTGGCCTCAAAGATCTAACCATAGCCTTGGCACCAGACAGAAAATCAGATCTCACTTCCTGCCCCTGCCTTTGTTTGAAATATAGCTTCCAAACCAAGAAACAAAAACTCAGGCTCCATTAATAATGAAACAAGGAGGCTCAAAAGCCTCACATCCTAACATTGGGCTCAATGGAGAAGGAGGAAGCATCAGTGATGAGGAGGAAAGGTACAAGTACAGGGTGAAGGTGGGAGTTGGCCTTAAGAGAGAGCTTATTGTCCTGATTGCGATAGGAAGGTATTAAAGAATGGTGTCTTCTGGGAGGCATCATTTTCCACAGATGGTCAGGAATGCCAAATCCATCCTAGACAAAATTAGAGCCTCTAGAGAAGGAAATTAGGAGAGACTGTGGGAAACTGGCAAGAAGAAATTTTAAAAGGAGGGGAGAACACCGAATCACTTGATGACCTGCCATGTGCCAGAGGCTGTCTTATACATGTATCATACATCTGTGATCTCATGTCCTCCAGCCTGCATCCTGCCTCCTTTGCTGCTGATGTGCTAAGCCATTGGAGAGCAGACAGCTCTGGGTGGTCATGTTCTAGTAGCAGAAACCCTTCAGGAATTCAGACAGTACCCACCCATTGACTATTGGAAGAAAAAAAATCTGGGTCAAGATGAGAACTGACAGAGAAAAGGGAGGAAAGAAGAGAAATGGAGCTCAGGGTGGTGGTGATGGTAGAAGTGCATCTATTAGGACAATTTCCCAAGCAGCAACTATGGATTCCTCCACTTGCTTACACAGTGTCTCCTTCCTTTCCTTCCCTCCCCAGCCCTTGTCTCTACTGAACATCTGTCAACACTGGCCTCAACCACTAGATTCTATCATTGTGGTTAAAAGCTGAGATAAGCTCGGATTCAAGTCCTACTCCCTCCTCTTGCTTACTAGCTGTGTGGCCCTGCTATGTCAGTTAACACTAAGCCTCAGTTCCTCTTCTATTAAACAGCGTTAATAATGCTTATTGTTTCCAAAAAATTGAAATATATTTTGTATATAAAGTGTTGAACCCAATGCCTAGTTTAATAATTGGAGTCTTTATTATTAATCATCCAGGCGTCATCTCGTAGCTATCACCACTTTCTCTAGGACAAACATTTATTAAGCGCTTACTACTCACTATTGGATTAGGCACTGAGACTGTGAAGATAAAACAGACACAACTCCTGACCTCAAGGAGCAAATAATCGAATGCAAACAATGGGGTGTGGAGACCACAAGGAGATATACTGGCTGTAGTCCTATATTTGAAGGTTGTCACATGGACAGAGGGGTAAGTTTGTTTCAGAGGCTCTGGGGGAGAAGAGCCACTCTGGTGGTGAAAGTCAGGGCAATTTCAGCTGCTGGGAAGCTGCTGTGAATTCCCATGAGTGGGGCTGAGTCAGGGATCCTGCAGAGGTGACTCCTGTCTTGGGACATGCTGTGCTCTCAGTGGTTTTCAGGCTCTGCTCCATGCTGATTAGACAGGGGCTTTGAGGAGGCATCTCAGAGGCTGTTTGGTGAGGGAAGGAGGGTAGAGGTGATATAGGCCCTCAGCCTCCTTTTTGGGGTATTATCTAGGGCAGCATTGATTGTATCTGTTTTATAAACTGGAAATCTGAATTAGACTCAAAGAAAAGATCAAGTTGCTAAAAATGTTCCGAAACCGCCAGGTTAAATTATTTCTAAGATCCTTTCCAAAGATGAGTTAGCATTCTCTAGCCTTTCTCAGTGCAGAGGTGTCTGAAACTGACACATTGCGGCATCATATTCATCCATATTCAGAACCTGAAGCCTCTGTGAACATCTGTGGCTCTTCATCCATAGTTCTTTAATTCTGCCGGGGTTTTTTTTGCAGTATATTTCCTAATTTCTCTTTATCATCTCAGTCCTTCCCTACTTTTCCCATTAACATAGCTCATTCTCACCAATTCAGAAGTCAGAGAAGAAGCAGATCCAAAGAGAGGTTTAACCTGTTGAGAATTACTAGAGAAGCAAGTTTTCTGCTTGCAGAAGGACCAAAGGCAAACATAACAATAGGTCAGGCAACTGTTGACTTTATTTAACTTGAACCCTATTACATCAGGCTATAGGTCAGAGGCCAGGCTGCCAGAAATATGCAAAAATAACCCCTCCGGAGAAATGAGAGGCTGATTGTGCCACTAAGGGGGCCTCTCTCCACTGTGATATTCCCAAGGGGCCGGAAGGGGACTCTTAGGCTGAAAATAGGGCCTGGTATGAATTTTCTCATTAGGAGAGAACTACTCCCAGATGGAGTTGAGTTCTACATCCCAATGCAATTTGGATGTGAACAGGAATTCAAGGTCATTGTTGCCTTCTTTATCACCTTCTGACAAAGAACAAGGTTCCTTGTTTAAAAAAGATAAGAGAAAATGAAAGAGAGGGAAGGAGGGAGACAACAGAAGAAAGAAGAGGAATCTTTAGAAAATAAAAATCACACACAGTAAATGAGTTCCAGTGTGCTGCCTCAGAATAACAGCCTGTGACACAATCATGGCCCTAGAGTTTTAAAACTCTAAATATTTTCAATGGGTTATAAATCTGAAACAAAACATGAAGTTGTCAAGACCTATTTGCACCCCTGCTGGTAGAAATAGCTGATCAGGCACTTTAATCACTGTATACAAAGGATATACCTCTTCATGTTTCCATGCTTCTATTCAAAATACACCCATTTTGTCCTTTGTCATGGTCACATATTAAGGGAAACGCCCATCTCTCTGAAAGCAGTCTGAACTAGCAATGTGAAATAATTGCTCTGCAAATTCTAATTGCAGTGATCTGTTTCTTGTTAAGAAAATGTCAAAACCTAATATAATTCATCAACTCACCCATCTCCTTGAGTAAAAATGGGTTGAAATTATTCTTTTATGATGCTTCCTGTGTTTATAAGAAAGGATCCTAAGACAAATTTTATCTTATTCCTCTGCTAGGGAATTTATCTCATATGTGACCTGGATATTTTGCCCATAATTCCAGGAACTCTGCCTGGCTGGAGAGATGTTTGGAGCTCATCTGCCTCAAAGGGAGGGGAGAGTTATGTGGCACTGCACTAATGAGCTGACATGGAACCTTATGCACATAGGAATAAGTTAAGGAAAGCATTTCCCCTTTACTTGAGAGTTATCCTCTGCATGATCCTACAAAAATCTTCAGAGAGGAAGTCTCTGGAATGTAGCTGTCCTGTGCATTGATAGAGCATTGCTTTATTTAGTGGGTTCTCCGACATTTATCTAGGCATGTGTTCACAGCACTTTAAAGTGTCAAGTAAGAGTCTCAAGATTTAGTTTCTTGGAGCCAGAAGCATGGGCAGAAGCCCACTGTGGGGTGTGAATGGATGAGTTTCAGGCTGATAATACTCACATCCTTGCTCTTCAAAGCTCTGAACTAATTGATACCTAGACCCAAGAATTCACTAGAGTTCATCAGCTTAATTGCTTGGGAAACTGAACTGGAGAAAACATTAAAATCTGAAGCCAAAGTAGGTGGCAACCTTATATTTTCTCTTAAGTTGAAACGTTGGGACCCAAGTGTGAGTTGCATTTGCAGAGCTGATGCTTACTCAGACACGAGGGAAACTGTGCCTTCTCCTTGTCCAAAGACGGAGAGGCTCTTGGGGCTGGGGGCAGGGTGGAGAGTGAGGCCCCATGTATTCTGACTTTTAACTTTGCTGACTGCAGTCAAGCAGGAACATGGATCAGTGGATAATGATTCTTCTATGTCTCATCAATCAAATAAATCTCCCCCTCCCATGCGGAGAAGTTAACTGGGGTGGAAGGAAGGTCAGAGTTCTCAAGAGTGATCCTGTCAGGGTAGAAGTTGCTTTCTTTGGAAACATGATACAGACCAGGGGTAAGAGAGAGCGCGGATGCTGAATGCTGGACACTAGCTGCCTGGGTTTCAATTCTCCTTGGGTCATTGATTGGATCACTTTAGAAAGGTTCTTATAACCTCTCTAAGCCTCAGTTTCTTCAGAGTAGAAAAGGGCCAGGTGCAGAGGCTCACACCTATAATCCCAGCACTTTGGGAGGCTTAGGCGGGAGGACAGCTTGAGTGCAGGAGTTTGAGACCAGCCTGAGCAGCAAAATGAGACCTCATCTCTTAAAAAAAAAAAAAAAAAAAAAAAATATTTTTTTTTTAAATCAGCTTGGCATAGTGGCATATGCCTGTAGTCTCAACAACTCGGGAGGCTGAAATGGGAGGATGGTCTGAGCCCAGAAGCTCAGGCTGCAGTGAGCTATGATTGCACCACTGCACTCCAGCATGGGCAATAGAGGAAGACGCTGGCTCAAAAAGTAAAAATTTTAAAAAGTAAGCAATTTAAAAAGGGATAATAATAGAGCTTTTTAAAAAAGTGTGATTTTTTTTCATACTATTGCTTAAAGAAAAAATGAGTTGAAGTCTTCAGCACAACGCATGAGCAGCAGAGAGGGCTAACTATATATTCACTATTCTGAGTTATTTGATTACTTGGGACAGAAGGGATGGTCTTTTTTTTTTTTTAATAGACCAATCATTATGTTTAATCAGCTTTCATTTCTGAAATATCCCGGTATTTTGGATATAGTCCATAGTCCTTTTTTTTTTTTCTAAACAGCTTTATTAAGGTGGGGTTGGTAAACAAAAAAACTGCACCTACTACTGTACAATTTGATGAATTTGGACATATTCAAAGGGTTGGGGTTTGTGGGGAGCCTTCTTTCTTCTTCCTTCTTTCTGCTTTCTGATTTCTGCTTTTGTCTTTAAGTTTCCTGCTTCACACCCATGCTTCTGTGCTTCGGTGATGACACAAGGATAGAAAACCCAAATCTCTTGAGACAGTGTGGTGTAGGCAAGAATAAGCAGCCTTCTGCCAAGACTCAATCTTTCAAAAATTGAGCACCCATTTTGTGTAGAGCAAATCAGGATGGTAACATACAGAGTATACTCTTCTGTACCAAGGGAAAGCCCCCTCTGTAATTTGGCTGCATTCACCCAGACGTTGGTCTTGGGGAAAGACCTGATGGTGCATATCTTTTGTCTGAGACCAGCCCTACCATGAAGATGGAGCTCATGGTAAAAGCTTTTCAGTAAAAGCTTTTACTGAAGCTCATTTCCTTGGCAGCCTATTTCCCTTGGAGGCCCTCTGGTAGTCAAACCATGGGGCCAACTTGAAATGCTCTGGTGAATTGGATCAAAGTGGGAAGACCAGAGTTCTTGAATTATACTGAAGAGAGACACTGATAACTTACACGAGTTGAGAGTATGAGAATAATAATTAGGATAGTTGGGAATCAACATTTTAAAATATTTTTTCAAATTGTATGTGTTATATTTGTTTTAATCAAAAGATTAAATCTTGGGTTTAATCACTGACTTTATTGGACTTATATTTTGGTTTCCTTGTTCTTGGATTTCTATATTTCCTATTATATATTTCCTCCTGTTTTTTTTCTGTTTCTTTTTCCAAATAATTAAGGTGAATGCTTGGTACCATTATTTTTATTCTCTTTTATCAATAAGGAAAACATTTAAGATTATGAATTTGCTTCTAGATAAGGCTTGGCTACATTGCATACATTTAGTAATTTCATGTTTTGTAGTAGTGTAGGAATGCAATATTTTCTAACAATGTTCATTGCAATTTTGATTTCCTCTTACATCCAAGTTTCACATGACTTTTTAAAATTGCTAGTTGTTGTTTGTTTTATACACTTTTAATTTTGATGTCATTTTTAATTGATAGGTCACCGATATGTTAGTGCAAAAATGTTGCCTAAATATTAGCTTTTATAAATTTATTAAGATTTTATTTCTAATGCTGTATATTAATAGTATTTTCAGAGCATTCTATGGGAAAGTGGAAAGAAGCTATGGAGTCTGTTTTTCAGATACCCCCAACCTCCTTCCCCCAAGGAGGGGGAATTATATTAGATACGTAAATATATGTGCATATACACATTATATACTTATGCATATGTGTTAATATAACTAATATTGTTGTTTACAGTTTCACTGACTTTATTTTTGATCTATATTATCTTTTTTTCTTTTACATTTTATTTTAACTTTTAGGTTCAGGGGCAGATGTACAAGTTTGTTATATAGGTAAACTTGCGTCATGGGGGCTTGTTGTACAGACTATTTTGTCACCCAGGTACTAAACCTGGTACCCATTTATTATTTTTTCTGCTCCTCTCCCTCCTTCCACCCTTTGTCCTCAAGGACATGTCTTTTGTGGGAACATGGATGAAGCTGGAGGCCATTATCCTTAGCAAACTAACACAGGAACAGAAAACCAAATACTGCATGTTCTCACTTATAAATGGTATATATACACCATAATCAATGTAAATGATCTATATTATCTATCAAAAACTGATATTTGTGTTAAAGTGTCTCACAATACCTTTGTGTTCACTTTTTCTTACATTTTTTCTCATATTGTATTTCTAATCATTTTAGCGATTTTGATCTTTTTTTTTTTTTTTTTTTTTTTTGAGACAGAGTTTCACTGTTGTTGCCCAGGCTGGAGTGCAATGGCGCGATCTCGGCTCACTGCAACCTCTGCCTCCCAGGTTCAGGCAATTCTCCTGCCTCAGCCTCCTGAGTAGCGGGATTATAGGCATGTGCCACCAAGCCCGACTAATTTTGTATTTTTAGTAGAGACAGGGTTTCTCCATGTTGGTCAGATTGGTCTCAAACTCCCGATTTTGATTTTTATAGTTTGTTGTGAAATTTTCAGTGTGTAAAGGTAATTTCCTCATGGATGATATCATTGATCAATATGAAATTTTTCCAATCATGTTAATGTCATTTAATCCTACATCTTGTTTGAAATTTATATTGACACGGTTGCTTCTGTTCTTTTATATTTATCCAAAATACACACACACACACACACACACACACACACACACACACACAGAGATGGTGTGTATGTATTTTTTATGCCATCTTTAAGGCATTTATTTTATAAGCAACATGTTATATTTTGTACTATTATACAATTTAGGTCTTTGACTTTAAATTGGGGAGTACACAATGGATAGATTTGGTATCTTGCCTCTCACTGTGTTGTGTGCAGGTGGGACAGTGCAGTAACCAAGAATAAGTTTGTGAGTCAGAGAGGTCAGGGTTTAGATCTTGAATCTTCCTTTTACATCTATGTGACGTCAGGAAAGTGCTTTATTCACTGTTGATTCATTTGTATAATTGAAACAATAATATAGTATTACTATGGTTGCCATAAAGAGTCAGTAAAAAAAGTAATGGGTGCAAAGCATCTAACAGTAGCTTGACCCATAGTAGCCATGCAGTTAAGGTTGGCCAGAACTTTATATATAATGATTAGTATAAATATATAATTCTATACATATATCCCAGTTTTTAGGCTTTCTGTTTGTCATTTCTTATACTGCATTTTTAGTTTCTCTTTTGATATATGGATTAGGTTGTGTTTGATTTTCTCTGCACTAATGATTTGAAAGGCAAAACATTTGTTTTTAGTTTGTTGGTGGTAAGCTTTATGTTTTCCAAAGATGTTACTTTAACTATTTTTCTGTGATTATCAAAGTCAGAAACCACTTTTCCAATGCAATATATAATTTAGAATATCTTTACTTGCTACCCTCTTTTTCTCTTTCAATTTTGATTCATATAATCTGGGATTTTCAGTGACAATTCTTTATAATAAACTAGTATTTGTATAAAGTTTATTTTCTACATAAAAAGTAACATTTGCTTGTTTTGTAACCACATTTGTTACCTGGAGATAATTCTGTGTTTAACAGACTTCATACCAACCACCAGTACTAATATATCATTTTTTCCTAAGTTTTAAGTTTTCCTTTTCCATTCATTTCTCAGTTTTCTAGAGTGTGCCATGAAGAAAATTTCTCAAGATGAAAATGTAAATGATGTATATTTTTAAATCCCTGATGTATCTGAAAAAAACAATGGATTGTGTATGACATCCTCACACTTCAACCGTTTTGTCCAAACTGTGGACTTAGCCCTAGTGTGATTTAGCTTTATAGCATTACAGATAATTTTGCTGTGGACATCAATAAAGCCTTGTGTTTTGTTTTGTTCATTAATATGGATAAGATGCCTCCCCTGCCTCCCCCACCCTATCACACCAACACAGGAGTGAGGGGTAAGAACCCACAAGAGGGACTAAAGTTGAGTTTTTCCTTCTATTATTTCAGCAGAAAGGGGCCTTGCTATAGAAATTCAGCTAAACCTTTACTTTTTATATCAATTGTATTTCACCTGAGTGGAATGTATGTAATGATATACACAGTTTCTACCATAAACCTAAAAGTATCTGAGACAGGTCTCAATCAATTTAGAGCTTTATTTTGCCAAGATTAAGGACCATGGCCCACGACACAGTCTCAGGAGGTCCTGAGGACATGTGCCCAAGGTGGTTGGGTTACAGCTTGGGTTTATACATTTTAGGGAGATGGAAGTTGCAGGTAAAAACAGAAATCAATACATGGAAACTATTCATTTGTTTGGCTCAGAAAGGTGAGATATCTCAAAGATGGGGAGTGGGGAGGCCTCCCAGGTCATAGGGAGATTCAAAGATTTCCTAATTGGCAACTGGTTGAAACAATTAAGCTTTGCCTGAAGAGTTTGAAGTTAGAATAAAGAAATGAGATACCATCTCATGCCAGTCAGAACGGTGCTTATTAAAATGGCAAGAAACTATAGGTGCTGGCAAGGTTCCAGAGAAATAAGAATGCTTTTACACTGTTGGTGGGAATGTAAATTAGTTCAACAATTGTGGAAGATAATGTGGCAATTCCTCAAAGATCTAGAACCAGAAATACCATCTGACCTAGCAATCCCATTATTGGGTATATATCCAAAGGAATATAAATAATTCTACTATAAAGATACATGCACATGTATGTTCATTGCAGCACTATTCACAACAGCAAAGACATGGAATCAATCCAAATGCCCATCAATGATAGACTGGATAAAGAAAATGTGGTATTTATACATCATGGAATACTATGCAGCCATAAAAAGGAACGAAGCCATTATCTTTGGCAAACTAATGCAGGAAAAGAAAACCAAACAATGAATGTTCTCACTTATAAGTGGAAGCTGAACAATGAGAACACATGAACACAGGGAGGGGAACAACACACACTGGGGCCTGTCAGGGGGTGGGGTTGGGAGAGGGAGAGTATTAGGAAAAATAGCTAATGCATGCAGGGCTTAATACCT
The DNA here is from genome assembly GCF_006542625.1 of Nomascus leucogenys. Classification (NCBI taxonomy): domain Eukaryota; kingdom Metazoa; phylum Chordata; class Mammalia; order Primates; family Hylobatidae; genus Nomascus; species Nomascus leucogenys. The sequence continues at coordinate 117,811,282 of NC_044402.1, read as the reverse complement.
AGGTCATGGGTTGATAGGTGCAGCAAACTACCATGGCACATGTTTACCTATATGACAAACCTGCACATCCTGCACATGTATCCCAGAACTTAAAATGAAAATGAAAATTAAAAAAAGGAAATGCATTAGTTAAGATAAAGATTGTGCAAGCCAAGTTTCTTTTTTTTTCTTTTCTTTTTTCTTTTTTTTTTGAGACAGGGTCTCGCTCTGTCGCTCAGTCTGGAGTGCAGTGGTGTGATCTCGGCTCATTGCAACATCTGCCTCCCGGGTTTAAGTGATTCTCCTGTCTCAGCCTCCCGAGTAGCTGGAATTACAGGCATGTGCCACCACCCGTGACTAATTTTTGTATTTTTAGTAGAGATGGGGTTTCACTATGTTGGCCAAGCTGGTCTTGAACCCCTGACCTCAAGTGATCTGCCTCCCAAAGTGGTAGGATTACAGGAGTGAGTCACTGCGCCTGGCCACCAAGGTTTGTTGTTGTTGTTTGTTTGTTTGTTTTTGAGACACAGTCTCACTCTGTCCAGGCTGGAGTGCAGTGGCGTGATCTCGGCTCGCTGCAACCTCAGCCTCTTGGGTTCAAGCAATTCTCTGCCTCAGCCTCCTGAATAGCTGGGATTGCAGGCGCCCGCCACCACACCCAGCTAATTTTTTTGTATTTTTAGTAGAGACGGGGTTTTACCATCTTGTCCAGGTTGGTATTGAAGTCGTGATCTCGTGATCCACCCGCCTCAGCCTCCCAAAGTGCTGGGATTACAGGTTTGAGCAACCATGCCTGGCCCACCAAGGTTCTTATTATACACATGAAGCCTCCAGGTAGCAGGCTTCAGAGAGAATAGATGGTAAATGTCTCTTATCAGTACTTAAAAGTTGTCAGACTCTCCAGAAACAACCTAGTAAAGGAAGGGGACTCTCTACAGAATGCAAATTTCCTCCACAAAAGACAGCTTTGCAGGGCCTCTTCCAAATATGCCAAATAAATATATTTTGGGGTAATACAAATACTTCATGTCCTGCTATCTGTCATGTGATGCTATACCACAGTTAGGTTGGAATTTGTCATATTATTGTTACAAAGAGTCTGTTTTGTCAGTCTTATGAGTTCTATTTTAATGTTTGTGCTGGTTAGTTGTGCCTGAGGGAGAAGAGTATAACTAGGCATGTCCAAGCCCCACTTTCTACCATGGCCTCAACTAGTTTTTCAGGTTTGTTTGGTATCCCCTGAGCCAACAGAGGGTCCATTCAGTCAGTTGGCGGCGCTTAGAATTTTATTTTTGGCTTACACTGCATAGATCCTTAGATACAACCAAAGGGGAGAATGGAGAATCTCTTCCTCAACTGGAAGGATCTCAGGAAAAATGTGGGAATCAGCATGTCCAGAGGAAACTGTGAAGTCCAGGAAGAAGTTCAGGTTTTAATCCTTTCCCATGGCTGACTCCATGTATTCAAATATGAGGGCCTAGGATATGCTGGTTTTTCTTTTCTTGAATAATTAATTCATTCTGTCACTCAGTCAACAAAAACAAACAAAACACATCCCCTGCCCTCAGGTTGCTTAAACTATACAGAAGAGGAAGAGAACAAATGCATAAAAAATTTGTAACATATAAGCATAAAATATAAAGAGTATTTGAAAGAGTCCAGTGTGCCCGTTGATAGGGAGTAGGGAGAGCAGTGGCTGTTCATGAGCGAGTTCTGAGCAAAGTCTCTGGCCCTGGAGGCAACCACAAGGAGTCTGGAGAGCCATCAGGGTGAATGCATCTCTAAAGGTCTGGACCACTGGTCTCTAAGGACCTTTCTGTTCTGAGCTTCTGTGAGAAAGAAGGAATTTAAATAACAGCATCTTGGTAACCTGCCTTGCACCTCTTCTCAAAACTTTCATATCTTATTCAGTCTTTCTCAGTTCTCCCCAGATCTCCAGCTTTTTCACAGCCTCACTCCACAGAGGCCCTGCCATCTCAGTCACTTATAAAGCCCTTATAAGTATATAACCTTTATGCTGTAATTCTTTACATGCATGTTCTTCCCTCTAAGATGAGTCGACTCCTAAAAAAATAGGGTTAAGTCTTAACATTCTAGATAACAGAAAGATACTGAAGGGTGCCTGTCCTTCTGTTAACTTCAGTTTCCTCAGAAGGATAGAATGGTGGGGGTGGGGGTATCATTTTTTCTTTATATACCTGCATATAATCTGACTTGTCTCAGGTATGTAATGTTCTACTTTTATTATTAGGAAAGTCAGTAAAGGAAAAGAAAGGACAGGAAAAATAAGGAGAAGAAAAGAATACAAAGGAAAAGAAAGTTCTATGTATCTTGCCATAGTAACCTGCCCAGAGAGACACCATAACTATTTGTTAAACAAATTGGTTCTCTAATCGGCCATCTTGGCTTCCACCCTCCGGGCTCACCTCTCTCCTCTCCTTTCTGGTCATTTTGCTCAAACAAAGTGGAACCATTAGCATCACTGCAACTTAATTTTATTCTGCTTACTCTGGCCCCACAAGACCATGTATACGTCCAAACCCACAGATTTTTGGTAATTTTTTTTCCCCTTTACTTCCAAAGCGGGGAAGAACTAAAACGCACAGATAACAGGAAATGTTCCTTTCTGGCTGAGAATCCCCGAATACAAGGCATAGGAGGGCCTGAACCCCTTCACACCAGCTCCTGGACTGCTGCAGAACAGACTTCCCTGGTGGTTTGAGGCTGGGGGCTGAGCTTTTCCTTCAACATGGGATCTTGAAGAACTTCCCAGCTACCCAAAGCCGCAATTTCCTCCACCGCACACAGAAGCAGCTCAGTCAGTACTAGCCCAGGCACAATGATGAAGGGGTTGTTTGTCTTTGGTTCCAGGCCTGTGTCTCCCTCTTAAGCCCTGTGGCCCTTCCTGGACTATCCTGAGCACTTCATCTGCCTAAGCCTGTTTCTTCTTCTCTGCCCAGCAACCCGGGGATAGCTCTTTTTCCGTTCCACTGAAGCTTGCAGAGAAAAGCGGGCTGTGAGAAGCAAGGCCCCGGAGGCAGACAGACCCCTGAGCTGTGCAAATTTGTGCAAATGCCTGGATTTGCCCCGAAGGCAGAGAGGGTGGGGAGCTTCAGAGACCAACAGGGTAAGTTGCCAGAGCATGCTGGACACCCCATGGCCTCTTGCCCATATGCAAAATGAGCACGAGGATGACGGCTCACAGGGAAGCGTGGAGAGCCGATGAACTGGCGCGTGGTGCACTGGCTGCCCGACATCAGCCCTTCACAGTATTTCATTTCCACCAGGCCTTGCTCCCTAATCATTCCTCCACCTCCCTTTGCTTATGCCTCAAGCTAAACCTGAGGTCTGGCTTAACAGGAGAGTCAGGTAACAGCTGTGCTTTCTTGCCATGATCCCCTTCTGCGACATGACTCTTGCCTTTGTTATTATCTAACCTTTTAAAGGCTGCGATAGAGAGAGAGAAGCAAATACTTGTGGATTTGTGGAGACTGCCAGGCACAAGATACCTGATACACAGGAGTCTCCAGCTCTGCTTATAGAGGAATCTCTCATCACCTCCCCACAATCTGATCTTTGTCTCCCCTACGAAAAATGAATGATATCTTACCCAGTCTTTTCACCAAGTCCATTAACAGGCAGCTGCATCTTAAAATCTATCCCCCTGAGCATGGGCCTTCTCCAGTCACACGTCACTTAAGCCGTGTCTGGCAAGTTAGATTCTTCTTGTAAAGAAAGGAACTAAGATGAGAGAAAAAGAAACGGAGAACAGAATGTCTGTCCCCTGGGAAACTCAAATCTAGCAAAATACAAGATAGGGAGTATGTTAGGGTGCTCCCTAGGTGCTTAATAGACAAAGTGACTCGTTACTATTTCTGTCGGGTTTGAGGTTCCCAGGCTGAAAGCTCAAGTTCATTCTTCCTCCTTAGGGGAGTCTCTGCTGTCTCAGCCACCTATGAATGGGGCACGTGGGAGGATGAGAATAGAGGGGAAGAAGAGTAGGGCAAGGTCAGCATCATGCTTTCCACGGCTTCCTTCTGAGTTGGGGCTTCCTTCAAGCTGAATCTATTGAGCATGTATTATTTGCCAGGTGCTCGGCTCTTTAAAGGTATTCACTCATCTAATCTTCATAGCAAGCTCATGAGAAAGGCATTGTGGCTATCTCCATTGTAGAGGTGAGGAATGTAGGGCTCGGCCAGGTTATGAGACTAATCCACAGTCACACAGCCAGGCAGTGACAGGCTGGAATCTGGAGTCAGGCTCCCACTCTCACCACTCACACAATGCCTCTTCTGCTGTCAGCCACTGTGTGACCCTGGAAGACTCACTTCCTGGCTCTGGGTCTCACTTTCCTTCTCCACAGCATGAAAGGGTGAATGAAATATTCTCCACATTTCCTTCTTCCTTCGCTTCTTTATAGTTCCTTCAGCTCTTTTCTTTTCTACTGCAAAGGGAGAAGATTAAATAAAGCCCTATTTTCAATTCCCAGGAGAGTTAGTGAAATTCCACTCTCAAAATTAAATATATAAACATTCATTGGCATTCTCAGACTACCACAAAATCAGAACTTTTCCTACAAGTTGTCAACCCACTCCACCCATCCATTTCCCCCTGCCCCTGGTGTTTGGTGTAGACCAAGGCTGTATAATGTTACAGACAGAAAAAGCCTCTTCCTTTCTTTTGTAACTCCCAGCAGGCTATAGACAAATCCGTGATCTCTGAAATACTTTCCCTGGACACTCCTTTTCCATATTTTTTTACCCTCCAACATCCCACTTTCCTGATGGCCACAGGCAGACTTGGGCAGAACACCGAGTCATATTTATAAAAATAATATTCATTTCCCCTCTTACATCCCAAATGAAAGAGGAAGGAACTAACTTCATTTAAGCATGGAAAATAAAATTGAACATAACATATACCGGTTCCAAAGCCCCAAACCAGTACCTCACATTCTGTTGTGGTTGCATGGAGTTGGAGGGAAAGGAGGGGGAATGCTATTTTAAGATTCTGTCAAGCATTGAAGAAAAGTGCAGAAATACATCCAGACCCTCAAGTTTGTATAAAAGACACCCAATTCCTTTATTCAGTGGGATAGTAGGTTAATATTAGAATCTCTGCCTTAATAAGCAGCAATTTTTTTTAAAGCTACTTTATTATAGAGAGGGACTCTCATCTCATTGGTGGATAACTCCCAGGAAGAATATGGGGAGGAATCTGCAGCCAATATACACAGCCTCAAATGTTACTTTAAATTCAATTTTAAAAGAGGGATTTAGCAGCCATGATTAAAGTCTCTTGTCTCTGAATCTGCAAACATAAAAATATGCTGAAGAGAAATTTAGACATTTATTACAGGCCTTAGATCTTTTAAAGATGTATGTGTCTGGTTTTCCACTCCCAAAATATATAGTACTGGATTTAACAAGCAGAGGATGAAGATATTCTGATAGCAGAAATCTCCTCCTCTATTGGGAGGGTGGGAAATGAGTCAAAAAATAAAATTCTTAGGGCTTCTTGTTTTTTCTTTCTTTGACACAATTATATTATAAGTATAACCCTAATTCTAAATTGCTTAAATAAGAAGAACAGTTTATCAAGTTCCCTTCTTATTGAACAAGAAGCTCAAAGTTAACATGGCTTCAAAATTGGTTCCTTCAGTGACTCAGATATATCATCAAGGATCCAAGTTTTTTTTTCCCTCTTTCTGCTTTACTATCCTCAATCTATCAACATTATCCTTAGGCTCATTCCTCTCATGGTCACAAGATGGCTGCTGAAGTTCCAGGCATCACATGCAGATGTCACAAGTTCCAGAAAAAGAAAAGGCTTTCTCTTCCTATGTATCTTTTTTAAAAGCAAGAAAACTGGCTGGGCGCAGTGGCTCATGCCTGTAATCCTAGCACTTTGGGAGGCCAAGGTGGGCGGATCACCTGAGGTCAGGAGTTCAAGACCAGCCTGGCTAACATGGCAAAACCCTGTCTCTACTAAAAATACAAAAATTAGCTGGACAAGGTGGTGGGCGCCTGTAATCCCAGCTACTCAGGAGGCTGAGGCAGGAGAATCACTTGAACCCAGGAGGCAGAGGTTGCAGTGAGCTGAGATCATGCCATTGCACTCTAGCCTGGGCCATAGAGTGAGACTTCATCTCAAAAATAAAAATAAAATAAAATAAAATAAAAAGAAGAATAAGAAGCAAGAAAACCTTGTTTTCCAGCAGTCTCTAACATACTTTCTTCCTGACTCATAGGCCAGAGTTTGATCACATTTCTATTACATGAAACCATCATGACCAACTTAGACCAATTAAGAGCCTCCTCTTAAAGCACATGATCTTGCAGTGGGGCTGGATACCCCAAATCACTCATTTATCTAGGCATTTGGGGGTTAGAAAGGAAATAATGCATATTATCAAGAAAATTATAGAGTCTGCCACACTCCATAATGGAAGACTTTCCTCTACATTATTCCACACATTCAGAGACTTCCAGGGGGAAAGTTTAATCTCTAGGTCCAATGTGTGTTCAAGAATATGTGCTGAACAAAAGAAGGAATCAAAAAAATTACTCCTTTTCAATTTTTTCCTGCACTGTATTTTTTTGGCCAAAGATACATTAAAACCTCTATACTGATTAGTTTTTTAAAGCCACAATTCAAAGAAAAATTAAGCAACTAGATGGACTCCGAGTTTCTACTAGACAGAAGACTCCACGTAGGCAGGAGCCATATTCATCTCCTGCACTAATGTATCTTCAGCTACTAGGCACATATCTGGCACAGGCAAGTGCTCAATATATGTTTTGTTTTGTTTTGTTTTGTTTTGTTTTAATGAATGAGTGAACATAAAAGCTCCTATTTCCCTCTTAAGACAGCAGCAATAGGTATGAACCACAGCACAGGCCAAAGAGAAAATTAGGAAAGTGGAAACATTTTATTCTGGAGAATCTCAATTTTCTTTACTAAAAAGTGCTTTCATTAGTCCTAATGTTTCCAGCAACCGTCTCCATCCTCCATCTTTCCTCAATCCACCCAACTCCCCCAATGAACGTGATGAGCAGATTTACAGAAAAGTGACATGGACAAAAGAAAGAAACCTGAATGTCATCTACTTCTAGCTATAATGGAGTATATCCCACTAGAACTACCCTCTGTTATAAGTTGAATTGTGTCCCCTAAAAAGATGCTGAAGTCCTCACCCCCAGGCCCTGTGACTGTGATCTTATTGGAAATGGAGTCTTTACAGATGGTCAAGTTAAGATAAGGTGATCAGGGCAGGTCCTAATCTAATATGGTTTTATTTTCTTACAAAAAGGGGAAATTTGTACATAGAGACATGCAGAGAGAGGAGATGATGTGAAGGCATGGAGAGATTTTCATCTATAAGCCAAGGAATGCCTGAGCTACCAGAAGCCGAGAGGGAGGCAAGGAACAGAGTCTGCCTCACAGCCCTTAAAAGCAAACAACCCTGCTGACATCTTATGTTTGAACTTTCAGCCTCCAGAACTGTGAGACAATAAACTTCTGTTGTTTAAGCAACTCAGTTGGTGGTACCTTGTTATGGCAGGCCTAGCAAATTAATACACCTTCCTACTGAAAACAATCATAAAATTGCCAAAATATACGAAGAAACTGTCTTTAGGTATTTGGACAACATGCGGTACGGGGCTGTGATTCTTGAGAGGAAAGGAAACGTATGAGCTAAATGAAAGTTAAAAGAATCCATCTGTAATACAAGAATATGAAAAGAGGTTCTTCTTGTGAAATATATGTCAAAGTTGGCAAAAATAGGAACAAAATACATGTAATTTTGCAATTGTGAGACTTTAATATTTTATGGGTGGTGGTACAATGTCAACTCTAGTCACTGTGAGAAGTTAAAATGTCATATTTTAATCTTTATGGGAACCATTTAAAAAATACAATTAAGCATAGCTAAAAAGCCAACAGAGGACAGAAGAGGAATACTAAAAATTATTTAATGAACTCAAAAGAAGGAATGAAAGGAAGAATGGAGGGACAAAAAGATGACAGGAGAAATAGTAAATAAATACCAGGATGGTAACATTAAATCCCAATATATCAATAATTATATTAAATGTTAAATTAAATTTATAAGGATAAATAACTGAATTATGTTTAATTACATTATAATTTACTTCAATTAAAAGGAAAGATTGCCAGACTGGTTAGAAAAGCAAAAGATGCACTTTATTACTCTTTTAATTTTTAATTTTAAGTTTTAATTTTTGTGTGTACATAGTAGGCATATATATTTATGGGCTACATGAGATATTTTGGTACAGGCATGTAATGCGTAATAATCACAGTATGGAAAATTGGGTGTCCATCTTCTCAAGCATTTTTCCTTTCTGTTACAAAATCCAGTTATAGTCTTTTAGTTATTTTTAATTGTACAATTAAATTATTACTGACTATAGTCTACCTGTTGCGCTATCAAATACTAGGTCTTATTCATTCTTTCCAAGTATTTTTTCTTGTACCCTAACCATGCCCCTACTTTCCCCTCCCCACTCACTACCCTTCCCAGCCTCTGGTAACCATCCCTCTATTCTCTAAAGAGATGCATTTTAAATATAAGGACAAAGATAGGTTGAAAGTAAAATGATGGAGGAAATATTTATCATGCAAAGAATAAGCACACAGAAATAATATGGCTATATTAATATGACAGAACATACACTTTAACACGGGAGAGTTGCCAAAGATAAAGAGGCAATTTATCAATTTAAAAATGATAAAAGAGTCAGTTCTCTAGAAAGGTAAAACAATCCTAAATGTATGTGCACCCAATAACGGAGCTTTAAAATACAAGGACCAAAAGTGACAGAATTAAAGGGAGAAACAGAGAAATTAATTGTTCAAATTCAAGATTTTTAACAGTTCTCTCATTAATTGATTGATCAATGTATAAAATCAGCATGGATATAGGAGAAATAAACCATACTATCAACCAACATGACCTTAATTGAAGCGTATAAACATGCCACCAAAGAACAATAGAACACATTATTTTCTAGTGCAAATGAAACATTAACCAAGGTAGACTAAATACTGGACAGTAAGTATCAATTAATTTTAAAGGATTTAAATTTTATAGTATATATTCTCTGGGCACAGTATAATTAAATTAGAAATCATATTATATCTATAAATTCCCAAGTATCATGGAAATTAAGCAACATATTTCTGAATAATCCAGGAATAAAAGAGAAATAATAAGGATAATTAAAATACTTCGAGTTGTTCAATATTAAAAATATACAAAACTTTATTAAATGCTAAAGCAGTGCTTAGCAGAAAGTTTTTAACATTAAATGCTTACATTAGAAAAGAAAAGAGGTTTAAAATCAATGATTTAACTTTTTACCTTTAAGAAGCTGGAAAAAGTCAACCTCAGTTAAATAAAGGAAATGAAATTTCTTTGAAAAGATCAATTAAACTGGTTTACCTTTAGCAAAACTGATCAAGAGAGAGAAATAACAAGTTACTAATATCAGGAATGCAAGAAAAGAGATCACTAAAAATCCTATAGACATTAAAAGGATAATAAGGGAATATTATGAAAAATATTAGGCCAATATATTCAAAAATCTAGAAAAAAATGAATGAATTCATCGAAAAACACAATTTACCAAAACATAAAATGAATTAGAAAAATCTAAATGACCCTAGGTCTATACAAAAATTTAATTCATTGTCACAATCTTTTCCAAAAAAGACAACTAAGAGCTGGATTATTGTGCTGGTGAATTCTATCAAATGCTCCACACAAAATTCTATCAGACACAACTGGAAAGAAGATATAGGAATAACTAAAAAGCCCTTGAAAAGATGGTTAACATAATTAGTCTTCAGGGAAATGCAAATCCAAATCCCACAATGTGTAGTACATCATAAATATGTGCAAGGTTAAAATTCAAAAGACCCAGTGACAACACCAAATGCTGTAAAAACTGGAACGTTCATATGTTGCTTGTGTCCTACCTTTTTGGAAAACTTTCTGGTGTTTTCTTATGAAGTTAAACATAAACTTACTCTTGACCTGTCAATATCACTCTTAGGTATTTACCCAAGTGAAAGGAAAACATATGATCATGAAAATACTGGTACAAAAAGGTACATAGAAGTTTTATAAAATATTAATAGGCCCAAACTGGGGAAAAATACAAATGTCTTTTAGTAGGAAATTGGATAAAATATGGTACTGTATGTTAATACAATGGAATATTACTCAGCAATAAAAAAGGAACAAACTACTGATAAATGAATTGATCTCACAGACATCATGTTGATGAAAAGAAGCAGAATACATATGCAATTCCATTTTCATGAAGTTCAAGGACAGGCAAAACTAAATCTGTGATGATTTCCCTCTGTAGGGGTGGGGGACTGGCTAAAAAGAGGTATGAGCAGGTGTGTGCTCGTCACCTGGCTCGCTGAAAAAAAAATGTCCCTGATTTGTTGTAGTGTTTGCTGATTTCCTAGCACGACAGTTTTTAAGCACCAATATGACATCAATGAATGCAAATTTGGGAAGAGATTAGCAGAATTGCCTTGGTAGAAATTGGTTCTAGCACATCACTGGCCCCAAGGGACTTTTCTGGGGTGATGGGAATATTCTGTACCTTGGCTGGGGTGGTAGTCTCATTGATACACATATTTGTCAAAATTCATTGCACTGAATAATTATGGGTTGCGTATTTCACTGTATATAAATTTTGTCTCAGTAAGAAAGAAAAGACAAGGCACTATCCCCAGAATACGGGTATTTAAGAGAGTAAAATATCCTCAAACCAATGAAATAGCCCTCTCTGTAAAATGACATGCATAAGAGTGGTGATAGAGGGAGGTGATGAAATTAGAATGTATGAGTTGGGTTGGCATCAGAGGTGGCAGCTTCCACTTGGTGGCTGTCCTGTTTATAACTCCCTGCTGCTCTCCCTATAGTTGGCCTGATGATGTACATAAAACAACCCATCCTAAAAATGAAGTCTGCCCCATCTTCCTGCTGGATAAAGAGTCTGAGTTGAAGCCTGAGCTTTTCCAGGCAGGCCCATAATTAGGGGCCGTTATCCTGGGACCAATTTCTCCAATTCTTCCTTCTGGTATTATTACATCTTCTTTCTGTTCTCTGGGGTTTTTAAAATTACTTTTTCTATCTAGGTATTTTTGTCTTAGTCTCTGACTTTCAGGAGCATCAAGTTATGTTTAGCCAAATTAATTTATTAATTCTTAAAACTTTTGCTAAATGTCAGCTTTGTTTTTCAACTGCTGTATGAGGCCATGTGCAGTTAGTTAATGCAAACCCTTTGATGATGGCGTTAGTGACTCCAAGAAACTAAGAGCTTACAGCAAACAATGAAATGCTCATCCTTCACCAGATGATTCAGTAACAGACCCTAAATCCTGCTTCCATATTGTGAGAGTCTGACTCCTCCCAAACAAATCTCCCCTGTAGACTCCACCAGCTGTGGGACAGAGATCAGCCTCCCCCTCCTTATTAAGGGATTTGTTGCTGAGCATTATTTGGTATTTTATTTTATTTTGGGTCAGAGGCTTCAAAGCCTTGCCTCTTTTTTTTGGGGGGGGGTCTGTAAAACCCCCATTATCTTTCCATATAGATCTGTCATTGATATGGGTCTATAAATACACATGGCTTTGTTTATATAGACATACAATATGTGCACTCGATTGCTATCTGTGTGTGTGAACGTCAAGTTTATATTTGCTACAGTGCAGAGGCAGCTGGTGGTGAGGAGAAAGGGTAATGAGTTACCATTATACCAAAGCCTGGGTGAGCCATGGATACTTTGAATGGCAAGTGTTCCCTCTGGGCAAAAAGCTGAAGATGCAGGAAAGAAAAGGGGGAGGGGTGTGTGTGTGTGTGTGTGTGTGTGTGTGTGAGAGAGAGAGAGAGAGAGAGACACAAGTGGGGGCCTGGGGGTGGAGAGAGGGGCAGGGGGCACACACCCATTCAGTCCCTCTTTTGTTTAGCTTTTTCTACCAGTAGGGACATGTTCAAAATCAGAAGTCTCAGTGGAGGGACCTCACAGCATAGCTCTGCCAGACAGTCGTCTGCTGGCGCCTTCAAACTTAGCTGCCTGAGTGAGCCACTTGCACCTAAATGAAGCCTGAGGACTAAGGGGGAAAAAAGAGAATAATTAAAATAAATTAGAAGGTGAATGTGGGGGGTGGGAGATCATGTCTAGTCCTGCTGCTCAGCCTGAGGCTCCGAGGCTTGAAAGGAACGGGATAGGCAGAATTATTCCAAGCAGGCTGCCTTCTCCAAGCCATGTCCCCCACCAACAGCGACGCTGTCACATCCCCCCAGAGCCACATTAGTGCCTATATGGCCTGTGGCCCTTGAACCTGATACCTTAGTGGGTTAGTAGCAACAACTGCCAACCTGCACATATTTTAAACAATTCTACATATTTTTCTCAGTCTTTTCTATTTTCCAAGGGTTTCTATTTATTTTTTTTAGGTAGATATATGGTTCTCAACTGGGGGTAATTTTGCCTCCCACGGAGCATTTGGCAAAGTCTGAAGATGTTTTGGTTTGTTGCAATCAGGAGTGAGGGTAGGTGTGTGCTACTGGCATATTGGCATCTGGTGTAAGATTGACACACAAAACACAGGACACTCAGTTTTATTTAAATTCAGGTAAACAAAGAATACTTTTTTTTAGCATTAGAAGGTCCCAAATATTATAGAGATCATACTTACGCTAAAAAAGTATCCATTGTTTTACTGAAATTCAATTACGACTGGATTTCCTATGTTTGTTTCTTTCCCTTTTTGAGACAGACTCTCGCTCTGTTGCCCAGGCTGGCATGCAGTGGCGCAATCTTGGCTCACTGCAAACTCCACCTTCTGGGTTCAAGCGATTCTCCTGCCTCAGCCCTTCGAGTAGCTCAGACTATAGGCGTGTGCCACCACACCTGGCTACATTTTGTATTTTTAGTAGAGGTGGGGATTCACCATGTTGGCCAGGCTGGTCTTGAACTCCTGACCTCAAATGATTCACCCACCTTAGCCTCCCAAAGTGCTGGGATTACAGGTGTGAGCCATGCGCCTGGTCTGGGCTTCCTAGGTTTCTACTTGCTGGATGACACTAAACATCCTACAATGCACAGAATAGCTCCCCACTCAACCCCAACAAAGAATTATTCAGCCAAAAATATCAAGAATACAGGGGCCGATGATCTACTTTAGTAGATGATAGTAATAGCATAGTTCAGATGCTAGAGAGTAGATGATTTTAAATTCTGAACATATAAACTGAATATGACATGTGCCAAATGAATATACATCTCTTATTAATACATAGAGTCATTAATATATATTTGTGTGTATAAATGTTTTCAACCCTAACTTGAGATCTTTCGGGAGGAGTGTAGTGAGCCTATTCTCACTCATCTCTCTACAGAATGAGCTGGGAGGCTTTTGTAGTAGGCTGAAAAATGGTTCTCAGAAATATTACGTCCTTATTCCCGGATCCTGTAAATGTCATCTTATTTGGTGAAGAAGCTTTTGCCAAAGTGATTAAGGACCTTGAACTGGAGAGATTAGTTTGGATTATTTGGTGGGTCCTAAATGCTATCACTAGTGTCCTTACAAGATGAGGCACAGAGATTTGACACACACAGAGGAGAAGAAGATGTGATGGTAGCAGAAAGAGATACAGGGATGCTGGCCTTAGTGTTGGAGTGATGCAGCCACAAGCCAAGGAATGCCAGCAGCCACCAAACACCACAATTGGCAAGGAATGGAGCCTCCCATAGAGCCCCTGGAGGGAGTGCCACGCTGATGACACCTTGATTTTAGCTCAGTGAAGCTGACTGTGGACTTCTGGCTTCCAGAATTGTGACAGAATTAATTACTGTTATTTTAGGCCACCAAGTTCATGGTAATTTATTACAGCACCCACAGGAAACCAAAGCAGTGTTCTTCGGAGAAGCAAATTCAGGCAACAGACTTTGCAGGAGAGTGTGTACCAGAGATGGAACAAACGCAACCTCCTGAGGCTCCAAGAGTGGGAATCTCAGAAGCAGCATGGCTTTTGTTGGCAATTCACCTTCATGTCTTGATGCTGGATATTTCTAGTGATGGGTTTTGAGCTTGCTCATGGCCTGTAGTTGAAAAATAAGCAACCCCTTTGAGCTATGATTTTAATAGGAAACACGTGTGTGTTTCTAACACTGTGAAGCCCACGTCTAGAACTTTGGAAGAAAGTTGCCTAAATGGAGGGTTAGGTGTGCCTGCCTCTCAGTAGCTGAGAGTCAACTCAGCTGGAGCTGGTTCTTGGGGGACAGAAGAGTACCATGTGGTCCCATCAGGGCTTAGGCCACGGGATTGGGAAAAATGAATTTTGGGTTCAGAGTGGAAAATATCTTATTACTTGTGTTGTTTGTGTTTTCTGGAAGGCCAGTCATTTTGAGTCCTTTGAAAATATCTTGTGAAGATATTGAGTCCCAGGGGATTGTTGCACATTTCTTTGAAAGCCCCTGGACATTTGGCTGTGCTCTCAGGATGGGTGGCCAACAGCAGGAAAAGTACAAACTTCCAAATAAAAAAGAGGAAAGCATGTGAAAACGCCAAGAGTGATAAGGAGTTCTTATCTGTTGAGTAACTAGAAAACATCCCGTGATTATTACAGGGGAACAAATAAACAGAGACTTCATGATTTGTTCTAGGTCTGCACCTCTGGACGTCATCCCAACTCTTCTCTTGCCTGTCTCAGTCAAATCTGAGACTTGGATGTTTTTCAAAACAACCCATGGAAATGTGATTGATGGGCACTACCAACTTGGTACTGGGAGACCTGCAGTCATCTCTGTTACAGTAATTTCCAGAGAGAGATGCCAAGCTGCTCACTTTACTAGAATGCCATAGAGAGGACAGTAGTTGTGGTGCTGTGGGGCGGTAGTGTGTGCAGATATGAGGTGGCCAAGGCTCAGACAGCTGGACCCTGCTGGGCCGGAATATTCCTCGAACAACATGAGAACAGCCAGAGTTCAGTGGGTGCTTAGCTTTACCTCCAAGGGGCAGGACGCTCAGAGAGAAAGTGTACTCCAGGTGGCCTCTTGAAATTACTCATTGCTGTTGACCAGAAAAGCCATGCTCTTGGGGTCAAGTTCAAGAGTCTTGGGAGAGGCTTTCATTCCTAGGTTGAAATCTAGATTCTGCCTTCTACAAGCTTTGCAATGTTGGGACTCCCTCACTAACTTCCTAAATCTCGGTTTTCTTAAATGTAAAATTGGAAGAAAAATACTTTACAGCATTGTGAAGATTGTGTGAGAAAAACATATTTAATGTGCTTAGCACAGGGCCTGGTGTATGGCAACTGCTCAAGAAATAGTAGCTATTGTTGGATGCTTCATTCAGGGCACTGGGAAGTGATCATGGAGAAGGTGGGTGGGGATCACCATGTTTTCCTGTGCACTAAAGTCCGATATAAAGAGACTTTCCATATATATAATACTATTCTTAATAATAGATACTACTAGTTTTTCCAAATTGGTCTGACAATATGGAACACATTATCATGCTAAGCAGCTGTCCCTTGCTTCATTTATAGGGCCCCACCTGTCACAAAAAATGCAAAACATGCTCCACAAATACATGGGATCATGTCCCCTGTGTGTGTGTAGGGGGTGGGGGGGTATGTGTTTAAAATATCCGGACCCTACCATCTTATGCTAAAGTTAAGTAACACTTTAATCTCGAATCTTTTACTTAATATGCCTTCAGCTTGAGTATAACAGAACAGTGAGCCAGACACAAGGTGCAGATGAAAACAGTGATTGTATTTCATTTTCTTTTCAGCTTTCCATCGCTCACTGTGGTGGTGGCCTTTTTATTCTGACTTCCTAAATCAGGATGTGTTTCTGTGGCAGGGCCACTGGCTGAGGAGGTTTTTGGGGTTTATATCTCATCTCTTACCTGTATGGCTGCAATCAATTATTTCACCTAGCTTGGGCTCCTTATAATTCACTCGGCCCCACCTCTTTGTGTCCAGAGGGAGAGTTATAAATAAATCCGATCTTGCCAGCTCTCCTCCTTTAGTGATTCCCACTGTGCTAGAGCAGGGTTTCTCGACCTCTGAATTATTTACATTCTGGGCCAAGGAGTCTGTGTTGTGGGGATGCTGTCTCGTGCATTGCAGGATGTTAAGGAGTGTCCCTGGCCTCCACCCATTTGATGCCTGTAGCAACTCTAATTTATGACAACCAAAAATGTCCCTAGACACTGCTGAATGTCCCCTGGAGGGCAAAATTGCCCCTGGTTAAGATTTCATCTTCTTAACTGGTTTATAGGGCTCCACCTGCTTCAATCCACACTCACAGATTTCTCTCTTAACACCACCCCTCTGCTGTGTGAGGCAGGAAAGTAAAAATTATTTCAGGTTGCTACACATGGCTCTTTTACTCTCTGTTCTATCTGGCTGGAGTATCATATCCCTTCTTCCAACACTGCTGTCCTCTTAGCCTCCTCCTCAATTCTGAGTTAGGGCCTCCATATGCTTCCTGCCGTAGCACACACTTACTTTACTATAATTACGTGTTTATTTTTGTGTAGCATGCTCCCTTTTCAATGCACCTTCACCAGTCCATAAGCACTAGGAGGGCAGGGACCCGATCTCTCATGCTCATTTCTATATCCGAGTAGCTAGCATAATGCCTGACATAGCACAGATGGTCAATAAATATTTAATGCACTACATGAAAAATGACCCTTTAAAGGAAAGGAATTTTTCCTTTGGAGGCTTTTAATTTGTGGAGACCAGAAGTAGTCCTCACCAATCTGTTTTGTCCATACATTAGAGGGGCTTAATTATAGGATGGATAGACTGGATTTTGAGGTTTATTTCAGCAATCCCCCTGACTCATACAAGTTGATGCTTGAGCATTCTGGGCGGACAATTGTCATTCGTTCTTAACACATGATCATCAAAATGTTTTTAAAGAGGGCCTGGAGCCAGCAAGTCCCAGGTTTGGCCTCTAAGCTCCTAGAAGGAGCAAAACCACACTATGGAGTAGGTTGACAATGCACCTCAGTGCAAAAATAGTTAATAAAAGAGCCCAGAGTATGAAAAGCTGCTGACAAAAATCAGGACTATTTAGTCTGGAGGAGAAGATTGAGAAGCAATCTGATAGTGGCGCTTTAAACTACCTGTAGCCTGGGGCCTTGCAAACAATTCAGATGGATGGCCTATTTGAGGAGAGTGGACAGGCCCAAACTCGTGTCTACTGAGAGGAGATTGCTTGTTAAAGGAATTTAAGTAGGCACTTTCCAGGGTGAAATTTTAACTGAGCTTTTGGAACAAGTCTGAGAGTAAAAAGTAAAACAAACTTTGCTTAGGGACTATCCCTAAATTTTCTGACAATAGGCTATTTACCATGGATTTAAGTTTAGGACATAAATGAGACATTTCGGGCACTCTGGTTTCTCCTCTTGGACCCAGAGAAGACAGTATTCAAACTAATGCAGACGTTTACTGCTTTTTAAAACACACACACATACACACACACACACACACACCCCTGCCTTTGCACACAGCTTTCCACACTAGTCATGCTATTCTCCAACATACACAATGCTAGATGCCCCTTTTCTTTTTAGGTTCATTTCACAATTGGATCTTTTACTGTTATTTGTATATCTGATTGCCTTTATCTTTGTTTAGATGAATTACAGAATGTTGGAAGAGAATTCAGAAATCCTAGCTAAATCTCATTCTTGTGTAGAAGGTGAAGCTGAGGCACAGAGAGAATAAAGAACTTTTCTGATTCCCAGAGAGATTTAGAATACCTGGGTCCTAGAATCAGTTCTTCAGTCAACTTCCAACAACATTCCCTACATAAGTTTAACCAAGAGCCAGCATAGAGAATCAGAGGTTTGTAGAAACTTAGAAAACAATTGGTGGAACATTTAGGATTTCTCAGGTACAAGCATTCTTTCTCAAGCAATGTTTCATGCAAAAATTTAATCCTACAGAAAATGATTTAATGATGCTCTCAATTCTCCCAAGGGTAGTATATATCTGGTGCCATTCCAGATGCATAGAAGTTAATTGATTACTTACAATGAATGTCTTAGGGATTGGGGGTTCACTCTCTAGTGCAGGGGTTGGGAAACTTTCTCTGTAAATCTTTTCAGCTTTGCAGACCATATGGACTCTGTTGCAACTACTCAACTTTGTAGCACAAAAGCAGCAGTAGACGTTATGTAAATGAATAAGCATGGCTTTGCTTCAATAAAACTTTACATACTAAAATAGACAGTGACTAATTTAGTTGAAATTACAATTGGACTGCAGGCAGTAGTCTTCCAGTGGAACCCTGATTGAAGAGGGCTGGGTGCAAGCAACAGAAATATACTTACATTGACTGAAGAAGAGAAGTGATTCAAGGGCTCATAGAACGACTCAGAAAGGAAAGGCCCTTGGATCCACTTACAGTTTTCCCATGGCACCCCAACTAGGAAAAATCAGTAAGTGCTATTAATAAGAGGGAGGCCCATTTGCCTAACTGGGCCACATGCCCACCCTTTGACAGACAGTCCCATCATGAGAACACAGCATATAGGAGAGATGACACCCCATGTGAAAATTGAGGAACTCTGGCAAGAAGGGAAAATGGATGTGGAGTCACCGGAAAGCAATACATGCTCATTACAGAATTTTTCTGCACATAAAGAGATATGTTCTTTCTGAAGCCTGGCAACAGAGCATTGTAGAAAGTGTTGGAAAACAAACACAATTGTAATTTCAACTACCCCAAATCCTGAAATCTCCAGCACAAGATGAATGAAAGGGGGTCAGGGAAGAGTTGTGGAGAACCTGTCCAACTTGCAAATAGCCACACCCTGACTTTTCAATCTCCATGAACCAGCAGTAGAGTAGAAGCTCCACAAAAGTAGGAACTGGGTCTCCTTTGCTCACCCTTATAATGCCAGGACCCAGACTGTGTCAGACATGTATCAGTCCATTAATTCAGTCATTGGTTCATGCATTCATTCACTTAACAAGTATGTGAGAGCCTTCTCTCTACCAGGCATTTTGCTGAACTCTGGGAAGTCCACTGGTGAGCAAAAACAGATAAAATCCTTGCCTTTGTATAACTTAATAAATGAGGGGGTAAGATGAACTTTAATTTAAGCAATTAAATTAATGTGAAATTGTAATATCATAAATGCTGTACAGTAGCAGGAGTGGGATTCATTATATGTGCAAGTAACAGAAGTTGTAGATCTGGTAAGAGAAGCTCAGGGAAGGATTTCCTAAGGAAATGATGCCTTTGCTGAGTCCAGAAGGAAGAGTAAGAGTTAAGGAGAAAAGGGAGGGGAATCATGGGAAAGCACATCCTCAGCAGAGGGGGCAGCATGTGCAAAGGCTGTGTCACAGGAGGGAATATAGAAGAAAGCAAAGATGACATGAAACCAAGGGCTAGGTGAGGCTGGAAAATGAGAAGGGCCAAAATGTCTAAGACCACGTAGGGCTGGGCTAAAATTCTGCTTTTTATCCTAAGAGTCTTGGGAACCAGAGTGGGGAGATGTAATTCAGATTTACAAGTCAAAGTTAGATCTACAATTGTAAAGAAGAAAATGGATTAGAGGGTTGCAGGCACGGATACTGCATGAAGAGAACGGTGAGCAAGCTATCACCAAAGTCTTGATGAGAAGAGGTGGTAATGGGACTGAAGAGAAGTAGATGAATTTGAAAGACATGCAAAGGGTAAAAGAGGTTTGATTGGCTGATGGATTGAATATAGACAGCAAGAAAGAGAGAGGCATAAATAATAAGCCATAGGATTATTGGTGCCCAAAACTATGTGTTGAATCAATCAATGAATCTCTGCTCCTAAGTCTGAATACACAAACATCTCTTAAAATGTCTCCCTTTTTTGAATATGAACCTAGTGCTCACTGATCATCT
This sequence comes from Nomascus leucogenys, assembly GCF_006542625.1. NCBI lineage: Eukaryota > Metazoa > Chordata > Mammalia > Primates > Hylobatidae > Nomascus > Nomascus leucogenys. Next base: position 117,791,343 of record NC_044402.1, on the reverse strand, counting down.
TACCAACTTCCTGTCAAGACTTTGCTTGAGTAACTTATCTTCTGAACAACTCTCCTAATTTCACCCACTCCCTCCTCTGTATTCATGTAACCCTTTGTTCACAAAACCAAACCAGTATCTATAAAATGGGTGACTGGTTGTAGAAAGAGAGAGAGATTATGAGTACTTTGAGGGTAATGGCTCAGTCTTATTCCTCCATGTGTTGCTAGCACTGTAGTTGGCCTTCCATACCTGTAGGTCATGCATCTGCAGATTCAAGCAACCACGGATCAAAAATATTTGGAAAAATAAAACAATAAAAAATAGCAATATAAATATAAATTCAATACAAACTTTAAAATACAGTATAACAACTATTGACATAGTATTTACATTGTGTTAGGTATTATAAGTAATTGAGATGATTGAACGTATACAACAGGACGTATGTAAATTATATGCAAATACTACATCATTTTATATAAGGGATTTTAGCATCCATGGATTTCGGTATTCAGTGGGGTCATGGAACCAAAGACCCATGGATACCAAGAGACGACTGTACTTGGTACATAAAAGGGGACAGAAAAATTTGTTAAATTGTGTTGTTGGCCTATGCCTTTCCTCTCAGAGCTTCCAGCCGGGTTAGGTAAATAAAAGGCACAAAAAAAGAATAAAAGAAAAAATTAAACTAAGAAAATAAGCCTGATCATGGACTGAGGGGGCTGGCAGAGGATGCATGTGAACCAGTTTTCCCTAGGGTTCAGAGTTAGCTGAGAATACTGTGTGAGCACCTGGTCGAGCATCACTTGAATTGGACCACTTTGGAAGTGCCTTATGGAACATTTTGAATGGCTTTATAAATACCTTGGATTTGTTCTGAAGATTTCTCAGGGTTTGTATTGTGGAGCAGAGCAGGGTAGCCTGAGGGACAGCTTCAGCAAAGGCAGACAGCAATGCGTAAGCACATGCAAGGTTGAGAACCTTGGCCTCCTGAGAGCTGCAAGGGGCTGTATGGTGTAGTGGGAAGAACATCAAGAGGCCTCTAGTGTCTTTAATCTTGACTTTGTCTCTCTTTTATCTGGGTGCCCTACAGCAAGCTGATAAACTTTCATCAGCCCCCCAGTTTTCTCATTTGTTAAATGGCAATAATAATGATAATATCTACATCTTGATAGTGTGTGTGTGACTATGTGTGTATGTGAATCAAATGAGAAAATGCACTTGAAAGTGTGTATTTTAGAAACGAAAGCAGTGGTGTATATTTCATTTTTCTGGAGCCCTTCCACAGACAACTACTGAATCACAATTTCTGGGAGTAGAGTCACAGAGCTACATTTTTTGAAAGTCCTGGGATTGTTCTGATATGCTTCCAGTTTTGAAAACTGTACCTCCAAGTCTTTAGGAAAAAAAAAAGGAATTTGTAACATTGTTGTCAAGAAGTTAAAAAAAAAAGTGGTAGAAGTTCATTTCTAGAAGGTTTAGAGATGAAAGTGATGAGATGAAGATTCCCATTACCCCTTTCCTTTCCTTCTCTTTAGATATTCAGTAGAAGCTCCAGGGTAAAGGCCTCATCATTTCATGCTTATCGGTTGGAATCCTGGCTTATGGTGTCTCTCTGTCCACCCGTTTATCACTCTGTTGCAGATTTGGATTCCCAGGAAACAGACGAAGGTGGTGAGGAAGGAGTTTATTGTGGAGCATGCTTAGGATCAACATGCATGGGGAGTGAAGGATTCAGCATGGGGTAGAGGAGGAATTTGAGCCATGATGCAGTCGCAGCATAGGACCCCACGTGGAGCTCTGACCTAGATGTGCCCCACATTGAGGCAAGGGTTATCAGGCCCTGGGAAGGGTACCTGGCCTCAGGCAATGAATTATCAGAGGTCAGCTTGTTGCTCTCAGGGACCAACAACTCCTTTTTGTCAGAAACCTCTGTAGCTCCTCCATTGTCCACCAAATACGTTGACATTCAACATTCAGGACTATGTCCATCTGGACTATTCTACTAGGCTGATTTTCCACTGCTTCCTTATATATTCCTTTTATTCCAGCCAAACTGAGCTGCTGCCCTTTTGCTATGACTGACCTACACGTTCCCCTGCAACTTAGATCAGTTAAGCCCTCTCTCTCTTTCTCATTAATTTCTCACCATCCTATAAGGTACATGCAGTGGGTAATTTAAATATTTTTGACTGTTTACATCTTGATCTTCTCTTCTGATAAAAAAAAATATATGTGTATATTTATATATGTGTGTGTATATATATGTGTATATATACATGTGTGTGTACATATGTGTATATATACATGTATGTGTATATATGTGTATATATACATGTATGTGTATATATACGCGCGTATATATGTGTATATATACGTGTGTGCGTATATATGTGTGTATATATACGTGTGTGCGTATATATGTGTGTATATATACGTGTGTGTGTATATATATATATATGCTTAATTCTCAACTTCTCTCTCTCTCACACACACACACATTTTCCTCTATTTTGTGCATGAAGTATCTTGGCCAGAGGTGCTAGCATATGACAAAGCTCTAACAAATTGCTAAAACAGCAAAAGATGCATTTACTTAAAGGATAAACACTTCCAAATTACTTGCTAAGTCAAAATCCTGTGAAAACAATCAAAAGGTTGCAGATACAAAACTTTAGGTCTTTCAGCTTGATTTACAGTAAGCTCACACCCCACCATTTTAAACAGATCTCTAGTCTAAGAATGCTAAGTCACACTTTCTATGGCTTCAATGATTCTTTTTTTTTTTTTTTAAAGGGAAAATTACAAATTAACAGATCACCACAAGAAAATTAGACTTGGAGCAGGTAATTGAATCCGTGTTTATGTAGCATCCCAATTTGAAAATGTACGACTTTGAACAAGTCAACTTCACCTTCTGGTCTTGGTCTTGGATGTCCTAATTTCTTTCTTTTCTTCTTCTTCTTCCTTTTTTTTTTTTAATTGTGATGGAGTCTCGCTCTATTGCCCAGGCTGGAGTGAAATGGTGCAATCTCAGCTCACTGCAACCTCTGCCTTTCGGGTTCAAGCAATTCTCATGCCTCAGCCTCCCGAATAGCTGGGACTACAGGCATGCATCACCATGGCAGACTAATTTTTGTATTTTTAGTAGAGACAGGGTTTCACTATGTTGGCCAGGCTGAACTCCTGACCTCAAGTGATCTTCCTGCCTCAACTTTCCAGATGTGATTACAGATGTGAGCCACTGCGCCTGGCCTGATTTCCCAGTTTCTAAGAGGAGGGGTTGATGACCACAAATCCCTTTCAGTCCTAACAGTCTATGATTATAAGAAAAGGAAAGAGGAAATAAAGCTTATCCGTCTCTGTCTTTTCCTATTCTCCTGCCCTCTTGTCTTACAGTGTTACTGACCATCTTATAGTTCCCCGGATGACCGGATGAGCCATGTCCTCTTGCACCCAGACCTTGAGCACTTTTTCTAAGTTCATTTTCTCTCAGACTGACTGATTTTTATGAGATTCTATAGGTGTCAGTTTGTGTGTCACTTTCTCTGAGAAACTTCTTCCCTTGACCCCTTGGCTTAGGTTGGAAGTCCACGTTAGGTACTCTCATACGATTTTGTACTTCTATCAAAGCCTATGGATCATTGTATGCATTTGTCCATTTAATTGTCTGTGTCTTCCACTCACCACCCCCTACCCCAGCACCAGGCTATAAACTTGGAAAAAGCAGGAACACATAACAGAGAATAAAAAATTGACACTTGAACTAATGAATTAATGGATGAACAAATGTAATATAAATCAATGAAGAAACAGTAAATGACTGATGATCGTTGCTTCTGGTCCTAATTTAATTCAGATATTTATTCATTTTTTTCCCACTGTGGGACAGATGTTCACATCTAACCCATGAATCGTCAGTGAAAAAGGTCATTAACTACACGAGGGAGAAAATGATGCTGACTACAGTTTTAACCTCCTTTGACTTTCCAAGAACTGCTTTTGGTACATTCTGTTTTCAAAGATCAGCCCCTCTGCTGCTTCCAAAAACCTGTCCCAGTCTGTCCAGCTCATCCCTGGCCCTGATTGCAGGGGGGATATTGAGTCCTGCAGCTTCTGAGCCAGGTCTAGTGGAAAAGCAGAGACTGGGGAAGCTGGAGGAAGCAAGATTTGATATTCTTGGCCTCTGGATGCTCCCTGATTATTATTTTTTAATATCCTGAGAACAGATTAGGATGAAGCAGATTAGGGAAAAGTCATGAGACATAAGCCATAACTGAGCTTCTCTCTGCTGGAAGCATTCCCTGGGGAAAGGAAGCTGGATGCATCCTTTAGTAAAACAGGGTAGGTCTTGGGCCTGCTGTGTGGGAGGAACCCAACCAAATGCAGTCCACAAATCAAATTTTCCTGTTTCTTACTCTGTCGCCACTTACTAATAAAAACTGGGCCAAGTGACACATGTAAGAAAAACCCAAACTCAGATGGTAATGTGACCTTGCCGTCTCCCCTTCCAACGCATACATTAGTTCTCTTTACATACGTACTTCATATTCTGTTCCAGAATCAGGAAGGAGTCTGCCTCTACCCCTAGTTGGTCTACTAATAACTGTTGAAATCTCAAAACCAAACTTTGAGCTTTTGGTAGTAGAGCTTGAAGTCCCAACTGTGTCAGTTTCTTATATTGGAACATGAGGGATGTCCCTGTCTTGGACTCACATGTCCTGGGTGAGTGCCGAACGTGAACACAGCTGGACACTGCCACTGACACAGAATGGGTTCTCGGGTAAAGTTCATCCACTCGGTCACTGATATGGGTGACCAGGGATGGGGTGAGCAGGCACAGTCTCAGTTTATGCCTATTGCCTAGCATAACTACTAGTAGTGTCCACTTTCCTTTAAAAGTGTCCTATTTGGATTATCCATTTTATGGTCACCCTAGTTTCAGTAGAACGTAACTTGGAATTGTTCCTCGGAAGGTTCCTCTGAGGCAATGGCATCTATGGCAGACATATATCCCCAAGGGCATGCAGTTATCCCTTACGTTTCTGTCTTCCTTCCCTCCTCCTTTTCTTTTTTTTTTTTTTTTTTTTTTTTTTTTTTTTTTTTTTTTTTTTTTTTTTTTTTTTCAGTTTTATATTTTTAATTTCTTTTTTTTTTTTTTTTTTTTTTTTTTTTTATACTTTAGGGTTTTAGGGTACATGTGCACAATGTGCAGGTTTGTTACATATGTATCCATGTGCCATGTTGATTTCCTGCACCCATTAACTCGTCATTTAGCATTAGGTGTATCTCCTAATGCTGTCCCTCCCCCCTCCCCCACCCCACAACAGTCCCCGGAGTGTGATGTTCCCCTTCCTGTGTCCATGAGTTCTCATTGTTCAATTCCCACCTATGAGTGAGAACATGCGGTGTTTGGTTTTTTGTCCTTGCGATAGTTTACTGAGAATGATGTTTTCCAGTTTCATCCATGTCCCTACAAAGGACACGAACTCATCATTTTTTATGGCTGCATAGTATTCCATGGTGTATATGTGCCACATTTTTTCGTATCTCAAAATAATAAGAGCTATCTACGACAAACCCACAGCCAATATCATACTGAATGGGCAAAAACTGGAAGCATTCCCTCTGAAAACTGGCACAAGACAGGGATGCCCTCTCTCACCGCTCCTGTTCAACATAGTGCTGGAAGTTCTGGCCAGAGCAATCAGGCAGGAGAAGGAAATAAAAGGTATTCAATTAGGAAAAGAGGAAGTCAAATTGTCCCTGTTTGCAGATGACATGATTGTATATCTAGAAAACCCCATTGTCTCAGCCCAAAATCTCCTTAAGCTGATTAGCAACTTCAGCGAAGTCTCAGGATACAAAATTAATGTACAAAAATCACAAGCATTCTTGTACACCAATAACAGACAAACAGAGAGCCAAATCATGAGTGAACTCCCATTCACAATTGCTTCAAAGAGAATAAAATACCTAGGAATCCAACTTACAAGGGATGTGAAGGACCTCTTCAAGGAGAACTACAAACCACTGCTCAATGAAATAAAAGAGGATACAAACAAATGGAAGAACATTCCATGCTCATGGGTTGGAAGAATCAATATCGTGAAAATGGCCATACTGCCCAAGGTAATTTATAGATTCAATGCCATCCCCATCAAGCTACCAATGACTTTCTTCACAGAATTGGAAAAAACTACTTTAAAGTTCATATGGAACCAAAAAAGAGCCCGCATCGCCAAGTCAATCCTAAGCCAAAAGAACAAAGCTGGAGGCATCACGCTACCTGACTTTAAACTATACTACAAGGCTACAGTAACCAAAACAGCATGGTACTGGTACCACAACAGAGACATAGATCAATGGAACAGAACAGAGCCCTCAGAAATGATGCCGCATAGCTACAACTATCTGATCTTTGACAAACCTGACAAAAATAAGAAATGGGGAAAGGATTCCCTATTTAATAAATGGTGCTGGGAAAACTGGCTAGCCATATGTAGAAAGCTGCAACTGGATCCCTTCCTTACACCTTATACAAAAATTAATTCAAGATGGATTAAAGACTTATATGTTAGACCTAAAACCATTAAAATCCTACAAGAAAACCTAGGCAATACCATTCAGGACATAGGCGTGGGCAAGGACTTCATGTCTAAAACACCAAAAGCAATGGCAACAAAAGCCAAAATCGACAAATGGGATCTCATTAAACTAAAGAGCTTCTGCACAGCAAAAGAAACTATCATCAGAATGAACAGGCAACCTACAGAATGGGAGAAAATTTTTGCAACCTACTCATCTGACAAAGGGCTAATATCCAGAATCTATAACGAACTCAAACAAATTTTCAAGAAAAAAACAAACAACCCCATCAAAAAGTGGGCAGAGGACATGAACAGACACTTCTCAAAAGAAGACATTTATGCAGCCAGAAAACACATGAAGAAATGCTCATCATCACTGGCCATCAGAGAAATGCAAATCAAAACCACAGTGAGATACCATCTCACACCAGTTAGAATGGCCATCATTAAAAAATCAGGAAACAACAGGTGCTGGAGAGGATGTGGAGAAATAGGAACACTTTTACACTGTTGGTGGGATTGTAAACTAGTTCAACCATTGTGGAAGTCAGTGTGGCGATTCCTCAGGGATCTCGAACTAGAAATACCATTTGACCCAGCCATCCCATTACTGGGTATATACCCAAAGGACTATAAATCATGCTGCTATAAAGACACATGCACACGTATGTTTATTGCGGCACTATTCACAATAGCAAAGAGTTGGAACCAACCCAAATGTCCCTCCTCCTTTTCTTAAGCCCAGGGAGTCTTAAATTCCTTCTCTTCATTTGTTCTGGGAGGAACACTTTTGAGATCAGAAAGAAGTGATAGAGAAACCGCCCTGCCCTGCCTCTATTAGTGGAGGCCGATTAACTTTTATTGTTCCCCACATTTCTTTCTAAAGGAGTCATTTAGATCCCTTAATTTAGAGCCCAGAACATTCCAGAGTGCTCTGGGATAACAAATGAATGCATGGCCCAATAAGGAAAAGCAAGACAAATGGCAGGTTCTTGGAGAATCCGACGCGGCATTTTACACATCGTAATTCAGGCACGAATGGTTCATCAGAAACTGCTAAAGGCAGAAATCCCGAAGTTAGAGAAATCTATCCCAGTCCAAAATGGCCAGCAAAACATAGAAAATGCCCCGAAAAAAGCAAAGAGAAGACTCGGTTCACAACACATAATAATGTTTCAGTCCATGATGGACTGCATATATGATGGTGGTCTCATAAGATTATAATGGAGCTGAAAAGTTCCTATTGCCTAGTGACATCGTAGCCATGGTAATATTGTACCCATCATGATGTCACCATCATAGTGTCATAGTGCAATACATTACATGTTTGTGGTGATGCTGGTATAAACAAATCCACTATGCTGTCAATTGTATAAAATTCTGGCACACACGATTACATACAGTACATAATAATTGGTAATAATAATAAACAATGATGTCACTGGTTTTGTATTTACTATGTGTTACTTTTTATCATTATTTTAGAGTATGATCTTTCTACTTATTAAAAAGAATGCTGGCCAGGCGTGGTGGCTCACACCTGGCCCACGAGGCCAAGGTGGGCGGATCACCTGAGGTCAGGAGTTCAAGACCAGCCTGGCCAACATGGTGAAACCCCGTCTCTACTAAAAATGCTAGCCAGGCATGGAGGCAGGCACCTGTAATCCCATCTACTCAGGAGGCTGAGACAGGAGAATTGCTTGAACCCAAAAGGCAGAGGTTGCAGTGAGCTGAGATTGCGCCACTGTACTCCAGCCTGGGCAATAAAGAGCAAAACTCCATCTCAAAAAAAAAAAAAAAAAAAAAAAAAAGTTAATTGTAAAACAAGTTCAGATGGGTCCTTCAGGAAGACATGAAGAAGGCATTGTTATCATAGGAAATGACAGCTCCATGCATGTTATTGCCCTTGAAGACCTTCCTGTGGGAGAAGATGTGGAGGTGGAAGACAGTGATTTTGACAATCCTGATCTTAGATAGGCCTCAGCTAATGTGTGTATTTGTGTCTTCATTTTTAACAAAGAAGCTTAAAAAGTAAAAAATAAAAAAAATAAAAAATAAAAAATTAACTTGGTAAAAAAGCTTATAGAATAAGGATATAAAGAAAATATTTTTATTCTGTTGTACAATGTGCTTGTGTTTTAATCTAAATGTTATTACAAGAGTTAAAAAGTTTAAAAAAGTTATAAAGTAAAAAATTTAGAGCAAGCTAAAGTTAATTTATTATTGAAGAAAAAAATAGTTTTTATAAGTGTAGTGTAGCCTAAATGTCCAGTGTTTATAAAATCTACGGTAGTGTATAGTCATGTCCCAGGCCTTCACATTCACTCACTACTCACTCACTGCCTCACCCAGAGCAACTTCCAGTCCTGGAAGCTCCATTCATGGTGTGTAGGTGTACCAGTTTTTATCTTTTATGCTGTATTTTTACTGTATCTTTTCTATATTTAGACCTGCTTAGAGACACAAATACCATTGTGTTACAATTCCCCAGTTTTCAGTACAGTAACATGCTGTACAGGTTTGTAGTCTAGGAGCAATAGGCTACACCATATAGTCTAGCTGTGTCGTAGGCTACATCATCTAGGTTTGTGTTTGTGTGCTCTGTGAAGTTTGCACAATAACAAAACCCCTAACAACACATTTCTCAAACCAGGTCCCTGTCTTTAAGCAATGCTCGACTGTGTATCTATCTGCTAGATGACTCCAGCCTGCTCCAGAGGAACTTGGGTATGCTTTTATTATTTGGTTAAAGCTAAGGAACAGTTTGGTTGAACACGAGAGCCAAATAATATGTTTTGGTGAGCAAGATGGAGGTTATAATCACTATTGTGTCATTTAAAAATATATAGCTAAATACATGAAACAGTGATATTTTAATATTCAATGTTAGTTCTTTACATGGTGCCTTATATACAAACTCTGATGCCCCTATACCACATGCATACATGCTCCCATCAGAACTTGGCATCTTATCTTCTTGTCATTTTTTATTTGAGCTCAGTTCCATGTGCTCTTGATCTGGCACATTGACTGCAGCCTTTAGTCTCTTTTTCAGTGAGCTGCTCTGCACAAAATCAGGTCAGCATGTCTTGAGCACTTGGCCCTGGACCATCTCCAGATCAGAGCACAGCAGGTGAAATTCAGAGTGTCCTGTGCCCCCTGAGTCCTTCTTCCCCTGACACCTCCATGAGGTGGGGCCAATCTGCCTGCCTCCCTATACACTTCTCCAAATGCACAAAAGGCACCAGAGCCAACTGCTACCAGAGATTTAAAATATTAATATTATTATTAATAATAATAACCCCAAAGGAAAGTCTGCAAAGAGCAGGCACTGCTCATATGTCTTCTAAGCAAACGTAGATGGGAAAAGAGGGGAAGGGAAATAGATCAGAAACCAAGAATAACCTCGGCTTTGGTGCTGCCAGCACATTCCATGTCTTGAAAAACAGGAGGCTGTATTCAGGCTGGTTTCTGGGGAAGAAAATGGATCCGTGTATTTGCTTGTAGGTGCAGTAGGAAGCTCATGTCTGCTGTGCAGCAGTAAGCCATGTGTTGATGTTGGATCAACTGGACTTAATGTGCAGCTGTGCTCTCCCCAAGTGGGGAGCTAATTACTGCAGAAAGACACTCATTGCAAATCAGGTGACTTCATGTGGAAACTATAACTTAGAGTGAATGAATAAGGACTCTTGGAGATGAGGGCACAAACTGCTAAAACAGCAAAGGAGAATCAACACCCCTTTCCAAAGATCTGCAGGTTGAACTTCTGCAGTGTGAAAGTGGCTCCAGAATTGCACACATAGCCAGGAAATGATTAGATGGAAGGAAGAAAGAAAGGAAATGCTCACCTTAGTGTGCACAAGTCAAAGATCCAACATATATAGTCTCATAGGAAGTGAGACTGCAGACTTTCCCCTATAATATGCATTCATCTCATTCAAAGACTCAACAAGCAAAACTTAGATTCAAATGGGACCCTTAAAATTATCCTTTCCCTCTAAACAAGAGTGAAATGACTATTTTTCAAGTGATTATTTTCTTTATTTTATTTTTGAGACAGAGTTTCACTCTTTTTGCCCAGGCTGGAGTGCAATGGCCACCTCAGCTCACTGCAACCTCCGCCTCTTGGGTTCCAGTGATTCTCCTGTCTCAGCCTCCCGAGTAGCTAGGATTATAGGCATGTGCAACCATGCCCGGCTAATTTTTGTATTTTTAGTAGAAACAGGGTTTCACCATGTTGGCCAGGCTGCTCTCCAACTCCAAACCTCAGGTGATCTAACCGCCTTGGCCTCCCAAAGTGCTGGGATTACAGGTGTGAGGAACCGCACCTGGCCTCAAGTGACTATTTTCAATACTCAAACCTACCAATAGGAAAGGTAGTTACTATAACTTTGATAATCCTCTGTGGAATTTCCTAATTCCCACAAGTTGGAGGTTCTTTTTGATATTTGATCTGTTCACTCAAATGATTGGAAAAAAAAAAAAAAAGGAGAACACATTATCATATGACTACTTGTGATTAGGGAAATGTAGTTTAAGAATTATAATAGCTCACCACCAGGCCATGCTTTGCCACTACCATGTTGTGTGACTTCAAGTCAAGTCAGTTAACATCTCTGAAACTCACTTTTCCCATTTACAATGATAACAAGACTGGTTCCACCTACCTTATATGGCTATTTTGAGAACCAAATATCAAATAATATAAAAGCGATTTAAAAAGTGTACAATGTGTTTGCAAATGCAAGCTAGTGCTGTGATTTAAAGATGGTAAAGATTGGCTTATTGATTTAATCGTTAAAAGAAAAGAGATACTTTTTTAGAAATTTAAAAATAGTAAAGGAATCTCTTGCATTTCTTTCTTTGCCAAAAAAAAAAAAAAAAAATGCTTCAAGGGCATTTCCTTAAACTTACATTCCATTTTGCAGACTCTGAAAATTACGAAAAGAAGTTAAATTTCAGTTGTGGGCTAAACATTTTGACTCTATCTGGAAGAGTAAATGTCTGTTTCCATTAAGTGATCCCAATTTCAAGGGCTTCATCTGAGCCATAAGCCATCACTCTCTACTTGGAAGCCAGAGGAATAAATTCCGACACAGGATGGAAACTCAAGAGGCTGGCAACTGACAAAGATTTTTTCATTTTCAAAACTATGGCAAGAATGAGATTGGCAAACAACAATTGTGTATGTCTGTGTGTACTTGTATGTTTTTCCACTTTAGGATACAAGTAATTAATATTGACATGATACCAGTAAGTTTTAACTTCTCAACATAGTTTAACAAAAGCATGGCTGACTCAGAGAAGGGGACAGCAAGAAAAATATAAATTATATAAAAAAAGGAATATATATAGTTTGGGTTCAGTTACTGGCATTGGTGACTGTAGATTTTGTTGGTTGCCTTTTCAGCATTTCACCCCCTTGTTTCTAACAGAACCTGTGGTGGATTGGGAATTATACCCTTCTCCACGAAACCATATGTTTCACATCACAAGCATGGTGATTCCTTTGCCTGGCCAGCGATTGGTTTTGAGTGGGGATGTGCCCCCACTTTTGGTTAGCACTAATAGATGGAAGGAAGTCTTCTGGGAGGTTTGTGGAAAAGATCCCTCCATTTACTTCATGATGCAGCCTCTTGTTCTGCCAAAAGGTGCCGTGGCTGAAATGAAGCAGCCTTCTTGGGACCTTGAGAGGAGTTAGCTGGAGCACAGCAGGTCAGAAAATACAAAGACTCTTATGATAGAAGTAAAGAGGTCTTTATGATATTATTTAGTGATTAAAGAGCCAACCCTAAAATTGGCCTCCTTCTGGATTTCTTTTTGTATTATCTGCAAACATCCTTCGACTTTGGTCAATTTGAGTTGGGGGTTTCTATAGTTGACAGATGATGTTATCCTAACTGGTTCATTATCTATCTATGCTTAAAGCTTGGTGCTGACATTGCCAATGGCATTGAAATGATGCTGAATGAATGTGAGACAAATGGCCGAGTTGGTCCTTTAACAAATCACAGTTAAACAAATTGCCAAATGGATTAAATGTGTTCTCCGTCTTAGGTATCATGCTAGGTGCTTGAGTTAAAGCCCAATTTAGACAGCCCAAGATATAGTAGCCTTATAATTTCAGGCATATGACATTGTATTCTCACAAGCAATGAAGTACACACATACTGCTCTAAGTCTTAATTTTTCCCAAAAAGAACCTCTGCTTGTGCATCAAATTCCTTATTTGCAATGATGTACTTGCTTGCATATGTATTTTTCTCAACCCATTTAAAGTAAACATGAATGCTTTAGAGTACTACATCTTGGCTCAATTAGGACTTGCTAAATGGATTATTGTTTTCCATAAAGCACCTGTTATGTACTAGGCACGATGCCAGTGGCTTTAGGGGATATAAAAATTGAAAAAGACAAACCTTGTCTTCAAAAGGCCTACAACTGAAGAGAAAAGATATGTAAACATAGTTACCATATAAGTCAATTTTTACCATATCAACGGTGCAAATGAGAAACTCATATGGAGTAGAAGTGAGGACAAAGCACTTCTCGTTGGTGTTATCAGGCAAGGTTCTATGAAAGACATGGAATTTGAGCCGCACTTTGAAAATACACAAGCTTTCCATAAGAAGAGGGAGTTCAACACATGAGCACCAGAGTGGAGGGAACAGCGTCACCCCAGGATGTCAGAAGGAACTTGCAGGTCATGTTCAGTGATGGGGCAGGTCAGATGTTGAAATGACCCAGAACTGGGAGGGGATGGCGGAAATATTTGGATGACAGAAACCAGATTCCAAAATATCTTGACAGGCTAGAATGATAGACTGAATCTAACATGATGAAAATGAACTGAGCTAAATGTACCATTTTGCATTTGATTATTAAAGGGTAAAATATTCCCAATCACAGCTGCTTATGTGAAAAAGACTTTGTATTTTTGTTGAATGTAAGCTCCGCATGAATCAACAATGTTGTTGCCAGCAAAGCAGAGGCACGCCTAGGTCAGATTCCTCTCCAAAATACAGGATGCCTTAATTATCTTCCTGCTCAAAAGAGATCATGGAGTACGGTATTAGTTTTCTGTTGCTGCCTTAACAAAAGACCACAAATTTAGTGGTTTAAAACAACACAAAATTAATTTTTTTTTATAGTTCTGAAGGTCAGAAGTCCAGTACAGGTCTCACTGAACTAAAATCCAGGTGTTGGCAGACTGCATTATTTTCCAGAGGCTCTATGGGAGAATTCATTTCCTGCTAGTTCTGGTTGTTGGTGGAATTCCATTCCTTGGGTTTAAAGCACCAAAGTCCCCATTTTCTTGCTGGCTATATGATAAGGACCATCCATTTCAGGCTTCTAAAGGAAGCCTCATCCCTTGGCTCAAGGCCATCTTCTTCCATCTTCAAAGCCACCAATGGAAGGTGGAGTCTTTCTCACACCACATCTCTCTGACCCTTCTTCCATCACCACATCTCTCTTTTTGTCACTAGGAAAGATTTTCTGCTTTTAAGAACTCATGTGATTAGATTGTGTCTGCCTAGATTATTCAGGATAACCTGCCTCCTCTCGTGGTCTATAACCTTAACAGCATATGCAAAGTTCTGTTGCTGTATAAGGCCAAATAGTTATAGGTTCCAGAGATTAGGACTTGGACATCTTGGGTGGGGGGCACTATTCTGTCTAGTACATACTGTCCTTTCATCTTAAACAGTTCTGCTCAGTGCCCAGCGCCACTCTTTTATTTGGACATTGATAAACTGGGGCAGACTCCATATGAGAATGACCATAGTGATTAGGAAATTTAAAACTGTGTCATGTAAGGTGTGTTTGATAAAACTGGGAACATTTAACGTAGATATTTGGTGGTAAGGGAAACATCAGAGCTATTTCAAATCATCTGAAAGCCTGTCACATAAAATGGATCTATTCCATGTTACACAGAATGTAGAGAGAATCAAGAGAAAACAAAGACAAATTTTAGCTCAATATAGAGAAGTGATTTTTAGTTTCCAAAAATGGCCCCAGTGAACCATGCCTTTTGGTATTCATGCTCTTATGTGTTCCACTTCCACACTGAACCTGGGCTGGTCTACGACTTGCTTTAGCCAGTGAAATATAGCAGAAGTGACAATGTAGGACTTCTGAATCTAGCCATTAAGAAGCCCTGGCAGCTTCTATTCTCACACTTTTGCAAACCGTGAGCCATCATGTCAGAAGTCCAACTATCCTGTTGGGGAGACCATGTGGAAAGACCATGTGGAGAGGCCAGATGGAGAGGAGAGGACTTAAGAATATATGGAAAGGAGAAAATTCTCAATGTCCCAGTTGGGCCTCCATTTGACTGCAACATTGTGAGAGATCCCAAGCAAGACCAGCAGTACTATTCAACTAAGCCCAACACAAATTACCAATCCACAGAATAAAGAGCTAAATAATGGTTGTTGTTTTAAGCCATTAGGTTTTGGGGTGATTTGTTATGTACCAATAGCTAACTGATACACCTGACCAGCTAATTGTATGTGTGTGTTTGTAACATGTCTAAACACATTTTGAGTTTCTCATTGTGCAAACCAGCATTTGTTTTTCTTTACATTTGACTGAAAAACAAATAAAAACAAAAATACCACTGGCTTTCATGAATCCTTTTAGCTTCCTGCCAGGATTGTACTTGATTTAACGTGTTGCTTATAGATGTATGCATATGTATATATTTTTTCTTAGCCTAGCAATTTCCTTGATAACTCAAATGTGTGGAAAACTGTTAGTTATGTTACTGTCATGATTTATCTACCTTTAAAAATGAAAAAAAATTAAAGTAGATTTGAACTGGAACATAGATCAGTAATTAAAAACAGATGGCTTAAAGGATATGCTTGAAACAAGCGAAAATACACAAGACAGTGAAAGAAAAGCATGGGAATAAGAAACCTCTTGCCTTAGTCAGTTTTATGCTGCTATAACAGACTACCTGAGACTGGGTAATTTATAAAGAACAGAAATCTATTTCTCACAGTTCTGAAGGCTGAGAAGTCCAAGATTGAGGAGCACCAGCATCCGGTAAGGGCCTTCTTGCTGCATCATGCCATGGCCGAAGGTGGAAAGGAGAGAAAGAGGTAGAGATAGAGATGGTTGCGGGGGTGGGCCAAATGCACAGCCTTGGATCCTTTTATAATCCACATTAATTTATTAATGAGGGCAGAACCCTCATGACCCAAACTACCTCCTATTAGGCCTCATCTCTCAACACTGTTTCACTGGGGATTAAGGTGTCAACACACGCTTTCAGGAGGACACATTCAAACCATAGCACCCCCCAAAGGTTTTGATAGACACAGTATTGTTGCTGAGAACATAATGTTGAACTTGATAGCAAAGTTGACAGCACTTCCCCTATGAGAACAGTAAACTGGGAATAACCACTGATCATCATCAGTCTAAGCAAACACAGACATAATTGTGTTTTGGGTTTTACTGTTGTGGCAATTCAAATAAGCCTAAACCTGGCACTTCTTTCTCAAAAATAACAAAAGGCCATTAGGTCATTGTTATGGTGCTTCACTTTATTGCACTTGACAGATCTTGAATATTTTACAAATTGAAGGTTTGTGGCAACCCCACAACCAGCAAATCTATAAACCCTGTTTTTTTCCAGGACTATGAACTTGCTTCATATCTTTGTGTCACATTTTGATAATTCTCATAATATCTCAAACTTTTTCATTATTACTATATCTATTATAGATGATCTATGGTCAGTGATCTTTGGTACTACCACTGGAATTGTTTTGGGGTACCATGAACCATACCCATATAGGACAGTGAATTTAATAAATGTTATGTGTGTTGCAACTGCTTCACCTAAATGCCATTCCCTCATCTCTCTCCCTCTCTTTGGACTTCCTATTCCCTGAGACCCAGCAATATTGAAATTAGACCAACTAATAACCCTACAATGACCTCTAAGGGTTCCAGTTAAAGGAAGAGTTGCACATCTCTCAGTTCAAATCAAAAGTTAGAAATGATTAAGCTTAATGAGAAGTCATGTCAAAAGCTGACATAAGGTGAAAATTAGGCCTCTTGTACCAAACAATTAGCCAAGTTGTGAATGCAAAGACAAAACTCTTGAAGAAAACTGAAAGTGCTACTCCAGTGAACACAAAATCATAACAGTGAAACACCCTTATTGCTGATATGGAGAAAGTTTCAGTGGTCTGAATAGAAGATCAAACCAGCCACAACACCCCCTTAAGCCAAAGCCTAATCCAGAGCAAGGCCTAACTCTCTTCAATCTATGAAGGCTAAGAGAGTTGAGGAAGCTGTAGATGGAAATTGGAAGTAATCAGAGGTTGGTTCATAAAGTTTATGAGGAAAGAAGCCATCTCCATGATATAAAAGAGCAAGGTGAAGCTACAGCAAGTTATCCAGACATGATTGTATATCTAGAAAACCCCATCATCTCAGCCCAAAATCTCCTTAAGCTGATTAGCAACTTCAGCAAAGTCTCAGAATACAAAATCAATGTACAAAAATTACAAGCATTCTTGTACACCAATCACAGACAAACAGAGAGCCAAATCATGAGTGAACTCCCATTCACAATTGCTTCAAAGAGAATAAAATACCTAGGAATCCAACTTACAAGGGATGTGAAGGACCTCTTCAAGGAGAACTACCAACCACTGCCCAGTGAAATAAAAGAGGATACAAACAAATGGAAGAACATTCCATGCTCATGGGTTGGAAGAATCAATATCGTGAAAATGGCCATACTGCCCAAGGTAATTTATAGATTCAATGCCATCCCCATCAAGCTACCAATGACTTTCTTCACAGAATTGGAAAAAACTACTTTAAAGTTCATATGGGACCAAAAAAGAGCCCGCATCGCCAAGTCAATCCTATGCCAAAAGAACAAAGCTGGAGGCATCACGCTACCTGACTTCAAACTATACTACAAGGCTACAGTAACCAAAACAGCATGGTACTGGTACCACAACAGAGACATAGATCAATGGAACAGAACAGGGCCCTCAGAAATGCTGCCGCATATCTACAACTATCTGATCTTTGACAAACCTGACAAAAACAAGAAATGGGGAAAGGATTCCCTATTTAATAAATGGTGCTGGGAAAACTGGCTAGCCATATGTAGAAAGCTGAAACTGGATCCCTTCCTTACACCTTACACAAAAATTAATTCAAGATGGATTAAAGACTTAAATGTTAGACCTAAAACCATTAAAATCCTACAAGATAACCTAGGCAATACCATTCAGGACATAGGCGTGGGCAAGGACTTCATGTCTAAAACACCAAAAGCAATGGCAAGGAAAACCAAAATTGACAAATGGGATCTCATTAAACTAAAGAGCTTCTGCACAGCAAAAGAAACTACCATCAGAGTGAACAGGCAACCTACAGAATGGGAGTAAATTTTCACAACCTACTCATCTGACAAAGGGCTAATATCCAGAATCCACAATGAACTCAAACAAATTTACAAGAAAAAACAAACAACCCCATCAACAAATGGGCGAAGGACATGAACAGACACTTCTCAAAAGAAGACATTTATGCAGCCAAAAAACACATGAAAAAATGCTCATCATCACTGGCCATCAGAGAAATGCAAATCAAAACCACAATGAGATACCATCTCACACCAGTTAGAATGGCCATCATTAAAAAGCCAGGAAACAACAGGTGCTGGAGAGGATGTGGAGAAATAGGAACACTTTTACACTGTTGGTGGGACTGTAAACTAGTTCAACCATTGTGGAAGTCAGTGTGGTGATTCCTCAGGGATCTAGAACTAGAAATACCATTTGATCCAGCCATCCCATTACTGGGTATATACCCAAAGGACTATAAATCATGCTGCTATAAAGACACATGCACATGTATGTTTATTGCGGCACTATTCACAATAGCAAAGACTTGGAACCAACCCAAATGTCCAACAACGATAGACTGGATTAAGAAAATGTGGCACATATACACCATGGAATACTATGCAGCCATAAAAAATGATGAGTTCATGTCCTTTGTAGGGACATGGATGAAACTGGAAACCATCATTCTCAGTAAACTATCGTAAGGACAAAAAACCAAACACCCCATGTTCTCACTCATAGGTGGGAATTGAACAATGAGAACTCATGGACACAGGAAGGGGAACATCACACTCCGGGGACTGTTGTGGGGTAGGGGGAGGGGGGAGGGACAGCATTAGGAGATATACCTAATGCTAAATGACGAGTTAATGGGTGCAGCAAACCAACATGGCACATGGATACATATGTGACAAACCTGCACATTATGCACATGTACCCTAAAACCTAAAGTATAATAATAATAAAAAGATAATTGAAGCTAGCAAAACTAAACAAGACATTTTCAATACAGACAAAACAGCCTTATATCGGAAGAAGATCCCATCTAAGACTTCCTTAACTACAGAAGATTAGTCAATGCCTGGCTTCAAAACTTCAAAGGACTCTAGCTTATTAGGGACTAATGCAGCTGGTGACTTAAAGTTGAAGCCAGTCCTCACTGACCTTTCTGAAAAGCCTAGAGTCCTTAAAATCTACTGTGTCTATGCTCTATAAATGAAACAACAAAGCCTGGATGATAGCATGGTTTACTGCATATTTTAAGCCCACTGTTGAGACCTACTGCTCAGAAAAAAACAAACAACCTTTCAAATTATTCATGCTCATTGCCAACGCACCTGGTCATTCGAGAGCTCTGACAGAGACTGCTAACACAAGATTCATTCGCAGCCATGGTCTAAGGAGTCATTTTGATTTTCAAGTCTTATTATTTAAGAAATACATTTCATAAGGCTATAGCTGCCATAGATAGTGATTCCTGTGATGAATCTGGGAAAAGGAAATTGAAAACTCCCTGGCAAAAATTCACCATTCTAGATGGTGAATTGTTAATAAATGTGAACTTAATAAATTCATGATTCATGGGAAAATGTCAAAATAGCAACCTTAACAGGAGTTCAAAAGAAGCTGATTCCAACCTTCATAGACAACCTTGAGTGGTTCGAGACTTCAGTGGAGGAAGTAACTGAAGGTGTGGTGGAAATAGCGAGAGAATTAGAATTAGAGATAGAACCTGAAGATGTGGCAGAATTGTTGCAATCTCACAATCAAATTTGAATGAATGAGGAGTTGCTTTTTATGGATGACCAAAGAAAGTTGTTTCTTGAGATGGAATCTACTCCTGGTGGAAACACTATGAATGTTGCTGAAATGACATCAAAGGATTTAGAATATTACATAACATTAGTTTGTAAAGCAGTAGCAGGGTTTAAGAGAATTGACTCTTTGAAAGTTTCTTTTCTTTTTTTTTTTCAACACTCAACCAGTGGATTTGAAACTTTGAAAGAAGTCCTACAGAAGACAAAATGCTATCAAACAGCATTACATATCACAGAGAAATCTTTCATAAAAGCATGAGTCAATTAATGTGGTAAACATCATTGTTGCCTCTTTTTAGGAAATTACCATAGCCACCTCAACCTTTAGCAATCACCACCCTTAGCAGCCAGCAGCCTCAACATTGAAGCAAGACCCTTCACCAGCAAAAAGTTTAAGATTATGACTTGCTGAAGGTCATAATAGATAATCAGATGATCATAAGCATTTTTAGCCATAAAATGTTATAATAAAATTATGCAGCATATAATAGCAATAAAGTATGTTTAATGAAGTTATGTACATTGTCTCTTAGACATAATGCTATTCCACACCTAATAGACTATAGTACGGTGTCAACATAACTTTTATATGCACTAGGAAACCAAAAAATCATGTGACTCACTTTATTGTGATATTCACTTTATTGTGGTAGTCTGGAACTGAGCCCACAATATCTCTGAGGTATGCCTGCCAGTACATGAACCTATAAGCTTTATAGTGACACTTTTTAAAAAAGCATGCAATAGTGAATTAAAATCTCTTAAGTTTTTGCTATCTGAAAGAGGAGAAGACATAGGGACAAAACAGTATTAATAATGAGTATTTTTGATAGTACTTTTTATGCATTAAGCCCTGTGTGGAGTACTTTACACATATTACATCTTTTAAAGCTAAAAAACAATCTTAGAAGTTACATACTATTGTTTTCTTTATTTTACAGAAAAGGAAATCACCTTGATATTCTAACCAGGGGCTGCAAAAAAAAAAAAAAAAAAAAAAAAAGAAGAAAAGAAAAGAAAATCACTTGAAGTGATTATTATTACTTCTATTATTTTTGGGGTTTTTAAACTGACAAATAAAAGCTGTATATATTTATGGTGTACAACATGATGTTTTAAAATATGCATATATTGTGGGAAGGTAAAACAAGCAAACTAACCTCTCTATTATTTTATACACTTACCATTTTTTTTTTTTGGTGAGATTGTTTAATTGCACTGTTGGAAAGCTGTTTAAAGATCTGTTGCAGAATCACCTTGCTTAGAAAACCCCAAATAATAAGAAAAATGTAGTGACATTCTACACTGTGGTAGGTCAGAATCTATATGGAATGGAGAAAGAAGTATCTAAGTTGAAAAGACTGTTGTTATCCAATAACACTATTAAATATTGTAAAAAGAGATGTTGAATAACCTCTTGAGAGAACAAGTCAGTCTGTGTCCTACAATGTTTAATGAAACATGGATTTTAGTGATTTTGCTATTTCATTCAGCTACTCTGTGTTGGTTTGTTTATAATGAAGATGTGTGTGAACAAATGAGAAGAAATCTGTGGCGTAAGAAAGTGGAAGAAAGGGATAAGGGTCAGCTCTTTAAGCGCACTGCCCTTTAATCTTCAAAAACATCCTCTAAGATCTAAGACAGATGCTATGTTAGGTGCACTTTATGCAGTTGGGAACCATTCCAGATGCAGCCAAATTTTCTTTCATTTATTCTTCACAAGTATCCTGCAAGATGAGTAAGATAATTTTTTAATGAATAAATAAAATGAGCTCTGAGAGTTTATGTTTCATGTTCAAGTTCTTTCAGGTAGAATGAGGTGGAGCTGGCATGATAGTTAACATGTTCCTGAATTTTACATTTCACCGCATCCTTTTACCTGTATGCTAGCTAATAAGAGGCACTAGAGGTGATGAAAAGGAAAAAAAGGTGAGCATTGTATTACTGTTAGGATTCCAGAACCTGGAGGACCTTCAACCAAGGATAGCTGATGATCTGTAACTTCCAAGAACAGGGGCATAGGCTCATGCAGGCTCAAATTGCAGCTCTGCCACCATTTTCATGAGGAGTGCAGTAAGGCATTGAACAAGACAACCTCTTGGAACCTTAGTAAACACTAGGCTCATTTTCTTAAACTCCATCAGTTCCCTCTGCGGAACTTCCAAAGTGTCTTACACAAAGATGTTAATTAGAATGTCAATTTAAAGAGCAAAAAATTGGAGACACATAATTGTTTAATACATTTCCCTTTGCCAGACATCTTGGCTATATTCATTCAATAAAATAGTATGCACCATTTAGAACTATGCTTACAGGAATTCCCAAATTACATTTCTAAGTGGGAAAAAAGTATAATCATTATATATGAGGAATGATGACAACTAAATAAAAGCTCATGTCAAAAAATAAAGACATGCAAAGTGCATCCACTCAAAGACAATCATAATTAGCCTTTTGATGTGTTTCACCAATCTTTTTTCTTTCTACTTTTCAGTATGCCACCTGAAATACATTGGATTCTATTAGCCCATGAGCCACAGCTCCCACTTCTTGACTCAAGTCTTAAGAGCGTTGCAAAATTTCAGGTGTGCTCACAGTCCTGTGAACAAAGCCCTTTGTTGATGTCTGATTTCATGAAGCCAATGAGCCATGTCTAATCACAGTTGCTGCTGTTTCTCACCACTGAAAAACAGATGATCAAGCCAAGTGTATTTTCACTTACTTTTCCCAAATCCTTTTTTCCCATCACCTTTAGAAATGCCTGATCAAAGCTGAGTCTCCTGAAGTAGCATATGCCCCTTTTTCAGCTTTGATTGACTGATCCTTTCTATATACCAGGCACAGGGCCTTGGAGCTTAGGCAAAGAAAGCAGTAGCTGAGAGAGACAATATGGCACCCTCTCCATGGGCCTATGTAGTCACACAACCAGCTGAATGTGTTGAGGTTGTTGCCAACAATCTAGGAACGATTTGCTCTCCAGTGACTATGTGCTGTCTCTTTTATGGTCTCTTAGCTGTATCTTAAGACCTTGCTACCCAAAGTGTACAATGTAGACTAGTAGATTCATCATAACTTGGAAGCTTGTTGGAAAGGCAAAAGTTTAGGCCTCACCTTAGACCTACTAAATTAGAATCTACAGGTGATTCCTATGCACCTTAATGTTTGATAAATACAATCTTAGACCAAGTTTCTTCGAATCCGTGAATTTTTGCAGAGAGTAAAGCATGTTTCAAAATTAAATTTTAGACCAACTCTCTTTCCATTCTACTTCACCTCTAAATGACATATCATCTTGATTCAATTAGTGTCTCTATTTTTACACTGATTGCCAACTCATCCTCTTTCTAAGTAGCAGGGACAGAGAGCCCTGGATGCACATTGCAGCTCTGAACTAAGTGTGTGGCCGTGGTACAAGTTACTTACTTAACCTCCTCAAGCTACATTTTTAGAAGTGAGAGAAGCAGAGGGAACTTGAAAAAATGAGGTGCTATAATTTTATCATTCTTTTGCTCCCAAGACAAAATTCCAATAAGAAGCTGTCATTATTTCACAGATTAAAGCATCACTTGAGTGAGGGTTCAATTATCAGCACAGCTACATCCTTCTAATAAGGCTGCCATAGATGGACACCAGCTCCTTGGTACACTAGCTGTTTACCTTCATCTTCCAATTGTATCAATAGGTGAGTGAGTTCATACAACATCAACTATACCTCAGCAATTAATGAGCTCCCGAGGAAGACACCAAATAAAGGCAAAAAAAACTAGAAGTGCCACCTCAGAGGATGGACTTAATTCCTCTCTTACCTACTCTCTACTTTGACTCTGTCTTCCCTATCATGGGGACAGGTAGCATAAAGTGCTGTCTCCTTCAGGATAGATAGATTTTACGTAACTAGAGATTCTATACCCTCAAAGCTTGATCCAGGAACCCATTTTTCTCTCCCAGTGACCACACACATCTGGTGGAAGGAGGAGTGGGGAGGAGCCCAGGTGGTGGGATTCTATGAGATCACAAGCCTAAGCAACTCTGAATAAGGTACAGAGGTGATGACATCCACTCCCGCATCTCAAGGGTTCAACTTTGGTTTTATGTTCTGTTCTGTATCCTTTGCCTTTATAGGTTTTTAATTGGCTGAGCGTCTAAGACTTCAAATTTATGTTTAATCATCTAACCCAACCTACTCTCTTGAGGAGCTGAATATGGCCACTAAACCTGATTTAGTGAAAGCCAGACTAACAAAGAAGAAAACAGAGAAGAATCAAACAGATGTAATAAAAAATGATAAAGGGGTATCACCACCGATCCCGCAGAAAAGAGGAAGTCAAATTGTCTCTGTTTGCAGATGACATGATTGTATATTTAGAAAATCCCATCATCGCAGCCCCAAATCTCCTTAAACTGATAAGCAACTTCAGCAAAGTCTCAGGATACAAAATCAATGTGCAAAAATCACAACCATTCCTATACACCAATAACAGACAAACAGAGCCAAATCATGAGTGAACTCTCATTCACAATTGCTACAAAGAGAATAAAATACCTAGGAATACAACTTACAAGGGATGTGAAGGACCTCTTCAAGGAGAACTACAAACCACTGCTCAAGGAAAAAGAGAGGACACAAACAAATGTAAAAGCGTTCCATGCTCATAGATAGAAGAATCAATATCGTGAAAATGGCCATACTGCCCAAGGTAATTTATAGATTCAATGCTATTCCCATCAAGCTACCATTGGCTTTCTCACAGAATTGGAGAAAACTACTTTAAATTTCATATGGAACCAAAAAAGAGCCTGTAGAGCCAAGACAATCCTAAGGAAAAAGAACAAAGCTGGAGGCATCATGCTACCTGACTTCAAACTATACTACAAGGGTACAGTAACCAAAACAGCATGGTACTGGTACCAAAACAGATATATAGACCAATGGAACAGAATAGAGGCCTCAAAAATAACACCACACATCTACAACCATCTGATCTTTGACAAACCTGACAAAAACAAACAATGGGTAAAGGATTCCCTATTTAATAAATGGTGCTGGGAAAACTGGCTAGCCACATGCAGAAAGCTGAAACTGGATCCTTTCCTTACACCTTATACAGAAATTAACTCAAGATGGATTAAAGACTTAAACATAAGACCTAAAACCATAAAAACCCTAGAAGAAAACCTAGGCAATACCATTCAGGACATAGGCATTGGCAAAGACTTCATGACTAAAACATCAAAAGCAATGGCAACAAAAGCCAAAATTGACAAATGGGATCTAATTAAACTAAAGAGCTTCTGCACAGAAAAAGAAACTATCATCAGAGTGAACAGGTAACCTACAGAATGGGAAAAAAATTTTGCAATTTATCCATCCGACAAAGGGATAATATCCAGAATCTACAAAGAACTCAAACAAATTTACAAGAAAAAAACAACCCATCAAAAAGTGGTCGAAGGTATGAACAGACACTTCTCAAAAGAAGACATTTATGTAGCCAACAAACATATGAAAAAAAGCTCATCATCACTGGTCATTAGAGAAATGCGAATCACAACCACAATGAGATACCATCTCGCACCAGTTAGAATGGCCATCATTAAAATGTCAGGAAACAACAGATGCTGAAGAAGATGTGGAGAAATAGGGACACTTTTACACTGTTGGTGGGAGTGTAAACTAGTTCAATAATTGTGGAAGACAGTGTGGCGATTCCTCAAGGATCTAGAACTAGAAATACCATTTGACCCAGCAATCCCATTACTGAGTATATACCCAAAGGATTATAAATCATTCTACTATAAAGACACATGCACATGTATGTTTATTGCAGCACTATTCACAATAG
Organism: Nomascus leucogenys; assembly: GCF_006542625.1. NCBI lineage: Eukaryota > Metazoa > Chordata > Mammalia > Primates > Hylobatidae > Nomascus > Nomascus leucogenys. Next base: position 117,765,721 of record NC_044402.1, on the reverse strand, counting down.
CAAAGACTTGGAACCAACCCAAATGCCCATCAATGATAGACTGGATAAAGAAAATGTGGCACATATACACCATGGAATACTATGCAGCCATAAAAAAGGATGAGTTCATGTCTTTTGCAGGGACATGGATGAAGCTGGAAACCATCATTCTCAGCAAACTAACACAAGAACAGAAAGCCAAATACTGCGTGTTCTCACTCATAAGTGGGAGATGAACAATGAGAACACATGGACACAGGGAGGAGAACATCACACACCAGGGCCTGTCGGGGGCTGGGGAGCTGGGGGAGGGATAGCATTAGGAGAAATACCTAATATAGGTGACAGGTTGATGGGTGCAGCAAACCACCATAGCACATGTATACCTATGTAACAAACCTGCACATTCTGCACATGTACCTCAGAAGTATATATATATATACGTATATATATATATATATATGTATGTAATGAAAACCCTTAAAAAAAAGAAAGGAAAGAAAAGAGGGTTAAGAGTGAAAAGAGCTGGGTAAGAGTCCTGTAGGCCACAACACAGACGAGTGCTCTTGAACAAGTCACTTTCCTCTTGAGGCCTTAGTTTTTACATGGTAAATGAGGTGGAGAGGGAGAGGGGGCAATTCATGATCTCCAAGGTCCTTTTCTGCTCTAAAATTTTGTGTTCCAGAGCTGTGCAGCAAGAAGCAGTTAAACGCTGGACTCTTTCCCCAGAAGAGCCTTTGGGTATTTTGCTCATTAAAGAGATTAGCTGTCCATTTGCAGGGATGTCTCTCTAATGGGGTAGGGACATAATAGCCCAACACAGTTTTAGATTAGATTCACTTTATGAAGTACATATCTAATTCCCTGGCAAGCTAAGTCAAGCACGTCTTCTCATGTGTTTTAAGAACCAAGGCATTTGGCTGAGACTGAGAGCAAATGCCTCTTATTAATGTGTGACAAATCCATATGGGGAAAAACACTGTTTCTTCTTTCCCATATGGCACAGCTGAGTAAGTCTGGCTTTTCTGGCCTTGAAATGGTTCCATGGACCAGGTGGGTGGTTTATTTCACAGGCTGGTGACAATCCAGTGTGTCTCTCCCACAGAGATGGGAAGGGGCAAGAATTCTTCTGTTGTAGCCCAGGGCTGTCAGCAAGGCTGTGACATAGGCCATTGGCCCTTCTGCCAAGATGAGGGGTAGTGGAACTACTGTGACGAAGAACAGCAGGAAATCTCAAACCACTTTGGATCCTGGACCTGAACTTTTCTTGAACCCCAAGACCTTTAAAGTTTTAGCCTCATAAGGACAAATCAGCTTTCTCTCTGGAAAACTCTCAAACCACTCCTCGCCCCAGTCTCAATGTAATACGAGTGATGAAGCCACTGGAAGAAAGGGAGAACATGGGGGAAGCAGTTCTCTAACCCACCTTCCACCTTCAGGCCCAAAGGCTGAAGACCCAATGGCTTCTGGTTTTAACTTGGTTTTGGACCTCTGCAAGACATGGTGGATTCGCCTTTTCCCCTCTAAGGTTTATGGTACAGATTTTTCAAAAAGCATAGAGAAGATTGTATTGACTAAATATGAAAAATAACCAAAACGATAGCAGCAATTGAAATCCAATCAATCCATACCTGTAACATCATTCTACCTCTTTAAAAGAGCAAGAAATTATCCTGGAAAGAAGCATAAGTCATCTCCTCTGTCCTGCAGCTTAGGCTAATGTGAACTAAGAGACAGTGGCTTTCATTGTCCCTGCAACTTGGGGTGAGAAAACTAAGTTCTTATGTTTCATTAATAACCTCCTGAAATTAAGTCTTTGACTCTTTTTTTCTGTGCTATGAATGAATAGCTGCTTTAATAAATATGTATGAACATACTCATGTCATATAACCAGAATCAAGCAAATATGCATATTTTTTCCAGTGTGTAATTGGCCATTATACACAATTAGACATCAATGTAAAAGGCTTGCTGAAAATGAAAAGCAGTTAAGTGACAAAATGTCAGGTTTTGAAGAAAATGTCAAAAGTCCTATTATAATCTAGAAAATCAAAACCAGATAGGTTATAAAAATGGGTTTGGGTAAACATACACCTGTACACACACACACACACACACACACACACACACACACACTCTTTGATTTCCTAGAAATGGAGATGGTAGTTATGAACTTGCAATGTTCATATGGGAAAGTTTCATATTAAACATTAGAGAAGACTTTTTAAACTTTTAGGTTTGGGGGTACATGTGCAGGTTTGTTATATAGGTAAACTCATGTCATGGGGATTTGTTGTACAGATTATTTTGTTACCTAGGTACTATGCCTAGTACCCAATAGTTATTTTTTTCTGCTCCTTAGGACTGCTTAGCTGTGGGACTTAATTGACTAGTCAAAGGAAGCTGTGTTTTTTCTTAAATACATTTGTAGACTAAAAATCTAAATCATCTTTATTAAAATCTTAGATTTTTAATAAAAACCAAAATCTTAGATTCTAAAAATCTAAGATTTTTATCAAAGATCAATTAGTCCATGGGGGAAACTTTTCTTTAAAATGTCTATTTCAAAAATTAATCCATCCCTGCTAAACTGTTTCAGTGCAATGAGAAGCTTATTCCCAGACATGTTTCAGGGTTCTACAATTGCAGTCATTAAAAAGTTCTTCCTTATATCTAACCAACATCTACAACCTTAATGTGTGTCTCTCTGGAGCCATGTAGGATATTTGATTTGGTCACATTACAGATCTTCAAACTTTTGAGATCACTTGTTATATTCCTCATAATTCTCTTGCCTTCAGATTAAACATATCATTATTTGAAATCATGCCATTGGAGAAATGGTTGAATAAGTTTAAGAGTGAAGGGAAAAACTGGGAGGCATCGCCAATTTGGCAAAGGAATTTCAATTAACATTTATTTGTCATATGCTATGTATCCACAGTATAGTAAGTTCTAAAGCTCTCTATTAAACTCCAGTACCCTGATCTCCACATTCCAAAGTATTTTTCTTAGCTCAGAGTAGAACATGTCTCCCATCACTGACTGTGCTTTGCAGGAGGTAGGTAATGTTACTAAGGGAGAGAAGGCAGGACGTAACTTCACAGTGGTCTTCTCAAACTTGTGATTCTACGAATAGCTCTAATTCTACAAAGTACCTCAAGACTCTTAGTTTGAAAGCCACAAGAGGGCACTAGACTACTACATGGACCTAGCTCTACTTAGGGCCCAAAGCACAGAGCAAGGGTCAGTATTGGCATTAGTGATGGCCACATCAGTTGTATGTCCTACATCTGTGTCTGAAACACAGTATGCAATCACGGAGGATATGCAAATCTATTGGCTATGAAACACATGTTCAAATGCTAAGCTTGAATTATGCTAAATACAGTAGAATCCACATGCAATTTGAAAAAAAAAAAAGTAAAAAGGAGTAAGGTCCACCCCCAAAGTTCTAAGAAAAGCAAGCTGGTTCTTCAAGCTTTGAGTTCTGAAAACAATATGAACAACATAGTGATAGTCAGGGGAACAGCAGGAGTTAGACAAACAGGAGCCTTCCACTTCTACTTTTGGAAAGCCTGACATCTGACGAGGCTCATATTGGCCACAAGATTCCCTCCAGACTGTGAGATTTACACTGGGCATCGCCCAAGGTATTCATTCTCTCTGCTCCTGAAGTGCTCCATACTTTACAGGGTTTCAGGAAAACTAGTCTCAGGCTAATGAAAGCATACTTAAAAACTTCTCACAAACACAGACTGAGCCTATGTAATCACCACACCATTTGAGAAAGGCAAAAATTTAGTCAATTAAGTTATATGTTAGTCTGAATAAAATCAACAAACAGATTATTTGGGTCAATGAAGAAGTGTCTTATGCGATTCCAAAACAGCCAATCAAATTAATTCAGACAAATATGAATCAACACAAGGAAAAACAATCAGTCGAGAATGCTGCTTTGGATCATGAAAATCAAACCCTAGACTGAAGGCTTGAGTTTTTAACTTTTCAATAGTTATGTTTAATATTGTATAGAAGATGACTCCTTTGTTATCATAACTGTGCATGGGATATACTTTTTCCCTAAAGATGATAGATAGATAGATAGATAGATAAATTGATAGACAGACAGAATAATTCAGATTGAGTGTCACATAAATGACTTACCTAATTGGTTAAACCAGAGGTTCTTGCTGCAGCAGGAAAGATAGGAGAAGGTCATTTTTCTGAGGCAAGGTTTAGCTCTTTGGAGACAATGAACACCTGGGTGGTTTCCTACAGAGCCAGTTGAAATCATTAAGAAAGATGCTCTTTTCTTTCTAGTTTCTTATTAATTTACCTACATTCTGAGTTCTGGATCCATGACCTGCATTTTTTAAAATTTTCTTTTTAAAAATAAAACATATATTATATATTCATGAGGTATAAAGTGATTCTCTCTCCCTCTCTCGATGGGGTCTCACTATGTTGCCCAGGCTGAACTTTCATTTCTGGGCTCGAGCAATCCTCCTGCTTCAGCTTCCTGAGTAATTGGGAATACAGGAGTGCACCCCTACACCCAGCTTGAAATGCGGCGTTTTGATATATGTTTACATTGCATGGCCTCTGTTATTGTACTATGTCAGAACCTTTCTAACTTTGATCATTTTACTTCCATTATCCTTGTCACGTTTGACCCAGCCATTGCTCTGAGACTCTGTCCTTCCCTCGTGGAACAATGACAGCTCTCACCTTTTGGTTCTGGTTCCATCCCAACCCTTCTCCCCAGGAGTCTTGCTTTTTCTGGAATTGATCTATTTATAACATTGCCTCAGTTTTTAGGTTCTTCTCAGTGTCAGCTATGTTGAGTCTGTTAAAGATATCTTGGCTATTTGACTTGACTTTCATCAAGTTCCTTGGCTTCTACTTTTAAGTGACAATTTTTTTTCTCATAATTGTTATTTTTCTGTGCTCTGGCCACCAATTTCTCCATATTCTCTATTTCTTGACTCTTTCATTAGCTTAACAGCATACTTTAACTTCCATCTTGACTCCCCCAGTTCTGCTTTCAGAGCTCTACTTTTAATGGCTAAACTCAGCCCAAATTGACAGTGTCCATGCTCTTTGCAAGCCTTGGGCCCTCCCTCACTATCCCCAGCACAGACTTCATCTTCTAGGACAGTCCCCAGTGCTGCAGGGGAGGTGAGTTGAAGATAAAATGACCCAGGATCTTCTTAGCATTATTTTCCCCACAGTGGGACTTTGAAGCTGCCTTTCTACCCTGCCTTCCAGCTGTTACCAAACATACACTTTTTAAAATTAGGAAATGAACATGATAGTTCTACTCCCAGCCAAGAGCTCATCTAGTATGCTCCAGGAAAAGGATGATTAATGGAGCTAAGGCTTTATGTCTAAGCCAGGGGATGGCAGCTCGTGGGGAATAACTGAGCCACACCAGCCCGCCATAGCCTCAGATCAGGTGAACTGCACATGGCGTTAGGCCCACTGGAGGCCCTTAAAGTTAGCCAGTGGCCTGGCAGAAAGTGCACACCCAATAAGTGCCTGGTGGACACACATGGCCCAAAGGAACAGAGCAGTTTTTCTTTTTTTTTTTTTTTTTTTTTTTTTTAATTTATTTTTTTATTATACTTTAGGGTTTTAGGGTACATGTGCACAATGTGCAGGTTTGTTACATATGTATCCATGTGCCATGTTGATTTCCTGCACCCATTAACTCGTTATTTAGCATTAGGTGTATCTCCTAATGCTGTCCCTCCCCCCTCCCCCCACCCCACAACAGTCCCCGGAGTGTGATGTTCCCCTTCCTGTGTCCATGAGTTCTCATTGTTCAATTCCCACCTATGAGAGAGAACATGCGGTGTTTGGTTTTTTGTCCTTGCGATAGTTTACTGAGAATGATGTTTTCCAGTTTCATCCATGTCCCTACAAAGGACACGAACTCATCATTTTTTATGGCTGCATAGTATTCCATGGTGTATATGTGCCACATTTTCTTAATCCAGTCTATCGTTGTTGGACATTTGGGTTGGTTCCAACTCTTTGCTATTGTGAATAGTGCCGCAATAAACATACGTGTGCATGTGTCTTTATAGCAGCATGATTTATAGTCCTTTGGGTATATACCCAGTAATGGGATGGCTGGGTCAAATGGTATTTCTAGTTCGAGATCCCTGAGGAATCGCCACACTGACTTCCACAATGGTTGAACTAGTTTACAGTCCCACCAACAGTGTAAAAGTGTTCCTATTTCTCCACATCCTCTCCAGCACCTGTTGTTTCCTGATTTTTTAATGATGGCCATTCTAACTGGTGTGAGATGGTATCTCACTGTGGTTTTGATTTGCATTTCTCTGATGGCCAGTGATGATGAGCATTTCTTCATGTGTTTTCTGGCTGCATAAATGTCTTCTTTTGAGAAGTGTCTGTTCATGTCCTCTGCCCACTTTTTGATGGGGTTGTTTGTTTTTTTCTTGTAAATTTGTTTGAGTTCATTATAGATTCTGGATATTAGCCCTTTGTCAGATGAGTAGGTTGCAAAAATTTTCTCCCATTCTGTAGGTTGCCTGTTATTCTGATGATAGTTTCTTTTGCTGTGCAGAAGCTCTTTAGTTTAATGAGATCCCATTTGTCGATTTTGGCTTTTGTTGCCATTGCTTTTGGTGTTTTAGACATGAAGTCCTTGCCCACGCCTATGTCCTGAATGGTATTGCCTAGGTTTTCTTGTAGGATTTTAATGGTTTTAGGTCTAACATATAAGTCTTTAATCCATCTTGAATTAATTTTTGTATAAGGTGTAAGGAAGGGATCCAGTTGCAGCTTTCTACATATGGCTAGCCAGTTTTCCCAGCACCATTTATTAAATAGGGAATCCTTTCCCCATTTCTTGTTTTTGTCAGGTTTGTCAAAGATCAGATAGTTGTAGCTATGCGGCATCATTTCTGAGGGCTCTGTTCTGTTCCATTGATCTATGTCTCTGTTGTGGTACCAGTACCATGCTGTTTTGGTTACTGTAGCCTTGTAGTATAGTTTAAAGTCAGGTAGCGTGATGCCTCCAGCTTTGTTCTTTTGGCTTAGGATTGACTTGGCGATGCGGGCTCTTTTTTGGTTCCATATGAACTTTAAAGTAGTTTTTTCCAATTCTGTGAAGAAAGTCATTGGTAGCTTGATGGGGATGGCAATGAATCTATAAATTACCTTGGGCAGTATGGCCATTTTCACGATATTGATTCTTCCAACCCATGAGCATGGAATGTTCTTCCATTTGTTTGTATCCTCTTTTATTTCATTGAGCAGTGGTTTGTAGTTCTCCTTGAAGAGGTCCTTCACATCCCTTGTAAGTTGGATTCCTAGGTATTTTATTCTCTTTGAAGCAATTGTGAATGGGAGTTCACTCATGATTTGGCTCTCTGTTTGTCTGTTATTGGTGTACAAGAATGCTTGTGATTTTTGTACATTAATTTTGTATCCTGAGACTTCGCTGAAGTTGCTAATCAGCTTAAGGAGATTTTGGGCTGAGACAATGGGGTTTTCTAGATATACAATCATGTCATCTGCAAACAGGGACAATTTGACTTCCTCTTTTCCTAATTGAATACCTTTTATTTCCTTCTCCTGCCTGATTGCTCTGGCCAGAACTTCCAGCACTATGTTGAACAGGAGCGGTGAGAGAGGGCATCCCTGTCTTGTGCCAGTTTTCAGAGGGAATGCTTCCAGTTTTTGCCCATTCAGTATGATATTGGCTGTGGGTTTGTCATAGATAGCTCTTATTATTTTGAGATATGTCCCATCAATACCTAATTTATTGAGAGTTTTTAGCATGAAGGGTTGTTGAATTTTGTCGAAGGCCTTTTCTGCATCTATTGAGATAATCATGTGGTTTTTGTCTTTGGTTCTGTTTATATGTTGGATTACATTTATTGATTTGCGTATGTTGAACCAGCCTTGCATCCCAGGGATGAAGCCCACTTGATCATGGTGGATAAGCTTTTTGATGTGCTGCTGGATTCGGTTTGCCAGTATTTTATTGAGGATTTTTGCATCAATGTTCATGACCACAGTGCAATCAAACTAGAACTCAGGATTAAGAAACTCACTCAAAACCGCTCTACTACATGGAAACTGAACAACCTGCTCCTGAATGACTATTGGGTACATAATGAAATGAAGGCAGAAATAAAGATGTTCTTTGAAACCAACGAGAACAAAGACACAACATACCAGAATCTCTGGGACACATTCAAAGCAGTGTGTAGAGGGAAATTTATAGCACTAAATGCCCACAAGAGAAAGCAGGAAAGATCCAAAATTGACTCCCTAACATCACAATTAAAAGAACTAGAAAAGCAAGAGCAAACACATTCAAAAGCTAGCAGAAGGCTAGAAATAACTAAAATCAGAGCAGACCTGAAGGAAATAGAGACACAAAAAACCCTTCAAAAAATTAATGAATCCAGGAGCTGGTTTTTTGAAAAGATCAACAAAATTGATGGACCGCTAGCAAGACTAATAAAGAAGAAAAGAGAGAAGAATCAAATAGATGCAATAAAAAACGAAAAAGGGGATATCACCACCGATCCCACAGAAATACAATCTACCATCAGAGAATACTACAAACACCTCTATGCAAATAAACTAGAAAATCTAGAAGAAATGGATAAATTCCTCGACAAATACACCCTCCCAAGACTAAACCAGGAAGAAGTTGAATCTCTGAATAGACCAATAACAGGTTCTGAAATTGTGGCAATAATCAATAGCTTACCAACCAAAAAGAGTCCAGGACCTGATGGATTCACAGCTGAATTCTACCAGAGGTACAAGGAGGAACTGGTACCATTCCTTCTGAAAATATTCCAATCGATAGAAAAAGAGGGAATCCTCCCTAACACATTTTATGAAGCCAGCATCGTCCTGATACCAAAACCTGGCAGAGACATAACCAAAAAAGAGAATTTCAGACCAGAGCAGTTTTTCAATTCTTTGGTTTATATAGAGAACCAACCTATACAACCTTGGCCTTCAGAATCTTGCCAGCAGTTAGAGTATCCAGACTGGCTGTCCAGACCACCTAAATTACATGGATAAAAGCAAAAGTTTTCCTTCACTGAACACCACGTGGACTTGTTCCCAAGTCCTTTTTGGGTTTGAGGCCTTACTTGTAATCGTCCCTCACAAGAGGGGGGGAAATTAAAAGAAAGAAAAATGTAGGGAATTTGAGTTCTACTTTGCCAAGGGCTCAGGATGGAGAATAGCAAAGTTCTGTAGGATCTTGGCTGAACAGTGGTTTTCTGCTTCGTTCAACGTCAAAATTAACCTGATTGAGTGAACTATTCAAAAAGCACATCCATCAATTTTTGTTTCATCTGAGGTTTGGAGTGCCAAGGACTTACAACATAAGGGCCTCAGACCACTCTGGTTTAATGCCAGGGGACACTTAGGAGTTCCTGGGGATGGTCATTATGATCATAACTCTCTGCCTGCCAAACTCCTATGCACTACACCCAACCCAGATGCTACTCTTCCTGTGAGATCTTACCCGGATCCTCTCCGGTTCCTCTGTGGTCCTCTAACACTTGGTGTGGCTTCTTTGGCTCAACTGGACAAGTCAGCACTTTAATTCATTTATTTTCCTTCATTAAAAAAATTGTACACCCATGACCTCTCCAAAAATAAATAAATAAAATAGAAAGAAATGCGTAAAAACAAAACCTACCCTTTACTCTCTCCTCTCAGGAGAACCACCGTTCCTAATCAGCACAAGGAAAGTGGGAACACTAAATAAATCACTGTCAGATAGCAGCTGCCCTCAAAACTAAAACCAGTCACTTTAAAATACATGCTCTCGTGTGATCCCTGGATGAGGTTCTTTTCTCTTTAGTAAAACAGAGATTTTCAGGATTCAACCTGGAGAGGTAAAATCACTGAGCTGATAAATGGGGAGACTGGAATCAAAGACCTGAATTTTTGTCTTTTCCTTTTTCCCCACCATGTTGCGTCCCAGTGTGCCCCAGCATCCTTAGAGACAAAGGCCTGGAGGAAGCACAAAGAGACTTCTATTTTCATCTTTTGGTTCTAGCAAGATGAGGATCAGCAGGCAGGCAGACACACTTGGGAATAATGGCTCTGCTCTCTCAACCGAGCCCCCGCCCCAATGCCTTCATCCCCACTTGGGGTGACCTCGGCAGAACAAGCTCTCTCTGTAATGATCACTTCGTCAGCAGGGGCTGTGTATTTAGTAGCAGGAAATATAAGCTTTTGTGGTCAGTGTGACGTCACCCCACCCACTAAACAGGCCTTTATAATTTGACCACAAAAAGGCTTGAAAGGGATAGACACATACACGCAGGGAAGGAGGCGATAGGACTGTCAACAGTTGTCTGTGTAGTGAAAGAAGCATTGTGTCTTCCAAATGTTTCCCGAAAGCCTGATGTTTGGTCTGCTGTAGACAAAACATCTGGATGATATATGGCGATTTCTCTTTGTACTTGAGTGCCCCAACTCATCTCCTTCCTTTCTCTTCTCTCTTCTCTACCTCTCGTTTTCTTTTCCTCATTCCCTTCATCCTCCTGCTTCCCTTTTTTCTTCTTCTCTTTTTACTCTGACTTAATCTAAAATAGACAAGTACATATTTTTAAATCATTGAGTTGTTTTCAAATATTTTCACATGATGTGCATGTGAGCACACACATACAAACACATACATACACACACCAATTTTACTATTCTTTTCCTGGATACTTTACTGTTAGAGGGAGAGAAAAAGGAGAAGGGGTGACAGAGAGAGAGAGTAATTTTAAAAGACTTAGCTAACATATCAATGTATCATTAAAAATTGCTTTCCATAAATGTCTTGGTTTTATAACTAATTCTGTAGAGGAGCAGAGCTAAATGACCCAGTACCTTTTAGTGTCACATTGTGCAAGTTCAAGATAATATACTGCTGGATATTTCACTTTATCTTTTGTTTTCCTTTTTATTTTAAATGAAGAAAGGCATATGCTAGGCATTAATACCAACACTCCCATTAAGTACAAAGAGAAAAATAAAATACAGATTGATTGACATGGACAAGTAAACAAAACAGATAACCTAAAAAAGGAGGGTAGAGAGAAACTGAAAGAAACTGTCTATATGCTACCTCTTTATAAACTTTTTACTAGTTTTTCAGATCTCCGAGCCTAGGAGGAGACAGAGAGAGAGATAGAGAGAAAAAGAGAGAAGAGAAAGAGAGAGATAAGAGAGAGAGAGAAAGAGAGAGAGAGCAAGGGAAAGAGAGATGAACATGAGAGGTGATGGCTGACGTGTCTGACCTCTGAATTAGGCTGCTGGAAAAATATGGCTTCCCCTGATTTGTGCCGCTGTGGAAAACCCCCTCCCAGGGCTTCAAGCTTTCCTCTGAGGCACAGGCAGCAGGAAACACCTGCTTCACTTCTCCCCTGATGTTTTTTCCCCTTTTAGGGAGTCTGGGTCTCCTCCCCCTCCCTTTCTGCAGTGCACAAATGGACAAGCAGTTTTCCACATGCCCCAATCTTTCCTAAGAAAGGAAGTACGGAATCATCTATTAGCGACTGATGCATTTTGATGGCTTCCTTACCCCCACTTCCTTATTTTCCCTTCCACTTGACCTTTATTATAGCTTCCTCAACCCAGTTCCGCTTCCCAGCTCTTGTACTAACAATATTTTTCTCCAGAATAAATGAAGCATAAGAAGTCTATCCAAAAAAACTGAGAGGCAAGTATAAATACTGTTTCTCATGATTCCTTATTTTGGGTTTTGCCATTCACCTCCCTGCAACAAAGGGGGAAGCAAATGCAATTCCAGTTTGGAAAGGCATGACAGACAGTTGCAGTATGCATCAGATCAAGATAGCAGCCTTCAAATATCCTCCCAGTGGAGAGGCACTGAGCTATTAGCAACTTTCTTTTTTTTTTTTTTTTTGAGACAAAGACTCTCTGTTGCCAAGGCTGGAGTGCAGTGGCATGATCTTGGCTCACTGCAACCTCTGCCTCCCGGGTTCAAGAGATTCTCCTGCCTCAGCCTCATGAGTAGCTGAGACTACAGGCGTGCACCACCACGCCCGACTAATTTTTTGTATTTTTAGTAGAGACGGGGTTTCACCGTGTTAGCCAAGATGGCCTCGATCTCCTGACCTGCCTCGACCTCCCAAAGTGTTGGGATTACAGGCGTGAGCCACCTCGCCTGGCCTATTAGCAACTTTCTAGAGTAGATCGCAATCAATACAAAAAAGAGCACCCAAGAAACCCTCCACACAACCATACGAAAAATGTTATAACAAATTTTAGTTAATTAAAATAATTTAGTTAATTAAAATAATTGTGAAGCCCAAGAAGTTTTCATCAGGCTTGCAAAGACCACTGAGGGTTGCTACATGTCTAGTTCCCTTTCTCTAAATAGAAGAACATCTATAGCACTGTTTGTAAAGCTATCTCCTCTCCAAAGCTTCCTTCCTCTGCTGTCTAGTAAAAAGAATCCTTGGGTGGAAAAAGCTGTAAGACAGAGAAGACAAAAATACGTAAAGTGTTATTTTTCATTCTTCACGGGATGGTCTCTATAATAGCAATTCCTGGTCAATTCAAAGTATATTTTGCTTTATGAGAAGAAGGAAGGTAGTATATTAGAAATAGAAGTGGTCAATAAATCTTAATGAGTCACTGAAGAAATTGGGGATATAACCAAGACACCTTGGTGAGTCACCTCCTTTCTCTAGACAGTTTAATAACTCATAAAATGGGAGGATTAAACTAGACAATCTCTGAGGTTACTTGTATCCATGTTATGCAACATATATGAGAGGACGGAGCCAACTATATTATTTAAGTAGCTCCCAGAAACAAAGAAGAAAATGGGAGACACCCAAATAAGAAAAAATTAGGGAAATTAAAAGAGGTAATTCATGAAAGAAATATTATATTACGTCAGTGAATTTACAAACAAATGTTCACCCTTGCCAGTGATCAAAGAAATACAAATTAAAACATAGGCTTTCATGGTTACCTCGTAGCCTGGCCAAAATGGAAAACATGAACTTTCATAATTTTCCATCATAGCATTGTTTATAACAACACATGGGATACAACATATATGTCTCATTATGGTATATCCACTTATTGGAATCCTACCACCTATTAAAAATTATATGAGTCTAGGGCTGGGTGCGGTGGCTCATGCCTGTAATCCTAACACTTTGAGAGGCTAAGGTGGGTGGATCACGATGTCAGGAGATCAAGACCATCCTGGCTAACACGGTGAAACCCCATCTCTATTAAAAATACAAAAAATTAGCCGGGCATGGTGGCATGCACCTGTAGACCCAGCTACTCAGGAGGCTGAGGGAAGAGAATCACTTGAACCCAGGAGGTGGAGGTTGCAGTGAGCCGAGATCGTGCCACTGCACTCCAGCCTGGGCGACAAGAGTGAGACTCTGTCAAAAAAAAAAAAAAAAAAAAAAAAAAGGTATGAATCTAAATGCCTTAACAATGGAAATATGACTACCATATATTAAGGAAATAAAGAGAAAGTTACAAGACATGTATGCTATATCTCCACTTAAGGAAAATGTATGTATATATGTATGTATATGCACAGAAAAACTTCTGAATGGACACCTACCACAATATTAACAATGGATATCTCAAGGTGCTGAAATCATTGTACAGGAGTCTACTTTATTCTTTTCCATATTGTTGGAATATTTTACAGTGAACATGTGCTACTTTTATAATACATAAATTTCATTTCCATTTGGGAATAATACATAATTAAACAAAATGCTATAAGCATGCTGCACATAGAAGAACATTACATTGAAAACGGAAATCAGCCTTACTTAGGCAGCAGATGGTAAAGGGAGCTGTTAACCTGATCTACTCACTCAGAGCCCTGGAGCCTTAGATAAAACTATGAGTTGACTCTTTGTGGTTCAGATATTTCTCTTTTATAAGTTGCTTGTATTTTCTGAGCCTCAGTCTCTTTATCTGTAAAATAACAATAATTTTCACCTTGCAAAATAGTTGCAAGAATTCAGTAAAATAACACCTACAAATTGCTTAAAATGAGCCCAATAAATATTAGCTCTTGTTATTATACAAAATTAACATATTTATAGTATGACAAACAGGCATTACTAAATATCTTAATTGACAGAAACCATACTGGAATACTATCCCTATATGTCATTTGTAGTTTTTGTGTGTTAACTTCTAAGGCTGGTGGTTAATAGGGTATTCTTCATGGGATAGTGGTGAGTCTTTGGTATGAGTGACTTTACTTCCTTCAATGGATAGTCTCCTGAATTCTCTAATGTGCAGTCTCCCTGCTATCCCATGCCAGTTGCTCAGGTAGCATCATATATGGAGGTCCTAACAGGAGCACAACCTTGATCTAGACACAGTCAAGGGATATAACAGAGGAATAGATGAGATGCAAACTCTGCCTTCAAGGTGCTTACAATCTAGTGAGAAAACAAGGCAAGGCTCCCCAAACTGCAGTATGGTAAAATGTTGTATCTGTAACAACAACAAAAAATATACTTAAAAACGAGAGAAGTTTATCTAATTCATTCTGTAGATGGAGGCTTCAGAGAAGCTGTAACTCGAGACCAATTTTTAAACAGAAATTTTATATGAGAAAGATACGGGAAGGGTATTCCAGGCAGAGCAGGAAACCTGCAAACGCACTGGAATATTATGCCCAGGACACACTGGGTGTCTTCAGGAAGAGGGTGGCATGGTTAGCGCAAAAGCATGGTGACTGGCAAATGGAATGAGATGAACCTCATTCCATGTGGGGTTAGATGTGGGGTTCTCAACTAGATCTACCATTAACTGGCCATTAGAGCTTGGGCAGGAATCCCTCTATATCCTTGAGCTGTAAAATGGAGGTAGGTGTGGGATGTAGACCTAACCTACAAAGCTCACGTGATTATGGAACTGGGATCTCAAGGTATGGTGAATTTTGGTAAGATTCCATATCTAAGCATTGGGGTAGAGAGAGGGGTTAGTTAGTAAAGGGGCTGGAGTGACTGAGCTGAGTCTCTTTTCCAGGGGAGGAAAAGCTTTCCTCTCTAGAGAGATACACAGGCAAGGCGATTTTAGAGTCCTCAGTGAACTCACTTTTGGTGACCTGAGAAAGGGTCAGCGAGTACGGGGAGGGTCAGTAAGATGAGTTTAAGAACAAGCTGAGAAAATATGATACCACAGGAGAATCCGGGAAAGAGCAGCCACCAGCAGAAAACTCTGGCACCCAGTTCCCACCAGTAAACAGCCAACTTGGAAGCAGGCAGGGCCTTCCGTGCTGAGCTCAAAGCAAGCAAGCGCAATGGGACAAAGAGGTCCTGGGGTGAGGGCATGGAAGAGAAGGAGGAGGGGTCCTGCCCAGCCAGCAGCTCTGAAACTGCAGCTCCATCCCACTCACCTTCCCTGACCTGCCCTCCACCCTGCAGCCTGACCTCTTTCTCCCAGGGAAGTGGGGGCTTCTCCTCCCCCTCCCCTGTGTGACAGCCTGGGCTGGAGATCAGGGCAGAGGTTTTGCCATGGTTAGGTGAATGTATGACTGTTTAGGCCCTTGGATATTTATCTGTAAAATGGAGATAATCGATGCCTTACCTGGCTCACAAGGTTTTGGAAAGGAGCAACAACAAAGTCATGTAAAAATGGCTTATACTCTGTGTTTGAAGCATGATTATCATCATGTCAGACCCTAATTTGTCTTTACTTTCAAGTTCTCTCTCCTGCCAAGATACATTGGAATTTAAAACTGAAAAGAGCAGGGTATCTTGTTTTACTAGGCTTCCTTATCAGTATTCCTTCGACATCTTAACTGGTACTATTTCACAAAATGTAAACATATTAGGAAAAATTATAAAAGTCTATAAAATGAAAGATCGGCTAGCCCAGAGCAAGAAACCAGCCCACAGCTAAAACTGGCTGCACCCTTGTACCCCTTCCTTTTGTTGTCTGGAAAACTCTGTACAGACCAATCTGATTGCACACAGAGTCCTGTGCTATGAAATAGCAGCCAAGGGCTCTGATGCCAGCCTCACAGCCCTGTGCCTGTCTGAGCTTTGCTTTCCATGGAAAAAAGGTTGGTCTAAAAGATCTACCATAACACCATATTTGGAGCATCTATACTGTCAATATCCCTTGAGCATTTTCTGTATTCCTCAAGCTGCCTGGGACTTGGGGTGAGGATCGGGGAGTAGTTACAAAAACCTGGGACTTGGGGTGAGGAAGGGGGAGTAGTTACGACAAGTGTGTGCATGATGGTCCCTACATCAAGAATCCTAGGGTAGTTGAGGGAGTAAGATGCAAACATGTACATACACAAACAGAAAGTTAGCAACCATCTTCTGCTCTCTTGTTTTCATCAGGTGCTTGGTGCATTCGCATATTATGATGTACAAGTTCCAGAAGTAACCTATGAAGCAGGAAGGGACTGGAGGTGCAGGGGAGTGGGTTTGCATAGGCATTTTATAGAGGGAAACACTGAGGACTCCCAGGATGAAGAGAGTCCTGAGCTAGAATGAAGAACCTGGCTCTCGTGGCTTCTGCTATAAGCAGATGGTCTGGCTTCATGGAAAGCCCATGGACTGTGGAGACAGCCCCACATTAGAATTTTCCCTAATGTCTAGTGACTTTGGGTGGGACACTACATAATATTGGCATTTTGAAGATGAGCTCCTGGGCTCAGGTGGGGCTGTGAGGATTTTGAAAAGAGATGGTGTGTGTGAAGTCTCTTGCATACAGTAGACAGAGGAAAAGGAGCAACATGTGCCCAGCCTCAGGACACGGGGTTAAAGCCTACCAGGGAGGGGAAGCTCTGGCACGGTCTGTCCTGCTCTCCTTTTGGTGAGCCAGGGCTACCTAAGGTGGCAGTGATGCAGCTTGGCTGCTGGGGATGGTGAGAGCAGGGCAGGTGCAGAGCCTAGCTGTTTGAAAGGACACAGTTGAGCCTGGAGAACATGCTGCCTTCTTTAAGGCCTTGAGCTCATTGTTCAGTTCTCATTATCTCCACTGAAGAGAGGAAAAGGGGAGAAGAGGGCAGGGCAAGCATTTTATTCCCTTACTCATCATTCCTGCAAGATAAGGCTTCATCAAGGCACATTTGAATTAAGGTGTATCCTCCTTGTTGCCCAAACAGCCAGCCAGTATTTATTGAGTACCTGCTGAATGCACATACTATGCTAAATGTCCAGGGAGTTAACCATGTATATGAGAGAGAAAAAAGAGTGCACGGCATAGTCTGGCACATTGGAACTGAATCTTGGCTCTATTATTTAGTATGTTTTGGGACAAGCTACTTAACCTATATGAGTTTTAGTTTTTTTAAACTACAAAATGGGGATGATGATTCTTACATTGCAAGATTAATATGGATACTAAAATAGAAACATCTATGTTTGGAACACAATAAGAGCTGAATAAATGGCAGTTGTTGTTCAGTTATTACTGTTACTGTATGATAGAATTAGAGACTAGCTACAGCTGAACTATGTAGGTAACTTTGAGTAGAGAAGTTGTTAACAGCAAGAAGATATCATACAGCAAGAAGTAATTGCTTGGCAGACTCTCTCTGGATGATGTGTGATTTGAGTTCAGCCTTGAGATCTAGAGTGGATTTGGATTGGCAGAAGAAAGAGAGAAGATATTCTGGAAGAACAGAAGGAACAAAGTCATGGAGGCAAGGATGCACTGAGCACATGTCGAAGGCAGGAAGCGGCCTGGATCAGGACTGATGCTGTAGCACGCGGGAGCAGACTCTGCACAGGAAAGAGAAACGAGATAGAGGAGTTCATGAACACAGCTCCAAGTCCTGGACTGAAGCTGCAAGCACCCGGGAGGAGCTGTCTCAGATGGAGGAATGAGATGATGAAAACAATCAGAAAGCCACACCCAGTGTAGACTGCAGCAAGGACACATGGCTTAGTAGGGCAATGAAGAGCCTGGTGTAGTGAACTAGGCAAATAATGACAGTCACAGGTGACGGAGATGGAGGAGCGTGAGGCTAGGTGACAGCTCTAAGACCACTTTCCTCTCCCTATCACGGCTGCCAGATCAGGTATGCATGCTCCCACCTTCTTTTTCTTGGGCTTCTAGTATTTTGAGTGACTGCAAGTGCTGGGCAGCAGTGCTGGTGGCGGTGAGGTGGAAGCTTTCAACTCAGAGTTAGTCAGACGTGAGCCTATATAAGATTTGAGGCAAGGATGAACCACACTTCTATTAAAAAAAATCATTCATTACTTCTTTCAAAAAGTAGATACAGAGTGCCTAGAACACTGGAATATTGTTCAAGGTGCAGAATGCTGCAGTGAATAAATGAAGGGCCTGCCTACCCTTATAGAGTAATTTTCAAGTTGAGGAGATACTAAAATCAAAGTAGTTAAGATATGTTTGATGGTGATAAGTGATTTGGAGAAAGACACAGCAGGGTGCAAGAGATAAAGGTGCTAGGATAGGTAGGTCTTATTATTAATACTTTATATGGGCTGGTTGATATCCTTGCTGATAATGAAACTTCTAAATTGATTCCTGAAAAGATTGAGGAGACCTCGGCCTTGGGGATACCTGGGGAAAGTGTTGCAGGCAGTAGGAGAAGGACTTGAGGCAACAAGGTCAAGGTGGCTGGAATGCAGGGACCCCAAGGGAAGGGTAGTGGAAGATGTAGTGTGGAGATCTGGCTTCTGTGCCACGCTCAACC
Organism: Nomascus leucogenys; assembly: GCF_006542625.1. NCBI lineage: Eukaryota > Metazoa > Chordata > Mammalia > Primates > Hylobatidae > Nomascus > Nomascus leucogenys. The sequence goes on along the minus strand of NC_044402.1, from coordinate 117,747,027 downwards.
AGAGGAGGTGGTGTGGGATGGGGTAAAAGGAGTGAGATGGGGTGAAGAACCTGTGTAAAGAGTCTGGCTCCTACTCTGAGTGACATGGAGAATCACTGTAGAGATCTGAGCCAAGGACCGATATGATCCAATTCATATTTTAGATGATTCATATTCATATTTTAGATGATCCAATTCATATTTTAGATGATTGCTATATTGAGAATCAACAGCTGGGGGCATGTGAAATGATATACCTCATCTGTTGGAAAATCAATAAAGTATCAGGAAAATATTGGGCATTTTTTGAACATTTCCAATATGCCAGGCTTTATCCAAGCACTTTTTAGAGAAGGTCTCAGTAAAAACATACCCCAAAGCTTTGAAGAGAAAAGGCAGTTACTCCAAGTTACATTTGAGGAACATGCTTAGTAGGTATAAAAAACTTACCCATAGTTGCACTGCTAGTAAGTGATAAAAGGCAGGTCTGATTTCAAAGTCTATTCCCTAACCAGAAGCCTCTCCCACCACTGGTTTTGCTTTGCCTTTCAAAGTTGAAATCATCCAGATTCTTAGAAAACAAAAGTTGAATGGACCTTGATAAAAGAGGCCTCTGATAGAGGGTGTCCAATCATCAGCTAGGACTTTTTTCAAAATGCTTTGAAATTTTGTTAGATAGTGAGAAGTGCGTACTTGGGTAAAGTGTTTATCTGAATAACGCAGAAGGTTGATGATTGATTCTGGCCCAGAAGCCAGATCTCTGGACTCTTCAGCCATGGCGCCATGGACAGAACACTAGGATGTATGCAGGTAACACAGCTGTCTGTGTACTGCAGCTGACCCCCAAGAATGGGTTGATGTCCTCATCGGGCAGAGGGATTATTCTTGTCTAATACAAATAAGAAAACCAGTCTGCAATGACTAATTTTGTCACATAGCCCTTTGAATATGCTTGGCAAAGAAGATTCCTTAAGTGCAAAATAACTGTCTTGTTTTAATTTCATATTGAACAGATTGGTGTTGGCTATTTGGCAATCAGTCCAGTTGGAGAAGTTAGCTATTAGAGTACAGTTACATCTTGCACAGGGTTTCAGAAATTTACTTATAAAACTTTTGCTTTCCTAAAGTTAAAAAAAAAAAATCCCCCAATTGTGGAAAGTAAAACTAGCATAGAGAATCCTTTGGAAAGTTTCTTCATTGGAGAACGGTGTACCATTGCTCAATAAATCCAGCACAGTTACTTTAACCCCCAGCTTTAGAGTTAAATGTGCATATGATGCAAATGAACTGTTTAAATATCTACAAGTCTATGAATTGAAGGAGTTTCTAAAGGAACACAGATGCTTGAGCGTGTTTTGACCAGGGAGAGGACAGCTATGAATTTTAAGGGGCATATAACTCAATTGCTTCCTCGCCCCTTCTCTGTCCCACTTGTATCTTTGCTTGGAAAACTATGTTCCAGATTTTTGCACATCACTGCCAGCCATTGGAACAATTTCTCCTTTTTATTGCTTTAAAGGCAGCATTTTAACCCTCCTCCTAGGGGGTTGAAGAGTTCTCTACTCCTCTCCATGTTTTATTTATTTTTAACGCCTTCTCATCTGCCTTGGGTCATTCTGGTAACCCTGAGTTTATCCTACTTCTCTGTGACTCAGTTTCCTTATCCACCACATGACTGTCAAGATGCTTTCAAGTCATTCTAGTTTATGATTCTGATTTAAATCTCTTTAGACTTATTTTATTAGATTATAATTAAAGTGTGTCGAGAGAAAAATAAAAAGTCCCCATGCTACACACATTTTGTGAGAGGAAAGGGCCATGACTTGTTTCTTTCCAATGTAAATGTTTATGTCTTTAGGTCCACTGTGTGTGTGTGTGTGTGTGGTGTGTGTGTGTGTGTGTGTGTGTGTGTGTCTGTGAATAGCTGCGGTAGGAGCCACATGAACTTGTGTGTAAAGAAATCATACTTTCTTCCCTGAGAAGTTCTTTTACTTTTCTCTTTTCAGGAGAATTAAGAGAAAAGAGAAAGACATCTTCAAAACCTTGGTGGAACAGCTTCTAGACCTCCTTCTCAGGATAGGAATGACGTTTAAAATAAACATCTCCAGGCTGGAATGCAGGAACCCAGCATCCATTTGTCCATTCTTCTCCCTCTGGGTAGCACCACATTTATATCCTGCCAGACAGATGTGTCTGATGGCCTCCAGAGAAGGGCATGTCACCCCACTCTCAGAGCACTCGGTCAATGGTCCCAGTGTCCGAGGAACTTGTCAGTTGTGAAATTCATTGTGTACCCTGACTCTCCTTTGCCACATTATTAACCAATGTTGCCTTGCTCATTCCCCAGTGGACTTGCAGAACAGATGGCTATTATCTTCTGCAGGGCAGAGCATGGGGAAGCAGACGAATCTTTAGACGAAGCTAGTCAGTTACTTCCTTCCGTCCATCATCACTCCTCTTAATAACCTCCTCCATCCCCATCCCATATCCACACCACATAAATTCCCCTTAAAATACTAGATAGAATACATGATGAAATAAAACACAGAGCCTGTTAAATCTCTTTAAGGCCTCCTGCAGCCAGACTTTTGCCTGGGGCAAATGGGCCTTGGTTATCATTTTTTCTAATCTAAGTCTGATTACCTCTGAGACAACAGGTGACTGTATAGTTAAGACCAGCAAAGTGCCAGGTAGATGGCAGCAGCAATTACGTGCATGAATTCATAAGCAGGGTTCACATGAGAACAAAAAAATTCTCTCACTATGGCAGCCCCCAAAGCTGTCCAGGGTAGATTCATCTAGATTGTTCTGATGAATAATTTTCTCTTGAGGTCACATGATCCCCAAAGCCTCTAGGGTCCTAAAATATCAGCATGTAAAGGACAGACATTGGTATAACTCAAGTGAAATATATATGCAAATAGGCAAAGTGAATTTTTTACATTTTGTTGAAGTCAATGGTGTAGGTTTTGATGGGATGAAGCAGTAAGGGAGGAGTATTACGATACATTTAGACAGGGAAGAACAGGGAGAAATTATTACCTTTTATTGTTCTTACTGGCTTAGGAAAAAGACTTTATGGAAAAGGGCTCTTCTTAAAAGCTTCTGAAAAAAATGAGAGGCCAGACCCTTGAAGAAAAAGGTAGAATAGCTATTTCTCAGGGATGGTATTCTGCCTGGGAAAAGTTTAGGGAGGGGCAGGGAGTGGTAATTTAGTTGGAGAACCCAGCAGAGGAGCCTGAAAAGAACAAGAGAAGAAGAGACTAGGAGAATGACAAGGAGTGAGTTTATTCAAGGCTGTGTAGGAGTGAAACTTGGTTAGTTCTACTTGAGGTTTTCAAAGCTAAGGCTGAGCATGGGAACCAGATTGCCTGCAGGCCAGTTTCCCATTCAACTCCCACCTCTTATCTTTCGAAGCCAAAAGCAGAATGCAAGAACCTTGAAGTAAAGGAGTACTAGAAGCTTATTTTCTAGCCTCCTGATAAATGTTTCCATCACCTGTACAGTGGCCCTACCACAAGGCTGTCCTGGCTGAACTCAAACATCATCATTTCAGGAGCCATCATTAGCTTCCAGCCCACCACTCCACAGAAAGATGGCCCTAGCCATTTGAAGACTTTCTTTCCTTCTTCCAAACCTGTGCCGCTCTGGATTTGGACTTCAGAGCTGCCCTCAGTTTCAGAGATAATGACCTGGTGAGAAAGTACCTCCTGGTTTCCTTAGTGCCAGGAAGCAATGCCACAGCTGTCCCTTTCCTGCTCCATTCCAAGTCAATGTGCTGGCAATGTAGGGAAGGCTCTCCAGGTGTCTGTCTCATTGACGGAGGCTTACTGACTGCAGTTGTTATTACTCCCTCACTTTTGAAAGATATTTTTACTTAATATTGAATTCCAGGCTGATGGTTATTTTCTTTTGGCATTTAAAAATACTATTCCATCTGCTGTTAAGTATTTCCCAATGCCCATGACGTAAGAAGATGAAAAAGATATGTTTGGATTCTCAGCGTATTTCGAAATGCATTTATTTTTAAAGTGAAGATAAGTTAAAGACTTTAATATTTTCCAAAGGAAATGGTTTTCTTGAAGTAATAGGACAACATTTTTATGCTTTTTTTTTTTTTTTTTTTTTTTTTTTGAGATGGAGTCTCGCTCTGTCGCCCAGGCTGGAGTGCAGTGGCGCAATCTCGGTTCACTGTAAGCTCCGCCTCCCGGGTTCACTCCATTCTCCTGCCTCAGCCTCCTGAATAGCTGGGACTACAGGTGCCCGCCACTGCACCTGGCTAATTTTTTGTATTTTTAGTAGAGACGGGGTTTCACCATGGTCTCGATCTCCTGACCTCGTGATCCGCCCACCTTGGCCTCCCAAAATGATGGGATTACAGGCTTGAACCACCGCGTCCATCCTTTTTTATGCTCTTAATGTTAAAGGAAGAGAAAAAAAAATCAGCCGGGCGCAGTGGCTCACGCCTGTAATCCCAGCACTTTGGGAGGCCGAGACGAGTGGATCACAAGGTCAGGAGATCGAGACCATCCTGGCTAACAGGGTGTAAACCTAGTCTCTACTAAAAATACAAAAAAATTAGCCGGGTGTGGTGGCGGGAGCCTGTAGTCCCAGCTACTCTGGAGGCTGAGGCAGGAGAATGGTGTGAACCCAGGACCTGTAGTCCCAGCTACTCCAGAGGCTGAGGCAGGAGAATGGTGTGAACCCAGGAGGCGGAGCTTGCAGTGAGCCAAGATCGCAGCACTGCACTCCAGCCTGGGCTACAGAGCAAGACTCCGTCTCAAAAAAAAAAAAAAAAAAAAACCTTGCAGTCCTATCTCGCCTTGGTACCTGGGCTCTCAAAACACTTCCTCCCTTTTAGCTGGGGTTCACAGCTTTTTCATAGGACTGAAATATCTTGTGACCTTGCTCCACAGGCAAGCTGATGAGTGTGAGGCTCTCAGACGCTGCCCGGTTGGTGTGAGGGCTGGACATGTACTCTGGAGCCTCTGTGTGCTCTGGAAGAAGGAGAGAGAGTCACTCAAGCATTGTCTCAGAGTCTAGGAAAGGTCAGAAGCAGTGGTTGGTGAGCAGAACAGCTACTGGAGGTGGAAGCTGCTAGGGACGGAAAAAGGTCATTCTCAGCATACATAATTCAGAAGGTCTGAGCAGAACTTCCCCTTTGTCTAACCACCCCTTGTAGCAAGCTCAACCTAGACAGAGGGCTAGGTCTCTAGATCCTCAAACTATTCAAAAAGAGAACTCCACTATTCTAATATGATACATTTTAGCAGTAAGTGCTGTTTAGTTTTCACTGCAAGATAATTTTTACCATTTAATCTAATTCCTTCTTGTTTTATCCATTCTTGATGACAAGGTTATATCTTTTAGACAGCAGTAGGTTGGAGAAATGGCTAAGAGGGTGGATTGTAGCCAGTATATCACTCTTAGACATTTAGCACAGTGTCCTATATTCAAGTTACTGTTCCCCAGTCCTCCTCTGCTACATACACATATACCTCAAGCTCCTAGTGAGAGCTGATTCTTTCTATTATCCACATAAAAAACCTAGAGGCCCAAGAGCGGGAGTCCTACGCTGCCTGGGAGAGTCTGTGAGTAAGGAGGCCCAGTTCTGCTGCTCCAAAGTGAGAGTCTCTTCAATGAGTAAATCTTCTGAGTTGCATCCTGGCATAAAGTTAAAGGAGAAAAGAAACAGGGCTAACCCCAAGCCAGGACGCATATACCCACAAGGGAATACTAAAAACTGGCCACTGCACTATCCCCCTTCCTGGGCCTGCAGACAAATCCAGGCTGACTGGAGTCTCAGGAATACACACTGACATAAAGGATTAAAAGAAATTATCGCGAGGAATGAATTACACCATCAAGGGTAAGAATTAGATTGTGGATCATTCAATAATGTGACAAACAACCTAGCTACTGGGGAGGCTGTGGTGGGAGGATCACTTAAGCCTAGGTGTTTGAAGTTACAGTGAACTATGACTGTGCCGCTTCACTCCAGCCTGGGAAACTGAGCAAGACCCTGTCTCATAATAATAATAATGTGACAAACAATTATATGAATATTTTAAAATTTCTACAGTGTTGCACAACTGGAATGGTAAATTAATTGGATTGATTTTCCAGTTTTTACTACAACCATTTTTGGTAAGATGTTCTGACTGGCCCTTTCTCTCTGTGCTCAGCTGTGTGACTTGCTTTGGCCAATGGGGCTTAGCAAACAAGGCGCAAGCAGAATCTTAAGAAACACTTGCACTTGTGAATTGCTGTTTGCTTGCTTGCCATTCTTGTTTCTTTGCCATAAACATGAGATATCCCTGAGCTAACTTGCTGTAGGAATGTGAGAGACACATAGAGGAAGGCCAAGTTTCCACAGCTAAGACCATCCTAGACTAGTCAGTCCACTTCTGTTCTGCAGCTGATAGCAAATTCATGAGTGAGCCCAAACAAGCTTAGCTGAGACTGGATCAGATAAATAGAACTGCCTATCCAACACGTAGACTCATGATACATAGCAAATGTTTTTTGTTTCAAGTGATTTGGTTTTGTGGTGGTTTGTGACATAGCAATAGCTAACTGATACAACTGCTTCTGATGAGATAATATTGAAGAGAAATACTGGGAGAGCAAGCACATAAGCTAACAAGAGAGCTATCACAGTGTCTCTGTGAGATGCTGGAGTACTAGAGAACATATCTTCTCTCTTTACTTCCCTCCTGCCAGTCCTCCCATCCTATACAGCATGTTTACTGAAGTCAATCTGTGTATATTTTTGTTTATGACTGTTTAAAGGTGATCATGGGCAGAGGTGTGGTGCGTATTCAAGTATGTGCACTTGCATATATGCTGTGAGATCAACTGGGAAGAATCTAAAATTGGATTTTAGAATTTAGCCTGGACTGTCAGCTCTCTTTTATCTTATTTTTGAGTTTATGAGCCTTACGCCCCATTTCAGATAAATCAGCAGGTATTTGGCACATTTCCTCATCATTCACAGGGATGAAAGCTAGGAAAGTCAGTGGCAGGCTTTTGTAAAAGACATCAAATGGGTTAGGAAGTAGGATGATTGGGGGAAAGAGGAAGAAGAACAGGGTAAAGATAACAGAGAAAAGTTTATATTTCGGCTATCTGGAGAATCAAATATTTTTCTAGCAATCTCTAAGCAGAATGTATTTGTTGATTTGCCAAGAAAGCTCTTCACAGATTAAAGCGCTAGCTGGATGGCGACACAGGAGTTGTCCCAACCGTCCTTCGGATGCAAGGCATGCCTTTGTTAACATCCTGGAGATACTGACGAGAAACACATCCCTCTTGGCCTCATATTTCTCCCACTACATCCAGAGCCCAGAGCCAGTGTGGCAGATGACCAAAATGACCATAATTCTTTGCTGCTGACTCCCATCAAATGGTGGGGCCTATTCTCCACCCCCTTTAAATCAGGATTGTCCCAGTGACTCACTTTCACCAGTGGGACATGAGCAAATGTGACACAAGCAGAGGCTTGGAAAGAACTTCCATATTGGAGCTTGCTCTCTTGCTACTATTGGAACCTGGAGCCACCACATGAATGAGCCTGAGTTATCCCGTTAGAAGGTGAGAGACAAGTAACACAGTTTCCCTCATTTTTCTAATCAATAGCCATCCAAACTCAGAAGCAGATCTACTTAGTTGATCAACTGCTGGTTGAAAACCAAGAGTGAACCAACTTAGATCAACAGAACACCTAGCTGAGCTTAACCTAAAGTGCTGAACCACAATTGAGTTAAACTAGTGTTATTGTTTCCTGTCATGCAATTTGGGGATGAAATGTTAACTGACTTGGCTTACAGCAGAGTTTTCCTGAGACAATAGATTTTCACAAAAATTAAACTAAAAGAATTTAATTTTGAACTATAGATTGATATTTATTTGAACTCAATCTGATTTCCTTTAGTGTCCTTCAGATAACATTTAGAAAAGGGTAAGCACTAGAGACTATTTATAAATACCTTTGGGAAATGTTCCCTCTTTGGAATTATTCCCATCACAGATGATACATACCTGAAATATTTATAATCAGGTTATGCATTAAATAATAGCTACTGGTCAATGAGCTACATAGACAGTGAGGAGCTGCTATGACTCCTGAGGTTAACCATCAGAGAATGATTACTATGTTCCAAACACTTCACACAAGTTATATGCAATAATTATTATCACTATTTTACATACAAGAAAATTGAAGATAAAGAAGTTGAGTGATAGTTTTGAAATGCTGAATCCAAGATCAGAGGACTTTCTACTATACCACAGTGCTTCTTTATGTCCTAAACCAAAGGAAAAAAAAAAAAAAAAAAGGCCAGGCATGGTGGTTCATGCCTGTAATCCCAGCACTTTGGGAGGCCAAGGGAGCGGATCATGAGGTCAAGCGATCGAGAGCATCCTGGCCAACATGGTGAAACCCCGTCTCTACTAAAAATACAAAAATTACCTGGGCATGGTGATGAGCACCTGTAGTCCCAACTACTTGGGAGGCTGAGGCAGGAGAATCGCTTGAACCCAGAAGGTAGAGTTTGCAGTGAGCCGAGATCATGCCACTGCACTCCAGCCTGGGCGACAGAGAGAGACTCCATTTCAAAAAAGAAAAAAAAAAAGAAAAGAGTTTAGTATACCAAACTGAGGTGTGATTGCACTAGACAGAAAAAAACAGTGATTTAGTAAACTCATTCAGTGTGGTATGCGTAATAAATTAAGACAAAGGAATCCTCCATTCAGTAGGAGAGCAAAAATAAATGAAATAAGTAATGAACAAACAATAGAGAAAGCTAATAAAGCAAAAAGTTTATTCTTTGAAGATATTGACAAAATAATAAATGTCTGGCAAAACAGATGAAGAAAGAAAGAGAAACACAAATTACTAATATCAAGAATGGAAGAAAAGATATCATACAGATGTTTCAGAGTTTAAAAGGACAATAAGAATACTATGAAAAAATTTATTACACTAATTCCCCAATTTAAAACAAATATAAAACTTTCTTTAAAAATATAGCTTGCTAAAATTCACAAAAAATAGAAAATTTTAATAGTTCTTTGTCTATTAAAAAATTAAATTCACAATACAAAATCTCTCCACAAAGAACATCCTAGCCCCAGATGGTTTTACTGGCGAATTCTATCGAACATTTAAATAAGAAACAATATCAATAACATGGAAACTATTTTAGAAAATAGAAAAGAAGGAAACATTCCTCAATTTATGTTATGAAGGCAGTGTAACTCTAATAACAAGCTATCAAAAGTTCCAAAGACCTTGTAAGAAAAGAAAATTACTACTTTCCTCAAACCATAGACAGCAAAATTCTTAAAAGTAAATTAATGGCTGGGTGTGGTGGCTCACACCTGTAATCCCAGCACTTTGGGAAGCCTAGGCGGGTGGATCACGAGGTCAAGAGATCAAGACCATCCTGGCCAACATGGTGAAACCCTGTCTCTATTAAAAATACAAAAATTAGCTAGGCATGGTGGCACATGCCTGTAGTCTCAGCTACTCAGGAGGCTGAGGCAGGAGAATCGCTTAAACCCGGGAGGCAGAGGTTGCAGTGAGCTGAGACTGTGCCACTGCACTCCAGCCTGGGCAACAGAGTAATATTCCATCTCAAAATAAATAAATAAAAATAAATAAATAAATAATTAGCAAATCAAATTAAGCTGTATATTAAAAGACCAAGTAAGGTTTATCCTAGGAATGCAACCTAGGATATCTACGAATGCAAGATTGCATTCCTACAATAACCTAACTAATAAAAAAGAACCCAACTATATAATCACCTCAATAGATGGAAAAAAAAGACATTTGAAAAAATTATCACTCATTTATGATTATTTTTAAAACTCTGAGAAAACTAACAGAGGGAATTTCCTCAAACTGAAAAAAGCAGCCCCTTCTGCCAAATCCAAATAAGCAAAACCAAAACTCTACCGTTAATACCATATCAATTATTAAATATTATACACCTTCTCCCTAAGATTGAGAACTAATCAAAAATATTTGCTATAGCCATATTTATGCAACATCATATTAGAGGTCCTAGCCAGTGCGATAAGGCAAGACAAAATGTTAAAAATATACAGATGGAAAAGTAAAAAGTAAAACTGTCTTTATTTGTAGATGACAGAATTGTTTACATAAAAAACCCTAAGTAATCTATAAAACAACTACTGGAACTAACAAGTAAATTTAGCAAGTTTTCAGGAGGTGTGACAAATACAAAAAGATCAATTATGAAAATAAATTTTAAAATATAATTTTAAAATACTGTTTCAGCAGCATATAAAAGCATAAAGAATTTGGAGATAAGCTTGACAAAAGGCATGTAAGAACACTACAGTAGAAACTGTATAATAAGGCTGAGAAAAATTAATGGAGACCTAAATAGAAAGATATGCTGTCTTCATGGATTGAAAGATTTAACATTGTTTGATGTCAATTCTTCCCAAATTGACCTATAGATTAAAAATTCCCTTTGTCTTTTTCAAAAAAGTGGTGGTAAATTCTAAAATATACATAAACATACAAATAAACTAGACCAAAAATTCTTGAAATAAACAACAAAGTTAGGTAGCTCAAATAACCTTATCCCAAGGTTGACTACATAGCCTTGGTAATTTATCTAATGTAATATTGGTATCAAGGATAGAAAATTAGATTAACAAAACTGATTATTGAGATTCCAGAAATAAAGACCAACAAACATATGTTAATTGATATTAACATAAAATATCAGGAAAATTTAGTGAAGAATGCATAATATTTTTTAGAACAGAGTAATGAAACAAATATATATAGCATAGATATAAAATATATATGGAAAACAATAAACTTTTACCCCTACTTCACAACATATATAAAACTATTTGAGCTAGATCATAGACCTAAATGTAAAACCATAAACTGTAAAGCTTCTAGCAGGAAACATAGTAGACTATCTTTGGTATTTTAAGGTAGGAAATTATTTTTTAGATGGAATACAAAAATATCTAAATATAAAACAAATTAATCAATTGGAATTCATAAAACACCACCAAAAAAAGATAAAAAACAAAAAACCTTCACAATTCATCATTAAGAAAATAAATGTGAAAGAAAATATTTGTACTACATATATCTGTCAAGAATATTACAACAAATAGAAGTGCACACTGCCCAATTAAAAAAATGGGCAAAAAAATCAAACAGACCAAATAAAATTTATTAACAACATTGAATATTGGTGGAGCAATTGCAACATTCATGCATTGCTTGTGAGAGTGTAAAATAGTACAATCACTTGAAAAAATAGTTGCACATTCCTTTTTAAATAAACTATATAGAGAGTGATGTCAGTGACATGGCAATGTAAGGACCTCTGAAAATTTTCCCTTTCATAAAAGCAATTTTTAAAACCTACAAAAAAAGTCAGAATCAACTTTTTTTGAACTCTGGAAATTAACTAAAAGTTTGCATCAATCAGGGAAGATTTAGTCAAGAAAAACAGCTAAATCTTGGTAAGAACAGTGAATTTTTGGTGTTTTAAATTTACCCTATTTTAATTCTTATCTCTCCCACTCCATGAAAGCCTTGAAAATCAATACCTTGCTTTCTGAGTAAAAATCAAAAGCCTGGAGGCACCAGAGGGTGCAGAAGAGGGTAGGCATTCTTTCAAAACCTAATTCCCAGAGATTATCATAATTTGACCTGTCTGGTGATTCTCTGGAAGATTCCACTTGCAAAGCTGAGAGTAATTGAACTGACTTGGCACTGGCCCAGTATAAAAAGCTTTTCCTTTTAGGGGTGTTTGTTGAAAACAATTATGGACAATTATTTATGTCTGAGGCTGCCTAAGACAGTGGATGACAGTTGGGGCAAACAATGCCTAAGAACAACCACAACAATAAAACTTTAAAATTAAAAGGAAAAGGTGGGAATAAGTTTACATGGGGGCTTTGAAAAGCTCTGACAAATTTGGGGGAATCTAGAAAGTCACATGCATGTATAAAACTATGGACATGCTCAAAGCTGTGCGCATGTTCACGAACGACCAAAGAAGACCCTAAACTCTCACCTCCAGCTAGTCTTAAGATTCTGGAAAGAAGGAAATGAAGGTAATGCAGAATTGTAAGCTGCCTGGCTGAGTGTTTAAGGGATATCCAAACATGCACATAGCTGGAAAACACTGAAAGGCTTATTGCTACCCAGCATTTAAAGAAATGTCTGTCAAATCATTAGTTGACCCCTAAGATAACTGAGCAGATTTTAGTGGCCACACACAGCAAGAATACAGGTCTTACAGAGTTAGTTTACAAAAGTCACTGAAGAAACAAAAAACAGTGACATGAGCAAAAATAACAAATCCTGGAGAGAAGTATCTGATTTTCAGAATTTCCAAATTATATTACTTAAAATATTTAATTTTCAACAAAAAATTATGAAGCATGCAAAGAAATGAGAAAGTATTGTTCATACACAGAAAGAAAGTGATTAATAAAAACTGTTGCAAAAGAAACCCAGATATTACTAGAAAAAAACTTTTATTCAACTATTTGAAATGTGTTTTTTTAAAAAACTAAAAAAAAGTCTAAAAACCCAGAGGATGTTTTGCTAGGGAATATCAATAAAAAGACAGAAATATTTAAAAGAACCAAATAAAAATTCTGAGGTCGAAAAATATAATAACTGAAATAAGAATTTCACTATAGGGTCTAAACATAACATTTGAGCAGGCAGAGGATGGACTCAGCAAATTTAAAGATAGGTCAACTGTGATTATCCAGTCTGTGAAACAGAAACAAAAAAAGAAACAAAAATAAAGAAAACGCAGCAGAACCTTAAAGATCTGTGGGGCACCAGTAACAACTATACATAATGGAAACCCCAGGAGGAGAGGAGGAAGAAAAGCGAAAAAAAATTGAAAAAATAATGGCCAAAATATCTAAATTTAATAAAAACCATTGCTGTAAACACTCAGAAAGCTTAGCAAACTCCAAGCTAAATAAAACAAGGAAGAGCTATACCTAGACATGTAATTAAATGATTAAAAGCCAAAGTCAACAGAAAGGGAGAAGTGGCTCATCTTGTAAAAGTGACCTTCAATGTAATTATCAACTGGTTTCTCATCAGAAATTGTAGAGGCCAGAATACAATAGGATGACATGTTGACATGTTCAAAGCACTAAAAGTTAAAAAAAATGTCAACCAAAAATTATATATTCAGCAAAACATTGCTTCAAAAATAAAGGCAAAATTAGGAGACTCAAAATAAACAAAAACTGAGAGAATTCATTGCTAGGAGAACTGACCTACAAGATATATTCAAGTGGGTCCTTCAGGCTGAAATAAAAGAGCAGTAGAAAGTAACTTGAATCCACATAAATAAATTAAGAGCACAGAAAAAGACAACTAATAGGTAAATACAAAAGACAGTGTAAATGTATTTTTTGTGTATAATGCTTTTGTTTTTCTATCTGATTTAAAAGACAACTGCACAAACCAATACACACCTGTGTTGATTGGCACACAATGTGTAAGATTTAATTTGTATAAATATAACAGTACAAGGAAAGGTGGGCAGAACAAGGCCATATAGGAACAAAGTTTTTATATACCACTGAAATTAAGATGACATTGATCTGAACTATATTGTTACTAATTAATAACATTAATAAATAATAATAATTATTATTATTTTTGAGACAGAGTCTCGCTCTGTCACCCAGGATGGAGTGCAATGGCATGATCTCTGCTCACTGCAACCTCTGCCTCCCAGGTTCAGACCATTCTCCTGCCTCAGCCTCCTGAGTAACTGGGACTGCAGATGCCTGCCACCATGCTCACTAATTTCTGTATTTTTAGTAGAGACAGGGTTTCACCATGTTGGCCAGGCTGGTCTCGAACTCCTGACCTCAGTGATCCATCTGCCTCAGCCTCCCAAAGTGCTGGGATTACAGGCATGAGCTACTGCACCTGGCCATTAATAATAATTATTTATTGTAATCCCCAAAGCAAACACAAACAAAATAACTCAAAAATATATAATAAAAGGAATGAAAAGGAAAAAATTACATTAGTACACTAGAAAATATATCTATAACACACAGAGACACAAAACAATAATGGAGGAATAGAAGGAGGATAAAGACATAGATATAGAAAATATGTAAAACATGCAGCAAAATGACAGTCATAAATTCTACCTTATCAGTAATTAAATTAATTGTAAATAGATTAAACACTCCAGAAAAAAGGTAAAGACCAGCAGACAAATTTTTAAAAAACGACTAAACTGTATGCTGTCTTTAAGAGAAGACTTTAGATTCAAATACACAAATTGGTTAATAGTAAGGGAAAGGAAAAAGATATAACACGCAAATAGTGCCAGAAAGAAAACTTAAGTGGTGAGGCTAATATCACACAAAATAGACTTAAAGGTAAAAATTGTTACTGATGACACAAAGGATATTTTATAGTAAGAAAAGCATCAGAAGTCCTAATCAGAGCAATCAGGCAAGATGAAATAAAAGACATTCCAAATAGGAAAAGGAGAAGTCAAACTATCTGTCTTCACTGACAGTATAATTCCATACCTAGAAAACCCTAAAGACTCTACCAAAAGGCTCCTGGAATTGATAAACAACTTCATTAAAGTTTCAGAATACAAAATTAATGTACAAAACTCAGTAATATTTCTATACATCAATAACATTCAGGCTGAGAGCCAAATCAAGAACTCAATTCCATTTACAATAGCCACAAAAAAATGAAATAAAATACCTAAGAACACATATAACCAAGGAGGTAAAAGATCTCTACAAGGAGAACTACAAAACATTGCTAAAAGAAATCATAGACGACACAAACAAATGGAAAAACATTCCATGCTCATGGATTAGAAGAATCAATATTGTTAAAATGGTCATACTGCCCAAAGCAATCTATAGATTCAGTGCTATTCTTGTCAAACAGCCAATGTTATTTTTCACAGAATTAGAACAAACTATTCTAAAATGTATATGGAGCCAAAAAAGAGCCAGAATAGTCAAAGCATTCCTATGCAGAAAGAGCAAAGCTAGAGGCATCATATTACCTGACTTCAAACTATACTATAATGCTACAGTATCCAAAACAGCATGATATTGGTCCAGAAACAGACACATAGACCAATGGAGCACGATAGAAAACCCAGAAATAAAGCCACACACCTACAGCCATCAGATCTTCAACAACGTAGACAAAAATAAGCAATGAGGAAAGGAGTCCCTATTTAATAAATCGTGCTGGGATAGCTAGTTAGCCATATACAGAAGAATGAAACTGAACATTTACCTGTCACTATATACAAAAATTAATTTAAGATAGATTAAAAATTTTAATGTAAGACCTCAAACAATAAGAATCCTAAATGAAAACACAAGAAACACCATTCTGGACACTGACCTTGGGAAAGAATTTATGATGAAGTCCTGAAAAGCAATTGCAACCAAAACAAAAATTGGGCCAGGTGTGGTGGCTCATGCCTGTAATGCCAGCATTTTGGGAGGCCAAGGTGGGTGGATCATGAGATCAAGAGTTTGAGACCAGCCTGGCCAATACGGTGAAACCCTGTCTCTACTAAAAATACAAAAATCAGCCGGGTGTGGTGGCGTGCGCCTGTAGTCCCAGCTACTCAGGAGACTGAGGCAGAAGAATCACTTGAACCCGGGAGGCAGAGGTTGCAGTGAGCCGAGATCATGCCACTACATTCCAGCCTGGGTGACAGAGACTCCACCACAAAAAAAAAAAAAAAAAAATGACAAGTAAGACCTAATTACAAGTAAGACCTAATTACACTAAAGAACTTGTGCACAGGAAATGAAACTATCAACAAAGTAAGCAGACAACCTACAGAATTGAGAAAATATTCACAAACTATCCATCTAATAAAGGTCTAATATACAGAATATATAAGGAACTTCAGCATTTCCACAAACAAAAAAACAGATAACCCTATTTAAAAGTGGGCAAAATACATGAACAGACACTTTTCAAAAGAAGACATATAAGCAGTCAACAAAAATATAAAAAATGCTCATCATCACTAATTATGAGAGAAATAAAAATCAAAACCACAGTGAGATACCATCTCACACCAGTCAGAATGGCAATTACTAAAAAGTCAAAAAAAAAAAAAACACAAAACAACAACAACAGATGCTAGTGAGGCTGCAGAGAAATGGGAAAGCTTATACATCATTGGTGGGAATGAAAATTAGTTTAGTCACTGTAAAAAGCGGTTTGCAGATTTCTCAAAGAACTTAAAACAACTACCATTTAACCCAGCAATCCGATTACTGAGTATATATCCAAAAGAAAACAAATTGTTCTACCAAAAAGACATATACTGGGTATATATCCAAAAAAAAACAAATTTTTCTACCAAAAAGACATATGCAGCCATGTGTTCACTGCAGTACTATTCACAATGGCAAAGACATGGACTCAATCTGGATGTCTATCAGTGGTGGATTAGATTAAAAAAATATGGTGCATACACACCATGGAATACTATACAGCCATAAAAAAGAACAAAATCATGTCCTTTGCAGCAATATGAATGCAGCTGTAGGCCATTATCCTAAGTAAATTAACACAGGAACAGAAAACGAAATACCACATGTTCTCACCTGTAAGTGGGAGCAAAACATTAGATAAACATGGACATAAAGATGACAATAATAAACTGGAGACTATGAGAAGTGGGAGGGAGGGAGTGGGGCAAGTGTTGAAAAATTAACTATTGGGTACTCTGCTCACTACCTGGGCGATGGGATCAATTGTATCCCAAACCTCAGCATCACACAATACATCCAGGTAATGAATCTGTATATGTACCCGCTGAATCTAAAATAAAAATTGAAATTATAAAAATAAATAAATAAATGAAACAGAAATGGCAAAGAAAAAAGGAAAGGATCAATTCAACAAGAAGATATAACAATTATAATTACGTTTGAACCTAACAACAAAGTCCCAAAATACATAAAACAAAAACTTTCAGAATTGAAGGGAGAAATAGACAATTCAACAATACTAATCGGAGATTTTAATACCTCACTTTCATTAATGGATAGAAAAATGTATAGATAGGAGATCAAAAGTAAATCAAAGACTTAAAACAAAATTATAAACTAATAGGAACTAAAAGATATCTACAAAACACTCCAACCAACAACAGCAGAATGCACATTCTTCTCAAGTACACATGGAATATTCTCTAGATATACCATATGTTAGGCCATTTAAATTTTTTTTAATTTAAGTATTGTTAAGAGGATCAAAATTATTCAAAATATGTTCTTCAACCACAATACAATGAAATTAGAAATCAATAACAGAAATAAATTTAAAAATTCAAAAATACACAGAAATTAAACAATGCAATCTATATAATCGTGGGTCAGGCAATAAAACACAAAAACATTAGATAACAGTTTAAGGTGAATGAGACTGCCACACAATATGCCAAAATTTATGGGATCCAGGAAAAGTGTTCAAAAGGAAATTTGTAACTATACATGTCTACATTAAATGGAAGACCTTAAATTTATACATTTAATCTTCCACTTCATAAAACTAACAAAAGAAGTGCAAACTAAACTTAAATCAAACAGAAGAAAAGAAATAATGAACATTTGCATAGAAATAAAATAGAGAATGGAAAACAATGTAGACAATCAACAAAAGAAAAATTTAAGTTTTTAAAAAAGGTCAACAGAATTGAGAAAGCCATAGACTAACAAAGGAAAAAAAGGGAGAAGACTCAAATTACTAAAATCAGGAATGAAAGAAGTTATATTACAGAAATAAAAACAATTATAAGGGAATACTATGAATACTTTCATGCCAACAAGTTAGATAACTTAGATAAAATGAATATACTAAAAGCATTTAATTTACCAAAACTGACTCAAGAAGAAATATAAAACCCAAGTAGACTTACAGCAAGTAAAGATAATTACTAATCAAAAAACTTTCCAGAAAGAAAAGCCCAGGACCAGATTGCTTCCCTGGTGAATTCTCCCGAACATTTAAGTATTAACATTAATATTTCACAAATTCATCCAAAAACTAGAAGTGGATAAAATATTTTCCAACATAGCCTATGAGGTCAGTGTAAACTTGATATTCATCATAAGGAAAGAGACATATACACCACTACTTCTTATGAATACAAAGTACTATAAAACTGAATCCAGAAACATCAAAAAGGATTACACACTATGACCAAATAGGATTTATCCCAAGCATTCAAGCTTGATTTTGATTCATACAAAATCAATCAATGTAAAACACAATAGTAACAGAAAAAAGGACAAAAACCACATATTAGGGTGGTGTAAAAGTAATTGCGGTTTTGCCATTATGGTAATGGCAAATAAATTTACCATAATGGCAAAACCGCAATTACTTTTGCACCGACCTATATTAACAGTTGCAGAAAATCATTTAACAAAATCCAACACTTAAACTAACTGAAGAAAAGTTACCCTGACCAAGGATATCTATGAGAACTCAGTGCTAACATCATATTTAGTGAAACACTGAAAGCTTTCCTTCTCAGATGAGAACAAGACAAGGATGTCCCCTTTTGCTTTTTAGCATTGTATTGTAGGTTCCAGACGAAGAAATTAGGCAGAAAAAAGAAGACATCCATATTGGAAAGGAACAAATAAAGCAATGTGTATTTGGAGATCATATAATCATGTATCTAGAAAATCCTAAGGAATTCACACATGAATGCACACACATACACACTAAAACAATTAGATATAATTAATGAATTCAAACAGGATATAAGATCTATATACAAAAATCAATTGCATTCCCTTATGGTAACACTAAATAACCTGAAAATTAAATTAAATTAAAAATGCAATTTATGATAGCATCAAAAAAATTCTTAAGAATGGTAAATAACGAAATTAAGGCAGAAATCAAGAGGCTCTTTGAAATCGACGAGAACAAAGAGACAACATACCAGAGTCTCTGGGACATGGCTAAAGCCATGTTAAGAGGGAAATTTATAGCACTAAATGCCCACATCAGAAAGGTAGAAAGATTCCAAATTGACCCCCCAACAGCACAATTAAAAGAACTAGAGAAGCAAGAGCAAACAAATCCAAAAGCTAGCAGAAGGCAAGAAATAACTAACATCAGAGCAGAACTGAAGGAGACAGAGACACGAAAAACCCTTCAAAACAACCAATGAATCCAGGAGGTGTTTTTTTGAAAAAATTAACAAAATAGACCACTAGCTAGAATAACAAAGAAGAGAGAAGAATCAAATAGACAATAGACACAATAAAAAATGATAAAGGAGATATCACCATGAACCCCATAGAAATACAAACTACCATCAGAGAATACTATAAACACCTCTACACAAATAAGCTAGAAAATCTAGAAGAAATGGATAAATTCCTGGACACATACACCCTCCCAAGACTAAACCAGGAAGAACTCAAATCCCTGAATGACAAGTTCTGAAATTGAGGCAGCAATTAATAGCCTACCAACCAAAAAAAGCCCAGGACCAGAGGGATTCACAGCCAAATTCTACCAGAGGTACAAAGAGGGGGTGGTACTATTCCTTCTGAAACTATTCCAAACAACTGAAAAGAAGGGACTCCTTCCTAACTCATTTTATGAGGCCAGCATCGTCCTGATACCAAAACCTGGCAGAGACAGAAGAAAAAAAAGAAAACTTCAGGCCAATATCCCTGATGAACATTGATGGAAAATTCCTCAATAAAATACTGGCAAACTGAATCCAGCAGCACATCAAAAAGCTTATTCACCACAATCAAGCCGGCTTCATCCCTGGGATACAAGGCTAGTTCAACATACACAAATCAATAAACATAATCCATCACATAAACAGAAACAATGACAAAAACCACATGATTATCTCAATAGATGCAGGAAAGACCTTCAATGAAATTCAACACCACTTCATGCTAAAAACTCTCAATGAACTACATATTGATGGAACATATCTCAAAATAATGAAAGCTATTTACAACAAACCCATAGCCAATATCAGACTGAAAGGCCGAAAGCTGACATCATTCCCTTTGAAAACTGACACAAGACAAGGATGTCCTCTCTCACCACTCCTATTCAACATAGTATTGGAAGTTCTGGCCAGGAAAATCAGGCAAGAGAAAGAAATAAATTCAAATAGGAAGAGAGGAAGTAAAATTGTCTCTGTTTGCAGATGACATCATTCTATATTTAGAAAACCCCATCATCTCAGCCCCAAAACTCCTTAAGCTGATACGTACCTTCAGCAAAGTCTCAGGACACGAAATCAATATGCAAAAATCACAAGCATTCCTATACATCAACAATAGGCAGAGAGCCAAATCAGGAATGAATTCCCTTTTACAATTGCTACAAAGGGAATAAAATACCTAGGAATACAGCTAACAAGGGAGTTGAAGGACCTCTTCAAGGAGAACTACAAACCACTGCTCAAGGAAATAAGAGAAGACATAAACAAATGGAAACACATTCCATCCTCATGGATAGGAAGAATCAATATCGTGAAAATGGCCATACTGCCCAAAGTAATTTATAGTTTCTATGCTATTCTCATCAAATTACCATTGACATTCTTCAAAGAATTAGGAAAAACTACTTTAAATTTCATATGGAACCAAAAAAGAGCCTGTATAGCTAAGACAATACTAAGCAAAAAGAACAAAGCTGGAGGCATCACGCTACCTGACTTAAAACTATACTACAAGGCAATGGTAACCAAAACAGCATTGTACTGGTACCAAAACAGACATACAGACCAATGGAACAAAACAGCAACCTCAGAAATTACACCACATATCTACAACTTCAACAAAACTGATCTTCAACAAAACTGACAAAAACAAGCAATGGGGAAAGGATTCCCTGTTTAATGAATGGCGCTGTGAAAACTGGCTAGCCATATGCAGGAAACTGAAAGTGGATCTCTTTCTTACACCTTATACAAAAATTAACTTAGGATGGATTAAAGACTTAAATGTAAAACCCCAAACCATAAAAACCCTAGAATAAAACCTAGGCAATACCATTCAGGACATAGGCATGGGCAAAGATTTCATGACAAAAACACCACAAGCAATTGTAACAAAAGCTAAAATTGACAAATGAGATCTAATTAAACTAAAGAGCTTCAGCACAGCAAAACAAACAAACAAACAAAAAAACTATAATCAGAGAGAAGAGGTAACCTACAGAATAGGAGAAAAGTTTTGCAATCTACCCATCTGACAACAGTCTAATATCCAGAATCTACAAGAACTTAAACAAATTTACAAGAAAAAAGCAAACAACCTCATCAAAAAGTGGGCAAAGGATATGAACAGACATTTCTCAAAAGAAGACATTTACGTGGCCAACAAACATATGAAAAAAAGCTCAACATCACTGATCATTAAAGAAATGCAAATCAAAACCACAATGAGATACCATCTCACACCAGTCAGAATGGCAATTATTAAAAAGTCCAAAAACAACAGATGCTGGTGAGGCTGTGCAGAAATAGGAACACTTTTATTCTGTTGGTGGGAATGTAAATTCGTTCGACCATTGTGGAAGACAGTGTGGTGATTCAAGGATCTAGAACCAGAAATACCATTTGACCCAGCAATCCCATTACTGGATATATACCCAAAGGATTATAAATCACTCTACTATAAAGACATATGCACAAGTATGTTTATTGCAGCACTATTTACAAGCAAAGACATGGAACCAACCCAAATGCCCATCAATGATAGACTGGATAAAGAAAATGTGGTACATATACACCAGAGAATACTATGGAGGCATAAAAAGGAATGAGATCATGTCGTTTGCAGGGACATGGATGAAGCTGAAAGCCATCATCCCCAGCAAACTAACACAGGAACAGAAAATAAAACACCACATGTTCTCACTCATAAGTGGGAGATGAACAATGAGAACACATGGACACAGGGAGGGGAACAACACACACTGGGGCCTGTTGGGGGCTGGGGGGAGGGGAGGGAAAGCATCAAGACAAATAACTAATGCATGTGGAGCTTAAAACCTAGATGACAGGTTGATAGGTGCAGCAAACCACCATGCCACACATATACCTATGTGATAAACCTGCACATTCAGCACATGTATTCCAGAACTTAACATAAAATTTGAGAAAAAACAAAATTCTTAAGAATAAATTTAACAAAAATGTGCAAAGCTTTTACACTGAAAAAAACCCCTATAAAACTAGTTAAAGAATAACTAAATAAATGCAAAGACATCTATGCTCGTGAAATGGAAGATGTAATATTGTTAGGATGGCAATATTCCCCAAATTGATCTAAAGATTTGATGTAATTCCTATCAAAATCCCAAATGTCTTTTTGCTGAAATTGATAAGTTGATACTAAATTCATATGGAAATACAAGGACCCAGAATAGCCAAAACAATCTTGAAAAAGAATAAAGTTGAGGGACTGATTAATTTCAAAAATTAGTACAAAGCTACATTAATCAAGACTGTGTGGTATTGGCATAGGATAGACATATTATATTGATTATGAAATAAAATTGAGAGTCCAGAAATAAAGTTATTCATTATCGTCAATTGATTTTTGATAATGGTACCAAGGCAATTTAATGCAGGAAATAATAATGTTTTCAACAAAGAATGCTGGAGTAATTAGATATCCAGATGTGAAAGAATAAAGTTGAACCACTTCCTCACAACATACACAAAAATTTACTCAACATGAACTAAAACTTAAGTGTAAGACTAAAAATGAAAAAAATTATTAAATGAAAACACAGGAGTAAATATTCATGACCTTAAACTAGGCAATGATTTCATATATATGACACCAAAAGCACAAGCAACAAAATTTAAAATATATACATTGGACTTAATCAAATTTAAAACTTTTGTGCTTCAAATAATATTATTTAAAAACTGTAAATGCAATCTAGATATTGGGAGAAAATTGTTGCAAATCATATATTTGATAAGGGTCCATCATCCAGAATATATAAAGAACACTTAGAGTAACTCAAACATTATGTAGTTAAATAACTCAATTGAAAATGGGCAAAGTATTTGAATAGATATTTATCCAAATGGCCAATAAGCACATGAAAGGATGTTTACCATTAATCATTAGAGAAATACAAATCAAAACCACAATGAGATATCACTTCACACCTACAATGTTGGTGTTCTACAAAAAGTAGAACAATAGCAAGTATTGGGAGAAATTGGAGCCCTTATACATTGCTGATGGGGATCTAAAATGGTACAGCTGCTTTGGAAAACAGTTTGGTATTTTCTCAAAAAGTTAAATGTGAAATCATATTACCCAGCAATTCTAATTCTACTTCTAGTTGCATACCCAAGAGAACTGAAAATATGTTCACACAAAAACTTGTATGTGAAAGTTCACAGCAGCATTCTTTGTAATAGCCAGAAATTGGAAACAACCCAATGTCAATCAACTGAAGAATAGATAAAATGTGATGTATCCATATAATAGAATATTATTTGGCAACAAAAAGGAATGAAGTACTGATAATATGCTTCAACATGGATGACTCATGAAAATATTATGGTAAGTAAAAGAGTACAGATACAAAAGACCACATACTGAACGATTCAATTTATATAAAATGCCCAGGAAAGAAAATACATAGAGGTAGATTAGTAGTTGCCAGGGACTGAAGTTAAAGGGAACTGGGGAGTGACTGACTGATAATGGGTATGTAGCTTCCTCGCGGGATGATGAAAATAGTCTGGAATTGGGGATGATCATTAGGCAACTTTGTGAATATAGTAAAAACTACAATTGTCCACTTGAAAAGGGTGACATATATGAAATAATAAGAAATATATGTATATTGGTCTGTCCTCATTTCCTCAGAAAGAAATCTCCTAAATGATAGAGTCACTGGAGCATCTTTTGTTCTAATATTTGGCCTTTGATGTTTACGTGTGGCACAGAGCTCCTAAATCCCTTGGAATTTCCTGGGATTCCAAGGAGCATCTTTTGTTCTGATGAGGCGACTCTTGCTGAGCTCCTGGATGGCTCCAGGATGGGGGCTGATCACCAGAAAGACCAAGCCACGATGAAAATCTTGGAACTTTCAGCCCCACCCTCCGTCCTCTAGGAAGAGAAGAGGACCCCCCGTCCTCTGGAAATAGAGTTAATAACCGATCTTGTCTATGCAATGAAATCTCCATAAAAATCTCCAAAGTACAAGGTTTTAGGAGCCTCCACTTGGTTGAACACATCCATGTGCCAGAGGGGGGATATTCTAACCCCAAGAGACAGAAATATCTGTGCTTGGGACCCCTCCAGACCTCACCCTATGCACGTCTGCATCTGGCTGTTCATCTGTATCCTTCATCATGTCCTTTATAATAAACTGATGAACATGAATAAATGTTTCCTTAAGTTCTACGAGCTGTCATAGCAAATTACGAAACTAAGAAGAGGGTCATAGGAAGCCCCAATTTTTAACACAGTAGCACAGACGTGTGAGTAACCTGGAGATCCACCACTTGAGATCGGTATCTGAACTGGAGGGTAGTCTTTGGGACTGAACCCTTAACCTGTGAGGTTTACGCTAATTTCCGATAGTGTCATCATTAAATTGCAGGATACCCAGCTGGTGCTGAAGAATTAGTTGGTATGGAAAAAATCCACACATCTAGTGTCGGAAGTATAAGAAAAGGAGGGTTATTTTTCTTTAGTATGTGAATTACATCTCAAAAGTTAGACATTCATTTTTTTCTATGACTCTGCAATTCCACTCTCATGTATTTACTCAAGAGAAAATACAATATACATCACAAAAAGATGTGTACAAGAATGTTCAGGTAAGCTATGTTCCTGTCATCTAAAAACTAGAAGCAGTCCAAATGTTCATAAAGAGAGGAATGAATAAATAAATCATAGATTATTTATACACAGTATACCATGCAGCAATAAAGAGAATTAATCACAGCAGCACAAATCTCAAAACCAGTAAGCTGAATGAGAGAGGACAGGCTCACAAGTACTTAATGTATACTTCTATTTTTATGAAGTTTAAGAAACAGGCAAAATTAATACACATGGTGATATAAATCAGAGGTGTTTTCTTATAGGATGTGGAGTTTCATTGGAAGAGGCATGAAGAAAACGTTTACTGTAGTTGAAATGTTCTGTATGAACTGGGATAGTAGCTACGTGGACGCATACATTCATCTCAATGAATCTCAATGGATGTAAATTTTATATTATTTTTATAAGTCTCTTGGAAGACTGTGACCCACCGAAGAACAGCCTAAATAGAGGTGGTTTAAAAACTTTATTGAGATTAATTGACATGCAATAAAGTCAACATATTTAAAGTGTACAGTTTGATAAGTTTTCTGGTGGAGGAGAACTCATGAGCAAGGACATTGAGGGGGAGTTCAGAGAAAGGAAAAGACCTGAAGGAAATGAGGAGTTTACATGGGGTCATCACTGGAGACTTGTGACTATTAAATTGCATAAACATAGAAACCCAAAGGCTACTCTGCAAGACTGTTCTAGAAGGAAAGAGAAATAAACGTTAATGACATGAATATTTTGTTTTAATTCTCCCAAACTCTTAAGCTGCAGGACAGCTCAGGCCTCATAGTCTCAACTCATTGATTTTCTTATCTTTAACACAGATGTTTAGAACAACTTAATTTCCTTGTCTTCCATGTTCAGACTTTCTGTTGGTGGCAATGGTGGCAGAGTTAAGGGTGAGTTGGGAGAGGGATAACTTTTTTCCCAAATGATGAGATTTTTCAACCAACCCTAGACAATCAAAGCTGTTTGATACACAGAGAGTCAATGAGGTCTTCAATCTACATTTCTTTCTGGACTTTCTCCCCCCATCTCCTTCACTGTCCAACTCTGAATCCAATATGTTTATTATACACTACATGAAATCATGTATAATAACCACTTATGGCCTGAAAACAGTCCAGCAGCCTGGTTGCCCAGATCTCAAGGCTTACCCACAGGCCTGATTTTTAGCTTAGACACTATTGTCCTGGGAAGAGGAACACAGATCCCAAGGTCACCCTTACCCTAAGTCCATTGATGAGTCCACAGTACCTTCACCCAACATGGAATATTCTTCTAATAATAACTTTGGCTTCTGGAACTTTAACCTGTCAATGACCAAACAGATCACCTAATTCTATTTTTCTTACCTCCTCACCGCTAGTCACCAACACCAGACTAAAACCCTTGCTTTGTAGCTAGCAAAAGGCACTGTAAAATGCAAAGCAACAAGAAGCATAAAACGAAGAGGGATGTGTTACTGCTCTTGGGCTTATTATTCCACTCTCTCAGCAGCTCCACCCATCACCCCAGCCCCAAACCAACACGTTTATTCCACTTCTACCCAAATAGAAGCAAAGAGGACCCTCCCTCTGGAAACTGCCTGGTTTTTGCTGAGGGACTACTCCTACCCCTGGAGAATATCCCTCTGCTCCAGAAGAAGCCATTATGAAATTAACTGGCGATAAAATCAACCACAGGGGGATTGTGGGGCGTTTATCTTTTTCAAACGCCTTGTTGTTTTTGTCCATCTGGTTGCATTTAGTCCAGAGGTATAATTTTCAGTGCTGCTCTTTTCTGGTAGACCATACAATTAAGGTATTTGAAAAACAAACAGCTCTTAACCACTGCATGGTGAGGAGCTAGTTTAGCAATCTGTGACCCATTTTCCCTGAGCAAACACAGTTCTATATCCAATATAGAATGCAAGAACTAAAAGTCAGGAATTAATATTAAATGTAATAATAATCTAACCTATTTTGGCATTCATTGATAAAAAGAAAATGGTATGTAAAAAAGGCAAGGAGAAGAAGCTATTAAATCGTACTCGTTCCTCTCCTCATGATTAAGATTTTCTTTAGGGCTTTCACAGTTTGTGTGTACATATATGTGTGTGTGTGTGTGTGTGTGTGTATGTGTATGTATGTCTGCGTACATATACATATATATAAACATATATATGTAAACATATATATATATATAAACATATATATGTATATATATTTGAAACTCACAGAAAAGGAAGGTTCAATGAGGTAGGCTTACACAGCAACTTGGTGGTGTCAGAGAAAGAGTGTCTTGGTCCCATTCAAAAGAAGGACGGCACTGGGTGCAGTGGCTCATGCCTGTAATCCTAGCACTTTTAGAGGGTAAGGCGGGCAAATCACTTGAGGCCAGGAGTTCCCATACCAGCCTGGCCAACATGGCGAAACCCAGTCTCTACTAAAAATACAAAAATTAGCAGGGTGCAGTGGCATGCGGCTGTAATCCCAGCTACTTGGGAGGCTGAAGCACGAGAACTGCTTGAGCCTGGGAGGCAGAGGTTTCAGTGAGCCAAGATCAAACCACTACACTCTAGCCTGGGCGACAGAGTGAGACTCAGTTTCAAAAAAAAAAAAAAATTCATGGTTGTCAATTTCCATGCATGAACATGTAATGTAAGTGGATATGTCTCCATTAAGTGTGCGGAATCACTGATCCTGTGGTCACCCCTGTGGCCTGGTGCTTCTACCTGAGTCACGAGACAAATTTTTCTTTAAATCATGCATTCACCGAAATAAATGCCAAATGTCAATCTCATATGGAAAGCTCTCTCTCTATATATATATACATCATATACATATATATTTCCTTGGGTGCTATGGCTCAAACTATTTTTCAAAATCTTCCACTGGAGTTAAAAAATGAGTATGTGTGTGCACACATGCACACACACACACACACACACGCACTTTGTTTTTCTCAAAAGTGCCACTCACAGCTTGGTCATTAATGCTACTCATCAACTTTGGTTCTTCATGACTTTTTCTCCTCCAAAATCAAATCTCACCCAAAAGAGAGGAAGATATTTCACCAGTAAAGAAATTCAAAGGAATTAGCTTCAGATTTTGAAGGACCTTTGCAAAATAAGAGTTTCCAGAGATGTTTTAAGCTTTGTTTATGTTCTCCGGGGAAAGAGCTCCAAGAATTCCAAATCAGAATTTAGGCATGGAAGAAGTCGCAAGGATCTTGTAGAGTCCATCTTTATGCAGTGGTCACTTCCTCAAGGAAATTCCCTACATTCTCTCAGTCCTGTCCTGACTTGCCCTGGAAAGAACCCATCATTCTTTTTTTTTTTTTTTTTTTGAGACGGAGTACTGCTCTGTCAACCAGGCTGGAGTGCAGTGACGCAATTTTGGCTCACTGCAACCTGCACCTCCCAAAGAACCCATCATTCTGATTCCACCGTCAAGTCAACGAGGACAAATGGGTCTCCTGACTCCTCTTCATAAAGAGGTAAGCAGCGTTGGCTCTTGACAGCAATACATCCTCCACACTAGGAAGGCATATGAGCAGACTGGGCATTCCACTTCTGAAGGCCAAAAATTGTGATATGTGCAGATTCCTAGTCCTGGCTCGGGTGTTCAGAGGAGGGACTGTGCCATGTTGGGCTTGTTTTCCTCCATTGCATGGATTGCATTTGGAGAATTCAGACAACAGCGATAAATGAGATAATCCTTTTAGAGAGTGGGAACTTGTAGGAAAAAAGGCATCGCAAGCTTAAATATGTAGTATCTTTGTTCTCTAACCTCTGATTAACTTCTCTCTTTCTTTCTGTCTCTCTCTTCTTCTCTGTCTTTCTCTGCATTCATTCATTTTCCATATAGAATAAAGGCATTAAGCAAAAATGCACCGGGTACTGGGCTCTATGCAAGGAATACCAAGATGAGAATGGACCCTCCCTACCCTCAAGGGGCCCAGGTTCTAGTCTCTCTTTTTGGCTTCGACTTGCATCCCCGATTTCTATTTGTACTACAGATGCCATGAGGAATCAGATATAAACATTTACCTAGAAAAGGGATCTGGGAGAACCTAATAATTTAGCTTCTGTTTTCCAAAGGATATTATCTCGAAGAAGAAATAAAACTAGAATAATTACTGCAGAGAGAATCAGATCTGGTTGAAAATAACAATAACAACACTGAATTTGTTAAACATCAAAACTTCTTATGGAAGCAGAATCACCTTTCTCCCCAAGAACCAGAGCGCTTTTCCCTCCCCTTCCATCTCAGTGAGTTATGGTTAAAGAGATGTACCACAGAATAGCATAAGGAGCCCCTGGAGTTTTCCATTTGACAGTTTTCCACACTTTGCTCATCTTTCTCACTCACCAGCAATAGCTGCCCTTCCTCCCTCTGAGTAAAGAGACAGTTCCAGAGTCCCCTCCTCACTCTTCTAGCCACCTGTGTAGCTGAGCTCCTCACAACCCTCTGCCAGCTGCTAAGTGAAGTCACAAAGTATTTTGGTCCCAATGACAGAGGCGCGAATGGCAGATCTCACCTAACTCAGATGAGATCACGCATGGGAATGCTCTTTGCAAATTACTGAACCAAGATTAGACAAATGCAAGAGGTGGCTGCTTTACAACTCTGAATCTTGGTGCCCCATGTGCACAGCATGCATGCCATTGGAAAGGATCACTTCTCCTGCCCACAGTGCGGTCTGTTTGACAAGATTCCCATTTCCTACATCTGTCTCCAGTGGAGTGAATTGAATATAGGAGTTGAGGATACAAAGACAGACATGACTATTTCCTGATCACTGCCTATTGTAAAATGTAAAGATTTGCCCCCTGCTCCTGTAGAGGCATTAGGTGTCACTAAGGATGAGAACAGCAAGCCTTCACATGAGTCCTTTCTGATGAGTGAGTTCATTTACTTTTGGAATTTCTACAGGCCATCCCACAAGTTATGTCTACAATGACTATGTAAAGGGAGCATTTAAGCATAAAATGGTATAATTCCTGAAAAACTGAAAAATGAGAAAACTTTGTTATTTGGTTCTGCTAATTCATCAGAATTCTGCTTGCTTTGGCCTGCATAGATACAGGCTTAGACTGCCCATCACCAAATAGTCCTCCTGTCTCTAGTCTTTTCCTGAGCTAATCAGTCCTCTACTTCATTAAGCAAATAAAGGAACATATGATCATCCACTCCCCTGCTTAAAACTTTTCTTAGTTTCCCATTGTCTAAGCTCAAATCCCAACCACTTACTCAGAGCACAGACCCTCCATCCTGTGATCCCACCATTCCTGCTCCCCAGCCCCAGTGCTTCCCAGCACTCTCCTCTCACTCCCTCTTACGTGCTCACTCACTTATATATATCTCCTGTGGTTCCTCCAACACTCAGTCTCTGGGCATTTTCTGACTTCCCATTTCCAGTGTAAGCTATACACCTCTTCATTGTTTCCTCCTGTAAAACTCCTATTCATCCTCCAAAACCCAATCAAGACACCACCCATTCTGTAGCTTCTTCCCTTATCACACCTGATCTTTCCCATCTCTCTATTTTCTATTTTCCTTAAATGACTCTATCACTTGATTTGGCCTATTTAATTAAAACATGATAACTTTGTAACTAAATCATGAGCTCTGATGCCAGACTGAAGCCAAATTTGAATCCTGCCTCGGCTGTTTTATTCAGAGTTACTTAATTAACATTGTAGATATGTGAAGACATTTTCTTCTAAGAAATGAAGATCCTGCAGATGAAGCTACAGTTCTCTGTGGTCCATCCCTCTCTACACTTGGCTCTAGACACAACTGCTGTGAACATGTGCTTTGAATTTTTCTGGAAATTTCTGTGCCTTACATTTATGAAAATGTATACAGAGAACATGTGTGTCACGGAGGTGGTTAGTTTTGTGTTTTAAATAAGTTATACAATACTGTATGTATTGCTCTATACATTTTTTAAAGAATTTATCTTCTCCATCTCTTTGTAAATCTCTGCCTCATTAAAAAGAAAAAGCTACATTATACTCTATCGTATGGACGTTCCATTATTTATTTGGCATTGGCCCTATTGATGGCTTTTACGTTGTTTCAAATTTTGACTCGTGTAAATGTGCTGACACATGCCTCCTGTGTGCTCATATGAGTTTATCTTGAGAAAGACACTGAGACATGAAATGGGGTGGGAAGATATCCATATTTTAAATTTTCATTGATATTGTGGAACGTCTTCCCAAATTTCTGCACCAATTTCGAATGCTTCCTCTCCTGTTAGGAAGGTGCTCAATCCCCACAACCTGTCAGTTGTTTCTCACTGGTCCAGATTTCCCAAATTCTGAACTGGCAGGAGCCACTGGCTATGACTCTCCTCTCATGTGGCGTCTGTTATTTGGTTCCACTAATTCACCAGACATTTACTGACTGACATGCTATCAGGACAGCCCAGGAGGGGGTGGTGTTCATGCATGACCCCACCAACTCAGTCTATTTCAGAAAGCCATCCTGAGACAAAGGCAGTCAATGGCCTCCCACCTGTGTTTAACTAGTTGGTCCAAATTAACATTAACTTCCATGAGCCTGTTGAGCCATTCCCTGGACAAGCAAATAGGCAATTTATTTGAGGTGGATTTATTGCTCCTCTTTCAAGAGCTTGGGGTGATGCTAGCTGCTATGTTTTAGATGTGAATTAAACCTTTATTCTTTGCCTCCAGGAAGTTTGTGACTAGGTTAGGAAGGAAGGGGCTAATTACAAGCATAAGCCATGTAATAAGGCAAGGCTGTGGTTGATTACGTGCTGATTGGGTATTAGCAACTCCAATGGTATAGCAAGGAGCAAAGAGAGCTCTTTGAGGACAGACCGATCCAGAAAGTTTCAAGGAGCAGATAATTGATTTGGGCCCAAACTGATGTGAGAGCTTTTGGTGGGGAAATAAAAAGGGCATTGAAGATCAGGAGAGTTACTTAAGGTCTGATTTGCAGTAGGGCATGGGGGACGAGGGAGAGGCTGGCTGCAATGTGGAGTCTGAGCAGAAGAGCTGGGAGAAGTAAGGTTGGATAGGTGGAGTGAGATTAGGCGGGGCAGGAGCATCTTGATAGTAAGTGATTGTCTGGGTCATGTTTTCATTACTTCAGCAAGAATTGAAGACAACAGTTTCCATCACCAGTAGCTCCCGATTTCTGGTGCCATGATAGAATGTTGTCCAAAGAGTAGAGGTGACAAGAAGGGGGCAATAGGAAGGCACGTTCACCTGGCCTTCGAAAATATATTGTGAACATGATTAGGAGCAGCCATGGGAAGTGTTAATGACAGAAGCAAAGGCACTTCTGGGAATGAGACAATGAGAAAATTAGATGGCTTTTAAGTAGGGCCACTAAGAGATGCCCTAAAATGACATCAGCTTATAGCCCAGACCTGCTCTGGGAGCCTGCGCTGGGTTGATTCCTGTTGTTAAATGCTTTTCTAGGCCTGTTCATTATCTCTCTCTCTCTCTTTTCTCTTCTCCCTTTCTCTCTCACTCACTCACCCTCTCTTACTTGCAGGCTGAGAAAGGATGGGATGGGTTTCCCTCATTTCATGGGATATAAAACACACACATAAATCTCCATCAACAGGACATGATAGGTACCTACAGTGATACAACAGGTAATGGGGAATGCACATCTTTCTAAAATTTGGGTGTGTTACATTTTTATTCCATTCCTTAGGTAGGGATAATCAGATATTTCCAGAAGACACTAAGTAGAGTATGGCCTCACTAATCAATTCTCTCCTTCTGCAAAAAAAAAAAAAAAAAAAAAAAAAAAACAGCATGAATGGTGATGGGATAGTTTTCAACAAAAGAATAGCACCTGTAGCATTTATGTTCTCATGGCTTTACACTGGAGTCCTGTCGTGCACATGAAGGGCTTGCTAGAGAACAGCTTTGATTTGCTTTCTGGTACATGCTTAAAACTTCTGTGTTAAGCAAATCTTAGCCAGAACAGCCCACTTACATTTCAATGTGGAATTTATACATACATATTGCTCGTCTGTCACGGGCTTGGGGGTGATATTATATGTGTATGTGTATATATATTATATATATTATATCTAAAATATATATATAATAATATATAATATATATACTCCATGTTGCTGATATATATTATATATTATTGGAGTGAGATTATGGCAGAAATGGACTTCAGCTCATAAAATCACTTACCCATTGATTTGAGCCTGGCCTGTCTTCATCATGGCTGCCATGGTCCTGATTCTTGAATCTCTAACTTTCCTTGAGGAACCTCAGTCTCCCTAAATGGGCTACAGGAAGTGTTTCCCCAAGGAACTAGTGGCACAAGTAAAGCAAATATGATAAGTCATTCTGTACAAATGTCAATTTCCTTCAAAGGAAACTCCATGGCTCTCCCACAACCGTGCCTCCTCCGCTCCCTAAGCTCAGATCTGAGCATGATAACAATGGTCCACAGTACATTTGTCAAACTCTGGCTTATTCAGTCTTAAATAATACCAGCCCCGGGCCAGGTTGAAGGCCTCTCTTACCACCTTCCTATCATGGTATTTTCTCCAGCATGAGATGAAGATGTTCATCTCATCTTCATCTCCCTACTAGTAGTTCGTATCACTACTGCAGTAGTTAAGCCTCCTGTGAGAAACTGCTTAGAAAGAAGGATCTATATTTCCCCCAAAATGAACAGCAACTTTCTGGATATTGAAGATAGGACAAATGAATTTCCTGATGTCTAATATCCAGAAAGCTACTATTGAACAATATATCCAACTTAAATTACTGAATGAAAATTTTTAACATTGGTTGGAAGCATCAGCATTGTGACATTTTGCTGGCTTAGGAGGTAGCTATTCTGGAATAGGAGGTAGGTACTCTCCTAATGTCTGACAAATTAAGTCTTACAAAATGTGTTTCTGCTAAAACAAATGAGGAAAGGCATTATGGACCCACAACCAAATTCCATTTTCCATTCTAGAATCCAAATTCTGCTTACAACCCCCCAAATTGCAGCTTTCTAATATTAAAATTTTTCATATACAGACTTCACCAAGCCCCCTTACTCCATAATTTTCTCTGGCAGACCTCAAAATTGAGTATAATATAAGATAATCAAGAGAGTAGACACAATGCTTTGGGTAATTAGAGGAAGCCAAGCAACCTGCAGCTGGAGGGCCAGGATGACTGGGAATTGCTCATAGAGTTGGGTGAGGATTTTGAAATCCCTTCTGCCTGACTCCCCTGTCCACAAGCAAGGGAATCCAATCAGCATAGGTATCAGTTGGTTTCCAGGCAATGAAGTAGAAATAGAGACATGGAATTATATAATAACTCTATTGATTCAAAAGTGAGGGTGAGACCCAGCTGAGATCACCAATGGGCAATTATGCTTGTTTCTGTGCCTCTGCCCCTGGATGTATGCAGGCATATGTCTTTGGACTCTGGTGAGCATAGGCTTTCTACTGAAGAACAAGTTGAGGCAGTATATTCACCCCAACTGGAAAGCACAGAAGCCAGGCTGGCTGTGGTGAGGGGTGTGGAGTTGTGGCAGAAGTACCTGGTCTCCCAATTTCCACATGCACAAATGGTACTAAAAGAAAACCAGGAAGTACCACCGGTAGAATTGTCACACAACTTCCCGAAGAGTCAATCAGCACTTGACTGTGAATCTCATCCCAGCTGAGATGAATCCAAAGTGTCAGAAACACCAAGGGGCCATCAACCTACATGAGTTAGAATGATCTTCCTTAAAGATTCGAGGAATTAAAGAGCTGTGAGAGTGATTACAGACAACGTAGAGGTTTTACATGTCTTACAAGTTTTGTAATTCAACCAGTTTCTCCTCTCTGGACCTCTGTGCCTGCCACGGTTCTGTCTTCTGCCTGCATCCTGGGTAATATCATGCACACTCTTTTAGGGGGCACTGTATCATAACTCCTAATCTGCCAGGGGGAAGGACAGAGAAATCTTTCTGATGGTTCCCCGGAGTGCAATTGGTCATAAAATACATTCAGTCCTATCTTCTCTAGCCAGTAATGTACTGCATTTTCAACCCAGATATAGCAGAACTTGTCATGGATGAAGGAAGAATAAAAATGAGCCTTAATTAAGCCTAAATAGCTCATTGGCAAAGAGTAGAGGAAGCAGCAGTGTGATAAAAGGGTAGTAAAAAGAGGAAAAGGTTGTCACATTGTAGCTTACTCATCACTTTGAACCAGCTCAATGAGAAGATGCTGGCAGGCTGACATGGAGCATCCTTGTGCTGTGGTGGCAGCAGGGCCCAGGCTGCTGGCAATGACAGCAGCACCAGCAGCTGTGACCCTCTGGACAAGCTATGCCAAGAGAGCTGGTTGACATGGAGGTGAAGAGACTCACTCTGTCCTAGCCCAGACTTCATAGCACAGATGCTTCCTGGGCCATGTAGCCCACAGGTCCCCTTCAGTCCTACTGAGTAAATGGTGGAGAGGGAGGAAATTTTTTCTTGTAATTGGAGGATTAATGCCAAGGGCTTTCCCTTCAAAGCAGAGGGTTGACCATGGGGATGAGGGATTATAACTCCGTACCTAATATGATTGGTTAGACCGAAAATATTCAGAAAGATCAGACAAGGACAATCTTCAGCTGATACCACCAGGTTAAAGCTAAGGACAAGCCACCCAGATCGACGAGACTGTCAAAAGGAAAGCATCCCAAACTGGCAGGCAGAGTGTTAATGAGAAAAGAGAAAAGAGAAAAAAGAGTTAGTTTAAGGGAAACAGTCACACATAAACACCACTCATATGTGTGGATGAAGCCTGATAATTCTTACTGTTGAAAAAAAAATACACATTCTAAAAAGGAGTACAGGGTTAAGAAAAAACATCATAGAAAAAAGAAGCAGAAGAATCTAGTGGACTGAAACTCCAAATGTCCTGCTGAATATCCAGCAGGATAAAAGGAGAGGAAACTGAAGGTTAGGCTAGGAAGACACAGTGACTTTGCCAGAATCAATGCGGTGTTTCTCCTGTCACTCTCCACTTCTGTGACTGACGGCCATTTGTCTATCAGCCTTCCTGCATCCTATTGGTGGTGAGCTCTCTGTCAGAATCTCTGAATGGAAAGCCTTGGGGGCATTGAAAGCCATTCTCACTTGGCCAGTTGGACAGTGGTAGTTAGTTTACACCTTTTCTCTCAGATTTTGAACACCTGGCCACTGTTGCATCCAGTGAACACCACACTCCTGGTAGATTAAAGAGAAGCTGCCATGGCCTTCAACTTGCAGTGACTACAATGCGGCATTAGGATAAGATGAATACCTAACTGGGAGAGGCAAGAGGAAAAAACATGAAGATACAAAGACAGGAAGTCATGTGGCAATTCTCAGTGGTCAGGTGACACCATGCAGTGAGCAAAGGAACAGATTACACTGCAAAGTAATTTGGGAGAATCCACCACACTTGGTAATAAGGCAGCCGTCCCCAAAGCAAGAGGTCAGTTTTGCAGCCACTTCCATCATCAGTTCCCTAGAACATAAATCCTACAATTCTTTTAGCCCCCTTTCTGTTGAGCAACTGCGCAATTGGTATTGGGATAACACAGAGCATTATTCCAACCTAAACAAACTTGGAAGAGTTTAATTTTCATTGTTGTCCACAAAGCTGTGAGAATCAAAGAAAAAATAGTAACTAACACTATTCAGCCAAGGAATTCCAAGGATTTCCCACAACCCTAGGAAGAGGCAAGGCAGGATCCTCCCCTAGAGCATTCAGAGAGAGCATGGCCCTGATAACACCCTGATTTTGAATTCCCAGACTTCAGAACTGTGAGTGAATACATTTCTGTTTTATTTAGACCTCCCAGTCTAAATTTGGGGCAGCCCTCAGAAACCAATACAAACGCTTTTTCCCCTGCTGCCTGTGGAAATCTCTCAGAAAATGGGGCTGATGCTGTCACCCTCCCGGGAGAAGCACCACAGAAGCCTGCAGGTGAATGTGATGAAGAGGGAACAGAGCTTAGGCTGGGAGGAAAAAACCTTCTGGAATGTTCATCCTCAGCAAGGCATTCAGGCCATTCTGTGTTTTATGAACCTTGAAATTCCCCCATAAAACCTGTACTGCTGATGGGCTAGCCCCTGCTCAGCAAATTAGGAAGGGAAAGACAAGGGTAGATAGGAATAACATTCACTGAGAGCTGATTGTATGCCAGAACACTGAGAGCTCTTCTGAGTACTTCACGAGTAATATCCCATCGAATCCCCCCAGTAACTCCTATGGTGGGAATGATTAATAGCCCTACTTTATAGATGAAGAAGTTGTCTCAAAGAAGCTATGTAACTTGCATGAGGTCACTCAGCCAGTAAGTCATAGAACCAGGATTTGAGCCCAAGCAGTCTCTGAATGATTACTATAAGTTCAGAGACTAGGGGATTTAGAAGCTTCCCAATCCAGTTTTGTGTCCAATTAGGAATAAGAATAGCCTCTATTGGGTCCTGGGAAGATGGCGGTCTAATCCCAATCACAGGGAGCTCACTACCTTACCTGGTAGTCCTTCTGCCAATGGAAGGATCTGAGTTAGAGATCTCAACTCAAATGCCTTAAAGAGTCCAGCAAAGAATGTTAGGGAGGGAGATAAGCAGGATGGCTTGTGGCCTGGAGAGAACAGGCCATCTGGATGTGTTGATGATGGAATAAACAAAGAAACAAACACTGGGGGAGACAAAGATTTCAGTCTCTGAATTGGCCTGGGGGTCAGACTGTCTGACTGAAGCAAGAGCCCTGCACAGGATCCAGAGCTGTGCAAAAAACCCCTAACAGGCTGTGCTATTGGGACCAAGACAGTATCAGATGGGGGTAGTCAGGAAGTCCAGAGGGGCCTCAGGAAAACAGAAAAAAAGGAAGGATGGATGGGAGGGAGGGAAGGAGGAGAATGAAGAGATTATGCTGAGTCCCAATCTCTGATCATTCTGGTTTAGGGCAGTTCTTGGTTTTTGATTTGTTTGTTTTTTTTCTTCCCCATGCTTGCTTGTTTATCCTCCAAACATTGAGGTATATAATGTGTGGCTATTTTAGGAGAATTTCTTGGCAGAATGTCCATGCTCTTGTTTCTGGAACTTAAACCAACTGAAGTGGTTTGAGGATAGAGTAGGTAAGGTCATATGGAGAAACATGGAGAGAGGCGAAGGGATTGTGTTGCCTGAAGTGGGATTCTCTAGGGCAGGAAGGTAGAGGAAGAGTAGGATCTGGGGGTCCTAAAAGCATAGAGGAGAGGCTGAAGGGACCACTTCTGCCATGAGAGGATGGGCAGCCCGCCAAGGCCCACGGGCACCTCTTTAAGCAGTTGGTTGTCTGTGAGACTCTGAAAATTTAGCTCAGTCCTAGAGTGCAGGTTGGTGGTAAACAGTAAGATTAGATATCCTGGCATCTCAGGATCAGAATTGAAGCTGGTTTAATTTGTGGAAACTAGAGATGCAATATTTCTTTCATACACGAGCCTGTACATGAAGGTTGAAACCCACAAAAGAGAGTAATGAGTCCAGATTTGCAGCCAGTGGAATCTTCCATTTGGAACCATGCTTGATCACGAGGAGCACGGTTTACTTGGATATTGCAGAAAGACCATCCTGTGTCATGGAGAGAGGGTGCAAGGCACCACAGAGACTATTCAACACCATCTTTGTGCCCTTTGAAACCTGCCTACCTGAGCCAGGCCAGCTGCAGTCCCTTGATTCCCTGTGAGCCCTTAAGACTGTGGACACCTTCTCCACTAGGGTCAGGCTGAGGACCCTCTTCATCAAACCCATGTTTTACTATACGGAGCCAGCAACAGAAACTTCATCTTATTTGGAAACTGCTGATCAGGGTGATGAGAGCCCTCACAAGGAGGCTAGGAAAAGTCTGCTCTGAAGGGGTAGAATATCGGAATGAGCACTGTGCCTCTGGGTGGTATGTATTGGACATATTTCACGGACATCAACTTTACTGAATACCCAGGTGTGAAATAAGCTTTAAGGAGTCATAGATTCATAATATAACCTTTGTTTTATCCTTTGCTTTGTAGCTAAATGAAGAGAAATGCTGTCTCTGCTATCCTCAAGGAAGGGAAGAGGGAATTTTGAGCGACTGGGAACATCTAACTTTATTGGTCTGTAAATACATCTACTCCCCTGGAATCATGTAATCACTTCATTCAGTATATAAGGAAATTAGATATGGGACTGATTTTTAGAAAAAGAAGGGTGACAGCAATAAAAATTTCTGTACAGAAAAAACAAATTTGTCAAGGAATGCAGTGAGGACAGCCTTTGTAGGGGATTGAGTATTTGACTTACTCTATTTCTCCAGAAACATTCTTTTTCCAGTAATTCCAGTGGATCCCACCCTGGCCCCTGAAGAAAGTTAAGGAGAATAAAGCATACTCATCCCCCACTCCCTTCATGGAGGGTGGCTTGGAATTTGATGGGTGATTTCACAGGTAGGGTAGCCCACAGTCTTCGTCAGAAACTAAGCATCAGCATGCAATCCTTTGTCACTAGAGAAGCTATTAAATTATCATTGCAACAGTCAATTCCTTCTTCATTCTCAAAATCCCAAATTCCCTTTCACTGAAGTTGTGTTACTATTCTTTTCCTTTAATCCGTTGAAGGCCAGCACTGATCTGGGTCCAAAGGAGAACAAAATAAAGATGACCCCATGGTCTTTGGTTGAGTGGAAGAAGTGCTAGGAAAAATGCCTGGATTCTGGAGTCTGCTCTGCCACTACGCTAATCCCTGCATTGGTGAAGTAAGAGGTCAGAAGTCCACCTCTGATATTCAGTGATTCCACAGTTGCACACAGCACCACTCTTGTGACCAAGCCTGGCCTCTTGTGTTAAGGCATCCCGCACCCTTCCCAAACTCCTGCCTACACCAAGAGATACAGAAGAACCCCAAAAAAGGGACCCATAGCCAGGCAGCAGTCCACTTAGACAGATTAAGAACAATACTTCTTAGGGAGGGCATGGTCAATCACCCTTGTGGAATAGATTTTCCAGACCCACGCTTCCTGTGAGAAGGGTTTAATTTTCCTAGTGGGGGGAAGGAACAATCCCTAATTCCCAGAGCAAACCCTTCATGAAACACGATCTAGGCCCAGAAGCAAGCCCTCATAAGGCCCAAACCAAAAGATGCCCAGCCATCAAAATGAGAGGAAATTATACAGGCAAAAATATATTTTTTAACTACTATTGATGCCTGTCATAAAGATTCAGTTGATTGTCTTGACTTATCCTATGTGCTCCAGAGAGCAAATACCACAAGAGCCAAAATCCATGATTTCTGTCAACCACCAAGCGCCAGCTGCAAACCAAGGAACCCAGTTCAGCATGACTGCTCCGCAGAGTGGGCCACTGCTCCCAGGGGTGTATTTGGGTCTGTACCAGGAGTCTGAGTGTGGTAAGTGGGCAGCTGGTTGGTTTGTTTGGCTCCCATTCAGATTCAACGCCATGAGCTCCTCCCAAAAGTATGCACGTCGTTGTGATTGGACTCAGCAAGTCTAATTTTCAGTTTTCTGCTATAATGAGGAAGGTTCTGATTTAGATCAGAGGTCTAAATCTGATCTAAAAAACTGATTTAGATCAGTTTTTTTTAATCTCTGGGAAGTAGCCTGGTAGCTGCTATGGAATAGCACCCTGCTGATCAGGGTCACAATGACTTGTGACGTGAATACACAAGTATCATTGGTTACATATGTCTCCCGACACACACACACACACACACACACACTGCCCTCTATCTTACTTAGGCCTGGCTCTGATTTGTATTAAAAGCAGAGCACAAAATGGCAGCACCACACAAGAACACACAATAAAACAACTGTAGTACAACTCCCTGCCCACCCACCTTTCCCAGGAATGGGAGCTAATCCTTTGGTGAAGGGAGAAAAGGCTCTGTAAAACTAATCTCATTTCCTGCTTTGTCTTTCTTCTAGGTAAAACTTGGACTCTGGGAATATTCTCATTAGGAGGTATCCTTAGCCCCAAGAGGTTAAGTGAGGGCCAGGAGAAAGAGACACAGGTGTGGCAGATTAAGAGCTAGAGCACAACCTATCCTGAAGTAAAAGGATCAAAGAGAAGTGAGAAACCTTCAAGACCTCAGTGCTGTCCTGCCCAGTGTACATGGTTTGGGACGTAATTCTCCTCATCGAGGGGTGGCATTTTGCTGGGAAGTCCCCTAGGTGTCTCATCTCAGGAGCCCAGCATTGCAGGAGGTAAGAGGACACAGTACCAGGTGCAAGATAGTTGAGAGAAACTCTATCAGAGTGTAAGGGAGTGTATGAAACTTACACAGGTATTCCCAGCATTCTGAAGGAAAGAAGTGCTGTGAGTCTTACCAAAACCTTGGCATTCACAGATGCTTATACACAGTGGGAAGACGACTTTTTAAATAAGATGATCATTGTCCCAGTCTTCTTGGGACCATTTCACTTTCTACTTATTGTCCTGGTCATTATCCTGTTTAGCATTGCTTGGGATTTCCCATTTTTTAACAAAGTACCAACCTTCATAGTTATAAAAAATTAAGCCAGAAGAGTTGAATTCCATTGCGTACTCCAGCTTACTTCATGGTCATCGAATAGTGTGTGAGACACTTTTAATATGTGATTATGTTTGAAAGTGACCGGCAATAGCTCATTTCTACTTTCCCAACTTTCCACATGCAACATAGCAAGTATCTCCCTTTCAACGGGAATACGCAGAGTGCCCTCTGATAAAATGAAAGTCTTGGATGTGAGCAGGAGAGGGCAGGTAACTTCCTCAGGTGTCAGGTAGTGGTGGGAGAAGGATTCATTGGTGGTATCCATGACCGTTGCTTGGAGTGCCATCAATTTTCTGTGGTCTGGGTCATATACCACAGGAGGCTGCCAGGCAACCAGCTGCTGGGGGCCAATATGAAATATGGGAAATTTTAGACTATGTATACATGAGGCGTTTGGAGGAAAGAGCCTAGTTCTGCCTTTAAGTGTGGGCTGCACTTAGTGTCTGTCCCCTAAAGAATAGAGTATGGAAAGGGGGTCGGGGAGAAGGATAACTTTATAGCAGACGATCGTGGCAAACACTAAATTAATCAAGTGACCAAGGTGAACATCACCAGTGATGTCATGTTGATAGCATATAACTCAGATATGACATGCTGAAAAGGCACTTCACCTCTATGGAATTCTTCCCCCAAATATACAACCCCAGTCTCACCATCAGAAATATATCAGACAAACTCAAATTGAGGGACATTCTACACAATATTTGACCAGTATTCCCAAAACTTTCAGGGTCATGAAAAATACAGAAAGATTGAGAAACTGTCATAGTCTAGGGGAAACTAAGAAAACATGACAACTGAATGTAACTGGTATCGTATAATGGAAGGTAGACATTAGTAGAAAAAATAGTAAAATCTAAATAAAAGAATATGACTTCCTCTTTTCCTAATTGAATACCCTTTATTTCCTTCTCCTGCCTGATTGCTCTGGCCAGAACTTCCAGCACTATGTTGAATAGGAGTGGTGAGAGAGGGCATCCCTGTCTTGTGCCAGTTTTCAGAGGGAATGCTTCCAGTTTTTGCCCATTCAGTATGATATTGGCTGTGGGTTTGTCGTAGATAGCTCTTATTATTTTGAGATACGTCCCATCAATACCTAATTTATTGAGAGTTTTTAGCATGAAGGGTTGTTGAATTTTGTCAAAGGCCTTTTCTG
The DNA here is from genome assembly GCF_006542625.1 of Nomascus leucogenys. NCBI lineage: Eukaryota > Metazoa > Chordata > Mammalia > Primates > Hylobatidae > Nomascus > Nomascus leucogenys. The sequence goes on along the minus strand of NC_044402.1, from coordinate 117,704,430 downwards.
CATCTATTGAGATAATCATGTGGTTTTTGTCTTTGGTTCTGTTTATATGCTGGATTACATTTATTGATTTGCGTATGTTGAACCAGCCTTGCATCCCAGGGATGAAGCCCACTTGATTATGGTGGATAAGCTTTTTGATGTGCTGCTGGATTCGGTTTGCCAGTATTTTACTGAGGATTTTTGCATCAATGTTCATCAAGGATATTGGTCTTAAATTCTCTTTTTTGGTTATGTCTCTGCCAGGCTTTAGTATCAGGACGATGCTGGCCTCATAAAATGTGTTAGGGAGGATTCCCTCTTTTTCTGGACATAGGCGTGGGCAAGGACTTCATGTCTAAAACACCAAAAGCAATGGCAACAAAAGCCAAAATTGACAAATGGGATCTCATTAAACTAAAGAGCTTCTGCACAGCAAAAGAAACTACCATCAGAGTGAACAGGCAACCTACAGAATGGGAGAAAATTTTCGCAACCTACTCATCTGACAAAGGGCTAATATCCAGAACCTACAATGAACTCAAACAAATTTACAAGAAAAAAACAAACAACCCCATCAACAAGTGGGCAAAGGACATAAACAGACACTTCTCAAAAGAAGACATTTATGCAGCCAAAAAACACATGAAAAAATGCTCATCATCACTGGCCATCAGAGAAATGCAAATCAAAACCACAGTGAGATACCATCTCACACCAGTTAGAATGGCCATCATTAAAAAGTCAGGAAACAACAGGTGCTGGAGAGGATGTGGAGAAATAGGAACACTTTTACACTGTTGGTGGGACTGTAAACTAGTTCAACCATTGTGGAAGTCAGTGTGGCGATTCCTCAGGGATCTAGAACTAGAAATACCATTTGACCCAGCCATCCCATTACTGGGTATATACTCAAAGGACTATAAATCATGCTGCTATAAAGACACATGCACACGTATGTTTATTGCGGCACTATTCACAATAGCAAAGTGTTGGAACCAACCCAAATGTCCAACAACAATAGACTGGATTAAGAAAATGTGGCACATATACACCATGGAATACTATGCAGCCATAAAAAATGATGAGTTCATGTCCTTGGTAGGGACATGGATGAAACTGGAAAACATCATTCTCAGTAAACTATCACAAGGACAAAAAACCAAACACCCCATGTTCTCACTCATAGGTGGGAATTGAACAATGAGAACTCATGGACACAGGAAGGGGAACATCACACTCCGGGGACTGTTGTGGGGTTGGGGGAGAGGGGAGGGACAGCATTAGGAGATATACCTAATGCTAAATGACGAATTGATGGGTGCAGGAAATCAACATGGCACATGGATACATATGTAACAAACCCGCACATTGTGCACATGTACCCTAAAACCTAAAGTATAATAATAAAAAAAAACTAAAAAAAAAAATAATAAAATAAAATAAAATAAAAGAATATGGACTCTTAATAAAGCATAGAGTTCAGTTAATAGTAATGTTGGTTTCTGAGTTATGGACATGTATACCATAGTAATGTTAAGATATTAACAATGGGTAAACTAAGTGAGGGGTATATGGGAATATCTCATGTACTATTTTTGTAACCTTTTTTCAAATCTAAAATTAGTATAAAATAAGGTCATTAAACATTTTTTGTATCTGTAGTTATTAAATATCTGTAGTATCTGTAGCAGAAAAATTCCAGAAATATTTTAATACACATTTTAATGAACAGAAAAAATTCAAGTGCACATTTTGGTAATAAAGTTATATTTACTACAGAACAATAATTCACCATGGCAGGATACACACTTGCTCTTTTCTGCTCCTCATGGATCGGATTTGTTGAAGAATTACTTTTTAAGTAAACTTAAGGGCCGTTAAATTAAAAGTATTTAACATTTTTTAAACAAGTTCTCTAAATTTTGTTTGTTGTTGACTCAAAATAGATTGGAAATTTTTTATTAAAGAATTCAATGAATAGAAAGCCCAATATATCAGTGTTTGGAAATTTTTTTAATTTGCATTTATTTTATTTTAGATTCAGGGGATACATGTGCAGGTTTGTTACATGGGTACACTGCATGGTGCTTAGTATTATGTTTCTAATGATCCTGCCATCCAAGTAGTTATCATAGTACCCAAGGTAGTTTTCCAACGCTTAACCCCTCCCCTTTTTTGGAATCCCCAGTGTTTATTGTTCCCATCTTTGTGCCCATGTGTACCCAATGTTTAGCTCTCACTTCTAAGTGAGAACACGTGGTATTTGGTTTTCTATTTCTGTGCTAATTCACTTAGGATAGTACCCTCCAGTCCCATCCATGTTGCTGCAAAGGACATGATTTCATTCTTTTTTATGGCTGTGTAGTATTCCACGATGTATATGCACCACATTTTCTTTACGTAGTGCACATTTTCTTTATGTGCCACCATTGAGGGACGCCTCAGTTGATTTCATGTTTTTGCTATTGAGAATAGTGCTGTGAACATATGCATGCAGGTGTCTTTTTGTAGAATGATTTATTTTCTTTTGGGTATATGCCCAGTAATGAGATTGCTAGGTCAAATGGTAATTCTACTTTTAGTTATTTGAGAAATCTCCAGTGTTTGAAATTTTTACTATCAGTTATTGACAACAAAAATTGCAAACAGGAAGATGTTGAAATGTATCCCTTTAAAATAAGAGAACTGGACAAATAATGAGAGCGAGAGAGGAGATATTTATTGTTTATCTAAAATTCAAATTTAACTGGGCTTCCTGTGTCTTTATCTGCTAAATCTGGCAACCCTCATTACAGAAAGAAGCCTGTGTTCCAGCCCAGCTCATTTACTCAATAAGCTTTTGTTAGCCTTGCTCTGTTAGGTCCTGGGGATAAAAACATTAAAAGACATAAACTTATCACTGAGGAACTCCTTACTGTCTTATTGCCTTACTGTGTGGTCTTGCAGAATTTACTTAACTTCTCTGAAATCTATGCCTTCATCTATAACATGGGGATCATTTCAGTCCTAAGCCAATTCAATGCACAAATGGAGCTCTGAGTGTGAAGGAATTTTTGTAAACTCTAAGTTGTTAGACAAAACCTATGTTTTAATCACTCTATTAGGCACCTTTGGAAACACTGAAACCAGAAGATTTGTGGGTTACGTCTCTTACTTGTGTCCTAATAAATTCAGTATTTTTGCCAAATTACCCTACTCTAGGCAGCCAGCCTCCTCCTTATTCTCCTTCCCATCTTGTTGAAGTTGCTTTCCCTATCTGAACCCCATCCCTAGAAAGAGGCATGAGAGATTCAAAGCCATTGGTGGCAGCAGCTTGCACAGTCAGACCCACAGAGACAAGCAAACTCCTCCTTTGTGGAAACACGAGTTCTCTGATGGGGAGAATTATGGGAACAGGTGGAATGGCATGATTACGTCTGTGATCCTCTCTAAGGTCTCCCTTAGGGAACCCTGAACTGCTCACTCCACATAGCTCAGGTGGTGCTGACATCTTGAGTTAGTATCCCAAGGCTGAAATGACCCCTCAAAGTCATTGCATGTAAGCTCCAGATGGGACTGTGACAAAACATTGCAGCAATCATGGTGGAAATGTGTCCTACTGTCTCTAGGGAGAGACAGACTCATTCATCCCCCATCACCACCTCCGTTCCCCTCCTTCTACCATGATGCTGATGAAGTCCTAGCTCTGCTAGTCAGAAGTTAGATGCTGGCAACATTCTACTCTCAAAGATTTCAAAGTCTAGCTGGGGAGGTGGAAGCCATGCTATGCTACCTAGTAGTGTTTTTTGCTTTAATTATTTTTATGTATGCATAGCAACTGGCAAGTCAATCACTGCCTGACTTAGAAATCTAGGATGATGATTGATAGAAAAAAAAAACAAACACCTGAACATTTCTTAAGACAAGATGCTTTGCAGAGTAAAGGATGTTGCTTCCCTTGATATTTCTTGTTCTGGTTAGAAAATCTTGATACAATTGGATTCTTTATTAAAGCTGACAAAAGTATTGCTAAAGCATCCATCATAAACATGGAATGAAAACGACTGACAATTATGTCACCACAAAATATCCAATGATGTGACTTCCAATCACTGGAGATCTGGGAGCCATTCTCCACCCCTCCTTACCCAGGATCTGGTGAAAACTCTTGACCAGGGTAGCCATGGGAGGTCACTGCCACAACCACGAGGGACTTCTCTACTTCCAGACCCTGCTGCAGTGGGACCTCTGTGTCACACTCTCACTCCTGTCCCCTGCTGTGTGCTGTAGGATGTGACTTTCTTCCTTGTGGGCCCTTATCTGCTCAGGCCTTGTTCATGCAATTGCTCACAGCTCACTAGAGACCAAGATATGTTTCAGTTGACTTCGCTATAAGGTTTTCTTCACTTGAGATACTTACTGAAATGCTTACTCTGTTAACAGGAATGGCTTCTGTTGGATGCCTGGGTCTCACAGACCCCCATCCTCAGATCTCTGTGCTACATCTGTGCTCTGTGCATGAGAAGCAGGACAAGGCAAGTGGGTTATCCCCTGCCTGCTTTCTGCCTTTTCACTTTCCATGTAGCCAGACAAAATTAACTCTCTCTTATCTCTCTCTCTCATTATCATTTCAAAAGAAAATAACTCGACTGATTTACATCAAATTTGGGTGGATATTTGGTATAGTCTGCTAAAAGACAAGCTATGTTAATAACATGAAGTTTGCTTTGGGAGGCCCTGGGGAACTGGGAGATATTGTGCAGTCATCTTCAGAGTAGGTTCCAAGGGCTATGAATTCATAGAGAAATTAAGAGGATATAAACAGAGAAAACAATGCTTTAAAATGTGAGTCACCAAAGAAAAGTCACAGCCCAGGTGCTGATTGACTCATTAGAGCAACTACCCACAGTCCTGGGAGGGGTGCATGTGTCTGTGTGTGTAACATTTATTATGCACCATATTTTAGGCACTGTATAAAGCATGTTATATGAGTTGTATCTAAGGAAGTTATATTATTATCAGGCCTATTTTACAGATGGGGCAAAAAGGTTCAGAGAAGGTAATAGCTGTGTGAGCTTAGAGCAAGTTACTTAGGTAGAAAGCTAAAATTGAAAGCCCTTGCAGTCTGACTATTTCAGAGTCACTTTTTGAAGTTAGTACTAAAAAATATTACATGATGCAGCTCCTCTGCAACCCATCAAATGCTGCCTCAGTGGCAGTGCTAACCAGTCCAGGCTTATCATGCTGGAGTCTGTGTTAAATTAACATCACACAGACATTCATTCTCTCCCATCTATACTGTCTACTAAGCCAGTAGGCAGACGTGGGCAGACACTGGGGTGATGGCTCAATATCAGAAGCCTTCCTATCATCTGTAATCTGACCCGTAGGGAGAAATATTCCAAATACAAGGTAGGAGCAATTTTAGTAGAAGGAAAAGAGGAACTTTCCTCCCTAGAGGTCTGAGTGACATCAGAATGAATAAGCAAGGGGGATCATATCATCTACTTTCCAGGGGAACTTTAAAAATAGCAGCAGCCTCTTTCTGTGGACATGGTGGTAATACTATATCTGGGTCACTGTTGTATGCAACCCATCAATTCAGGAAGTAAATGCAGTTTACATTGATACTGCACAAAGTCAAATCAATTTGATAATTTTCAGCTTAACCAGTAAATTTCGATGGCAGATAATACACATCCTAATCTGGATGGTAGAGCTCTAATTATTTAGTTTAGTTGTCTAGAGTGATCAACTCCAATGTAATGCCACAGTTGCTTTTCCACATTGTCCGAGGCAGTGGAAAGAACCGGGTGCCAGCTTACTCATGCATTCATTCATTAGGCACCTTCTACTTTCTAGACGTGATGGTAGGCACTGGAGTTGCAGGATTAATAAGATGTTTTTCTCATCCTTGAGAAGCTTGCAGCTTAATGGGCTGGGTTCTAGTCCCAGCTGTAATCTGAATAGCTACATGTTCTGTAGAGGTGACTTCAAATGACTTGACCTCTTTTCTGGCTCTCACCCCCAATGTGATACCTGAGATTATATTAAGACCTTTTGTTAGGAATGGGCCCCAGTTTACACTGCCATACACTACTGATGTTATCTGCCAACAAATCTTTGCTAGTATCTTCCATATACCACATACTGTGCTTTGCAGAGATAATTTGTCAAGGACATGACCCCTTTCTTTATGAAGATTATGGTCCTGTGGGAGAGAACAACATTAAGGTGGAGAGTAAAATACTATGAGGCCTGCTGTTGCATTCTAGGGTAGACAGGAGGCGCTGTGGTAGGGCCAGGGAATAGGCTCCTTGGAGCAAAACTAGGTTGGGTTTTAGAGATCAAGTGGCAGTTAGTCGTCTGATTGCGGGAACAGGGGAAAAGATTCCAAGGAAAGGGAAGATCTGAGCAAACATCAGGAGGCAAGAGGGAAGATTTTTGTTTTAGATAATTATAAGCAGGGTAATATAATTGAAGGTAGAGGTGGGGAGGAAAAGAAGGTGGGAAGAGGAAGGCAGGGAGGGAAAGGGCGCGCAGGGTAGATGGGCAGAACAAGAGAGGAAAGGGAGGGGAGAGGAGAGGAAGGGAGAGGAGAGGAAGGGAGAGGAGAGGAAGGGAGGGAAGAGGAGGGAGGGGAGAAAATGGGAATATGGAAAGGATAGAGAGGCAAAATAGAAAGGAAAAATGGGGACCAGATTATAAAGAACTTTGTGACCCATGCTTAGGAGTTTGGACTTGAACTTGGGGAAACCAGAGGTCGCAAAAGGCCTTAAACAACAGAAGAATGCTGAGGTTGGAAGTGAGTTTTACAGTACAACACGTGGAACACCTATTGCAGAGGAATCAGGAAGAGCAGGCCAGAGGTTGGTTGATCTGAGGCTTAATGAAAAGCCATTCTTCCCTCCCTCCCTCCCTCCCTTCCTTCCTCCCACCCTTGCCTCTCTTCTCCCTTCCCCTTTTTTTTCTGTCCCCTCTCTCTCTTCTTCTGTCTTCCCTTTCTTCCGTTTTCCTCTACTAACCTCTTCCTTTAGGTGTTGGGGAAGCCACGGAAACTTCCGAAGCTTGACAGGCAGGAAGGAATGCTGTGCGGATGCTCCATGGCTCTGAACCCAACAGAAGTGGTTTTGTGACTGTATAAGGAGCTGGTGACATCCATTCCTGCTGAAATTCCTCATGATTAAGACCAAGCTCCAGCCCATAAGAAGGCAGGGACTGCCTGGAAGTGACTCAGCAAGGGTGGCATGGATGATACCAGATTCTAAGAATCTAAACTATGTGGTTTGATGGCGCACCCTTGACTACTAAGCTGTTCTCTTCTTTCCTTCTGTGGCTTTGGCCTAGAAGAGGGTGTCAGTTTGGTTATATCCATCCTCAAACTCTGTAGAATAGTTGTACAGGGCCCTATGAGCTCCCTGTAACTCTGTGACTCTAAGCCTAAAGGCCTGAGCTAAAGGCATAGTCAAGGTATTTACAATACAAAGCAAAGAGAACCAAGGGGGAGCTAAACACCACAGGTTTTACTTGAATAAATGAGAAGATCTCATTATACAATCTCCCTATATGAGTAAGAAAACTGAGTACCTGAATAACTAAAAGACAAGACCAGGAGGTAAATATCAGTAAGGGTGAGCTTCATCTTGAAGTGATGGTCAAGAATGAAGGATCCCAGGCCAGACTGCCTTGGTTAGAATCCTGATTCCACCACTAATGAGGTGTGCAACTGGGACAAGTCATATCATCTCTCCATGCCTTGATTTCCCCATCTGTACAATGGGAATAATAATAGTCCCTATCTCACTGGGTTGCTGAAAGAATTAAATGAGTTAATACTTGTAAAGTACTTCAAAATAGCTCTTGGCACATAACAAATGTTTATAAAGTGTTTTGTTAAATGAACTGAAGAAAATCATCTTTCTCTTTTCAAATAAGTTGTGTAGGCCCTACACTGTAGGGTAAACTGGAGGTGAGATCAATGACATCTTTTCAGTTCTGAGTGAAGGAGGCCTGAAAATAGAGAGCTGCATGTGCCCATGGGGAAATACTAATCGTGATCCAGCAGATAGATGTCTCTCTACTATTATGTCTTTGTAATAAAGAATCTGAACAAAGAAACTGAAGACAAAGAAGAGAGATTTTTCCTTTAAACCCTTAGACCTCAGGCTGAAATTAATATATTTAGATTAGCAGATAGTAATGCAATTTCTAAAAGTAAACTTGAGGGGAAAAAAATCAAGAGACCTAGCATTGTGTGGTTAAGAAAAGAAAAAGTGAAATAAAAATAATTCCATACCCTCGTGCAACCCCACACAGGCAGACAATGTTATCCAGATAGGGGTATAAGTCTGTCCCTGTGTCTACCCTTTAGAAGTTAAGGCTCTCTCCTAAGCTTGAGCCAACCCAGCCAGGTATCTCTCTGGCGTAGACTTCCATGATAGCTACAGGGAGCGGGATAAGTTGACACTTTCCTTCATGTTCTGCTCTGCTGTTCCTTCTAGGCAAGACCAAATTCACCAGCCAAGCTCCCTAAGATCTAGTCCAAAGCCTGAGCCAGCAGGAAACAATTCTTATTTCAGATTTCCGGCTACTGAAATAGTGTGTCTTCCCTAGGCTCTGTCTATAGTAACTTCCTTTCCTCTTTCTCCCAGTATCTTCTCCTTGCTTCAGGATCCTTGGATTTTTTTTTTTTTTTGAACTGTTGCTATTTGGGACCCAGTCTTTTGGTTTCCAGATTAATCAACTAGACAGTTGCAAGTATGCAGCCTCATCAGTCCTTCTTATAACAATGTTATTGATGTCCTTGACATCACTGCCCCAAAGCCATTTGCATGACTTATAGAGATAGACGGCCATCAGGTGAGTGGATAAAAGAGAGAAAAAAAACAGAGGCCCCAAATCCAGCCCATACTGCCATATACACACTTAGATCTCTCTCTCTCTCTCTCTCTCTCTCACACACACACATGCTTCCCTCATTTTCTGGGTGTGTAAGCTTAGACAAGTGGGGAAAAAGTTTCTCAACTAAGTAGCTTTGATGAATGAGAAATTAATTACTAATCAATACTTGCACAGCACTTTATGTTTTATGATTGCTATTCATGCCCAGCAGCTATTAAGTAAGCAGCCCATTATAAAGGTGAGGATGTGAAGACAGATGACTTAGTGAAGAGCTGTGTGAAGGCAGGACGCTTTAGGGCTTGACATACCAAGCTGCTGATCCCATCTACAGGAAAAGAACCCTTGGTATTCTTTACCCCAACTACTTAGGTCATAGTGTGGCAATTGTAAATAATTAAGCAAGATTCAAACCCCAGCCCTGAATAACAATACTGGCTTATAAAAGACAATAGGCAGGTATATTTTTTTGCTTTTGTTTCGATGTCTGTCTGAACCACACATACATGAATATATGCACACATACTACTTCCCATTTCAAATGATAATCTGAAGGGTTCAAGAGAGGTATGGGTACCACAAAAGGAGGGTCTAAGGGTAAATAAATAACCTATTTTAAAACCCCAGTTGGAAAAAATTAGGTGTCAGATGAAATTCCAGTAAAATTGCAAGGGAAGTCTTATGATCTGTGGGCTGTACACTGAATAAAAGAATTCCTGATTGTGATGATTTTTATACACCAAAATGACTCACTGAAAGAGGCTGAGGATCTTTTATTAGAGAGTATTTTTAAATGAATTTTAAACAGAAGTTCTTTTCCCCCTTTACAGTTCTGTAATGAGGATTTCATTCTGCCTGGAAGCTGAGGGATGGATGATGTCAACTTGCAAGGTCTCTTAAACTTGAATTGAGTTTCCCTGTGTTACTGTAAGCATCAAAACAAGGTGTTATGGGCTGAACAATTGTGTCCCTCTATAATTCCTTTGTTGAAATCCTAACCCCCAAGGTGATGGTATTAAAAGGAAGGGAATTTAAGAGGTGATTAGGTCAGATCCTGAGGATAGAGCCCTTATAAATGGGATGAGTTTCCCTATAAGAGACCCTGGAGAGTTCTCTCACCCTTTTTCCCTGTCATATGTGGACACAGTAAGAAGGTGGCTGTCTGCACTCTAGGAAGAGAGCCCTCACCAGAACCTGACCTTACTGGCATCATGACCTCGGAATTCCAGCCTCCAGAACAGCGAGAAATAAATTTCTGTTGTTTATGAGCCACCCAGTGTGTAGTATTTTGCTATAGCAACCCAAAGGTACTTAGACAAGAGGTAGAGCTGTTCTTATTATAAATGGAGCTGATAATGGAGTACGAAGTCTCATTTGGTGAGGAACCAATGAGTATAATGTATGTAAAATTCTTGACATAATATCTACCACATAGATGTATTCTGTTTATATTAGCCTTTAATAATCTTAATGGTGAAGATAAAACTGTCCAGTATACCCCTTGAACAGGGAATATTTTGGCAGAAGAGGTGAGGGCAGGGGATAGGAGGCAGAAATGTGTTTACAATAAGTACCTGAGGACCTTTCTCACAGCCAACTCCACTTTCTGGAACCTTGAATAAAAACTTTGAGAAAAATCAAGAACCCAAATATTCCCCATGGCAGAGTTAGTTATCACCAGTCTATGAAAATTAAACTGATTGTGTTGACTTAAAGTACTGGTAGCTTGGATGTTGTCAGATATTGACAGTCTGTGAATTAATTCATTAGATTTTTTCCCCCTCCTAGGGACATGATTTTGGCCATTCAATATGAAAAAACAAAACCTCAAAGAAAAGCAAAGGGGTAGTAGAAAAGGAGGAGGAAAGCCTATGTATTAGTCCGTTTTCACACTGCTATAAAGAATTACCCAACACTGGGTAATTTATGAAGAAAAGAAGCTTACTTGACTCACAGTTCTGCAGGCTGTACATGAAGCATGGCTGGGGAGGCCTCAGGAGACCTACAACCATGGCGGAAGGTGAAGGGGAAGCAGGCACATCTTACCATCGTGGAGCAGGAGAGGGAGAAAGAAAGGGGAAGTGCTACACACTTTTAAACAACCAGATCTCATGCGAACTCATTCACTTTCACGAGAACAGCAAGAGGGAAATCTGCCTCCTTGATTCAATTACCTCACACCAGGTCCCTTCCCCAACATTGGGGATTACAATTCAACAGGAGATTTCGATGGGGACATGCAGCCAAACCATATCAACCTAACTTGAAATTTTCATCTGCTAAGACATAAAAAACCAAGTTATAATGGTTCTTAAAAATCAGGGTGACTGACTGGCATGGGTAGAGAGATGTAAGAAAAGAGACTGGGTGCAGTGGCTCAAGCTTATAATCCCAGCACTTTGGGAGGCTGAGGCAGGCAGATCAACTGAGATTGGGAGTTTGAGACCAGCCTGACCAACATGGAGAAACCCCGTCTCTACTGAAAATTCAAAAATTAGCTAGGCGTGGTAGTGCATGCCTGTAATCTCAACTACTCGGGAGGCTGAGGAAGGAGAATCGCTTGAACCCAGGAGGTGGAGGTTGCAGTGAGCTGAGATGGCATCATTGCACTCTGGCCTGGGCAAAAAGAACAAAACTCCACCTCAAAAAAAAAAAAAAAAAAAGAAAAGAAAAGAAAAGAGAAAGCAGCTGAAGCTTGAGATGCAAAAACTACTTGTAAAAAGGATTAGGTTTGGAGACACTGGAGAGGAAAAAACCTACTGGTCCGGGGCTTGCTAATGGATAGGTTGGAAGGACATGGAGTTGTAATGGAGATGGCAAACTGGTGGCTCATAGACTGAGCTGAATCTGCTGCTATGGTTAACCCCTCTTTTGTAAAACAAACAAACAAAAACAACTATAGTTTGTTTTTAACAATTAATAATAGGAAGAATTCACAGCACAGCAAACTGTGGAGTTCTGGCTTCTTTTTGAAAAATCAGAAGATAAGGCAGAGCAGAATCTTCCCTCTCCCAGAGCAAACACCACTATGGTCTTTCTCTCCATGTGTGCTCCCAGCTTACCACGGTCCCTGTTACACTCCTTTCTGAATTAAGGCAGGTGGCTCCGTTACTTTACATGGTTTACCTGTTCCCTGTAGCCACTGGAGTTTGCAGCTCTCAATTAAAAGGCACTGACAGCCTGAGGACAAGGCAGCAAGGGCTGTCCATTGCAACATGGTAAAGAAAGGTGACTTCCAAGTAATGAGTTAGTCAACAGTGCTTCAAAACACCTAGTACCAAACACAAATTACAAATTGTACCCCATAAAAATGCATGATTACAGTGTGTCAACTAAAAATATATATATAGTTTTAAACAGCACCTAGACTTAGGGGCTTGGAAGGCAGGCAACACACATTTTTATCTTTGTATTCCAGTCCCATCAGGTCTTGTGGACATTTGTAAAATAAATAAATAAATAAATAAACGTTGTGAATATTTGAAAATTAGATCAGACAGTTTCTTCTCCATCAGTAATTATAAATTAAGTGTAAATATGGCATATAGGTACGGCTAGGACCTTCAACTTCAAGATAGTTCTTATAAAATGTATCTTCCTAGAATGGAACTGTCCAATAGTACTTTCTGTGATGCTGAAAATATTCTTTATCTGCACTGTAGACACTAGCCACATGTCTAGTGTCTAGTTTTAAGTCTAAAATTTAGTCTGAATAATTAAATTTTAAAATTTTATTTAAATTTTAATTAATTTAAATTTAGATAGCCACATATGGCTATTGGCTACTATATTGAACAGTGCAGAATACAGGACAAGCATGTCTAAGTTTAGAACTATAGAAGTTTAATATTTACTCATTCTATATTGTTAAGGGCAGAAATAATTAAGAAGAGATTATCAAAAAAGATTCTATTGTTATATACCTTTAAAATGTGTACATGAATAGAATACTACTGAAAAGATAGGTTCAAAATATTAGTAAGATGTATTTCTGGAATGGAATTATAGTCTTGTTTTGTTTTTGCTAGGATTTTTATGACTTTTTATTCTTCTGTATTTTCAATTATCTCTAAAATAAAGTAGACAATTTATTATAAAATTTTTAAGTGACTATTTTCAAGTGATTATTTTCATATTTGCCCACAAACTTCACTCCATCACCAAGCACAGTGTTTGTAAAAGTTAATTGATATACTATCATACTATCATGTAATTGAGTTTCCTCCCCTTGCCTGGAAATATATACAAATTTGCACAGCAGTAGGAAGATAGAGAGACACAAAGGGATTTGGATGTGTGACATGCAGACATAAAGAAGGGTGGAGGCAGAGAGCCCACACCCCTTCTGGCTCTGGGTGGGCAACCTGGAGAATCACTGGGGCCCCAAGGGCCTGGGTACCCAACAACAACCCATGATTTCAAGAAGCCCTCTAACACAGAGGTGAGTCATGGTCCTGGTGGAATGGGTCCTGATCCTGGGACTAAGCCAGTGGGAAGGCCAGACCTAGCACCACCCTCTAATAACAGACACAGACTCGAGCGGAGGCCAAAACAAATGCATTGCATCATCTTGGGTTGTTATCCTCTATCAAAGCCTCTATCCCTTGGGAATAGAAATTGGGTGGAGACAGAGAGGGAGGAAAAAGAAAGCAGGCTGTAAATATGTTCTGCTGTAGACAGATTAGTCCTCTAGGATCTGAATACCCATGGTGAAAGGGATCTAGAGGGGACATTGCATCCACTCTCCTGCCTTTACTCCTGGACCCCATATCATCTCAGCTGCAAAGGTACTCTGTGCTTCCAGACCACAGAGACAGTGATAGGGATAGAAAGTGATTTCCTGTATTTAGTCTAAGTATCTCCAGGTGATAGTTCATGATAGTTGCCTACTGCTTTGCTAGAGATCTATTGTTCTGTGTATGTACAAGTCTAGTCTCACTGACTTACCCATACATGGCAAACGCCTATTCATTTTAGGTATGTGTAATTAAGGTGTCACTCTAGAGATTATTTCTTTCATTCTTTTTCAAGTGGACCAACCGAGATAAGGTGGTAGGGAAAGAAAGAAATTCATACTCAGTGGTATAAGTTATATTGGAATAGTCATTTGATAAATATGCCTTGATGATGGAATTAAAAAAAAAGAACCCAACTTTCTTTTTTCCTAGATTGTTTACAAATATGTGACCAAAGATATACATGACAAAGAAAGAAGATTGGAATATCTCTTCCTGTGCTTCAACATTTCCCTTCCACATAGATGACCCCAAATTGTAGA